>NW_027361939.1:12717500-13317500 GCF_039654945.1 Dendrobates tinctorius | reverse complement strand
AACTGTATTCTGTACCCCTGCGCCACTGTACTCAGAATCCATGGATTCTGGGAGATCTCTCGCAAGCCTTCCAGGAAGTATTGGAGTCTCCCCCCAACCCTTCTGGCATCTGTCTGCTGGGTCTTGGCCTCTGATCCTGAAAAGAACTTTTCCCTTTGCCGCCTTTGGGGTAACTCCACCTTCCAGATTTCCCCTCCCCTTATAGTCCTGCCTGGGGTGGGAGCAAGTCCTCTGAGAGGACAGTATCCCCTTTGGCTTTTCTATGGGAAAGCCTTTCTTTTTATCAGACACTTTCTCAAATAATTTGTCCAGTACAGGTCCGAAAACATGTAGGCCAGAGAAGGGTATTGAACAAATACCTTTGATTGGGCGTTTCCTGTCCATAACCTAAGCCACATTGGACAGTGCGGTTTCTTGCAGAAAAGCGGACCGATTCCGCTGAGGCGTCTGCCATAAAGTCGGTTGCCATTTTCAATAGGGGTAATGACCTCAGAATTTCCTCTCTGGGAGACTTGTTCTTGATCTGGTTTTCTAATTTGTCGACCCATGGACTCATCGACCTGGCCACTGAGGTAGCCGCAATATTCGCCTTCATGATGGCCGCCGATGGCTCCCAGGCTTTCTTGAGGAGGTCCTCCGATCTCTTGTCCATTGGGTCCTTCAGGCCGGACTGTTCCCCTACTCATGTGGACCGGGGCTGGCTCAAAGGGCTGAACGTCAGGACGGTTAGCACTCTCCATCTTTACCAAGTCAGGGGTGCTGTCAGTTGTCCGTCTTTAAATAGTCCGCCTTACCCGGCTTCAAGACATTTGATACATCATCCTTCCGAGTCCAGCTGCTGTTGATTATCTCCATCACCGATCTCCGACCGTACTGTGCACGCTCCCCCTGGAACGCACGCTGGCCACCATTATCTCAGAGATCAGAGCCATCAGAAGCCCAGCCCCCACCGGGTGCCAGGATTCTGATTCGCTCTGGCACCGTGCCGGAACTTCCAGAGATGAGGGGGCGAGACACCAGCCCAGACTATAGATCCTCCCCCGGAAGTAGTCACCAGCACACCGCCTGATGACACGGCCAGAAGTACCAGGCACGAGACACCGGCCATGTGCAGCAGCTGCCGCCCAGAGTCCCCCGGAAGGGATGCGGCAGAGGATGGGAGTAACCAGCTCAACCGGGCGCTGAGGGACCTCTCGGCGTCAGTGCCCTTGCAGAGTTCATCCACAGACCAATACTCTACTGCCCACAGCCCTCTAGAGGGATGCAGCTATTCCCAGGAGTCTGCAGCTCGACCATGACTGACACGAAATCGTCCGATACAGGTATCTTCGTACCTCTTTGATCCTCTGTTTCTGTCCCTGATAGGGACAGGAAAACCACTGAAGGGTGATGGTGGGGAGGGGCTATTTAACTTCTTCTGTGTTCCTGTCCCTATCAAGGATATGAAGAGAAACCTACTAGTGGTGCTGTCAGGAGGAACGTCCTGGAAAATGGAGACGTTACGGGTCTTGGAAAACGGCACAATTTTTTTTTTTTTAGTAAAGCTTGGAATTTTTTTTTTACCACTTAGATAAAGAACCTAGACATGTTTAGTGTCTATGAACTCGTAATTACCTGGAGAATCATAATGGCAGGTCAGTTTTAGCATTTAGTGAACCTAGCAAAAAAGATAAACAAAAAACAAGCGTGGGATTGCACCTTTTGCAATTTCACCGCACTTGAAATGTTTTTCCTGTTTTCTAGTACACCACATGGTAAAACCAATGGCGTCGTTCAAAAGTACAACTCATCCCGCAAAAAATAAGCCCTCACACGGCCATATTGACGGAAAAATAAAAAAGTTAATGCTCTGGGAAGAAGGGGAATGAAAAACGAAAATGCAAAACAAAAAAAACCAAAAACCTCCGGTCATGAAGGGGTTAAAACTTAACCTTTACTAGGTATATTAAAAAAATATGACCACCACCACAATTACAAAAACAAAAAAGGGACCCACGTATAGAAAAAAGTGAACTTTATCCAATGGACAGTGGGGTATATGGTACCTATAGTGTCTCAAGTGCTGAACTCAGCATAAGGCCAGAGTCACAATACCGTAGAATACGGGCGAGTGCTATGTGAGAAAACACTGCATAGCACTCGGCCCAGAGTTAATTATGGGGTAGTTCACATCACCGTTTATTTTCTCGGGCGTATTCACACGCGTGTAAATCTCAGCATGCTGCGATTGTCACCAAGATTCGCCAATGCAAGCCTATGGTCGCAAGAGAAAAAAAAAATAAAAAAATTATCGCACAGCACTTGGACCATGCAAGTGCTGTCCAATTTATATGCACTGGTGTCCTTTGAAAAGCCGGCAATTTAGCTTCCGCATACAGTAAAATCACAGACAGATTCGAATAGGATATATACACATAGAATACATAGATATATAGATGTCAGTGGCACACACACAGATAGATGGATAAATTGCACAGAAGCCCACGCCATTTTTTTTTTCCAAAAAATATACTTTAAATAAACACATGTACAGTAATTTGCACACACTGTACTAATGGTATTTGTCACTGACATCTACCTATTCTGGGCAGCACGGTGGCTCAGTGGTTAGCCAAGGACAACATCTGCAAGGAGTTTGTATGTTCTCCCCGTGTTTGTGTGGGTTTCCTCCGGGCACTCCGGTTTCCTCCCACACTCCAAAGACATACTGATAGGGAATTTAGATTGTGAGCCCCATCGGGGACAGTGATGAAAATGTGTGCAAACTGTAAAGCGCTGCGGAATATGTTAGCGCTATATAAAAATAAAGATTATTATTATTATTCTGTATGCAATCCATCTCTTCTATCCCGTCGACTCCTGCAGTGATTTTACAGTACACGGCAGATGAATGGCCGGCTTTTCTTCTATCTACTGTATCCCAGTCACTATGATTTTACTGTACGAGGCACATGAATTGCCGGCTTTTATAAAAAATATGTGTTTGTGTTTTGACGAATATTTCCTTTGAAAACGATGTGTAAATGACAGAGAATTGATCTATGTAAAATCACATTGCAATCAGATAGCAGTTGCACTGCATTCGGATGAAAATCAGATGCTAGGTGTGGAAAACCAGATCGTACTCACATGACTTTCGGCAGGGACACTCGGACCGATTTTTCATACATTTAGTGTAACTCCGGCCTAAAGGTTAACTTTTAACCCCTTACCTACAATTGACGTAATATTCCGTCCATGTGACCATGGACCTAATTACCATGGACGGAATATTACGTCATCGCGATCAGCGGCGCCCACGTGGTGAGCGCCGCTGATCGCGGCCGAGTGTCAGCTAATTATCATAGCTGACACCCGGCACAATGTGTCAGGGGCGGTCACGGACCGCCCCCGACACGTTAACCCCTTGCACACCGCGATCAAACGTGATCGCGGTGTACCGGGGGTTAAAGGGAAGCATCGGTAGGGAGGGGGCTGCCTCCGTGCTTCCCTGAGCCCCCCACGGCAGCGCAATGTGCAGCGCTGCTGCGGGGGGCTCCTTTCCTCCAGGCCCCCCGAATCCAAGATGGCAACGGGGGCCTGAGGAAGCTGGCTTCCTCAGTGCCTGCAAAGCGCAGGCATGAGGAAGTCTGCAGCAGTGCCTGTGACAGATCGCTGATCTGTCACAGTGATCTGTGATGTGACAGATCAGCGATCTGTCACAGGACAGTGATGTCCCACCTGGGACAAGGTAATAAAGAAAAAAAAAAAAAAAAAAAAAAAAGTGTTAAAAATAATTTAAAAAAAAAAAAAAAAAAAAAAAAAAAAAAAAAATCGCTAAATTAGTAAAAAAAAAAAAAAAAAAAAAAAAAAAATATATTCCCCAATAAATCCATTTTTTCAAAATAAAAAAACCCCAAAAACAATAAAAGTACACATATTTGGTATCGCCGCGTCCGTAATGACCTGCCCTATAAAACTGTCCCATTAGTTAACCCCTTTAGCGAACCCCTTAAAAAATAAAAATAAAAAACAAACCAAAAAATAATGATTTATCATCATACCACCGAACAAAAAGTGCAATAACGCGCGATCAAAAAGACGCATATAAATATCCATGGTACCGCTGAAAACGTCATCTTGTCCCACAAAAAACGAGCCGCCACACAGCATCATCAGCGAAAAAATAAAAAAGTTATAGCTCGCAGAATAAAGCGAAACAAAAATAATTATTTTTTATATAAAATTGTTTTCATTGCAAAAAACCGACAAAACATAAAAAAACGACCTAAATGAGGTATCGCTGTAACCGTACTGACCCGAAGAATAAAACCACTTTATCAATTTTACCACACGCGGAACTGTGTAAACGCACCCCCCCAAAAGAAATTCATGAAACGCTGGTTTTTGTTCATTCTGTGTCCCAAAAATCGAAATAAAAAGCGATCAAAAAATGTCACGTGCCCGAAAATGGTACCAATAAAAACGTCAACTCGTCCCGCAAAAAATAAGACCTCACATGACTCGGTGGGTCAAAATACGGAAAAATTATAGCTCTCAATATGTGGTGATGCAAAAACTATTTTTACAATAAAAAGCGTCTTTTAGCGTGCGACAGCCACCAAACATAAAAACCGCCATAAATCGTAAATCAAACCCCCCGTTATCACCCCCTTAGTTAGGGAAAAATAATAAAACTAAAAGAAAATGTATTTATTTCCATTTTCCCGCTAGGGTTAGGGCTAGGGTTAGGGCTAGGGTTAGGGGTGTGTTTAGGTTAGGGTTGGAATTATAATTGGGGGGTTTCCACTGTTTGGGCACATCAGGTGCTCTCCAAAGGCAACATGGCGTCTGATCTCAATTCCAGCCAATTCTGCGTTGAAAAAGTCAAATGGTGCTCCTTCCCTTCCAAGCTCTGCCATGCGCCCAAACAGTGTTTTACCCCCACATGTAGGGTATCAGCCTACTCAGGACAAATTACAAAACAACTTTTGGGGTCCAATTTCTCCTGTTACCCTTAGGAAAATAAAAAATTGGGGGCAAAAATAAAATTTTGCGGAAAAAAATGTTTTTTTTATTTTCACGCCCAGGCGTTATAAACTTCTGTGAAGCACTTGGGGGTTCAAAGTGCTCTCCACACATCTAGATAAGCTCCGTGGGGGGTCTAGTTTCCAAAATGGGGTCACTTGTGGGGAGTTTCAATAGTTTAGGTACATCAGGGGCTCTGCAAACGCACATGACACCCGCAGACCAATCCATCAAAGTCTGCATTCCAAAACGTCACTACTTCCCTTCCGAGCCCCGACGTGTGCCCATACAGTAGTTTTCTCCCACATATGGGGTATCAGCGTACTCAGGACAAATTGGACAACAACTTTTGGGGTCCAATTTCTCCTGTTACCCTTGGGAAAATAAAAAATTGGGGACTAATTGATCATGTTTGTGGAAAAAATACGATTTTTTTATTTTCATGCCTGGGCATTATAAACTTCTGTGAAGCCCTTGGGGGTTCAAAGTGCTCACCACACATCTAGATAAGTTCCTCAGGGGGTCTAGTTTCCAAAATGGGATCATTTGTGGGGGGTTTCCACTGTTTAGGTACATTAGGGGCTCTCCAAAGGCAACATGACACCCACAGACCATTCCATCAAAGTCTGCATTCCAAAACGTCACTACTTCCCTTCCGAGCCCCGACGTGTCCTCATACAGTAGTTATCTCCCACATATGGGGTATCAGCGTACTCAGGACAAATTGCACAATAACTTTTAGGGTCCTATTACCCTTGGAAAAATAAAAATTGGGGGTGAAAAGATCATTTTTGTGGAAAAAATATGATTTTTTAATTGTACCGCTGTACGTTATAAACTTCTGTGAAGCCCTTGTGGGTTCAAAGTTCTCACCACATATCTAGATAAGTTCCTTGGGGGGTCTAGTTTCCAAAATGGGGTCACTTGGGGGGTTTTCACTGTTTAGGTACATCAGGGGCTCTCCAAACGCGACATGGCGTCCGATCTGAATTCCAGCCAATTTTGCATTGAAAAAGTCAAACGGCGCTCCTTCCCTACTGAGGACTGCCATGCGCCGAAACAGTGGTTCCCCCCCACATATCAGGTATCAGCGTACTCAGGACAAATTGCACAATAACTTTTGCAGTCCAATTTCTCCTGTTACCCTTGGTAAAATAAAGAAAATTGAACCTGAAGTATTTTTTTTGTGAAAAAAAGTTAAATGTTCATTTTTTTTTTAATATTCAAAAAATTCCTGTGACGCACCTAAAGGGTTAATAAACTTCTTGAATGTGGTTTTAAGCATCTTAAGGGGTGCAGTTTTTAGAATGGTGTCACTTTTGGGTATTTTCTATCATATAGACCCCTCAAAGTGGCTTCAAATGTGAAGTGGTCCCTAAAAATAAAATGGTGTTGCAAAAATGAGAAATCGCTGGTCAATTTTTAACCCTTATAACTTCCTAACAAAAAAAAATTTTGGTTCCAAAATTGTGCTGATGTAAAGTAAGCATGTGGGAAATGTTATGCATTAAGTTTTTTGTGTGCCGTATCGCTGTGATTTAAGGGCATAAAAATTCAAAATTGCGAAAATTTCAAAATTTTCGCCAAATTTCCGTTTTTTTCACAAATAAACGCAAGTTATTTGAATGCAATTTTACCACTAACATGAAGTACAATATGTCACGAGAAAACAATGTCAGAATCACCGGGATCCATGGAAGCGTTCCAGAGTTATGACCTCATAAAGGTACAGTGGTCAGAATTGTAAAAATTGGCCCGGTAGTTAAGGTGCAAACCACCCTTGGTAGTGAAGGGGTTAAAGAATCCATTTTTGCTATATCAGATCAAAAAAAAAATCTTATCTACTCCAAAATAGGAAAAATAAAAACTTCAGCTCTGTGTGAAAAAATAAGCCCTCACCCATCCCCCCCAAAAATGGACACACTACGAGTCTCAGAAAATGTCCTTTTTTTTTTTCACCACCTAAATAGGGCTGTTCCAGCTTTTAATGTACCATATTTTTCAGACCATAAGACGCATTTTTCCCCCCAAACAATTTTGGGGGAAAATGGGGGTGCATCTTATGGTTGGGATGCACTCACCAGGAGACACATCCCAGGCTGATGCGCGGCAGTTTGGCAGATCGGAGGTGCGGGGGCTCTGCCGGATCTCAGCGCAGAGATCTCATTCTGCGCATGCGCCGCCTCCGGCGGCCATTTTCACAAAGATAAACTCATGAGATTCATTACAGAAATGGAAGTGCGGGGGGCTCCGGGATTTCCACAAATGCCGGCGGAGCCCCTGCACCACCAATCATCTGTAAAACCAGCCCGGAATGGATGTGCGGGGGCTCTGGGATTTCCACAAATGCCAGCGGTGCCCCCTTTACAACAGATCAGCTGCAAACTGCCACGCATCAGCCTGGGATGGATGTGTGGGGGCTTTCACAAAATCGAGGAGCCCCCGAACCACCTGCACCAGCCTGGGATGAGCCAGACCACCTAACACCTCCTGTGACCCCGCTCCTCCAGTGCTCCCTTATCACACCCTACCCCCAGGTAAGCTGAATAATTCAGACTGTAAGTCGGACCCTCATTTGACACACTATTTTTTTTGGCAAGCAAATATCCTGAATATTTTTTTCACCACCTCAATAATGCTTATGAAAATCCCATATCCACCACCTCCGAGCCCAACACTTGGCTCAGCCACCGACCCACCCTGCACGGTGTCCTGCCATGCGGCCACAGGCTCACATGAGACGCGACAGTCTGCAAATTACAAGCACAAGCCCCAGATGTCAATCAGACGGCCTCAAATCAATGTGAAGCCGTGTCTACAGAGCCCTGGTAAATTCATGCATACAATTATATATACACAGAAACTGACACACTATGCAAAAATGGATACACTAATACATATTGTACATACACTGCTGTATACACACTAACTGTATAACTATATACACATACACTAAAACATATACTGTATACACACACTAATTGTGTATATATATACACACACACACACACACTAAAACATACTGTATACACACACTAATTGTGTATATATATACACACACACTAAAACATATGTTGTATATACACACATTGACAGCGATACTATACAATAACTGGTCCACTGCTCACACAATATACACCCTGTAGAGACCCGTCTGTGCTGTACGCACACTGCTACAGACACAATCCACAACACCCGCACACTCACAGTGGACACAAGTGATGGCTTAGACAACACGTCTACTGTGCACATGAGAAGGGAGCGGGCCGCCGCAATCACCACGCACACACCGTGTACCGGGCAGTCTACTCCGCCGCCGGCAGGACGTGCACACGGTCAGACACACAGGCTGCAGGACGTACATAGACTGATCCTCTCACGGCCAGCTCTTCTCTTCTCATCTTTCTCCAGCCGCTGCTACTTCCTGTTCCTCCTCACTCAACGTTCTCATTGGTCAGTCCCTGAATTTCCTGCTTTGTGATTGGTTGCACTCAGTCAGTCCTTCCTTAGAAGCCGTAGCTGCTCGTTGACGCGCAGCTGCGAGGATCGAGCGCTAGATGGCGCGCACGCGCAACAGTGTAGAAAAGCGCGCGCTGTGGTCAGGTAATGGCCGTGGTGAAAAGATGGCGCTGTTACCTGAAGTGTTCAGCTCGAAGGCGGGCGAGGGGTCTGGACTAAGTTACGGGTTAAGGCTGCAGGGGGTCCTAGAGTGTAGAAAAGTGCACTCTGGTCAGGCAATGGTTGTGACTTTTATGCTGTGGAAAGATGTCCCTGACCCTGTTGCCTAAAGTGTTTATCTCAGTGGCTGCACTGGGTCCTAAATGAAAACATTTGGCTAGGAGCCAGACTTCCAGCTGCAGGTATAAAGCACCATTGATCTTCTACTGCTGATTAGGGCAGTTTCCAGGGCCGCCATCAGGGTATTACTGCCCTGACTGGCGTGTGGGGCCCGTTTCATCTGCTCACCGGGCCTCTACCGGCAGGCTAAACCAGGCCCGTAGCGGCGCTGCGGCAGTTCAACGCTATTGACGTGTGCGAACGGGCCCGCACGTCAATAGTTAACAGTCACCAGCCAATTGGAGGCTGGCAGCTAACGTCAGCCACAGCACTCACGTCGCCGGCGTCTGTTGTCATTGTCAGTCGTTGGCGAGTGCGTGCTTCAGCTGCGTGGAGGGAGCTTCGCCGCAGGAGCGCTGCCAGGTAAGGCCTCTTTCACACTTCAGTTTTTTGTGTCAGTTAAAATCCGCCAAAAAGGCGGAAAAGCGGATCCGTTCCTAACTGATGTGAACGGATGCCACAGGATCCGTTTTTTGACGGATCCGCAGAATGAAGAATTTTAAAGGAACCGCTGGCCGAGAGAGAAAGATTTTTTTTTTTCGGCAGCCAGAAAGGATTTCAGGGTTAATTTTCTCCCTGACTTCCTTTCTCCGGGCATGCGCACTGGAAAATGCGGATCCAACAACAAAAAAAACGTTGCAAGGTCTGTCCAGGCATGCCGGCGGGCGCAAAAAATTTGTCGGATCTGCAAAAAAACGGATCCAACGGATGGCCATCCGTCAAGATCCGCCGGTAATGAAACTAAATGGGGAAAAAAACGGATCCGCAAAAAAAATTGGCGGGGGTAGAATGGACACGGGGCAGAATGTGACAAGACACAGGAGGGGGCAGAATGGACATGGGGTAGAATGTGACAGTAAGACACAGGAGGGGGTAGAATGTGACAGTAAGACACAGGAGGGGGGAGAATGTGACAGTGAGACACAGGAGGTGGCAGAACGTGACAGACACAGGAGGGGACAGAATGTGACAGTAAGACACAGGAGGGGGCAGAATGGACATGGGGTAGAATGTGACAGTAAGACACAGGAGGGGGTAGAATGTGACAGTAAGACACAGGAGGGGGGAGAATGTGACAGTGAGACACAGGAGGTGGCAGAATGTGACAGACACAGGAGGGGACAGAATGTGACAGTAAGACACAGGAGGGGGCAGAATGGACATGGGGTAGAATGTGACAGTAAGACACAGGAGGGGGCAGAATGGACACGGGGCAGAATGTGACAGACAGGAGGGGGTAGAATGGACATGGGGTAGATTGTGACAGTAAGACACAGGAGGGGGGAGAATGTGACAGTGAGACACAGGAGGTGGCAGAATGTGACAGTGAGACACAGGAGGTGGCAGAATGTGACAGTGAGACACAGGAGGGGGCAGAATGGACACGGGGCAGAATGTGACAGACAGGAGGGGGTAGAATGGACATGGGGTAGAATGTGACAGTAAGACACAGGAGGGGGGAGAATGTGACAGACACAGGAGGTGGCAGAATGTGACAGTGAGACACAGGAGGTGGCAGAATGTGACAGTAAGACACAGGAGGTGGCAGAATGTGACAGTAAGACACAGGAGGGGGCAGAATGGACACGGTGCAGAATGTGACAGACAGGAGGGGGTAGAATGGACATGGGGTAGAATGTGACAGTAAGACAGGAGGGGGGAGAATGTGACAGTGAGACACAGGAGGTGGCAGAATGTGACAGTGAGACACAGGAGGGGACAGAATGTGACAGTAAGACACATTAGGGGCAGAATGGACACGGGGCAGAATGTGACAGTAAGACACAGGAGGGGGAGAATGTGACAGTGAGCCCCAGGAGGGGGCAGAATGTGACAGTAAGACACAGGAGGGGGAGAATATGACAGTGAGACACAGGAGGGGGAGAATGGACACAGGGCAGAATGTGACAGTAAGACACGGGGGGTGCAGAATGTGACAGTAAGACACAGGAGAGGGCAGAATGTGACAGATGACCCGCCCCGGAGGCAGTAGGGTACTCGGCGCCGGGCCCGTTGATTTCAATGGGAGATGTCACAGTGGCAGTGACCCGGTCCGTGGCCTCAGGCAATGTAAAAGGGGTAGAGTGATGGGGATAAAGTTATTGTGGTGATTCGTGACGCCACCTGTGGTTTCTGGTCAGTTTGACCAGCGCTGCAGGGTAGCTTCTCTAGGACAGATGGTGTGGTGCAGCAATGATGTTGGAGCTCCCCACAGGTGGAGCTGTGATCCCAGGGCAGTAGTAATAGGTGTTGAGGGAGAGGGTGCAGTGTTAGGCACAGAGATGTAGCAGTGCTGAAGGGGTTGCAGGAAGAAGGCAATGACACAACAGGGTGCAGTTTCCTTTACCTTTACTGTGCTTTGTCAGTGCAGTCCAGGATCCAAATCAAAGATGGAACAGGAGTTGATTAGCCTGGAAGCAACTTAGGAATCTCTATGCAGATGGGTTGTGTAGTCTCCTTCCTAGCGCTTATCTGAGGTGCTTGCAGTACTGAGTTACACTGAAGTTCCCCTTGCTTGCTCTCTTTAGAACGCCCCTCGTATGGCAGGCAGCCGTAGCCTTCTATCTCTTCTGGCTCACACATGTTACTGCTGTTCCTCCGAGTCTTAGTTGGGAACAGAGCATTTACAGCCTTCTGCTCCTCCGGTTTCTGCTGCAAGACCATCAGCATCCATACAACTTCGGATACTGGACTCCGAACCATGCGCTTGAAGCCAGAAGTGGGCCTGAATTCCCCTCAATCCTCCAGCTCCTCTTTTCCACATCCACACACTTTTCCCTCCTCACAGAACTGACTTAACTTCCCCTTCCCTACCCCAGAGAGCAGCTCCTCCCCCAATTTGGTTCAGAGCTCCCTCTGCTGGCCTGGAGTGGGAACTGTGCTGTGTGTTGTATTTAACTGATATCTCTATCTATCTCTATCTTGGAGGAAGGTAATGCCACTGTGGCGACCATACTCCTGGGGGTGCCACATTCCCCCCTAGTGCAATTCAGTACTCCCGGACTGAAGAAAACAAGCAAAACATATTAATAAATGAACAATTGTAACTGTTACAAGATTTCAAAAGTGAAAAATTACAAAAACAAAGCTCAAAAATAGTCCTTGTGACAATTAGTCCATGCCTCAATGTCCATGGTCCATTTCCATAGCAGTTGGTAACTATATACAAGATAGTTTTGGCCACACATAGTCCTGTGGCCGAATTGTCCATCAAAAACAAACTGAGATTGCTCAAAAGATTCTTACAGAGTCTCTGTAGGCACATAAGCTTGAAAAGTTGCATATTTTCAGTTTACCATTCAAATAACTTATTTATATTCGAAACCTTAGGGGGTGGTATACCTTGGGTACTGCGGGGCAGACCTACGTATCATTGGTGTTGTTGGGTACTTTACTGGATGCCTTGTGTTAACTACTACTGGTGTATGTGTGTTGCACTGGCTACACTACTGGTGGTTCTGTGTAGCACAGGAATACTAGATTTCCTAGGACCACTTCTACTCACCGTGGGCATGACAGATTCACCACTGGCAGGGCAAGGATTCTCTTGCTCCACTGCTGGTGTGGCATCCGCTGCCTGTACTTGCTGGTTTTCAGGGTGGTCTTGAGTCACTTCTTCTTGCACTACCAGTTGGGGAAAGGTCAAAACTGGTACCACTATGGCCTGATTCGCTCTAGTCCAATTTGCAGGGAATTCTCCGAGTACAGTGCTGACCTTTTCTTCTTCCTCTATGGGCTGAAGGTTGTTTTGCTCTTCCATCCTGTCCTTTAGTTGGTCAGGGAACAGTTTCAGATGATCCCTTGATACTGCTGATGAGGTTTCTCCTCCATCCTTACTGATAAGGCACACTTTGGTGTTGTCAAAGTTTGATGGTAGGACGGTGTAGGGTTCAGCTTCCCATTGGTCATCCAATTTATGCATCCTCCTTTTCCTCTTTAGGACCTGTTCTCCTGGTGACAAGGGAACTGCAGGTCCATGTGTTAGGCGTCGGATTCCGGACACTGCACAGCAGGAATCCAGAGCCAGACATCCAGCGGTCTCCCATTTTCCTCTGACTGCTCTGGGTGCTGCTCAGCAATCACGGTGAGCCAGGCGTGCTACTCAGACTTGCTCTGACAGCCTGGATGTTGCTGCCACCTCTGGTGCAGCAATGGTAGCGCATCCTGTTCTGCAGGGAACAGTTCCAGAGGCTAAGTCCTCATTCCGTGCTACTGGGCATGCCCGCAAGGTGACCTCTCACTGGAGAGCAGGGGTCACATGCTCAGGTCCTGCGTCGGATCTGATTGGTCCTTTCCAGGGTACTGGAAGGTCCCGGAAGCACATGGCTATAAAAAGCCCGCATGGCGGCTCGGCCATGCGCTAGTGTAGCATATTATGCTGTGTGTGTATGGTGATGGATGCATGGACTGGTGACTGACTTATTATGAAACCCCTTCCCTTGGCTAATACGATTGGTGACTGTGTGTTGGGTCAGTCAGCTCCAGGTTGTGGCAAGCTACATGCCATTGTGTGATCCAAGCCTACACTAGCGTCCGTCGGTGCCCGGTTCTCGGCGCCGACGCTTGCGGCTTTAGCTGCCGCTGCGCTGCAATACCAGCAGCTATTGGTGTTCGCGGCTGCGACGCCACACGCCGACTCCTGTGACGTTAACAGGGCCAGCGCCTTTGCATATATTTTTGACAAGCGACTGTGTCTGAACAGAGCCGCTCCTAGCGTTCGGGTGACGTTAACCCGTGCGCACTACGGCACCTTCTGGTGCATCTGCCATTGTCCAGCAGCGGTCTAGTCACCTACCGCACGGTGGACCCCGGGCGGCGAACGCACCTCCTATTATTTATATTTGGTGCGTTCCGCCGTCCCTAACATTACACTAGCGCCAGGGTCTGGCTGGCAATGGCAGACGTGCAGCAGTTGCAGCGCTATATTCGGCAGCTGGAGAGCAGGTTGGCGGCTATTGAGAGCGCCAACTCAGCAGCGAATACCACGCTAGCTGCTGCCCAGACAGTCGCCGAGGCTGTCTCACGTGCGCCCGCTCTTTTGCCCATGCCGACACTTTCTCGCCTCCCGCTTCCCGACAAATTTTCGGGTGACAGCGCCACCTGTAGGGGATTCGTCAGTCAGTGCTCAATTCAGCTTCAGTTACTGGCTGCACGGTTTCCTACAGAGCGGGCTAAGGTGGGGTTTATTGTGTCACTTTTGTCTGGCAGAGCATTACAGTGGGCCACGCCATTGTGGGAATGTGATGATCCAGTGGTTCAGGGTGCTGCGCAGTTCCTCGCGGCCCTGAAGCAGGTCTTTTTGGGACCACGGATCACGCACGACACCTCTTTACAATTACTCTCCCTAACACAGGGGTCACTCTCGGTCAGCCATTATGCCGTCCGGTTCCGGACATTGGCTTCCGAGTTAGAGTGGCCGGACAAAGCCTTAGTCCCGGTGTTTTGGAGAGGGTTGGCTGAGCACGTTAAAGACACTCTAGCTACCAGAGAGGTTCCCACAAATCTGGAGGATTTGATTGCCGTTTCCACCCGCATTGACCTCCGGTTTACGGAGCGCGGGCTGGAACGGGAACAATCCAGACGTAGGGTTAACTTGGCTCCCACATTCACCGAACCACTAATATACCCCACACAGGAGCTTTCACCCTCTGAACCTATGGAGGTGTCTCGCACCGGCTCTAAGCCACGACCGATGCAAAGCTCTGCACGTTGCTATCAGTGCCGACAGTTTGGTCACCCGGCTAGCACGTGTCCTCTGCGGGCGAAAAGGCGTCCGTGCCCAGTGGCCGTAGGTAGTGGGCAGTCCAATATGAAACCCTTCTCACCCAAACCGGCATTTCGGGGCATCTTAGACAGTGGGTCCTCCACCTGGGAGGCAGAGGTTACCGTGGACTCTGGGGCCGAGGGGAACTTTGTCTTCTACCTTCGCCCAGAAACACGCCATTCCCCTGGTATTATTACCTCAGCCTCTGACCATCAGGGTGGTTAACGGAGCACCGTTACCTGTTATGATTGAGTCACCGTAGGAGGCAAAAACAGAAATGCTAGCTAAGTCCAGAAAACCAGAGCAGTTGGCAGCTATCGGATTGCAGACCCCTGATCCTATCACAACAACTAACAGTAGCCGTGGGGGGGTTCCTACGATGCCCTAGACCCCTCGATCACAGCCGGAGAATTAAATAGGCCTACAGAAAGAAAGGGGAAATCTAAACTGCCCCAGAGCAGGCCCCAAAGCAATAGGCAGCCCCCAACATATAATGACGGTGAAGCAAGATGAAAACACTAACACAGACAGAAAGATAGACTGAGCAAAGACGGGGCCCAACCTACCTAGATAGGAAAGGACAGGAAGGCTGCTGTCTGCAATCCGTGAAAAACCCTATGAAAATAAGAGCCAACAGACTGACAGTGAAAAAGGCCCTGAAGACGCTAGGCTTCAAAAAAGCTATGTCAGTACTCAGGAATATTCTGAAGACAGAGCAACAGGCAAAAGGAGATTCAGCTCACCCCTGCAGGGAATGGCAGAATCCAGAAAAGCAAGGAAAACAAAAACAAAACATAAATGCAAACAGGCAAAGCAGAAAACTTAGCTTTAGGGAAGCAGGAATCAGACTGGTGTCCTAGAAGTCCACAGAGAAATCACCCGCAGGGCAGAAGGGCGTCGGCAGCCTTATATCCAGTCCGTGACTCCACTCAGCCAGTCATCCTCATTAGTCTCAGGTGCCTGATAATCAGGCTCTTTACCAGAATAGGGAGTTCACCAGACCTCAGTGACGAAGGGGAAAATGAACTCACAACAGTTACCCTCTCAGGTGACCCATCAGACAGCTCCACTAGGGCTCACTATCTCACCCTCTCATCATGAGACTCTGTCCCTGCTAATCCTGCCAGACGGCATAGATCAGGTGCTGCTCGGGGTTCCCTGGCTTCGGTGCCACTCTCCTCATATCGAGTGGGCGACAGGGAGGATACTGGCCTGGAGCAAGGACTGCGAGGGGAGATGTCTGAGGGGCAGTCTTCAGGTGGCTTCCACTGAATTGCCTGCGGATCTCTCCGCACTACCTAAACCCTACCACCAATACGCGGACGTCTTCTCCAAAAAATCTGCAGAGACGCTCCCGCCGCACCGTCCTTACGACTGCCCGATAGACCTCATGCCAGGCACAGAACCTCCTAGAGGCTGTGTGTATCCACTAATTCTCCCTGAGACCGAAGCTATGTCACAATACATCCGGGAGAACCTGGCTAGAGGCTTTATCAGAAAGTCGGTGTCACCGGCTGGTGCAGGGTTCTTCTTCGTTCAGAAGAAGAGCGGAGAGTTACGCCCCTGCATTGACTACAGAGGTCTCAATGCGATCACGGTTAAAAACAAATACCCTCTACCGTTGATCTCTGAGTTGTTTGACAGGTTGCGAGGGGCCCAGATCTTTACTAAGTTGGATCTGCGAGGGGCATACAACCTGATCCGCATTCGCGAAGGAGACGAATGGAAGACAGCTTTTAATACCAGGGATGGCCATTACGAATATCTGGTTATGCCTTTTGGCCTTTGTAATGCGCCAGCTGTCTTCCAGGATTTTGTCAACGACGTCTTCTGCGACATGCTTTCTACCTCGGTGGTGGTATATCTGGTTGATATACTCATCTTTTCGCCAGATTTGACTACCCACCGGAGGGACGTCTGCAGGGTCTTCGACCGTCTGCGGGCGAATTCCCTCTTTGCCAAGGTGGAGAAGTGCCAGTTTGAGCAGGAGTCCTTGCCGTTCCTGGGCTGTATCATCTTGGCCCAGGGGCTGGCCATGGATCATGCCAAACTGCAAGCGGTAATGGACTGGCAAGAACCTCATTCACTCAAAGCGGTGCAGCGCTTTCTGGGGTTCGTGAACTATTACCGCCAGTTTATACCACACTTTTCCACCCTGGTAGCTCCTTTGGTTGCTCTCACCAAAAAAGGAGCTAACCCCAATGCTTGGTCTGAACAGGTCTCCAAGGCCTTCTTGGCTATAAAGTCTCATTTTGCTGGCGCTCCCATCCTACATCGTCCCGATGTGAACAAGCCATTTATACTAGAGGTAGATGCCTCCTCTGTCGGTGCAGGAGCAGTTCTTTTCCAAAAGGACGCTCAAGGTCGGAAGCATCCCTGCTTCTTCTTCTCAAAGACCTTCTCACCGGCAGAGAATTACTCCATCGGTGACAGGGAGCTGCTAGCCATGAAGTTGGCCTTTTCAGAATGGAGACATCTCCTGGAGGGGGCTCGGTTTCCCTTCCAGGTATATACGGACCATAAAAATCTGGTCTATTTACAGACTGCCCAGCGCCTGAACTCCCGTCAGGTAGGTGATCGCTCTTTTCCCGCTTCCGCTTCACCCTGCACTACCTTTCTGGAGAGAGGAACGTCCGTGCGGATGCTCTCTCACGCTCGGTGGTCTCGGCGGAAGAAGGAGAGGCTGAGCCTCGGTTAATTCTCCCGCCGGAGAGTTTTACGACCGTGGCTCCAGTCGCTCTCGAGTCAGTGCCACCAGGCAAGACCTTGGTGCCTCCTCAGCTACGGCCGGAGGTCCTCGACTGGGCACATGCCTCCAGGGTGGGTGGTCATTTTGGCAATAAACGGACCACCGAACTCCTGGCAAGGTCATATTGGTGGCCACATATGGCTTGAGATGTCAAGGAATACGTGCAAGCATGCGTCTCGTGTGCTCGAAACAGACCCTCTAGGCAGAGGCCGGCGGGGCTGTTGTATCCCCTGCCAGTGGCGGATAGACCATGGGAGATGGTTGGCATGGATTTCATAGTTGGCCTGCCCAAGTCTGGTGGCAGTACGGTCATCTGGGTGGTCACCGACCATTTTTCCAAAATGGTGCACCTGGTGCCACTCGCACGCCTGCCTTCCGCTCGAGGTCTGGCCACTTTGTTTATTAAGCACGTATTCCGTTTGCATGGCATGCCGGACAAAATCGTGAGTGACCGAGGACCCCAGTTTGCGTCTCGGTTTTGGAGGGAGCTCTGCAGCCTACTCAGCATCGAGCTAAATTTGTCCTCCGCCTACCATCCCGAGACGAATGGCTTGGTTGAGAGAGCCAATCAGACCTTGGTCACCTATCTACGGCATTTTGTCTCTGCCAGGCAGGATGGCTGGGCATCCTTGCTACCTTGGGCTGAATTTGCCCTAAACAATGCGGTGGCTGATTCCACTGGACAGACGCCCTTCCTCTTAAACTACGGCCAACATCCACGCATCCCTGTCCCAATGCCAGTGTCCTCCACTGACTCCAGGGTGTCAGACTGGGCAGTGGAGGCCCGAGACATCTGGGATCGCACTCAGGATGCTATCCGTGCCTCTAAGGAGAGGATGAGAGCGTCCGCTGACACGCATCGGCGACCCGCTCCTAGCTTCTCCCCTGGCGACATGGTGTGGCTCTCCACCCGTAACATCAAACTACGGGTCGAGTCCCCTAAGTTCGCGCCGCGATATATTGGACCTTTCAAGGTCCTTGAGCGAATTAGCTCGGTGGTCTACCGCCTGGCTCTTCCTCCACATTTAGCCATTTCAGACGTGTTTCATGTCTCCCTCCTCAAACCAGTTCACATGGTCCGGTTTTCTGAGTCATCGACCGGGTCGTCAGACTTATCGTCTGACGAGTTTGAGGTTAATGCCATCGTAGGGCGCAGGTTTGTCCGTGGCAAAAAAATTTATTTAGTGGATTGGAAGGGTCATGGGCCTGAGGCTCGAACCTGGGAGCCGGTGGAGAATATCCACGCACCGCTCCTGATCGCGGCTTTTGAGCGCAGTGGGGAGGGGGCCTTAGGAGGGGGGGTAATGTTAAGCGTTGGATTCCGGACACTGCACAGCAGGAATCCAGAGCCAGATATACAGCGGTCTCCCATTTTCCTCTGACCGCTCCGGGTGCTGCTCAGCAATCACGGCGAGCCAGGCGTGCTACTCAGACTTGCTCTGACGCCAAAAATTGACCCGCCCCGGAGGCAGTAGGGTACTCGGTGCCGGGCAGGTTGATTTCAATGGGAGATGTCACAGTGGCAGTAACCCGGTCCGTGGCCTCAGTGTCATGATCCCAGTGCAGGTTTTTGAGCTGCACACCTGGGGTTAATGTCTGGAGCTCGGTGCAGGTTTTGACCTGCACACCTGGGGTTAATGATTGTGGCCCCTTTCTGGTTCTGGGAGAGCTTCTTAAACCCCTGAGAAGCTTCAATCCCTGCCAGTCATACTTTTGCCTTTGGCCTAGTGTGCTGACCCCTGTGTGCCTGTTTGTTGCTATAGCTTGTTTATATGGTTCTGACCCGGTTCTGTTTCCCGTTGTGAGTTTGCCTGTTGATTTTGTACTGCGTTATTATCTCTGTGTATGACTCATTGCCTGTGACCTGACTACTCTCTGCTCGCCCCTCTTGTACCTTTGCAGCTATCTCTGTGTGTGATTCATTGGCTACGTCTTGACTATTCTCCCTGTCTATACCCCCTGGTAACTTTATCTCGCAGTTACCCTGCTAGGAGTTATCTTGCAGCTCCTAGCTCTGTGGAGTTTAGGCCACGCCCCTAGCAGTCACGTGCTTCAGGTCCTGCGGCTCTGAAGTACGCATCTACTCGGCTGCTGCCCGCTCCACAGGTATCTTTGAGCTCTGTTCGCTTTACTCAGGACACGCGCACTGGCTATGTGAGCAAGTTCAGTGCAGTGTTCCTGACATTATAACTGGCCTACAATTTTTTTTTTCTTTCTCTCCTCACTTCTGCAGCATGGACACAATGTGTGCTTTATCTGAGCAGGTGAAATGCTTGACTCAGTCACTGCAAAAGCTTAGTTTGGAACACCAAGCTCTGGCCCAGTCCCAACGGCGGGTGGAGGACTCAGTTCAGGGGTTGCTTTCCGCAGGCTTCCAGCAGGTGGGGAATAGAGATGTCATTTTAGTCCCACCCGAATCCCCGGTTAAATAGCCAGATACATTTTCTGGTAACAAGGATGATTTCAGGGCATTTAAGGAGGGCTGAAAGCTCTTTTTCTCTTTGAGACCCCGCTCCCCTGGGGATGAGAAACAGAGGGTGGGGGTGGTGATGTCCCTGCTTAGGGGGTCCCCACAAGCCTGGGCATTTTCGCTTTCCTCTTCTGCCCCTGAGAGAATGTCTGTGGATGCGTTTTTTGAAGCCTTAGGGCTTATTTATGATGAGCCTGATAGAGTGCGGTTGGCTGAGGACAAGGTAATGAGTGTCTGTCAGGGGGAGCACTCGGTCGGCCGAATGGTTCTGTACTGAATTCAGACGTTGGGCAGCCGAGATTTCCTGGAGTGATGTCGCCTTTGCGGGGCTGTTCTACAGAGGCCTGTGTGAAGGTCTGAAGGATGCTTTGGTACTTCATCCTCCGCCTGACTCCCTGGAGGATGCCATGATCCAAGCGGTTCACATGGATCGCAGGCTGCGGGCTAGAGGCATTATGCAATGGGAAACACCATTCTTCAGTGGAGATGAGACCCGGACTCTTCTTATGGCTATGGAGGTGAGCACTGTCACCTGTGAGGGAAAGGAAAGAAGACGCCGCCGGAAAAAGCAGTTGTGCTTCTATTGTGGGAAATCTGGACATTGGAAGAAGGACTGCCCCTCCTGTCCGTCATCCTCCAAGATGGTGGGAAACGACTAGGTCTGGGTAGTAGTCGAGGAGGCTACCCAGACCTTCAGGTACAATTTTCCTCATGTGCAAAAATGGTGCTGCAGGTGGAACTGGAACTTGGTTATGGTCCTGTTCAGACTACTGCTTTTATTGACTGCGGTTCTGCTGTGAACCTGATTGATACCAAGGTTATGACTCTTAATAAGATAGGGACAGTCAGGCTTCACAATCCTGTTAAACTTGTGGCAATTGATTCGTCGCCTCTTACCCAAAACGGTATCTGTTGCAGGTCTGAACTTTTTTCTCTAAAAGTGGGTTCCACTTGTGGAAAAACTAAGTTATCTTGTGCTAGATAACTTGCCTGCAGGACTGGTACTGGGGATGCCTTGGCTTCAATGGCATAATCCTACCATTGATTGAGTTACAGGAGAAATCACTCAATGGGGATGCAATAATAAATGTGGTAACCTGGGACATCTTGTTAACGCTTTTAAATCCGTGTCTGTGTCTGTCGGTCTGGAAGGTATTCCGGAGTACCTGAAAGATTTCGAAGACGTTTTTTCCGAAAGTGAGGCTGAGGCACTGCCACCACATAGACCCTACGATTGTGCCATTGATTTAGTACCTGGAGCCAAGTTACCTAAGGCTCGATTGTTCAATTTGTCTGGGCCTGAGCGCCAAGCCATGAAGGAGTACATAGCTGAGAGTCTCCGCAAAGGGCATATCAGGCCTTCTGTGTCACCTGTGGCAGCAGGGTTCTTCTTTGTGAAGAAAAAAGATGGTGGGTTGCGGCCGTGCTCGACTTTCGGGAACTGAACAAGATAACGGTTAGGAACTCTTACCCGCTTCCCCTCATCCCAGACTTATGTAACCAGTTAGCTGGGGCCCAATGGTTCTCCAAGTTAGGTCTGCATTGTAGGGGGGCCTACAATCTGATAAGGGTTCGGGAAAGGGACGAGTGGAAAACTGCATTCCTCACATCAGAAGGACTCTTTGAGAACCTGGTAAAGCCGTTTGGGTTAACTAATGCACCCGCTATTTTCCAAAATTTCATCAATGTTGTGTTTTCTGATCTGATAGGCCGTTTTGTTATTATTTATTTGGATGACATTTTGGTGTATTCCCCGGAAAGTCAATCTCACTTGCAACATCTAAAGACAATTCTCCAGAGACTCAGGGAGAACCAATTGTTCGCTAAATTGGAAAAATGTTCGTTTTTTGTACAGGAGCTGTCTTTTTTGGGGTTGATTGTGTCCTGTGAGGGGTTTCGTATGGATCCTAAGAAGGTGCTGGCGATCGCTGACTGGGTTCAGCCTCGAGATCTCAAGGGGCTCCTGCGCTTCTTGGGATTTGCGAACTATTACCAGAGGTTCATTAAAGGTTTCTCACAAGTGGTTAAACCACTCACGGATCTTACCCAGAAGGGGGCTGATGTAAAAAATTGGTCTGTACTCGCTAAGGAATCCTTCTCAGCGATTAAGAAATGTTTCATGTCTGCCCCGGTGTTGGTACAACCTGACCCATCCAAACCATTCATTGTGGAGGTGGATGTTCCTGAATTGGGGGTGGGGGCTGTGCTGTCCCAGGGTCTGGCCACCCTTACCAATCTCAAACCCTGTGCCTTCTTCTCCAAGAAGTTCTCTTCAGCTGAGAAAAACTATGATGTAGTTAATAGGGAACTTCTTGCGGTCAAGCTGGCGTTTGAGGAATGGAGGCACTTTTTGGAATCGGCGGCTCACCCTATCACGGTTGTCACGGATCACAAAAATTTGGCATACCTTGAATCTGCTAAGAGGCTTACTCCTAGACAAGCCCGTTGGTCACTCCTTTTTTTTTCACGATTTCAGTTCTCCATTACTTTTCGACCGGGGTCCAAAAATGTTAAAGCGGATGCCCTGTCCAGAAGTTTTGATCCAGTGTCTCCCCCTGAGCTGCCGTCCTCCATTCTTCCCCCAGGGGTGGTAGTGGCTGGGGTTTCAACTGAGTTGGAACAAGAAATTCTAAGGGCTCAGGCCCTAGCACCGGCAACCAGGCCAGGGGATAAACTGTTTGTTCCAGATTCATTGCGGCCTAGACTTCTGCAGGAGTTTCATGAGTCTAGGCTGAGTGCTCATCCAGGTATCACGGCCACTAGAGAGGCAGTAGCCAGGGGTTTTTGGTGGCCTTCATTAAGGTCCGATGTCAAGGAATTTGTTTCTGCTTGTGGCATGTGTGCCCGTTCCAAAAGCTCGCATAACCGACCGGCTGGGGAACTCATACCTTTACTGGTTCCTGATAGGCCATGGACTCATCTTTCCATGGATTTTATTACCGGCCTTCCACATTCCCGGGGCAATACCGTGATCTGGGTGGTGGTGGATAGGTTTTCTAAACAGGCCCATTTCATTCCCTTGGCAGCATTACCCTCAGCAGAAACATTGTCAAGGTTGTTTGTGCAGCATGTGGTCCGATTGCATGGGGTACCCCTGAATGTTGTGTCTGACAGAGGTGTGCAGTTTGTGGCCAAATTTTGGAGGGCGTTCTGTATGAAATTGGGCATCTCACTCTCCTTCTCGTCGGCATATCACCCGGAGAGTAATGGTCAGACAGAACGCACCAATCAATCCCTGGAACAAATTCTCAGGTGTCTGACCTTTGTCAGACAGGAGGATTGGTGTGATGCGTTACCGTTGGCTGAATTCGCTTTTAACAACCGGGTGAGTCAGTCCACCAACATGTCCCCATTCCTGATTAACTATGGGTTTAATCCGCATTTTGGGGAGTTTTCTCGGGTAGATTCCGGTTGTCCAGGGGCAGAGGGGTCCGTTCAACGGTTAAAAACCTCTGGGCTGAAGTCCGGCGTAATATCTCTCAGGCCCAGGGGAGATACAAATATTTTGCTGACAAACAGAGAGCCTCGGGAGACATGTTTCAGGTGAAGGTTTGGCTCTCCACACGTACCATCAGCTAAGTTGGGACCAAAGTTCATTGGTCCGTACGAGATTATGGAGATAGTCAACCCAGTGGCATATAGGTTGCGTCTCCCCGCCTCCTTAAAAATATCCAATGTGTTCCATAAATCTCTGTTGAAACCCGCAGGATCTGTCAAAGAGAACTCTAAGTCTTTTGTTCCTCCAGTGCTGGTGGAGGGTCAATTGGAGTATGAGGTCGGACATATTGTGGACTCTCGGCGGGTGCGCCGCTCTTTGCAGTACCTGGTCCACTGGAAGGGATATGGACCAGAGGAGCGCTCATGGGTCCCTGCTTGCTCGGTACATGCAGATCGCCTGGTTCGGGCTTTCCATGCCAAGTACCCGGGGAAGCCTGGGGTCCAGAGGCCCCCCATTGAGAGGGGGGTACTGTCATGATCCCAGTGCAGGTTTTTGAGCTGCACACCTGGGGTTAATGTCTGGAGCTCGGTGCAGGTTTTGACCTGCACACCTGGGGTTAATGATTGTGGCCTCTTTCTGGTTCTGGGAGAGCTTCTTAAACCCCTGGGAAGCTTCAATCCCTGCCAGTCATACTTTTGCCTTTGGCCTAGTGTGCTGACCCCTGTGTGCCTGTTTGCTGCTATAGCTTGTTTATATGGTTCTGACCCGGTTCTGTTTCCCGTTGTGAGTTTGCCTGTTGATTTTGTACTGCGTTATTATCTCTGTGTATGACTCATTGCCTGTGACCTGACTACTCTCTGCTCGCCCCTCTTGTACCTTTGCAGCTATCTCTGTGTGTGACTCATTGGCTACGTCTTGACTATTCTCCCTGTCTATGCCCCCTGGTAACTTTGTCTCGCAGTTACCCTGCTAGGAGTTATCTTGCAGCTCCTAGCTCTGTGAAGTTCAGGCCACGCCCCTAGCAGTCACGTGCTTCAGGTCCTGCGACTCTGAAGTACGCATGTACTCGGCTGCTGCCCGCTCCACAGGTATCTTTGAGCACTGTTCGCTTTACTCAGAACACGCGCACTGGCTCAGTGAGCAAATTCAGTGCGGTGTTCCTGACACTCAGGCAGTCAATGTAAAAGGGGTAGAGTGATGGGGATAAAGTTATTGAGATGATTCGTGACGCCACCTGTGGTTTCTGGTCAGTTTGACCAGCGCTGCAGGGTAGCTTCTCTAGGACAGATGGTGTGGTGCAGCAATGATGTTGGAGCTCCCCACAGGTGGAGCTGTAGTCCTAGGGTAGTAGTAATAGGTGTCGAGGGAGAGGGTGCAGTGTTGGGCACAGAGATGTAGCAGTGCTGAAGGGGTTGCAGGAAGAAGGCAATGACACAACAGGGTGCAGTTTCCTTTACCTTTACTGTGCTTTGTCAGTGCAGTCCAGGATCCAAATCACAGATGGAACAGGAGTTGATTAGCCTGGAAGCAACTTAGGAATCTCTATGCAGATGGGTTGTGTAGTCTCCTTCCTAGCGCTTATCTGAGGTGCTTGCAGTACTGAGTTACACTGAAGTTCCCCTTGCTTGCTCTCTTTAGAACGCCCCTCGTATGGCAGGCAGCCGTAGCCTTCTATCTCTTCTGGCTCACACACGTTACTGCTGTTCCTCCGAGTCTTAGTTGGGAACAGAGCATTTACAGCCTTCTGCTCCTCCGGTTTCTGCTGCAAGACCATCAGCATCCATACAACTTCGGATACTGGTCTCCGAACCATGCGCTTGAAGCCAGAAGTGGGCCTGAATTCCCCTCAATCCTCCAGCTCCTCTTTTCCACATCCACACACTTTTCCCTCCTCACAGAACTGACTTAACTTCCCCTTCCCTACCCCAGAGAGCAGCTCCTCCCCCAATTTGATTCAGAGCTCCTTCTGCTGGCCTGGAGTGGGAACTGTGCTGTGTGTTGTATTTAACTGATAGAGAGACCCTTCATTGCTTCCAAGCATGACATCTCTCTTCCTAGGAGGAAGGTAATGCCACTGTGGCGACCATACTCCTGGGGGCGCCACAGAGACACAGGAGGGGGGGCAGAATGTGACTGAGACTGAGGAGGGGGCAGAATGTGACAGTAAGACAGTAAGGAGCCAGGAATGAGACACACTGGGGCCAGGATGGGGGATATTATTACCATAGGCGCTAATTTACCCCTTCATGACCCAGCCTATTTTGACCTTAATGACCTGGCCATTTTTTGCAATTCTGACCAGTGTCCCTTTATGAGGTAATAACTCTGGAACGCTTCAACACATCCTAGCGATTCTGAGATTGTTTTTTCGTGACATATTGGGCTTTATGTTAGTGGTAAATTTAGGTCGATAATTTTTGCGTTTATTTGTGAAAAAATCAGAAATTTGGTGAAAATTTAGAAAATTTCGCAATTTTCAAATTTTGAATTTTTATTCTGTTAAACTAGAGAGTTATCTGACACAAAATAGTTACTAAATAACATTTCCCACATGTCTACTTTACATCAGTACAATTTTGGAAGCAAAATATTTTTTTGTTAGGAAGTTATAAGGGTTAAAAGTTGACCAGTGATTTTTCATTTTTAAAACACAAAACCCTTTTTTTTAGGGACCACCTCACATTTGAAGTCACTTTGAGGGGTCTATATGGCAGAAAATACCCAAAAGTGGCACCATTCTAAAAACTGAACCCCTCAAGCTACTCAAAACTACGTTCAAGAAGATTATTAACCCTTCAGGTGTTTCACAGCAGCTAAAGCAATGTGGAAGAAAAAAATGGACATTTTAATTTTTCCAACACAAATTTTCTTTCAGCATCAATTTTTTCATTTTCACATGGGCAACAGGATAAAATGGATCCTAAAATTTGTTGGGCAATTTCCCCTGAGTACACCGATACCTCATATGTGGTCATAAACCACTGTTTGGGCGCACGGCAGGGCTCAGAAGGGAAGGAGCGCCATTTGACTTTTTGAATGGAAAATATGCTGGAATATTTAGCGCTTGCCATGTCGCGTTTGGAGAGTCGCTGTGTGCCTAGACACTGGAGGTCCCCCACAAGTGACCCCATTTTGGAAACTAGACCTGCCAATGAACTTATCTAGATGCATACTGATCACTTTGAACCCCCAGGTGCTTCTCAAATTGATCCGTAAGAAAAAAAAAAGTACTTTTTTTTCACAAAAATTTATTTTTTAGCCTCAGTTTTTTCATTTTCACATGGGCAACAGGATAAAATGGATCATAAAATTTGTTGGGCAATTTCTCCTGAGCACACCAATACCTCATATGTGGTCATAAACCACTGTTTGGGTACACGGCAGGGCCCGGAAGGGAAGGAGCACCATTTGACTTTTTGAATGGAAAATTAGCTCCAATCGTTATCGGACACCATGTCGCGTTTGGAGAGCCCCTGTGTGCCTAAACATTGGAGCTCCCCCACAACTGACACCATTTTGGAAACTAGACCCCTTAAGGAACTTATCTAGATGTGTAGTGAGCACTTTGAACCCGCAAGTGCTTCACAAAAGTTTATAACGTAGAGCAGTGAAAATAAGAAATCATTTTTTTTCCTCAAAAATGATTTTTTATCACGCTATTTTTTATTTTCACAAGGGTAACAGGAGAAATTGGACCACAAAAGTTGTTATCCAGATTGTCCTGAGTACGCTGGTACCCCATATGTGGGGGGGGGCTCTGTTTGGGCGCACGGCAGGGCGCAGAAGGGAATGAGCGCCATTTGACTTTTTGAAATGAAAATTAGCTCCAATCGTTAGCGGACACCATGTCGTGTTTGGAGATCCCCTGTGTGCCTTAGCTTTGGAGCTCCCCCACAAATGACCCCATTTTGGAAACTAGACCCCCTAAGGAACTTATCTAGATGCATAGTGACCACTTTGAACACCCAGGTGATTCACAGAAGTTTATAATGCAGAGCAGTGAAAATCAAAAATCTTTTTTTTTCCTAAAAAAAAAAATTTTTTAGTTGGCAATTTTTTATTTTCACAAGGGTACCAGGATAAATTAGACCCCAAAATTTGTTGTCCAGTTTGTCCTGAGTACGCTGGAACCCCATATGTGGGGGGGAACCACTGTTTGGGCACATGTTGGGGCTCAGCAGGGAAGTAGTGACATTTTGAAATGCTGACTTTGATGGAATAGTCTGCGGGCGTCATGTTACATTTGCTGAACCCCTGTGTGCCTAAACAGTAGAAACCCCCACAAGTGACCCCATTTTGGAAACTAGACCCCTCCAAGGAACTTACCTAGATGTGTGGTGAGCACCTTGAACCCCCAAGTGCTTCACAGAACTTTATAACGCAGAGCCGTGAAAATAAAAAATCATTTTTTTTCCCTCAAAAAAAATGATTTTTAGCCCGCAATTTTTTTTTTCACAAGGGTAACAGGATAAATTGGACCACAAAAGTTGTCCAGTTTGTCCTGAGTACGCTGATACCCCATATGTGGGGGATGACCACTGTATGGGCACCCGTCAGGGCTTGGAAGGGAAGTAGTGACGTTTTGATATGCAGACTTTGATGGAATGGTCTGCGGGCATCATGTTACATTTGCAGAGCCCTTGATGTAACAAAACTATGGAAACTCCCCACAAGTGACCCCATTTTGGAAACTAGACCCCATAAGGAACTTGCCTAGATGTGTGGTGAGCACCTTGAACCCCGAAGTGCTTCACAGAAGATTGTAACGCAGAGCCATGAAAATAAAAAATATTTTTTTTCCTCAAAAAATGAATTTTTAGCTCGCAATTTTTTATTTTCACAAGGGTAACAGGAGAAATTGGACCCCAAAAGTTGTTGTCCAGTTTGTCCTGAGTACGCTGATACCCCATATGTGTGGGGGAACCACTGTTTGGGCACACGTCAGGGCTCGGAATGGAAGTAGTGACATTTTGAAATGCAGACTTTGATGGAATAGTCTGCAGTCGTCATTACGTTTGCAAAGCCCCTGATGTGCCTAAACAGTGGAAACCCCCCACAAGTGACCCCATTTTGGAAACTAGACCCCCCAAGGAACTTTTGTAGACGTGTTGTGAGCACTTTCAACCCCCAAGTGCATCACAGAAGTTTATAATGCAGAGACGTGAAAATGAAAAAAATCATTTTTTTTCCACAAAAATAATTTTTTAGCTCCCAATTTTTTTATTTTCCCAAGGGTAACAGGAGAAATTAGTCCCCAAAAGTTGTTGTGCAATTTTTCCTGAGTACGCTGATACCCCATATGTGGGGGTAAACCACTGTTTGGGCACACGTCGGGGCTTGGAAGGGAGGGAACACCGTTTGACTTTTTGAACGCAAAATTGGCTGGAATCAATGGTTGCACCATATTGCGTTTGGAGACCCCCTGATGTGCCTAAACAGTGGAAACCCATCAATTCTAACTTCAGCCCTAACCCCAACACACCCCTAACCACAGCCCTAACCCCAACACATCCCTAACCCTAATCCCAACCCTAACCATAACCCTAACTGTTATGAACGAGTCACCGTAGGAGGCAAAAACAGAAATGCTAGCTAAGTCCAGAAAACCAGAGAAGTTGGCAGCTATCGGATTGCAGACCCCTGAACCTATCAACAACAACTAGCAGTAGCCGTGGGGGGGTTCCTACGATGCCCTATACCCCTCGATCACAGCCGGAGAACTGCCTAGCCTAAAGACAGAAAGGGAAATCTAAACTGCTCCAGAACAGACCCCAAAGCAATAGCGAGCCCCCAACATATAATAACGGTGAAGCAAGAAGTAAAAACACTAACACAGATAGAAAGATAGACTGAGCAAATGATGGGGCCCAAGCTAACTAGATAGGACAGGATAGAAAAGCTGCTGTCTGCAATCCGCCAAAAACCCTATCAAGACAAGAGCCAACAGACTGACAGGGAAAAAGGCCCTGAAGACGCTAGGCTTCAAAAAGACTATGTCAGTACTCAGGTATTTTCTGAAGACAGAGCAAAAAGACACAGGAATTCAGTTCACCCCAGCAGGGAATGGCAGAATCCAGAAAAGCAAGGCAAAATAAAACCAAAACACAAATGCAAAAAGCAAGGCAGAAAACTTAGCTTTTGAGGAGCAGGAATCAGACTGGTCTCCTAGAACAGGGGTCCCCAACCGCCGGTCCGCGGCCCAGCACCGGGCCGCTGCAGTGCCCTTGCCGGTCCGCGGACACAAGGGGAGCCAGGGGCGGTCAGTGGCATAGCGGGGGCTGGGGCGGCGCGCAGCAGTTCTTAGCGGCGGCCAGGGAGCGATCAAGCAGCTCCGCTGCCTGCAAGAGGGAATAGCAGGAGCGGAGCTGCAAGGACCCGTCCAGCTTCCTGCCCGCCGCCCGCGCTTCCTGTCTCTGACACAGAGAGGAGCGCGGCCGCTGCTGTGTCAGAGCGAGGAAGCGCGGGCGATGCTGCGGACAGGTGAGAGGAGAGAGGTGGTGTCTGTGTATGTGTATATATAATGTGTGTGTGTGTGTGTACACATGTATGTCTGTGTGTGTGTGTTGGTCTGTGTTTGTGTAGCCTGGCCCTGGAGGAGATGGGGACATGAGGAGAAGGCCATGAGGGGAGTGATGGGGTGAAGGCAATGATGGAGAGACAGCAGTGATGGGGTGAAGGCGATGATGGGGAGAGGGGAGTGATGGGGTGAAGGCAATGATGGAGAGACAGCAGTGATGGGGTGAAGGCAATGATGGGGAGAGACAGCAGTGATGGGGTGAAGGCAATGATGGAGAGACAGCAGTGATGGGGTGAAGGCAATGATGGGGAGAAGGGAGTGATGGGGTGAAGGCAATGATGGAGAGACAGCAGTGATGGGGTGAAGGCAATGATGGGGAGAGACAGCAGTGATGGGGTGAAGGCAGTGATGGAGAGACAGCAGTGATGGGGTGAAGGCAATGATGGAGAGACAGCAGTGATGGGGTGAAGGCAATGAAGGAGAGACAGCAGTGATGGGGTGAAGGCAATGATGGGGAGAAGGGAGTGATGGGGTGAAGGCAATGATGGGGAGAAGGGAGTGATGGGGTGAAGGCAATGATGGGGAGAAGGGAGTGATGGGGTGAAGGCAATGATGGGGAGAAGGGAGTGATGGGGTGAAGGCAATGATGGGGAGAAGGGAGTGATGGGGAGAAGGGAGTGATGGGGTGAAGGCAATGATGGGGAGAAGGGAGTGATGGGGTGAAGGCAATGATGGAGAGATGGCAGTGATGGGGTGAAGGCAGTGATGGGGTGAAGGCAATGATGGGGAGAAGGGAGTGATGGGGTGAAGGCAATGATGGGGAGAAGGGAGTGATGGGGTGAAGGCAATGATGGAGAGACGGCAGTGATGGGGTGAAGGCAATGATGGAGAGAAGGGAGTGATGGGGTGAAGGCAATGATGGAGAGAAGGGAGTGATGGGGAGAAGGGAGTGATGGGGTGAAGGCAATGATGGGGAGACGGCAGTGATGGGGTGAAGGCAATGATGGGGAGAAGGGAGTGATGGGGTGAAGGCAATGATGGAGAGACAGCAGTGATGGGGCGAAGGCAATGATGGAGAGACAGCAGTGATGTGGTGAAGGCAATGATGGAGAGACAGCAGTGATGGGGCGAAGGCAATGATGGGGAGAAGGGAGTGATGGGGTGAAGGCAATGATGGAGAGACGGCAGTGATGGGGTGAAGGCAATGATGGGGAGAAGGGAGTGATGGGGTGAAGGCAATGATGGAGAGACAGCAGTGATGGGGTGAAGGCAATGATGGAGAGACAGCAGTGATGGGGCGAAGGCAATGATGGAGAGAAGGGAATGATGGGGTGAAGGCAATGATGGAGAGACGGCAGTGATGGGGTGAAGGCAATGATGGGGAGAAGGGAGTGATGGGGTGAAGGCAATGATGGAGAGACAGCAGTGATGGGGTGAAGGCAATGATGGAGAGACAGCAGTGATGGGGTGAAGGCAATGATGGGGAGAAGGGAGTGATGGGGTGAAGGCAATGATGGAGAGACAGCAGTGATGGGGTGAAGGCAATGATGGAGAGAAGGGAGTGATGGGGTGAAGGCAATGATGGAGAGACAGCAGGGATGGGGCGAAGGCAATGATAGGGAGAGACAGCAGTGATGGGGTGAAGGCAGTGATGGAGAGACAGCAGTGATGGGGTGAAGGCAATGATGGAGAGACAGCAGTGATGGGGTGAAGGCAATGATGGGGAGAAGGGAGTGATGGAGAGACGGCAGTGATGGGGTGAAGGCAATGATGGGGAGAAGGGAGTGATGGGGTGAAGGCAATGATGGAGAGACAGCAGTGATGGGGCTAAGGCAATGATGGAGAGAAGGGAGTGATGGGGTGAAGGCAATGATGGAGAGACGGCAGTGATGGGGTGAAGGCAATGATGGGGAGAAGGGAGTGATGGGGTGAAGGCAATGATGGAGAGACAGCAGTGATGGGGTGAAGGCAATGATGGAGAGACAGCAGTGATGGGGTGAAGGCAATGATGGGGAGAAGGGAGTGATGGGGTGAAGGCAATGATGGAGAGACAGCAGTGATGGGGTGAAGGCAATGATGGAGAGAAGGGAGTGATGGGGTGAAGGCAATGATGGAGAGACAGCAGGGATGGGGCGAAGGCAATGATGGGGAGAGACAGCAGTGATGGGGTGAAGGCAGTGATGGAGAGACAGCAGTGATGGGGTGAAGGCAATGATGGAGAGACAGCAGTGATGGGGTGAAGGCAATGATGGGGAGAAGGGAGTGATGGAGAGACGGCAGTGATGGGGTGAAGGCAATGATGGGGAGAAGGGAGTGATGGGGTGAAGGCAATGATGGAGAGACAGCAGTGATGGGGCTAAGGCAATGATGGAGAGAAGGGAGTGATGGGGTGAAGGCAATGATGGAGAGACGGCAGTGATGGGGTGAAGGCAATGATGGGGAGAAGGGAGTGATGGGGTGAAGGCAATGATGGAGAGACAGCAGTGATGGGGTGAAGGCAATGATGGAGAGACAGCAGTGATGGGGTGAAGGCAATGATGGGGAGAAGGGAGTGATGGGGTGAAGGCAATGATGGAGAGACAGCAGTGATGGGGTGAAGGCAATGATGGAGAGAAGGGAGTGATGGGGTGAAGGCAATGATGGAGAGACAGCAGGGATGGGGCGAAGGCAATGATAGGGAGAGACAGCAGTGATGGGGTGAAGGCAGTGATGGAGAGACAGCAGTGATGGGGTGAAGGCAATGATGGAGAGACAGCAGTGATGGGGTGAAGGCAATGATGGGGAGAAGGGAGTGATGGAGAGACGGCAGTGATGGGGTGAAGGCAATGATGGGGAGAAGGGAGTGATGGGGTGAAGGCAATGATGGAGAGACAGCAGTGATGGGGCTAAGGCAATGATGGAGAGAAGGGAGTGATGGGGTGAAGGCAATGATGGAGAGACGGCAGTGATGGGGTGAAGGCAATGATGGGGAGAAGGGAGTGATGGGGTGAAGGCAATGATGGAGAGACAGCAGTGATGGGGTGAAGGCAATGATGGAGAGACAGCAGTGATGGGGTGAAGGCAATGATGGGGAGAAGGGAGTGATGGGGTGAAGGCAATGATGGAGAGACAGCAGTGATGGGGTGAAGGCAATGATGGAGAGAAGGGAGTGATGGGGTGAAGGCAATGATGGAGAGACAGCAGGGATGGGGCGAAGGCAATGATAGGGAGAGACAGCAGTGATGGGGTGAAGGCAGTGATGGAGAGACAGCAGTGATGGGGTGAAGGCAATGATGGAGAGACAGCAGTGATGGGGTGAAGGCAATGATGGGGAGAAGGGAGTGATGGAGAGACGGCAGTGATGGGGTGAAGGCAATGATGGGGAGAAGGGAGTGATGGGGTGAAGGCAATGATGGAGAGACAGCAGTGATGGGGCTAAGGCAATGATGGAGAGAAGGGAGTGATGGGGTGAAGGCAATGATGGAGAGACAGCAGTGATGGGGCTAAGGCAATGATGGAGAGAAGGGAGTGATGGGGTGAAGGCAATGATGGAGAGACGGCAGTGATGGGGTGAAGGCAATGATGGGGAAAAGGGAGTGATGGGGTGAAGGCAATGATGGAGAGACAGCAGTGATGGGGTGAAGGCAATGATGGAGAGACAGCAGTGATGGGGTGAAGGCAATGATGGGGAGAAGGGAGTGATGGGGTGAAGGCAATGATGGAGAGACAGCAGTGATGGGGTGAAGGCAATGATGGAGAGAAGGGAGTGATGGGGTGAAGGCAATGATGGAGAGACAGCAGGGATGGGGCGAAGGCAATGATGGAGAGACGGCAGTGATGGGGTGAAGGCAATGATGGGGAAAAGGGAGTGATGGGGTGAAGGCAATGATGGAGAGACAGCAGTGATGGGGTGAAGGCAATGATGGAGAGACAGCAGTGATGGGGTGAAGGCAATGATGGGGAGAAGGGAGTGATGGGGTGAAGGCAATGATGGAGAGACAGCAGTGATGGGGTGAAGGCAATGATGGAGAGAAGGGAGTGATGGGGTGAAGGCAATGATGGAGAGACAGCAGGGATGGGGCGAAGGCAATGATGGGGAGAGACAGCAGTGATGGGGTGAAGGCAGTGATGGAGAGACAGCAGTGATGGGGTGAAGGCAATGATGGAGAGACAGCAGTGATGGGGTGAAGGCAATGATGGGGAGAAGGGAGTGATGGAGAGACGGCAGTGATGGGGTGAAGGCAGTGATGGAGAGACAGCAGTGATGGGGTGAAGGCAATGATGGAGAGACAGCAGTGATGGGGTGAAGGCAATGATGGGGAGAAGGGAGTGATGGAGAGACGGCAGTGATGGGGTGAAGGCAATGATGGGGAGAAGGGAGTGATGGGGTGAAGGCAATGATGGAGAGACAGCAGTGATGGGGCTAAGGCAATGATGGAGAGAAGGGAGTGATGGGGTGAAGGCAATGATGGAGAGACGGCAGTGATGGGGTGAAGGCAATGATGGGGAGAAGGGAGTGATGGGGTGAAGGCAATGATGGGGAGAAGGGAGTGATGGGGTGAAGGCAATGATGGAGAGACAGCAGTGATGGGGCGAAGGCAATGATGGAGAGACAGCAGTGATGTGGTGAAGGCAATGATGGAGAGACAGCAGTGATGGGGCGAAGGCAATGATGGGGAGAAGGGAGTGATGGGGTGAAGGCAATGATGGAGAGACGGCAGTGATGGGGTGAAGGCAATGATGGGGAGAAGGGAGTGATGGGGTGAAGGCAATGATGGAGAGACAGCAGTGATGGGGTGAAGGCAATGATGGAGAGACAGCAGTGATGGGGCGAAGGCAATGATGGAGAGAAGGGAATGATGGGGTGAAGGCAATGATGGAGAGACGGCAGTGATGGGGTGAAGGCAATGATGGGGAGAAGGGAGTGATGGGGTGAAGGCAATGATGGAGAGACAGCAGTGATGGGGTGAAGGCAATGATGGAGAGACAGCAGTGATGGGGTGAAGGCAATGATGGGGAGAAGGGAGTGATGGGGTGAAGGCAATGATGGAGAGACAGCAGTGATGGGGTGAAGGCAATGATGGAGAGAAGGGAGTGATGGGGTGAAGGCAATGATGGAGAGACAGCAGGGATGGGGCGAAGGCAATGATAGGGAGAGACAGCAGTGATGGGGTGAAGGCAGTGATGGAGAGACAGCAGTGATGGGGTGAAGGCAATGATGGAGAGACAGCAGTGATGGGGTGAAGGCAATGATGGGGAGAAGGGAGTGATGGAGAGACGGCAGTGATGGGGTGAAGGCAATGATGGGGAGAAGGGAGTGATGGGGTGAAGGCAATGATGGAGAGACAGCAGTGATGGGGCTAAGGCAATGATGGAGAGAAGGGAGTGATGGGGTGAAGGCAATGATGGAGAGACGGCAGTGATGGGGTGAAGGCAATGATGGGGAGAAGGGAGTGATGGGGTGAAGGCAATGATGGAGAGACAGCAGTGATGGGGTGAAGGCAATGATGGAGAGACAGCAGTGATGGGGTGAAGGCAATGATGGGGAGAAGGGAGTGATGGGGTGAAGGCAATGATGGAGAGACAGCAGTGATGGGGTGAAGGCAATGATGGAGAGAAGGGAGTGATGGGGTGAAGGCAATGATGGAGAGACAGCAGGGATGGGGCGAAGGCAATGATGGGGAGAGACAGCAGTGATGGGGTGAAGGCAGTGATGGAGAGACAGCAGTGATGGGGTGAAGGCAATGATGGAGAGACAGCAGTGATGGGGTGAAGGCAATGATGGGGAGAAGGGAGTGATGGAGAGACGGCAGTGATGGGGTGAAGGCAATGATGGGGAGAAGGGAGTGATGGGGTGAAGGCAATGATGGAGAGACAGCAGTGATGGGGCTAAGGCAATGATGGAGAGAAGGGAGTGATGGGGTGAAGGCAATGATGGAGAGACGGCAGTGATGGGGTGAAGGCAATGATGGGGAGAAGGGAGTGATGGGGTGAAGGCAATGATGGAGAGACAGCAGTGATGGGGTGAAGGCAATGATGGAGAGACAGCAGTGATGGGGTGAAGGCAATGATGGGGAGAAGGGAGTGATGGGGTGAAGGCAATGATGGAGAGACAGCAGTGATGGGGCGAAGGCAATGATGGGGAGACAGCAGTGATGGGGTGAAGGCAATGATGGAGAGAAGGGAGTGATGGGGTGAAGGCAATGATGGGGAGAAGGGAGTGATGGGGTGAAGGCAATGATGGAGAGAAGGGAGTGATGGGGTGAAGGCAATGATGGAGAGAAGGGAGTGATGGGGTGAAGGCAATGATGGGGAGAAGGGAGTGATGGGGTGAAGGCAATGATGGAGAGAAGGGAGTGATGGGGTGAAGGCAATGATGGGGAGACGGCAGTGATGGGGTGAAGGCAATGATGGGGAGAAGGGAGTGATGGGGTGAAGGCAATGATGGAGAGACAGCAGTGATGGGGCGAAGGCAATGATGGAGAGACAGCAGTGATGGGGTGAAGGCAATGATGGAGAGACAGCAGTGATGGGGAGAAGGGAGTGATGGGGTGAAGGCAATGATGGAGAGACGGCAGTGATGAGGTGAAGGCAATGATGGGGAGAAGGGAGTGATGGGGTGAAGGCAATGATGGAGAGACAGCAGTGATGGGGTGAAGGCAATGATGGAGAGACAGCAGTGATGGGGCGAAGGCAATGATGGAGAGAAGGGAGTGATGGGGTGAAGGCAATGATGGAGAGACGGCAGTGATGGGGTGAAGGCAATGATGGGGAGAAGGGAGTGATGGGGTGAAGGCAGTGATGGAGAGACAGCAGTGATGGGGTGAAGGCAATGATGGAGAGACAGCAGTGATGGGGTGAAGGCAATGATGGGGAGAAGGGAGTGATGGGGTGAAGGCAATGATGGAGAGACAGCAGTGATGGGGTGAAGGCAATGATGGAGAGAAGGGAGTGATGGGGTGAAGGCAATGATGGAGAGACAGCAGTGATGGGGCGAAGGCAATGATGGGGAGACAGCAGTGATGGGGTGAAGGTAATGATGGAGAGAAGGGAGTGATGGGGTGAAGGCAATGATGGGGAGAAGGGAGTGATGGGGTGAAGGCAATGATGGGGGAGAAGGGAGTGATGGGGTGAAGGCAATGATGGAGAGAAGGGAGTGATGGGGTGAAGGCAATGATGGAGAGAAGGGAGTGATGGGGTGAAGGCAATGATGGGGAGAAGGGAGTGATGGGGTGAAGGCAATGATGGAGAGAAGGGAGTGATGGGGTGAAGGCAATGATGGGGAGACAGCAGTGATGGGGTGAAGGCAATCATGGAGTGATGGCAGTGATGGGGTGAAGGCAATGATGGGGAGACAGCAGTGATGGGGTGAAGGCAATGATGGAGAGACGGCAGTGATGGGGTGAAGGCAATGATGGGGAGAAGGGAGTGATGGGGTGAAGGCAATGATGGGGAGAGGGGAGTGATGGGGTGAAGGCAATGATGGAGAGAAGGGAGTGATGGGGTGAAGGCAATGATGGGGAGAAGGGGGTGATGGAGCACTCATTCAAAACCTATGGTGAGTTGAGTCACATTATAAATGTTATTTAATTATAAGTATGCACTGCTACACTACAACCGTGTCCATAGCCCCACCCCCTTATGACAAAAGCCCCACCCCTGCCACACCTCCATCCCCGCCCTGCCGGGCCATGGAAGAATGGTCTTGCTTGAAACCGGTCCCTGGTGCAAAAAAGGTTGGGGACCACTGTCCTAGAATCCCTCAGAGAAATCACCAACGAGGCAGAAGGGCGTCGGCTGCCTTAGATCCAGTCAGCAATTCCCATCACCCAGTCATCCTCTACCAGCTCAGGTGTTTGGTAATCAGCCTCACTACCTTCCTTCACCAGAAGAGGGAGTTCATCAGACCTCAATGGTGAAGGGGAAAATGAACTCATAACAGTACCTCCCCCTTGAGCAGGGGTCACCGAACCCTCATCCACGCCACCAGGGCGATCAGGGTGAGCCCGATGAAAGGCACGCACCAATCTTTTGGCATGAATATCAGAGGCAGAGACCCAGGAATTATCCTCCTGACCATAACCCTTCCACTTAACCAAATACTGGAGTCTCCGTCTAGCCAGACGGGAATCCAGTATCTTCTCTACCTCATATTCCATGTTACCTTCAACCAATACAGGGTCCGGAGGTGCCACCCCAGGAACTACTGGTTCAACAAACCTCTTCAACAAGGACTTATGAAACATTATGGATTTTAAATGTGACAGGAAGAGCCAACCGAAAAGAGACCGGATTAATGATCTCCAAAATCTTGTAAGGTCCAATAAATCTAGGCTTAAACTTAGGAGAAGCTACCTTCATAGCGATATTTTTTGATGATAACCAAACCATATCACCCACCTTAAACCGGGGACTAATGGTCCTATGTCGTTTGGAAAACCGCTGGGCCTTTTCCTGGGAGAGAGATAACTTATCCACCACTTGGTCCCAGATCTGGTGCATTCTCTCCACCACAGTGTCAACACCTGGGCAGGCAGAAGGCTCCACCTGCCCTGAAGAAAATCGAGGATGAAACCCAAAGTTACAAAAAAAGGTGACATCAAAGTGGCAGAACTAGCTCTATTATTTAAAGCAAATTCGGCCAAGGGCAAAAATGAAACCCAATCATCCTGATCAGCGGAAATAAAACATCTCAAATACGACTCCAAGGTCTGGTTTGTTCTCTCCGTCTGCCCATTGGTCTGAGGGTGAAACGCAGAGGAGAAGGACAACTGAATTCCCAGCTTGGAACAGAAAGTCCTCCAAAATCTAGACACAAACTGAACTCCTCTGTCAGATACAATGTTCTCAGGAATCCCGTGCAAGCGAACCACCTGTTGCAAAAACAGGGGCACCAACTCAGAAGAAGATGGCAACTTATGGAGTGGTACAAGATGAACCATCTTAGAGAACCTATCACAAATCACCCAAATAACAGTCATTCTCTGAGAGACAGGCATATCAGAGATGAAATCCATTGAAATATGGGTCCATGGCCTCCTGGGGACCGGCAAAGGCATCAACAACCCACTAGAGCGAGAACAAGGTTTAGACCGGGAGCAAGTCCCACAAGACTGCACAAAATTCCTGACATCATGAGACAAGGCGGGCCACCAAAAAGAGCGACTCACCAGATCTCTAGTACCAAAAATACCTGGATGACCAGCGTATGCAGAGCAATGAACTTCAGACATCACTCTCTTCTTCCACTGGTCAGGAACATACAACTTTCCACTGGGACAACGCTCAGGTTTGTCCTCCTGGAACTCTTCCAGAGCACATCTCAAATCGGGTGAGATGGCAGAAAGAACTACCCCTTCGCCTAAGATGGTAGCAGGCTTGGTCACCACAGGAGAATCAGCCAAGAAGCTCCTAGAAAGAGTGTCAGCCTTGACATTCTTAGTGCCAGGAAGAAAAGAGACCACAAAATCAAAACATGTAAAAAACAAGGCCCATCTAGCCTGTCTAGGGTTTAAGCGTTTGGCCGACTCCAGGTAAATCAAATTCTTGTGGTCAGTGAGGACCATGACTTGATGTTTAGCTCCCTGCAAGCAATGTCTTCACTCCTCAAATGCCCATTTCATGGTTAACAGTTCCTGATTCCCCACATCATAGTTACGTTCAGATGGGGAGAACTTTCGGGAAAAGAAAGCACAGGGATTCATTTTAGTTGTTACAGGATCCTTTTGGGACAAAACAGCTCCTGCACCAATCTCAGAAGCGTCCACCTCTACCTGGAACGGGAGTGAGACATCAGGTTGCCGCAAAACCGGGGCAGAAGTGAATCTTCGCTTCAGCTCCTGAAAGGAAGAAACAGCCTCCGGAGACCAATTCAACACATCAGCACCCTTCTTAGTCAGATCAGTCAATGGCTTGGCAATACTAGAAAATTTTGCTATAAATTTCTGATAAAAATTAGCAAAACCCAAAAACTTCTGAACGGCCTTCAAAGAAGTGGGCTGAACGCAATCATAAATGGCCTGTACCTTGGCCGGGTCCATTTCAATAGTCGATGGAGACAAAATGAATCCCAAAAATGAAATCCTCTGTACCCCAAAAAGGCATTTCGATCCCTTGACATACAGGGAATTCTCCCTCAAGATCCGGAACACAGTCCGAACATGTTCCACATGAGAATCCCAATCCTTTGAGAAGATCAAAATATCATCCCGGTAGATAATCAAAAATGTATCCACAAAGTCTCTGAAAATATCGTTCATGAAGCACTGGAAGACAGAAGGGGCATTAGTGAGCCCAAAAGGCATCACCAGGTACTCAAAATGTCCCTCTGGAGTATTAAACGCCGTCTTCCATTCATCCCCATGCTTAATGCGGATAAGATTATACGCCCCCCTTAGGTCAAGCTTGGTAAACCAGCAAGCACCTTTAACTCTGGAGAATAGATCCGAAATCAGGGGTAACGGATACTGATATTTAATAGTAATTTTGTTGAGGGCACGATAATCAATACAAGGCCTTAATGAACCATCCTTTTTGGCCACGAAAAAAAAACCCAGCACCTAATGGTGAAGAGGATGGTCTAATATGACCCTTCTCCAACGCCTCCTTAATATAGGATCGCATAGCCTCGTGCTCAGGTACAGATAAATTGAAGAGCCGACCCTTGGGAAATTTACACCCCGGGCTCAGTTCAATTGCACAGTCATAACTCCTATGAGGAGGCAAAGACGCAGACTCATTCTCACTAAATACATCATAAAAGTCCGCCAAATAGTCAGGAGCATCATGTGACTGAGGAGAGGTGGAAAAAAACGGAGCCTCACTAAGGGCACACCGACAACCCCAACTCACCACAGACACAGATTTCCAATCCAAAACTGGATTATGAATTTGCAACCAGGGAAACCCCAGAACAATGGTATCATGCAAATTATGCAACACCAAAAATCTGCAATTTTCTTGATGGTTTGGGGCGACCCGCATTACCACCTGGGTCCAAAACTGAGGTTTATTTTTCACCAAAGGAGTAGCATCAATCCCCCTCAAAGGGATAGGCGTCCGCAGAGGTGTCATAGGAAATCCACAACGTTTAGCAAAATCCAAGTCCATTAGGTTCAGGGCTGCTTCCGAATCCACAAAAGCCTTGGCGGAAAATGTGGACAGGGAGCAGATCAGAGTAATTGCCAGAAGAAACTTAGTTGAACACCACCCACAGAAAACGTGTGTACAAAACGTTTCTCTCGTTTAGGACAGACAGAAATAATATGCGAGGCATCTCCACAAAAAAAACACAGCTTATTACGCCTTCTGAACTCCTGACGTTGCTCCCTGGACAAAACTCTATCACATTGCATAGGTTCAGACACTTGTTCAACAGGTGGCAACACCTCTCGTGCAGTCCTGCGTTCACGTAAATGCCGATCAACCTGAATGGCTAATGACATAGAATCGTCAAGACCAGAGGGAACAGGAAATCCCACCATAGTATCTTTTACGGCTTCTGACAAACCCTTCTGAAAGAGAGCTGCCAAGGCATTATCATTCCAGGTAGTAAGGACCGCCCACTTTCGGAATTTTTGACAGTACAATTTTGCAGAATCTCGACCCTGGCTCAATGCCAACAGGGTCTTTGATCAATAGCATTAGGTTCGTCATACAACAACCCCAAGGCTTGAAAAAATGCGTTCACATTAGTCAGAATAGGATCATCTGGTTTCAAAGAAAACGCCCAATCCTGGGGATCGCCACGCAGCAAAGAGATGACAATTTTAACCCGCTGCGCGGAGCTCCCTGACGAGTTAGGCCTCAAGGCAAAAAATAATTTACAATTACCGTATATACTCGTGTATAAGCCGAGATTTTCAGCCCTTTTTTTGGGCTGAAAGTCCCCCTCTCGAGTCACACGAGTCATATACCGGGGGTCGGCCGGGGAAGGGGGAGCGGGGGTGTCAGATCATACTCACCCTTCTTTGCAGCTCCCCTGCTTGTTCCATGTTTGTCGGCGCTGCTCTCTTCCTGCTTCAGCTGTCAAATGGCACCCGCTTATTAAATATGCGCATATTTAATGAGCGGGTACCACGTGACCGCTGAACCAGTAAGAGAGCAGCGCCGACAACATGGAACAAGGCAACAAGCAGGGGAGCTGCAGAGACAAGCGCCAGGACCCGGTGAGTATGAACCGGGGGGGCATATTCACCTGTCCCTGCGCTCTGCTGTCTTGCGTCCTCTGCAGTGACATTCAGGTCAGAGAGCGCTATCGCTCTCTGCCTGCACAGTCATTGCAGAGCGCAACGCTGATGAGCAGGGGGCAGCGACAGAGGTTTGTATACAGTTTTTTGTTTTTTTTGTAAGGGAGTCAGGGGCAGCAGCAACATGATGGGGCCACTCACTGTGCAGCATAACAGGGGCCACTCACTGTGCAGCAAAACTGGGGCCACTCACTGTGCAGCATAACTGGGGCCACTCACTGTGCAGCATAACTGGGGCCACTCACTGTGCAGCATAACTGGGGCCACTCACTGTGCATCATAGCTGGGGCCACTCACTGTGCATCATAACTGGGGCCACATACTGTGTAGATAACTGAGGCCACTCACTCTGCACCCTTGGCTTATACACGAGTCAATAAGTTTTCCCAGTTTTTTGTGGCAAAAATAGGGGGGTCGGCTTATACTCGGGTTGGCGTATACTCGAGTATATACGGTATTTTTTAAATTCAAAAATTTAGACCGATCCCCAAAAAACACATCAGGAGTAGGGATCTTTGGTTCAGCAGCATGTGAATGAGCAAGGTAGGCGGAAATTCCCCGCACTTCCGCAGCGAGCTGCTCCACACGATCAGACAATTGCTTTATCTCCATTGAGAGAAAAAATAATTAGCCCTACGGCCTCAGAGATATAGAGGAAAAAATATACACACCTTTTTTTTTTTACAATTCTTTCCTGCTATTGAGTACCCTAGGATCTGCGGTATGGCTGGTGATTCTGTTATGAACGAGTCACCGTAGGAGGCAAAAACAGAAATGCTAGCTAAGTCCAGAAAACCAGAGAAGTTGGCAGCCATCGGATTGCAGACCCCTGAACCTACCAACAACAACTAGCAGTAGCCGTGGGGGGTTCCTACGGTGCCCTAGACCCCTCGATCACAGCCGGAGAACTACATAGCCTAAAGACAGAAAGGGAAATCTAAACTGCCCCAGAGCAGACCCCAAAGCAATAGGCAGCCCCCAACATATAATGACGGTGAAGCAAGAAGAAAAAAGACTAACACAGATAGAAAGATAGACTGAGCAAATGATGGGGCCCAAGCTAACTAGATAGGACAGGATAGAAAAGCTGCTGTCTGCAATCCGCCAAAAACCCTGTCAAAACAAGAGCCAATAGACTGACAGGGAAAAAGGCCCTGAAGACGCTAGGCTTCAAAAAGACTATGTCAGTACTCAGGTATTTTCTGAAGACAGAGCAAAAAGACACAGGAATTCAGTTCACCCCAGCTGGGAATGGCAGAATCCAGAAAAGCAAGGCAAAATAAAACCAAAACACAAATGCAAAAAGCAAGGCAGAAAACTTAGCTTTTGAGGAGCAGGAATCAGACTGGTCTCCTAGAATCCCTCAGAGAAATCACCAGCGAGGCAGAAGGGCGTCGGCTGCCTTATATCCAGTCAGCAATTCCCATCACCCAGTTATCCTCTACCAGCTCAGGTGTTTGGTAATCAGCCTCACTACCTTCCTTCACCAGAAGAGGGAGTTCATCAGACCTCAATGGTTAAGGGGAAAATGAACTCATAACACCTAACCCTAATTCTAACCCTAAGCCTAATTCCAACCCTAATTCCAACCCTAACCCTAATTCCAACCCTAACCCTATTTCCAACCCTAACCCTAACCCTCTTTCCAACCCTAACCCTCTTTCCAACCCTAACCTTAACCCTCTTTCCAACCCTAACCCTAACCGTAATGGAAAAATAAAAATAAAAATATTTTCTTTATTTTATTACTTATGCCTACCTATGGGGGTGATAATCGGGGGGTTCATTTACTTTTTATTTCATTTTGATCACTGTGAGAGTGATCAAAATGAAATAACGGAATCTGCAGCCGGTAGACGCGGGCGCACTGCGCATGCGCCCGCCATTTTCCAAGATGGCGGCACCCATGAACCGGACCCGCCGGACACCGGGAGCGACAGGGGGACTTAGAAGGTGCCGGGGGGGTGAGGGGGGGATTGGAGGCTGGCGGGGAGCAGAGGGAATGGGAGGGGGGCAGATCGCTGGTGGGGGGGTCGAATCGGTGTCTCCAGCCATGTCCGATGCTACAGCAGCATCGGCCATGGCTGGATTGTAATATTTCATCAATTTTCATTGATGAAATATTACTATCGCTCTGATTGGCTGTTTCACTTTTAACAGCCAATCAGAGCGTTCGTAGCCATGTGGGGGCGAAGCCACGCCACCTGTGGTGAATTACAAAGCCCCCTGCATCTGCGGGTCAGGTGACCTTTCATTGACCCCGGTCACCCGACCCGCAGGGAGGCTTTGAATGACACAGGGTATTCATGACACACGCTCCCCGCCAGGCGTCTCAGTGTGCGCGGCCATACTCACCCTCCTCGGGCAGCCGTGCTCCCCCAAGCCCCGGCGTCGGCGTTCCTCCCTGAGCGGCCGGCTGGTGACGTCACCGCAGGCCTCGTGCTTGCGCCGTAGACCGCGGCCGGTCCTCCACATCTGACCTAGTCTCTGGCGGCGCCCTGCCCCGATAGTGCCGCCGGACCAATGGGGACTCTGCGGCAGCTATATCAGGCCGCCCTCCCTTAGTGGAGGCGCCTGACCGTTGTTGTTGCTCTTGCAGCACTTTAGGCTCAGTGCTCTCGCCTGTCATCAGGCTCCTTGCCCTAACCTGTTTGTTTCATTCCAGCTCCAGTACTATGTTCGTATCTGCCCGGTCCTGTGTCCGCACCTGTTCCAGTCCCGTGTCCGTAACCATTTCAGTCCTGTCTCCGTATTGGTTCCAGTCCTGCTACCTGCCTTCGTATCTGTTCCAGTCCTGCTACCTGCCTCCATATCTGTTCCAGTCCTGTGTCCGCACCTGCTCCAGTCCCGTGTCCGTAACCACTCCGGTCCTGTCTCCGTATTGGTTCTAGTCCTGCTACCTGCCTCCGTATCTGTTCCAGTCCTGCTACCTGCCTCCGTATCTGTTCCAGTCCTGTGTCCGTACCTGCTCCAGTCCTGCCTCCGTACCTGTTCCAGTCCAGTCTCCGTACCAGCTCAGCCTACCCGAATCCGTACCGCCTATCTGTCTCAAGCCTTGCCAACCCGGGTTTCCGCCTGCTGTCCCGTTCCAGTCCAGTCTACCGGTTTCTATTCTGGCCATCCTTACGCAGCTCCTCTTCCCACCTGCAGTTCTGTGATCCAGTCGGAGCCGCCCCTCTTGGTCCCGGCTACCGTGGCATTCGAACCCCCGGACCTGCGCCTAACGGTCCCTGTTATGATTGAGTCACCGTAGGAGGCAAAAATAGTAATGCTAGCTAAGTCCAGAAAACCAGAGAAATTGGCAGCTATTGGATTGCAGACCCCTGAACCTATCAACACAACTAGCAGTAGCCGTGGGGGGCTCCTACGATGCCCTAGGCCCCTCGATCACAGCTGGAGGACTACATAGCCTAAAGACAGAAAGGGGAAATCTAAACTGCCCCAGAGCAGACCCCAAAGTAAAAGGCAGCCCCCCACATATAATGACGGTGAAGCAAGAAGAAAGAACAAAACACAGACAGAAAGATAGACTGAGCAAAGATGGGGCCCACGCTAGCTTAGATAGGAAAGGACAGGAAGGCTGCTGTCTGCAATCCGTGAAAAGCCCTATGAAAATAAGAGCCAACAAACTGACAGTAAAAATGGCCCTGAAGACGCTAGGCTTCAAAAAGCTATGTCAGTACTCAGGCATATTCTGAAGACAGAGCAACAGGCAAAAGGAGATTCAGCTAACCCCAGCAGGGAATGGCAGAATCCAGAAAAGCAAGGAAAACAAAATACTAATGCAAAAAGGCAAAGCAGAAATCTTAGCTTTAGATGAGCAGGAATCAGACTGGTTTCCTAGAAGTCCACAGAGAAATCACCCGCAGGCCAGAAGGGCGTCGGCAGCCTTATATCCAGTCATCAACTCCACTCAGCCAGTCATCATCATCAGCCCAGGTGTTTGACAATCAGGCTCACTACCTTTCTTCACCAGAAGAGGGAGTTCCTCGGGCCTCAGTAGTGAAGGGGAAAATGAACTCACAACAGTACCTCCCCCTTGAGGAGGGGTCACCGAACCCTCAACCACGCCACCAGGGCGATCAGGGTGAGCCCGATGAAAGGCACGCACCAATCTTATGGCATGAATATCAGAGGCAGAGACCCAGGAATTATCCTCCTGACCATAACCCTTCCACTTAACCAAATACTGGAGTCTCCGTCTAGCCAGACGGGAATCCAGTACTTTCTCTACCTCATATTCCATGTTACCTTCAACCAATACAGGGTCTGGAGGTGCAACCCCCGGAATAACAGGTTCAACAAACCTCTTCAACAAAGATTTATGGAACACATTATGGATTTTAAATGTGACAGGAAGAGCCAAACGAAAAGAGACCGGATTAATAATCTCCAAAATCTTGTAAGGTCCAATAAATCTAGGCTTAAACTTAGGAGAAGCCACCTTCAAAGCAATATTTTTTGATGATAACCACACCATATCACCAACCTTAAATTGGGGACCAATGGTCCTATGTCGGTTGGAAAACCGCTGGGCCTTTTCCTGGGAGAGAGATAACTTATCCACCACTTGGTCCCAGATCTGGTGCATTCTCTCCACCACAGTGTCAACCCCTGGGCAGGCAGAGGGCTCCACCTGCCCTGAAGAAAATCGAGGATGAAACCCAAAGTTACAAAAAAAAGGAGACATCAAAGTGGCAGAACTAGCTCTATTATTTAAAGCAAATTTGGCCAAGGGCAAAAATGAAACCCAATCATCCTGATCAGCAGAAATAAAACATCTCAAATATGACTCCAAGGTCTGGTTTGTTCTCTCTGTCGGCCCATTGGTCTGAGGGTGAAAAGCAGAGGAGAAGGACAACTGAATTCCCAGCTTGGAACAGAAAGTTCTCCAAAATCTAGACACAAACTGGACTCCTCTGTCAGATACAATGTTCTCAGGAATCCCGTGTAAGCGAACCACCTGTTGTAAAAACAGGAGCACCAATTCAGAGGAAGACGGCAACTTAGGGAGTGGTACAAGATGAACCATCTTAGAGAACCTATCACAAATCACCTAAATAACAGTCATCCTTTGAGAGACAGGCATATCAGAGATGAAATCCATTGAAATATGGGTCCATGGCCTCTTGGGGACAGGCAAAGGCATCAACAACCCACTAGAGCGAGAACACGATTTAGACCGGGAGCACGTCCCACAGGACTGCACAAAATTCCTGACATCACGAGACAAGGTGGGCCACCAAAAAGACCGACTCACCAGATCTCTAGTACCAAAAATACCTGGATGACCAGCCAAAGCAGAGCAATGAACTTCAGACATCACTCTATTCTTCCACTGGTCAGGAACATACAACTTTCCACTGGGACAACGCTCAGGTTTGTCCTCCTGGAACTCTTCCAGAGCACGTCTCAAATCGGGCGAGATGGCAGAAAGAACTACCCCTTCGCCTAAGATGGTAGCAGGCTTGGTCACCACAGGAGAATCAGCAAAGAAGCTCCTAGAGAGGGCGTCAGCCTTGACATTCTTAGTTCCAGGAAGAAAAGAAACCACAAAATCAAAACGTGTAAAAAACAAGGCCCACCTAGCCTGTCTAGGGTTCAAGCGCTTCGCCGACTCTAGGTAAATCAAATTCTTGTGGTCAGTGAGGACCACGACTTGATGCTTAGCTCCCTCCAACCAATGTCTCCACTCCTCAAATGCCCATTTCATGGCTAACAGTTCCCGATTCCCCACATCATAGTTACGTTCAGATGGAGAGAACTTTCGGGAAAAGAAAGCACAGGGATTCATTTTAGATGTTACAGGATCCTTTTGGGACAAAACAGCTCCTGCACCAATCTCAGAAGCATCCACCTCTACCTGGAACGGAAGTGAGACATCAGGTTGCCGCAAAACCGGGGCGGAGGTGAATCTTCGCTTCAGCTCCTGAAAGGAAGAAACAGCCTCCGGAGACCAATTTTTAACACATCAGCACCCTTCTTAGTCAAATCAGTCAATGGCTTGGCAATACTAGAATATTTTGCTATAAATTTCCGATAAAAATTAGCAAAACCCAAAAACTTCTGGAGGACCTTCAAAGAAGTGGGCTGAACCCAATTGTAAATGGCCTGTACCTTGGCCGGGTCCATTTCAATAGTTGACGGGGACAAAATAAATCCCAAAAAAGAAATCCTCTGTACTCCAAAAAGGCATTTAGATCCTTTGACATACAGGGAATTCTCCCTCAAGATCCGGAACACAGTCCGAATATGTTCCACATGAGAATCCAAATCCTTGGAGAAGATCAAAATATCATCCAGATAGATAATCAAAAATTTATCGACAAAATCTCGGAAAATATCGTTCATGAAGCACTGGAAGACAGAAGGGGCATTAGTGAGCCCAAAAGGCATCACCAGGTACTCAAAATGTCCCTCCGGAGTATTAAACGCCGTCTTCCATTCATCCCCATGCTTAATGCGAATAAGATTATACGCCCCCTGAGGTCAAGCTTGGTAAACCAGCAAGCACCTTTAACTCTGGAGAATAGATCAGAAATCAGGGGTAACGGATACTGATATTTAACAGTAATTTTGTTGAGAGCACGATAATCAATACAAGGTCTTAATGATCCATCCTTTTTTGCTACAAAAAAAACCCCGGCACCTAAGGGTGACGAGGATGGTCTAATATGACCCTTCTCCAACGCCTCGTTAATATAGGATCGCATAGCCTCATGCTCGGGTACAGATAAATTGAAGAGCCGACCCTTGGGAAATTTACACCCCGGGCTCAGTTCAATAGCACAGTCATAACTCCTATGAGGAGGCAGAGACGCAGACTCATTCTCACTAAATACATCATAAAAGTCCGCCAAATAATCAGGAACATCATGCGACTGAGGAGAGGTGGAAAACACCGGAGCCTCACTAAGGGCACACCGACAACCCCAACTCACCACAGACACAGATTTCCAATCCAAAACTGGATTATGAATTTGTAACCAGGGAAATCCCAGAACAATAGTATCATGCAGATTATGTAACACCAAAAACCTGCAATTTTCTTGATGGTCTGGGGCGACCCGCATTACCACCTGGGTCCAAAACTGGGGTTTATTTTTAGCCAACGGAGTAGCATCAATCCCCTCAAAGGGATAGGCGTCTGCAGAGGTGTCATCGGAAATCCACAACGTTTAGCAAAATCCAAGTCCATTAGGTTTAGAGCTGCTCCCGAATCCACAAAAGCCTTGGCGGAAAATGTGGACAGGGAGCAGATCAGAGTAATAGCCAGAAGAAACTTAGGTTGAACACCACCAACAGAAAACGTGTGTGCAAAGCGTTTCTCGTGTTTAGGACAGACAGAAATAATATGCGAGGCATCTCCACAGAAAAAACACAACTTATTACGCCTTCTTAACTCCTGACGCTGCTCTCTGGAAAAAACTCTATCACATTGCATAGGTTCAGACATCTGTTCAACAGGTGGCAACACCTCTCATGCAGCTCTGCGTTCGCGTAAACGCCGATCAACCTGAATAGCTAAAGACATAGAATCGTCAAGACCAGAGGGAACAGGAAATCCCACCATAGTATCTTTTACGGCTTCTGACAACCCCTTCCGAAAGAGCAGCCAAGGCACTATCATTCCAGGTAGTAAGTACCGCCCACTTTCGGAACTTTTGACAGTACAACTCTGCAGAATCACGACCCTAGTTCAATGCCAGCAGGGTCTTTTCAGCCTGATCAATGGCATTAAGTTCGTCATACAACAACCCCAAGGCCTGAAAAAATGCGTTCACATTAGTCAGAATAGGATCATCTGGCTTCAAAGAAAACGCCCAATCCTGGGGATCGCCACGCAGCAAAGAGATGACAATTTTAACCTGCTGCGCGGAGCTCCCTGACGAGTTAGGCTTCAAGGCAAAAAATAATTTACAATTATTTTTGAAATTCAAAAATTTAGACCGATCCCCAAAAAATACATCAGGTGTAGGAATCTTTGGTTCAGCAGCATGTGAATGAGCAAGGTAGGCGGAAATTCCCCGCACTTCCGCAGCAAGCTGCTCCACACGATCAGACAATTGCTTTATCTCCATTGAGAGAAAAAAAAATCCCCCTACGGCCTCAGAGATATAGAGGAAAAAATATACACACACCTTTTTTTTTTTATACAATTCTTTCCTGCTATTGAGTACCCTAGAATCTGCGATATGGCGGGTGATTCTGTTATGATTGAGTCACCGTAGGAGGCAAAAATAGTAATGCTAGCTAAGTCCAGAAAACCAGAGAAGTTGGCAGCTATCGGATTGCAGACCCCTGAACCTATCAACACAACTAGCAGTAGCCGTGGGGGGCTCCTACGATGCCCTAGGCCCCTCGATCACAGCCGGAGGACTACATAGCCTAAAGACAGAAAGGGGAAATCTAAACTGCCCCAGAGCAGACCCCAAAGTAAAAGGCAGCCCCCCACATATAATGACGGTGAAGCAAGAAGAAAGAACAAAACACAGACAGAAAGATAGACTGAGCAAAGATGGGGCCCACGCTAGCTTACATAGGAAAGGACAGGAAGGCTGCTGTCTGCAATCCGTGAAAAGCCCTATGAAAATAAGAGCCAACAAACTGACAGTAAAAAAGGCCCTGAAGACGCTAGGCTTCAAAAAGCTGTCAGTACTCAGGCATATTCTGAAGACAGAGCAACAGGCAAAAGGAGATTCAGCTAACCCCAGCAGGGAATGGCAGAATCCAGAAAAGCAAGGAAAACAAAACACTAATGCAAAAAGGCAAAGCAGAAATCTTAGCTTTAGATGAGCAGGAATCAGACTGGTTTCCTAGAAGTCCACAGAGAAATCACCCGCAGGCCAGAAGGGCGTCGGCAGCCTTATATCCAGTCATCAACTCCACTCAGCCAGTCATCATCATCAGCCCCAGGTGTTTGACAATCAGGCTCACTACCTTTCTTCACCAGAAGAGGGAGTTCCTCGGGCCTCAGTAGTGAAGGGGAAAATGAACTCACAACAGGTCCCTGTACAGGGGTCGGCCACACCTGGTTGCTCGTCCGGGGCCCCTCGGTGCCACGGTCCAGAGGGTCCACTCCAGAAGACCTAGTGCGGTGCTAACAGTACGGTCAGGCCATGGATCCTGCCGGTATCTCAGCTCCCAGTCAAAAGGAGTTGCTCTTTTTACGGGAGAACCAGGGGCGCATTATGTCGGTCATGAAGTCCATGGAGTCCCGCCTGTCCGCTCTTCAGGCAGCCGATCCAGGGAATGATGCTCAGCTGGCCAGCCTCCAGCAGGAGTTGAGCCAGCAGCGGGACGCTCAGTCCCATATTTTGTCTTATATGGCCTCGGTAGACAATCGTCTGGGAGATCTCCAGTCCGCCGCCGCGGCCACCATCCCCGGTCCCGCTCCGTTTCCCTCTCCTCGCCTTGCCAAACCACCCCGGTACAGTGGGGACCCCAAACAGTGTAGGGGGTTCCTAAACCAGTGTGGCTTGCATTTCAAGCTTCAGCCTCACCAGTATCCCTCCGATAGGGCCAAGGTGGCCTTTATCATGTCCCATCTGGAGGGAGAAGCCTTATCCTGGCTAAATCTACTCTCGGAGAGGGACGATCCCATGGTCTCTAATATTCCGGTTTTCCTGGACATCTTTCGTAAGGTGTTCGATGAGCCCGGACGAGTGGCCTCGCTTACTGAATCACTTTTCAACCTCCATCAGGGTGCCCTGACAGTCGGCCAATACGCCATTCGGTTCCGTACCATGTCCTCCGAATTAGGGTGGAATAATGCGGCATTGGTTGGGGCCTTTTGGCGTGGGTTGTCGGGCAGAATTAAGGATGAGTTGGCGGGGCGAGATACTCCTACCACCCTCGAGGACCTCATCTCCCTGGCCACTCGAATAGACCTCTAGTTCCAGGAGCGCGCCCGAGAATCGGCGAGGGACAGGAGACCCATTAGGCCTGCCCCGACCGCTAGTCGGTCCTTCAGTCCACGCTCGCCTGGTCCTGTACATACTCCGCCTCCCGAGCCCTTGTAGGTAGATCGGGTCTGGATGGCTGAGAGACGTCAGAGGGAGAGACGGGAGCAGGGTCTCTGTCTTTATTGTGGAGGAGCATCCCACTTTATCCGCTCTTGTCCTGAGAGACCGGGAAACTCTTCCACCTAGGCCAGGTAAGAGAGGCCTTCCTAGGTGATTATGATTCCTCTCAGGCCCTTACACTTTCTGTTCTTTTACTTTCAGGGGAGAGGCGAGGGTCCGAGGTGGCCTATTTGGATTCGGGCTCAGCAGACAACTTCATCCGGCGTGAAGAGGTGGATAAGTATCATATTCCCGTGGTCAACCTGAAGAACCCCCGGGTTATCGCTTCCGTTGACGGTAGACCGCTTCTGGAATCCATCACCGCGGTCACAGAGGAAGTTGTCTTGCAAGTCGGCGCTCTCCACCGAGAAAGAGTGGCCTTCTACGTGTTGCCCGACTTGTCTCATGCCATTCTACTTGGCCTCCCGTGGCTACGGACACACCAGCCGGTACTCAACTGGTCGACCGGGGAGGTCTTGCGCTGGGGAGATCCGTGTCATGGTCGCTGTCTTTACCCCATTCATCCGGTTGTTCCCACTCACCCACCTCAGGAGCTCTCTGGGCTTCCCTCAGCTTATTGGGCTTATGCAGACGTTTTCGACAAGAAGGAGTCGGAGGTTCTTCCACCACATCTGCCCTTCGATTGCCCGATCGAGTTAATCCCAGGTTCTATTCCTCCCCGGGGCAGGATCTATCCGTTGTCCCCTGCAGAATCCGCAGCCATGTCTGAATACGTCTCGGAGAACTTCGCCAAAGGATTTATTCGGAAGTCTTCGTCTCCCGCGGGCGCCGGGTTCTTCTTTGTTAAGAAGAAGGACGGTTCTCTGCGTCCTTGTATCGACTATAGAGGATTGAACAGCATCACTATCAAAAACCGGTACCCACTCCCTCCTATCCCGGAGTTGTTTGACCGTTTCAGAGGGGCACGTATCTTCTCCAAACTGGACCTCAGGGGGGCGTACAACCTCATCCGCAACCGTGCTGGCGATGAATGGAAGACCGCCTTTAACACCCGTGACGGTCATTGCGAGTGCTTGGTGATGCCATTCGGTCTGTGCAATGCCCCGGCGGTGTTCCAGGAGTTCATCAATGAAATCTTTCTGGATCTCCTGTACTCCTGTGTCGTAGTATACCTGGATGACATCTTGGTCTTCTCAGATCTTCCATCCCACAGGAGGACCGTCCGCCTAGTTCTTCGGCGTCTCCGAGAGAATCGTCTATACGCCAAGATGGAGAAGTGCCTGTTCGAGCAGACCTCACTGCCCTTCCTGGGCTACATCGTCTCGGATGCCGGGCTGCAGATGGATCCCGAGAAACTGTCCGCCATTCTCAAGTGGCCGCGCCCAGTTGGCTTAAGAGCCATTCAACATTTTTTGGGGTTCGCCAACTACTATCGGCAATTCATTCCGCATTTTTCTACACTCTCCAAGCCGATCTCTGCCCTTACCCGTAAGGGGATCTCTGCTAACTCTTGGACACCCGAAGCCGAAGAAGCCTTCCAGTCGCTAAAACAAGCTTTTTCCACGGCCCCCGTTTTGATCCGTCCTGAGTGCAGCAAACCTTTCGTGCTGGAGGTGCTTCCTCGACTGGCGCCGGGGCTGTCTTATCCCAGAGGACCGGTTCAGGCCACCTACGCCCCTGTGGATTCTTCTCCAGAGCTTTCTCCCCTGCTGAGTGTAACTACTCGATTGGCGACCGCGAGTTATTGGCCATCAAATTGGCATTGGAGGAGTGGCGTCACCTTCTGGAAGGAGCTGTCCATCCCTTTGTTGTTTACTCGGACCACAAGAATCTAGCCTACCTCCAGTCCGCCCAGAGACTCAATTCTCGACAGGCTAGATGGTGCCTGTTTTTTGCTCACTTTGATTTTGAGCTGCACTTCTGCCCTGGAGACAGGAACACTAAATCCGATGCCCTATCCAGAGTCTTTCAACCGTCTGAGTCTGGAGAGGAACCTTCCCATGTTATCGAGCCCACGAGGATAATCACAGTGGCCCCCTTGACTCTGCTTTCTCCACCTCCGGGCAAAACTCTCGTGCCAGAGAACGTCAGGAGCAGAGTTCTTCTGTGGGGGCATTCCTCCAAAGTGGCTGGTCATGCCGGAATTGGGAAGACCCTGGCTCTCATAACGCGGTATTACTGGTGGCCCACTCTTCATCAAGATGTGGCAGACTTCGTCGCCTCCTGTTCCTCCTGTGCAAGGAATAAGACATCTCGTCGTTCTCCCTTTGGCTTGCTGCTTCCCTTGCCGATACCGAAGTCTCCTTGGGAAAGTATCGCCATGGACTTTATCACGGATCTGCCCTGCTCGTCTGGCTGTACGGTGATTCTTGTGGTCGTGGACCGTTTTTCTAAGATGGCGCATTTCATTCCGTTAAGCGGCCTTCCTTCCGCACCCGGTTTAACCAAGATCTTTGTCCATCAGATTTTTAGACTACACGGCCTCCCTCAACGAATTGTGTCTGATCGTGGAGTACAGTTCACCGCTAAATTTTGGAGAGCGCTTTGCAAACTTCTGGAAATATCCTTGGATTTTACATCTGCCTATCACCCGCAGACCAATGGGCAAGTGGAACGAACTAACCAGACGCTGACTGCATACCTTCGGCATTTCTCCAACGCTCATCGGGATGACTGGGTTGATCTGCTTCCATGGGCAGAGTTCGCCTATAATAATCATGCCGGCGAATCCACCAAATCGCCCTTTTTTGTGGTGTTTGGCAAACATCCTAACATTCCTCTTCCTGTCACCCCAACCTCTGAGGTACCGGCAGCTAATTCCCTATTCCAAGAATTCGCTGAAATCTGGTCCGAGACCAACGCAGCCCTCAAAAGGGCCAGCGAGCGAATGAAGAGACACGCAGACAAAAGAAGGCTGGATCCTCCACCGTTTCACATTGGGGATAAGGTCTGGCTTTCATCCATGTACAACCGATTAAAACTACCCTCTTACAAGCTGGGTCCCCGGTTACATAGGTCCTTTTGAGATTGTTAGAGTGTTAGCGACTCCTGGAGTGGACCCTCTGGGTCGTGGCACCAACCCTCCCAGGGCGAGCTAGCCTAGTGAGGACCACCCCCTATACAGGGAGTGTCAGGAGCAAGCCCCAGGGGATACGATACCACGACTGCTGGCACCAGGCGGCCGGCTCAGGAGATACGAGACTGTGTGACTGGAGGGTGCAGGATACTAGGGAACACAGGAGAGTACACGGGAGTGCGCTGAGTACAGGGTAGTGCTAGACGGGAACACGTGGGCACATAAGGCGTGTAGCAAGTAACAGAACACAGGAATAGAGTGAATGCCAGGAGGCACGGCGGAGCAAGAAACAAGGGACAGGATATGAGAGGATGTGCCAGGAGGCACAACTGAGCATGAAGGAACAACGGTTCAGAGCAAGTGCTAGGAGCACCACAGAATAGCAGACAGAGCAGAGGACCTGAGAACAGCGCACAGCCAGGCTGGGACACAGCTGACCCAGCCAGGAAGCACAACAATAATCAGGCACCTCCCCTAGGGGGAGGTCGTCTGATATAGCACATGACTACTACTGGTTCCGGGTCAGGACCTAGCCAGAAAGCACATGACCACTAGTGGTTCCGGGTCAGGTCCTCCAATACCATAGAGAGGACCGAGCCCTATACAGCACTGACAGGAGCGCGCAAGCGCAAACGTGGCATGGAGGAGGAGACCCGGGGACGAGAGTTGCGTGTGCGCACCCGACGGGGACCCCTGAGGGACCGCCGTACCGGAGGGAGTGACGTCGGGGTCGAAGCCCCGCCTCCTGGTGAGCGCGGCATAACAGTACCCCCTCCTTTAAGCCCCCTCTCTCTAGAACTGGAAAATAGCACCTTGACACTAGGAGCGGGATCCAGACACTTCCTAACTGCATGAGGACCAATGAGATCCAGAGTCTCAATACGAGAAAATTCGGTCTCCTGCCATACCCTGGAGAACTCCATGGACAGAGAGTCGGAGGCAGGTATCCCCGAGACAGGTCGAACCGGCAGAGGCACACAGACATGCTTGGAGGCCGAAGTGGTGGTGCAGTCATTGGAAGTCAATTCATCCTTAGGAGGCGAGCTGTCGGAGGATGGTTGCTTGGGAAGTCTCATCTTGGCACACGATGGGCAAGCAGCCACGAAGTCTTTGACGTCCTGAGCAATAGACGGCCACCAGTAATCGTGGGATAAACGGGAGAGTGTCCTCTTGGCACCAACATGACCGGCAGCCGGAGAAGAATGTCCCCAGGATAACACACCTTTACGGTTACCTTTAGACACAAAGGTCTCCCCTGGACGATGGGGCGTCAACTTGACGGAAGCCACAGTAATTACCTTGGGACGGTCACTTGACGGAGGTGGAGACTGACTCTCAGCCCCCCTGTTGATAATGTCACAAGTCACAGACCGGTTGCTTGAATGATGTGGAGACTGACTCTCAGCCTCCTTCTCGACAATGTCACAAGTCACAGACGGGATGCTTGACGGATGTGGAGACTGACTCTCAGCCTCCTTCTCGACAATGTCACATGTCACAGACGGGATGCTTGACGGATGTGGAGACAGACTCTCAGCCTCCTTCTCGACAATGTCACAAGTCACAGACGGGATGGTGGACGGCGGACCTATAACCGTCGAAGACGAGCAAGCAGGGTTCTTCGGATGAATGAACAGCAGGCAACTCTTTTGACAGGACTGTCCCCAACGGAGTATATCACCAGATTGCCAGTCCAGGGTCGGCCCATGAATACGTAACCAAGGAAGGCCAAGAAGAAGGGTATAAGGCGAAGTCGGCAATACGTAGAAGGAGATCCGCTCCCGATGACATGTGCCAATCTGCAACTCAACTTCCTCAGTGACCTGGTTAACGGTGTCCTGCAAGGGCTTATCGTCGATCGGAACTACTGACCTAGGAGACTCCAGGGATCTGACAGGGATGTGAAACTTCTTAACTGCCTCGAGACTAATAAAGTTACCCACTGCGCCAGAGTCCAAAATAGCTTTCACAGTAAAAGTCTCGAAACCAAAATTCAGGGAGACAGGCACGGTCAGGGGTAGAGAGGAATCACACACTTGGGGAGACCTCACTTAACAGTCCCAGGCGGAGAGACTTCCCAGGTCTCTTGGGACATGAGCGTAGAAAGTGGGAGGCATCCCCACAATAGAAACAGAGCCCTTGTGCCTGCCTTTTCACACGACGCCGTTGAGCTATCTGGAGGCGATCCACCTGCATAGGCTCAGGTACCGGATCTGCCGCAGATAACTCGGGTAACGGATGAGAAAAACTGCGAGTGGACGAAGAGAGGCGAGAGGACCCTCTCTCTCTGGCTGACTCGCGGGTGCGCTCCTGGAAGCGCAAATCAATGCGTGTCGCGAGAGAGATAAGATCCTCCAAATTGGTAGGGGTATCTCGGCCCGCCAGTTCGTCTTTGATCTGACCGGACAGACCACGCCAAAAGGCCCCTACGAGGGCATCATTATTCCAACCTAGCTCAGAGGACAAAGTGCGAAAACATATCGCGTATTGTCCAACCGATAGAGAACCTTGACGAAGATTAAAGAGGGACTCGGTGGTGGAAGCAAGGCGACCCGGCTCGTCGAACACCTTACGGAAAGTGTCCAAAAAGATGGAAAGCTGAGCGACGAGCGGGTCATTACGCTCCCAAAGGGGATTCACCCACGCAAGCGCCTTACCCTCTAAGTGAGAAACAATAAATGCTATTTTAGCACGATCGGTGGGGTAATGCTGCGGCAAAATCTCAAAATGCAAATGACACTGGTTCAAGAATCCGCGACACAACACAGGGTCACCACTATACCGGGGTGGCTTGCATAGGCGCGGAAGTGAGTGTGGAAGCATGGCCTGGGCAGATTGTATGGAAAGGAGCCGATTATCTACCGACGCTATATAGTTGAGAATCTGAGCCTGGGAGTCGCGTTGCTGCGCAAGTTCCTGCTGGAGACTAGCCAACTGGGCAGCATTCCCAGGCTCAGAGGACTGAGAGGCAGATAAACCGGACTCCATGGACTTGAGAAATGCCATAATCCTAATCTGGTTTTCCCGGAGGAATGTCAGCTCCTTTTGGACGGAAGCCGCAGTACCAGCAGAGTCCATGGCCTGATTATACTGTTAGAGTGTTAGCGACTCCTGGAGTGGACCCTCTGGGTCGTGGCACCAACCCTCCCAGGGCGAGCTAGCCTAGTGAGGACCACCCCCTATACAGGGAGTGTCAGGAGCAAGCCCCAGGGGATACGATACCACGACTGCTGGCACCAGGCGGCCGGCTCACAGGAGATACGAGACTGTGTGACTGGAGGGTGCAGGATACTAGGGAACACAGGAGAGTACACGGGAGTGCGCTGAGTACAGGGTAGTGCTAGACGGGAACACGTGGGCACATAAGGCTTGTAGCAAGTAACAGAACACAGGAATAGAGTGAATGCCAGGAGGCACGGCGGAGCAAGAAACAAGGGACAGGATACGAGAGGATGTGCCAGGAGGCACAACTGAGCATGAAGGAACAACGGTTCAGAGCAAGTGCTAGGAGCACCACAGAATAGCAGACAGAGCAGAGGACCTGAGAACAGCGCACAGCCAGGCTGGGACACAGCTGACCCAGCCAGGAAGCACAACAATAATCAGGCACCTCCCCTAGGGGGAGGTCGTCTGATATAGCACATGACTACTACTGGTTCCGGGTCAGGACCTAGCCAGAAAGCACATGACCACTAGTGGTTCCGGGTCAGGTCCTCCAATACCATAGAGAGGACCGAGCCCTATACAGCACTGACAGGAGCGCAAAAGCGCAAACGTGGCATGGAGGAGGAGACCCAGGGACGAGAGTTGCGTGTGCGCACCCGACGGGGACCCCTGAGGGACCGCTGTACCGGAGGGAGTGACGTCGGGGTCGAAGCCCCGCCTCCTGGTGAGCGCGGCATAACAGAGATCCTGGAACGAGTCAACGAAGTCGCCTACAAGTTGAGGTTGCCTGCTTCACTCCGTATCCCGAACACCTTCCACGTCTCTCTCCTGAAACCTGTGGTCCTGAATCAGTTCCATCCTTCGCCTACTCCAGCTCCTCAGCTGATGGGTTCGGATGACACCTTCGAGGTAAGGGATATTCTCGCCATGAGGAGAGTTAGAGGGAGGACCTTTTTCCTTGTTGACTGGGAGGGGTTTGGTCCTGAGGAGCGATCCTGGGAGCCCCGGGAGAACATCAACGCCCCCCATATTCTCAAGAGATTTTTTGCCAACCGCAGTAGGGGGCGGCTTAAGGGGGAGGGTACTGTTACGGTTCTCGGACCCCTTGTCACGCTCCCCGCCAGGCGTCTCAGCGTGCGCGGCCATACTCACCCTCCTCGGCAGCCGCGCTCCCTCCAGCCCCAGTATCGGCGTTCCTCCCTGAGCGGCTGGCTGGTGACGTCACCGCAGGCCTCACGCTTGCGCCGTAGACCGCGGCCGGTCCTCCACATCTGACCTAGTCTCCGGCGGCGCCCTGCCCCGATAGCGCCGCCGGACCAATGGGGGCTCTGCGGCAGCTATATCAGGCCGCCCTCCCTTAGTGGAGGTGCCTGACCGTTGTTGTTGCTCTTGCAGCACTTTAGGCTCCGTGCTCTCGCCTGTCATCAGGCTCCTTGCCCTAACCTGTTTGTTTCATTCCAGCTCCAGTACTGTGTTTGTATCTGCCCCGGTCCTGTGTCCGCACCTGTTCCAGTCCCGTGTCCGTAACCACTCCAGTCCTGTCTCCGTACTGGTTCCAGTCCTGCTACCTGCCTTCGTATCTGTTCCAGTCCTGCTACCTGCCTCCATATCTGTTCCAGTCCTGTGTCCGCACCTGCTCCAGTCCCGTGTCCGTAACCACTCCAGTCCTGTCTCCGTATTGGTTCCAGTCCTGCTACCTGCCTCCGTATCTGTTCCAGTCCTGTGTCCGTACCTGCTCCAGCCCTGCCTCCGTACCTGTTCCAGTCCAGTCTCCATACCAGCTCAGCCTACCCGAATCCGTACCGCCTATCTGTCTCAAGCCTTGCCATCCCGGGTTTCCGCCTGCTGTCCCGTTCCAGTCCAGTCTACCGGTTTCTATTCTGGCCGTCCTTACGCAGCTCCTCTTCCCGCCTGCAGTTCTGTGATCCTGTCCGAGCCACCCCTCTTGGTCCCGGCTACCGTGGCATTCGAACCCCAGGACCTGCGCCTAACAGTCCCTGTATAGGGGTCGGCCACACCTGGTTGCTCGTCCGGGGCCCCTCGGTGCCACGGTCCAGAGGGTCCACTCCAGAAGACCTAGTGCGGTGCTAACAGTATCCGTCATGGGTCGGATGGGCACCGACTTTCATGACGCATGCGCTGTGTCACAGGTCGGGAAGGAGTTAAGGGATATTATTACTGCAGTGATGTATTTATTTTATTTTTTGAGAATACTGTTTTAAATGGGTGAAGGTCCTGTTACTGTGCAGAGTGACACCATGTCGCCTTTTTTTCTTCATCTGGTGTATTGCAGAGTTGGGAAAAATTAAGTAATGTGTCCTGTAAGTGAAGCTCTAGATAACGGTGTTATTTCCTGCAGAGACGAGCCCTGGCTGGAAGACATAATGGCGGTCTGTGCTGGATGAAAGATGAAAAGCAAGGATGAAGGACTTTACCTAGAGACGTCACTAGTGAGTCAGTGTTTTACTTGTGCACTGACACTATACACTATATACAGAGTTCCTGTGTACAATATCACTGGTGATCACTGTATTACCTGTACACTGGCACTATATACAGAGCTCCTGTGTATAATGTCACTGGTGATCACTGTATTACCTGTCCACAGACACTGCATACTAAGTACAGATCTGTGTATAATGGCGCTTATGGTGATAGTGTAACAGGGTCTTCCAAGCTGGGGTACCTCTTTCAGTACATGCATCTCACATGGAACCTATTATATATACATATAACTGCACAACATATTCTGGGTGCTGAGTGGTTCTGTAACACGGCTCCCCTTTTCAGCGACGCAATCGGCATACACAGTCTGATCCTCAACGGATCGGTTTGGGGATGACCGAAGATTATGGGGTTGGTACAAGTTCCGTTTGTCGACTTAGTCCATCGGCGTTACCATTTTGTTTGCCGGGTCTGTAGTGGATGGTGAAGTCCAGAGGTTGTAGGGCTAAACTCCACCGCAGCAATCTGGCGTTGTCTCCAGAGACCCGATTAAGCCAGACTAGGGGATTATGGTCCGTTAGGAGGGCAAACTGTCGTCCATACAAATATGGTTGCAACTTTTTGAGTGCCCATACTACCGCCAGGCACTCCTTCTCGATGGCCGCATAGCTTACTTCACGGGGCAGTAGTTTCCGACTCAGGTAAGCTACCGGGTGTTCTTGGCCGTCCGGCCCGACTTGGCTCAGTACTGCCCCCAATCCAAACATAGAAGCGAATGTATGAACAAGGAAACGTGTAGTTGGATCAGGTGCGGCCAATACAGGGGTATAGGTGAGGGCGTCCTTTAGTTGGCGGAAGTTGTAGAAGGATAGGGAAAATAAGGGGAGGTCAGCTCACCAGTCTCAGTTGTGATCCATAATCCTCCTGCGCACGGAGTCACCTTGATCAGGGGCGTTGACTGAAGCAAAATAAAGGATAGAATCTCCAGCGCTGGACTTCAGTTAAAAATTCATCATTTATTATAAATTCTTAAAATCGGATAAGAAAAAAGTATGAATAAGGACATACAGGCAGATGGGGTCTCTGGTGGTCTCCAACCAACGTGTTTCGACCTAGAAGGTCTTACTCATGGTTCACACTAGACCAATACTGACGACTACAAGTAATACAAAGACTGGTAAATCACAGGTGTTGGACAAAAGAATTAATGAAAATAGGGAGTATCCCTACCAGTTAACTCTTGCAAAACATTCAGCCTAATGTGGAGCTGAAATATACATTAACCCTTTTACCATTAGTAAATGAAATAATATAAACAAAGACTTGTCGGAAAAACAGAAAAAAATAAATAAAAGCTAATGAAAATATATCATAAGAATATAATGAATGGCAAAAAAAAGTAAAAAAACAACCTTCATTAATTAGTATAATATTAATAAACAAAGTAACAATCACAAAAATTATCAGAATAACCAGAATTAAATAGGACTAAATAAATGTAAATATACAGAAGAAAATATCCATCTAATTGCAATATTAAATCAAGTCGTTTGTTCAGACCTAATGGTACTCTTGTATTTAATTTAAAAATCCAGGATTCACGATTTAATAATTTTCTCCTGAAATCACCTCCTCTAGTAGATCTATAGACTTTCTCTATTGCTATAATTTTAATTCAGTTTTACCTCCATGAACAGTTTTACAATTATAAGAAACTGCTGAGATATTATAATTGTTGCTAGTAGCTTCTGACAAATGTTTCCTAATTCTCTTTTTAAGAGGTCCTATTGTACAGCCTACATATTGTAGGTTACAAAAAACGCATTCAATAACATATATTACTCCTTCTGAATTACAATTTATGTGAGACTGAATAGGGTATGATATGCCAGTAAAGGTACTGTCACACTTAGCGATGTACCAGCGATCCCGACCAGCGATATGACGCGGTCAGGATCGCTGGTACATCGCTAAGTGGTCGCTAGTGAGCTGCCACACAGGCAGATCTCACTAGCGACATCGCTGGGGACGGGGATCGCTACTTACCTGTCACACCAGGCGATCCTGCGTCCTCCCGCCCGGCTCCACGCGTCGCTCGTCCTCACAGCAGGAAGCGCCACAGGAAGCTGACGACGAGAAACAGTCCTGAACGTTCTCGCGCGATCAGCGATAACCAGCGGGGGAGCCGGTCGCTGGTAAGTATCAGACACAGAGATATCGCTAGCAATATCGCTATAACGTCACTAGTTATAGCGATATTGCTAGCGATATCTCTTAGTGTGACATGCCCTTAACACTAGAAGTAAATCTGCTGATTTTAACCACATAATTGCAGACTTTACAGGGATGATGTCCACATTTGGAGAAGCCTTTATATGAGAACCAAGTATTATTTTTGGTTCTCCTATTGCTGATAAACAGACTGGGGATAAGATATCGCTCAAAGCAGGAGCTTTCCTGGCTATGTATCGTATCTGGGTATTGTCCAGAATTTGACCAAGTTTATTATCATTGTGTAAAATAGGTAAATATTTTTTAACAATGTCCGTTATCTTATTGAATTGTGGACTGTACATGGTAGAGAAACTAACTATAGAACGGTCATGATTGTTGCAGGAAGCCCGTGTGCGATTCTTTTTCTTGTTACCAGTAGTTCCAGTGTGTACAAGGCTCAAAGGAGATTCATTCAGCAGGGTGTGTCTATCGATCCTGCTGACAATATTATCAGCTTTCCTTAGCATCCAATTAGCATGTCCTTAAGCCTAGAGAGGGTTTTGTTTGATTCTTTGGCAAATGTTATAGGTGAGCTGCAATTTCTTTTTAACCTAATTAATTCTCCCACTGGAATGTTTTTAACCACGTGCTTGGGATGACAAGAATAAGCTTGTAAAATTGAGTTTGTATCTGTGGGTTTTCTAAAAGGAAAAACGCAGACCTTTTGGCTGTCAGGATTCACAGACAAAGTCACATCCAGATAATTAATAGAAAAATCTGACACTGTAAATGTAAATGAAAGATTAACCCCTTCCTGACATGAGACGTACTATCCCGTCCACGGTACCTGGGCCCGTATGACAGTGGACGGGATAGTACATCTACCGCGATCAGCGGCGCCCACGTGGTGAGCGCCGCTGATCGCGGCCGGGTGTCAGCTGATTATCACAGCTGACACCCGGCACTATGTGTCAGGGGCGGTCACGGACCGCCCCCGACACGTTAACCCCTTGCACACCGCGATCAAACATGATCGCGGTGTACCGGGAGTTAAAGGGAAGCATCGGCAGGGAGGGGGCTCCCTCCGTGCTTCCCTGAGCCCCCCACGGCAGCGCAATGTGCAGCGCTGCTGCGGGGGGCTCCTATCCTCCAGGCCCCCGAATCCAAGATGGCGACGGGGGCCTTCGGGGACCTGAGGAAGCTGGCTTCTTCAGTGCCTGCAAAGCGCAGGCAAGAGGAAGTCTGCTTCAATGCCTGTGACAGATTGCTGATCTGTCACAGTGATCTGTGATGTGACAGATCAGCGATCTGTCACAGGACAGTGATGTCCCACCTGGGACTATGTAATAAAGTTAAAAAAAAATTTAAAAAAAATGTGAAAATAAATTAAAAAAAATCGCCAAATAAATTAGTAAAAAAAAAAAAAAATATTCCCCAATAAATTCATTTTTTGAAAATAATAAAAAAAAACAATAAAAGTACACATATTAGGTATCGCCGCGTCCGTAATGACCCGCCCTATAAAACTGTCCCATTAGTTAACCCTTTTAGCGAACCCCTTAAAAAATAAAAATAAAAAACGAAGCAAAAAATAATGATTTATTATCATACCGCCAAACAAAAAGTGTAATAACGCGCGATCAAAAAGACGCATATAAATATCCATGGTACCGCTGAAAACGTCATCTTGTCCCGCAAAAAACGAGCCGCCACACAGCATCATCAGCGAAAAAATAAAAAGTTATAGCTCACAGAATAAAGCGATGCAAAAATAATTATTTTTTATATAAAATAGTTTTCATTGCATAAAACCGACAAAAACATAAAAAAACGACCTAAATGAGGTATCACTGTAACCGTACTGACCCGAAGAATAAAACCGCTTTATCAATTTTACCGCACGCGGAATGGTGTAAACGCACCCCCCCAAAAGAAATTCATGAAACGCTGGTTTTTGTTCATTCTGCGTCCCAAAAATAGGAATAAAAAGCGATCAAAAAATGTCACGTGCCCGAAAATGGTACCAATAAAAACGTCAACTCGTCCCGCAAAAAATAAGACCTCACATGACTCAGTGGGTCAAAATACGGAAAAATTATAGCTCTCAAAATGTGGTGATGCAAAAACTATTTTACAATAAAAAGCGTCTTTTAGCGTGTGACAGCTGCCAAAAATAAAACCCGCCATAAATAGTAAATCAAACCCCCCGTTATCACCCCTTAGTTAGGGAAAAATAATAAAACTAAAAAAAAAGTATTTATCTCCATTTTCCCGTTAGGGTAAGGCTGTGTGCACACGCTGCGGATTAGGTGCGGATTCATCCGCGCAGATTTTGTAAAATCCGCAGGTGAAACCGCAGGTCAAAAGACCTGCGGTTTTACCTGCAGATTGCTCTGTGGTTTTGTCCTGCGGTTTTTCATCTCCTCAATAGAGGAGATGGCAAACCGCAGGAGAATCCGCAGAAAGAATTGACATGTCAATTCTTTCTGCGGATTGAAAACCGCAGATAATCCGCGTGGAAAATTCCGCACCGTCTGCACTGCGGTTTTTGATTCCCATAGGGAATCATGGTACTGGGGTCCGCAGCAGCCAAAACCGCTGCGGAACCGCAGCAAAATCCGCAGCGTGTGCACACAGCCTTAGGGTTAGGGCTAGGATTAGGGCTAGGGTTAGGGCTAGGGTTAGGGCTAGGGTTAGGGCTAGGGCTAGGGTTAGGGCTCAGATTAGGGTTAGGGGTGTGTTGGGGTTAGGGTTGGAGTTATAATTGGGGGTTTCCACTGTTTGGGCACATCAGGGGCTCTCCAAATGCAACATGGCGTCTGATCTCAATTCCAGCCAATTCTGAGTTGAAAAAGTCAAATGGTGCTCCTTCCCTTCCAAGCTCTGCCATGCGCCCAAACAGTGTTTTACCCCCACATGTAGGGTATCAGCCTACTCAGGACAAATTGCAAAACAATTTTTGGGGTCCAATTTCTCCTGTTACCCTTAGGAAAATAAAAAATTGGGGGCAAAAATATCATTTTTGTGGAAAAAAATGATTTTTTTATTTTCACGTCCGAGTGTTATAAACTTCTGTGAAGCACTTGGGGGTTCAAAGGGCTCACCACACATCTAGATAAGTTCCGTGGGGGGGCTAGTGTCCAAAATGGGGTCACTTGTGGGGAGTTTTAATAGTTTAGGTACATCAGGGGCTCTCCAAACGCACATGACACCCGCAGACCATTCCATCAAAGTCTGCATTCCAAAACGTCACTGCTTCCCTTCCGAGCCCCGACATGTGTCCATACAGTAGTTTTCTCCCACATATGGGGTGTCAGCGTACTCAGGCCAAATTGGACAACAACTTTTGGGGTCCAATTTCTCCTGTTACCCTTGGGAAAATGAAAAAATTGGGGACTAATTGATCATGTTTCTGGAAAAAATACGATTTTTTTATTTTCATGCCCTGGCATTATAAACTTCTGTGAAGCCCTTGGGGGTTCAAAGTGCTCACCTCACATCTAGATAAGTTCCTTAGTGGGTCTAGTTTTCAAAATGGGGTCATTTGTGGGGGGTTTCCACTGTTTAGGTACATTAGGGGCTCTCCAAAGGCAACATGACACCCGCAGACCATTCCATCAAAGTCTGCATACCAAAACGTCACTACTTCCCTTCAGAGCCCCGACGTGTGCCCATACAGTAGTTTTCACCCACATATGGGGTATCAGCATACTCAGGACAAATTGGACAACAACTTTTAGGGTCCAATTTCTCCTGGTACCCTTGGGAAAATAAAAAAATGGTGACTAAAAGATGTTTGTGGAAAAAATACGAATTTTTTGTTTTCACGCCCGGGCGTTATAAACTTCTGTGAAGCACTGGGGGGTTCAAAGTGCTCACCACACATCTAGATAAGTTCCTTGGGGGGTCTAGTTTACAAAATGGTGTCATTTGTGGGGGGTTTCCACTGTTTAGGTACATTAGGGGCTCTCCAAAGGCAACATGACACCCGCAGACCATTCCATCAAAGTCTGCATTCCAAAACGTCACTACTTCCCTCCCGAGCCCCGACGTGTGCCCGTACAGTAGTTTTCTCCCACATATGGGGTATCAGCATACTCAGGACAAATTGGACAACAACTTTTGGGGTCCAATTTCTCCTGGTACCCTTGGGAAAATAAAAAAATGGTGACTAAAAGATCATGTTTGTGGAAAAAATACGAATTATTTATTTTCACGCCCGGGCATTATAAACTTCTGTGAAGCACTGGGGGGGTCAAAGTGCTCACCACACATCTAGATAAGTTCCTTAGGGGGTCTAGTTTCCAAAATGGTGTCATTTTTGGGGGGTTTCCACTGTTTTGGTACATCAGGAGTTTTCCAAACGCGACATGGTGTCCGATCTCAATTCCAGCCAAAAACGTCAAATGGCGCTGCTTCCCTTCCGAGCTCTGCCATGCGCCCAAATAGTTGTTTACCCCCACATGTGGGGTATCAGCGTACTCAGAACAAATTGCACAATAACTTTTATGGTCCTGTTACCCTTGGAAAAATAAGAATTGAGGATGAAAAGATCATTTTTGTGGAAAAAATATGATTTTTTAATTGTATGGCTTTATGTTATAAACTTCTGTGAAGCCCATGGGGGTTCAAAGTTCTCACCACACATCTAGATAAGTTCCTTAGGGGGTCTAGTTTCCAAAATGGTGTCATTTGTGGGGGATTTCCACTGTTTTGGTACATCAGGGGTTTTCCAAACGCGACATGGTGTCCGATCTCAATTCCAGCCAAAAACGTCAAATGGCGCTGCTTCCCTTCCGAGCTCTGCCATGCGCCCAAATAGTGGTTTACCCCCACATGTGGGGTATCAGCGTACTCAGGACAAATTGCACAATAACTTTTAGGGTCCTGTTACCCTTGGAAAAATAAGAATTGAGGGTGAAAAGATCATTTTTGTGGAAAAAATATGATTTTTTTATTGTATGGCTGTATGTTATAAACTTCTGTGAAGCCCATGGGGGTTCAAAGTTCTCACCACACATCTAGATAAGTTCCTTAGGGGGTCTAGTTTCCAAAATGGTGTCATTTGTGGGGGGTTTCCACTGTTTTGGTACATCAGGGGTTTTCCAAACGCTCCATGGTGTCCGATCTCAATTCCAGCCAAAAACGTCAAATGGCATTGCTTCCCTTCCGAGCTCTGCCATGCGCCCAAATAGTGGTTTACCCCCACATGTGGGGTATCAGCGTACTCAGGACAAATTGCACAATAACTTTTAGGGTCCTGTTACCCTTGGGAAAATAAAAATTGGGGTGAAAAGATCATTTTTGTGGAAAAAATATGATTTTTTAATTGTACCGCTGTACGTTATAAACTTCTGTAAAGCCCTTGTGGGTTCAAAGTTCTCACCACATATCTAGATAAGTTCCTTGGGGGGTCTAGTTTCCAAAATGGGGTCACTTGTAGGGGGTTTCCACTGTTTAGGTACATCAGGGACTCTCCAAACGTGACATGGCGTCCGATCTGAATTCCAGCCAATTTTGCATTGAAAAAGTCAAACGGCGCTCCTTCCATTCTGAGCTCTGCCATGCGCCGAAACAGTCGTTCCCCCCCCACAAATCAGGTATCAGCGTACTCAGGACAAATTGCACAATAACTTTTGCAGTCCAATTTCTCCTGTTACCCTTGGTAAAATAAAAAAAATTGAACCTGAAGTATTTTTTTTGTGAAAAAAAGTTAGATGTTCATTTCTTTTTAAATATTCAAAAAAATTCCTGTGACGCACCTAATGGGTTAATAAACTTCTTGAATGTGGTTTTGAGCACCTTAAGGGGTTCAGTTTTTAGAATGGTGTCACTTTTGGGTATTTTCTATCATATAGACCCCTCAAAGTGGCTTCAAATGTGATGTGGTCCTAAAAATAAAATGGTGTTGTAAAAATGAGAAATCGCTGGTCAACTTTTAACCCTTATAACTTCCTAACAAAAAAAAATTTTGGTTCCAAAATTGTGCTGATGTAAAGTAAACATGTGGGAAATGTTACTTATCAAGTTTTTTGTGTGCCGTATCTCTGTGATTTAAGGGCATAAAAATTCAAAGTTGGAAAATTGCGAAATTTTCAAAATTTTTGCCAAATTTCCATTTTTTTCACAAATAAACGCAAGTTATTTGAATGAAATTTTACCACTAACATGAAGTACAATATGTCACGAGAAAACAATGTCAGAATCACCGGGATCAATGGAAGCGTTCCAGAGTTATGACCTCATAAAGTACAGTGGTCAGAATTGTAAAAATTGGCCCGGTCATGAACGTGCAAACCACCCTTGGGGGTGAAGGGGTTAAACTCGTTCATATTGATATAGTTAATAAAGTCACTAATCCCTGAGATGTCTCCCTTCCAGATCAAAATCAGGTCATCTATAAAGCGACCATATAATTGTATATTTTGTGAAAAGGGATTATTGTTACATAAGATATATTTCTCTTCCCAAACAGCTACTGTAATATTAGCTAAAGCTGGGGAACATTTGCCCCCCATACTTACTCCTTGTTTTTGTAAGAAAAAAATTCCATCAAATGAAAAATAATTATGTGAGAGAAGAAAAGAGACTGCATCCACAATGAAGGATTGAATTTCTATCACATATGTGCTATATTTGTCCAAAAAAAATGTGAGACTAGAGATAATCACATTGTGTGGTATGGATGGGTATAAACCCACCACATCACAAGTAATCCATGAATATTCTGGTGACCAATGATAATCATCCAGGGCAGAGATTAACATTTTGGTATCTCTAATATATCCTGGAAGATCGATAACCAAAGGTTGTAGGTAATGATCAACCCACTCTGCCAATTTCTCTGAAAAAGACCCTATCCCCGAAATTATAGTTCTAAAAGGGGGGGGAACAAATCCTTGTGGATTTTAGGAAACGCATGATAAATAGGAATCACAGGGTTCTTGATATTAATATAATCATAGATTTTCTGTGTTATGGCCCCTGTGACTAAACCATCACTTAATAATTTTGACAAATCACGCTGAAATTTAGACGTGGGATCACTAGAAATCTTAGAATAGGTAGCAGAATCATTCAAAATGCGCAGATTTTCTGAATAATACAGACCAGCATTAAGCACGACTACTCCACCCCCTTTATCTGCCTGTCTCACCAAAATATCAGCATTATCTTTTAACTCTTTCATTGCTACTCTCTCATGTGCTGTTAAGTTGTCATATGTCATTTCTGTTATTTTATCAAGTTCCACTAAATCTTTCTCTATTAGTTCTTGAAATATATCTAGAATGGCAGGTCTAGACTGAACTGGATAAAACCCTCCGTCAGGCGCAATATAGATTCTCCTCAGTTCATGCGCAATGTGCCTGACAAGCACAGGTCAGAAAACCACCTATAGTAGCTACATATTTCAATTTCAGGACTATAGAAGTAGTCAGTGACCTTCATAGGAATGTATTAAAAGAGATTACACCAAATCAGATGCAAAAAAAAACATTTATTAACCATAAACTTATTAAAACTAAAAGTACCACTTTTCGGTAGTACCGCCAAATAGGCTCCAGTTATCTTTACTTAACTATTGCTTAAATATAAAATTATGGAAAAAAACTTAAAGCATATTGCAATTAGATGTTACTTAATTATTTTCTACTCATCTTCAGTGGTTTCAATTGCAGCAGAAGCAGCACAGGTACACTTAGCAAGGCTGGCAGACGAAAGTTGCATGGGAAAGGCAGATTGATTCTTTACATATTTTGCAGTCATATTTAGAAAGCCTTCTGAAACCAGATACAAATGAGCAGGTAGTACAACTGCGTCTTTTAGAAGGTGGTAGAGTCGGTGTTTGTTCTGGAACGTCCTTGGGACGTCCTTTGTATTTTTATCTTTGCCCAAATAATAAGCTAGATCTGTGTCTGTTTCCTCTGTATCAGTGTCATCACCATCCTGCTCTGTTCCAGAATCAGTGTTACATTCTGCTACCTCATCTTCAGATGAAATGTCACTAGATTCCTCTAAATCCTCAGTTACTGCTGGTTCTTCCTCATCATCTTCTAACAAAAAAATCTTCATTTCTTCTAAATGAAGGGGTTTAGATGAATCATACTGTTTTCTGGCCATTGCAGCAGAAAATCTGAAGCAAGAGAGAAAGAGTATGTGTTAGGGTGCAATGTGCCTTAGAAGCCACCCTCCTTTTGTCTAAGAAAACAGTACTTATGTACACTAACTTAGCATTAATCCTTCATAAAACAAGCTAAATACACAATCGTGATGAATAAAAAAAGAAAATACTAACCTTTAAATTTGTGTTGAAATCAGGCGCAATGTGCCTGAGAAGCCAAAGTGTTGATATCTGCTCACTAGAAGGTCTGCTGAGTCACTGTGATATCAGGTTTCACAGAGCCTGTAGAGTCAGGAGATAACTAGGAGGGGTGGGGTTTTCTGATAAGTGGGCAAGGGGAGAGAAGTGAAACTAATTACTGTATGCCTGTCAGATCTATTGCGCCTGACGGAGGGTTAAAAAGATCATTTAGAATCCTATTTTTTGGTAAGGAATGTGATTGTAAGTCTCTAAGAGTGGAATAACCTATAAGATCTTTAAAAGAAAAATTTCCATAGGGAAAAATTAACTCTGGAATATTTGTAGATCCAGACAGTGACAAAGTCTCTGAAGAGGTGGACTGGTGGTCAAAATGACATTTCAAGGTTAAATTTCTGGCAAACTTATTCACATCTAGAAGAGTCTGATAAATATCAAATTTGTTGACTGGACTAAATCCCAAGCCTTTGCTCAAGAGAGTCATATGAGCTTCTGATAGGATATAGCTTGAAAGATTTATTACAGGGCATGTTGATATCTCCTCCTGTTTCTGAAATGGTAGTTTCTTTTTATGTTTCCTCCCCGCTCTTCTCCGTCGTTTTTTGATCTCCTTACAATAATTCATCACTACGGATATCCTCAGAATGATTAGTGTTGAAAGAAGCATCCAAGAACTCTTCTGACGTGTTCATATTAGAACTGGAAGACGCTGTTGAGTCATGAGACCTGGTGAAGCTGACCCTGCGATCTCTATGGTGAAAGCCTGAAAAACCATGCTGATATCGTTTTTTGCCTTCTTGAAAAGGACGGCTTTTCTTCCAGGAATAAACCTGGTTCAATTCAAAGTCGCGTTTGTCTCTTGTGAATTTACTGCGTTTTATATCTGCAATATATTCTTCCAGTTTGGAAAGATTTTTTTCCATTCTTAAATTAAATTTGTCAAAGTCTTTCACATTATTGTGTTTGTTCAAAGAAGTCTGCATCTTAGTGATCTCTTCTTTAACACAAGTCATCTCCAGTTCCTCATATTTAATAATCAGCTCCATTAGTTTATAAGAACTTTGTGTAAGGATCTGCTCCCACTCTAATCTGAAGGTGTCTGAGTAGATGAAGGTAGGTCTTTTATTCAGTCTCAATCCCCTAGGGATAAGTTTTTTCGTCAGATAGGATTTTAGAGAGGTCATGTCCCACCATAATCTGGTTTCCTTATTTTTCCGATTTTCCAGTTTATTAAAAAGGTTTTCTAAAGACTCTACCTGAGAGACCCCACTGCTCACATTAGTAACATCATCTGTAGAGTCAAAAATGGCTGCAAAAATATGCTGCCTATTTCTGTCCAAATCCATGTCCATAGAATTAATGTTTATAAACGTCCACAACAATTAGAGAGTAAGGGAGCAAGACTTGATCATGTGTATAGTTGTAGAAGGATAGGGAAAATAAGGGGAGGTCAGCTCACCAGTCTCGGTTGTGATCCATAATCCTCCTGCGCACGGAGTCACCTTGATCAGGGGCGTTGACTGAAGTAAAATAAAGGATAGAATCTCCAGCGCTGGACTTCAGTTAAAAATTCATCATTTATTATACATTCTTAAAATCGGACAAGAAAAAAGTATGGATAAGGACATACAGGCAGATGGGGTCTCTGGTGGTCTCCAACAAACGCGTTTCGACCTAGAAGGTCTTACTCATGGTTCACACTAGACCAATACTGACGACTACAAGTAATACAAAGACTGGTAAATCACAGGTGTTGGACAAAAGAATTAATGAAAATAGGGAGTATCCCTACCAGTTAACTCTTGCAAAACATTCAGCCTAATGTGGAGCTGAAATATACATTAACCCTTTTACCATTAGTAAATGAAATAATATAAACAAAGACTTGTCGGAAAAACAGAAAAAAATAAATAAAAGCTAATGAAAAAATATCATAAGAATATAATGAATGGCAAAAAAAAGAAAAAAAACAACCTTCATTAATTAGTATAATATTAATAAACAAAGTAACAATCACAAAAATTATCAGAATAACCAGAATTAAATAGGACTAAATAAATGTAAATATACAGAAGAAAATATCAATCTAATTGCAATATTAAATCAAGTCGTTTGTTCAGACCTAATGGTACTCTTGTATTTAATTTAAAAATCCAGAAGGATTCACGATTTAATAATTTTCTCCTGAAATCACCTCCTCTAGTAGATCTATAGACTTTCTCTATTGTTATAATTTTGAGACTATCAGTTTTACCTCCATGAACAGTTTTACAATGATAAGAAACTACTGAGATATTATAATTGTTGCTGAGATATTATAATTGAGATATTATAATTGTTCCTAATTCTCTTTTTAAGAGGTCCTATTGTACAGCCTACATATTGTAGGTTACAAAAAACGCATTCAATAACATATATTACTCCTTCTGAATTACAATTTATGTGAGACTGAATAGGGTATGATATGCCAGTAACACTAGAAGTGAATCTGCTGGTTTTAACCACATAGTTGCAGACTTTACAGGGATGATGTCCACATTTGGAGAAGCCTTTATATGACAACCAAGTATTATTTTTGGTTCTCCTATTGCTGATAAACAGACTGGGGGATAAGATATCGCTCAAAGCAGGAGCTTTCCTGGCTATGTATCGTATCTGGGTATTGTCCAGAATTTTACCAAGTTTATTATCATTGTGTAAAATAGGTAAATATTTTTTAACAATGTCCGTTATCTTATTGAATTGTGGACTGTACATGGTAGAGAAACTAACTATAGAACGGTCATGATTGTTGCAGGAAGCCCGTGTGCGATTCTTTTTCTTGTTACCAGTAGTTCCAGTGTGTACAAGGCTCAAAGGAGATTCATTCAGCAGGGTGTGTCTATCAATCCTGCTGACAATATTATCAGCTTTCCTTAGCATCCAATTAGCATATCCTCTGTCCTTAAGTCTAGAGAGGGTTTTGTTTGATTCTTTGGCAAATGTTATAGGTGAGCTGCAATTTCTTTTTAACCTAATTAATTCTCCCACTGGAATGTTTTTAACCACGTGCTTGGGATGACAAGAATAAGCTTGTAAAATTGAGTTTGTATCTGTGGGTTTTCTAAAAGGAAAAACGCAGACCTTTTGGCTGTCAGGATTCACAGACAAAGTCACATCCAGATAATAGAAAAATCCGACACTGTAAATGTAAATGAAAGATTAAACTCGTTCATATTGATATAGTTAATAAAGTCACTAATCCCTGAGATGTCTCCCTTCCAGATCCAAATCAGGTCATCTATAAAGCGGCCATATAATTGTATATTTTGTGAAAAGGGATTATTGTTACATAATATATATTTCTCTTCCCAAACAGCTACTGTAATATTAGCTAAAGCTGGGGAACATTTGCCCCCCATACTTACTCCTTGTTTTTGTAAGAAAAAAATTCCATCAAATGAAAAATAATTATGTGAGAGAAGAAAAGAGACTGTATCCACAATGAAGGATTGAATTTCTATCACATATGTGCTATATTTGTCCAAAAAAAATGTGAGACTAGAAATAATCACATTGTATGGTATGGACGGGTATAAACCCACCACATCACAAGTAATCCATGAATATTCTGGTGACCAATGATAATCATCCAGGGCAGAGATTAACATTTTGGTATCTCTAATATATCCTGGAAGATCGATAACCAAAGGTTGTAGGTAATGATCAACCCACTCTGCCAATTTCTCTGAAAAAGACCCTATCCCCGAAATTATAGTTCTAAAAGGGGGGGGGAACAAATCCTTGTGGATTTTAGGAAACACATGATAAATAGGAATCACAGGGTTCTTGATATTAATATAATCATAGATTTTCTGTGTTATGGCCCCTGTGACTAAACCATCACTTAATAATTTTGACAAATCACGCTGAAATTTAGACGTGGGATCACTAGAAATCTTAGAATAGGTAGCAGAATCATTCAAAATGCGCAGATTTTCTGAATAATACAGACCAGCATTAAGCACGACTACTCCACCCCCTTTATCTGCCTGTCTCACCAAAATATCAGCATTATCTTTTAACTCTTTCATTGCTACTCTCTCATGTGCTGTTAAGTTGTCATATGTCATTTCTGTTATTTTATCAAGTTCCACTAAATCTTTCTCTATTAGTTCTTGAAATATATCTAGAATGGCAGGTCTAGACTGAACTGGATAAAACCCTGGATTGGGCATTTTAAAAAGATCATTTAGAATCCTATTTTTTGGTAAGGAATGTGATTGTAAGTCTCTAAGAGTGGAATAACCTATAAGATCTTTAAAAGAAAAATTTCCATAGGGAAAAATTAACTCTGGAATATTTGTAGATCCAGACAGTGACAAAGTCTCTGAAAAGGTGGACTGGTGGTCAAAATGACATTTCAAGGTTAAATTTCTGGCAAACTTATTCACATCTAGAAGAGTCTGATAAATATCAAATTTGTTGACTGGACTAAATCCCAAGCCTTTGCTCAAGAGAGTCATATGAGCTTCTGATAGGATATAGCTTGAAAGATTTATTACAGGCCATGTTGATATCTCCTCCTGTTTCTGAAATGGTAGTTTCTTTTTATGTTTCCTCCCCGCTCTTCTCCGTCGTTTTTTGATCTCCTTACAATAATTCCATCACTACGGATATCCTCAGAATGATTAGTGTTGAAAGAAGCATCCAAGAACTCTTCTGACATGTTCATATTAGAACTGGAAGACGCTGTTGAGTCATGAGACCTGGTGAAGCTGACCCTGCGATCTCTATGGTGAAAGCCTGAAAAACCATGCTGATATCGTTTTTTGCTAAAGAATCAAACAAAACCCTCTCTAGGCTTAAGGACAGAGGATATGCTAATTGGATGCTAAGGAAAGCTGATAATATTGTCAGCAGGATCGATAGACACACCCTGCTGAATGAATCTCCTTTGAGCCTTGTACACACTGGAACTACTGGTAACAAGAAAAAGAATCGCACACGGGCTTCCTGCAACAATCATGACCGTTCTATAGTTAGTTTCTCTACCATGTACAGTCCACAATTCAATAAGATAACGGACATTGTTAAAAAATATTTACCTATTTTACACAATGATAATAAACTTGGTCAAATTCTGGACAATACCCAGATACGATACATAGCCAGGAAAGCTCCTGCTTTGAGCGATATCTTATCCCCCAGTCTGTTTATCAGCAATAGGAGAACCAAAAATAATACTTGGTTGTCATATAAAGGCTTCTCCAAATGTGGACATCATCCCTGTAAAGTCTGCAATTATGTGGTTAAAACCAGCAGATTTACTTCTAGTGTTACTGGCATATCATACCCTATTCAGTCTCACATAAATTGTAATTCAGAAGGAGTAATATATGTTATTGAATGCGTTTTTTGTAACCTACAATATGTAGGCTGTACAATAGGACCTCTTAAAAAGAGAATTAGGAAACATTTGTCAGAAGCTACTAGCAACAATTATAATATCTCAGCAGTTTCTTATCATTGTAAAACTGTTCATGGAGGTAAAACTGATAGTCTCAAAATTATAGCAATAGAGAAAGTCTATAGATCTACTAGAGGAGGTGATTTCAGGAGAAAATTATTAAATCGTGAATCCTTCTGGATTTTTAAATTAAATACAAGAGTACCATTAGGTCTGAACAAACGACTTGATTTAATATTGCAATTAGATTGATATTTTCTTCTGTATATTTACATTTATTTAGTCCTATTTAATTCTGGTTATTCTGATAATTTTTGTGATTGTTACTTTGTTTATTAATATTATACTAATTAATGAAGGTTGTTTTTTTTTCTTTTTTTTTTTTTTTTTGCCATTCATTATATTCTTATGATATTTTTTCATTAGCTTTTATTTATTTTTTTCTGTTTTTCCGACAAGTCTTTGTTTATATTATTTCATTTACTAATGGTAAAAGGGTTAATGTATATTTCAGTTCCACATTAGGCTGAATGTTTTGCAAGAGTTAACTGGTAGGGATACTCCCTATTTTCATTAATTCTTTTGTCCAACACCTGTGATTTACCAGTCTTTGTATTACTTGTAGTCGTCAGTATTGGTCTAGTGTGAACCATGAGTAAGACCTTCTAGGTCGAAACGCGTTGGTTGGAGACCACCAGAGACCCCATCTGCCTGTATGTCCTTATTCATACTTTTTTCTTGTCCGATTTTAAGAATTTATAATAAATGATGAATTTTTAACTGAAGTCCAGCGCTGGAGATTCAATCCTTTAGTTGGCAGAAGGCTTCCTCACACTCTGAGGTCCAGGTTACTTGGCGGGGTTGGTTCTTACGGGTCAAATCAGTGAGGGGCTTGGCTACGCTGCTGTAATTGGGAACGAATTTCCTGTAATACCCCGCTGTCCCTAGAAAACATCCTCTGTCGCAGCCTCGACATCGCCTCCGCCTACTGTCTCTCCCGGGGGCCTAGGTCTTCACCCAAGTGTACCTGGTCCCATGTTTTAGAATGAGTCCTTTCCCCTAAGACATCCGGCAAGGGAAGTCCGGCTAAATCCTCTGCTTCAGGTGCACAGATGGCCATTACCTCTTCAGGGCGCTCCCGGTAGGGCTTCAGCATATTCACGTGGAGCATGCGGATAACCCTGGGGTCGTCACAATCGGCGACATTATAGGTTGTGTCGGCTATTTTCCCCACTACCTGGTAGGGCCCCTGCCATGCAGCTTGAAACTTATTCTGCTTAGTGGGCTCTAACACCAGGACCTTCTGTCCTATTTCCAAGGTGCGCTCTCTGGCCTTCCGATTGTACCATACGCGCTGGCGCCGCTGGGTCGCCTGCATGTTCTCACGTACAGCCTGAGTCAGCTCCTGTAGGCGTGCAAAACACAAGCCGCGGAGGCACCATCACGTGTTTCTCAACGCAAGCAATGACTAGCCAGGTCTTTCCCCGGGAAGGAACAACCACGGGAAGGGCAGTCTCCAATGAAGGAAACCACCTATGCCAAAACATGGTATCCATCCACAGACAGCTGTTTCGGGGTATTGCCCCTCATCAGTGTGGAGTAGGAAACTGGCTAGTAGGAGCAATGCCTAGTAAAAGACTGAAAAATGGGGATGAATGAACTCATGGAGATCAACATCCAACACTGCGGCGACTCCATCACATGTTTCTCAACGCAGTGATTCTAGAGCAATGCTCCCATCCCTTATGGGAAATATGCAAAAACATGCAAAACACAAGCCGCGGAGACACCATCACGTGTTTCTCAACGCAAGCAATGAATAGCCAGGTCTTTCCCCGGGAAGGAACAACCACGGGAAGGGCAGTCTCCAATGAAGGAAACCACCTATGCCAAAACATGTTCATTCATCCTCATTTTTCACAGTCTTTTACTAGGCATTGCTCCTACTAGCCAGTTTCCTACTCCACACTGATGAGGGGCAATACCCCGAAACAGCTGTCTGTGGATGGATACCATGTTTTGGCATAGGTGGTTTCCTTCATTGGAGACTGCCCTTCCCGTGGTTGTTCCTTCCCGGGGAAAGACCTGGCTAGTCATTGCTTGCGTTGAGAAACACATGATGATGTCTCCGCGGCTTGTGTTTTGCATGTTTTTGCATATTTCCCATAAGGGATGGGAGCATTGCTCTAGAATCACTGCGTTGAGAAACATGTGATGGTGTCTCCGCAGTGTTGGATGTTGATCTCTGTGAGTTCATTCATCCTCATTTTTCACAGCTCCTGTATGCGGTCCCGGAATTCCAGCACATAGGGTACAATAGGTACCCCTTCTATGAGGCCCTCCCCTTCCCAGTGTTCCAGCACTAAGTCTAGGGGTCCCCTTACCCGTCTCCCGTATACCAGCTCGAACGGGGAGAACCCCGTGGATTCTTGGGGCACCTCCCGATAGACAAACAGGAGGTGCGGCAAGAATTTCTCCCAGTCCCTGTAGGTCCTGGTAAAAGTCCCAATGAGCTGTTTTAATGTCCCGTTAAAGCGTTCACACAACCCATTGGTTTGCGGGTGGTACGGGGCGCTTCTAATGGACTTTACGCCGCACAGCTTCCACAGTTGGTTGGTCACCTCTGCTGTAAACTGGGTACCCTGGTCCGAGATAATCTCCAGGGGAAATTCAACCTGTGAGAAAACCTGGAGCAGGGCGGCCGCCACCGTCTCTGCCAGTATGTTAGGTAACGCAACCGCCTCTGGATATAGTGTGGCATAATCTACCACGGTCAATATATACTTTTTCCCGGATGGACTGGGTTTGGCTAACGGCCCTATCAGATCGACCGCTACTGGGCTAAATTTTCCTCCACAATTGGGAGGGGGCGTAAATTGGCCTTGCATCAATCCCCCCTCTTGCCAATGCGCTGATAACTGTCACAGGTCTGGCAGTACTGACGAACATCAAAGGTTACCCCCGGCCAAAAGAAGTTTTGTGTCAGACGATGCCTGGTGCGACTGACACCGAAGTGCCCGGCCAAGGGTATATCATGAGAGTTTCGCAGTAGCTCCTGCCTATACTTCTTGGGAACTACCAGCTGTTGTTTTATAGTGGGGCTCGTCCCTGTGTGGTGCTGCTCTGATCCGGTACAGGAGTCCCTGCTTCCATACAAACTGTTCCCCTTCCAGTACTCCTCTCCCCTCCTGTGCCTTCCCACGATATCCCTCTAATGAAGGATCCTCAAGTAACTCCCTCTTAAATTCATCTGGGGTGGCCAAAGAAATGTGTCTGGCTATGGGAATACGTGTAGGGCTGGAATGTCTTACCTGGGCCTCTGAGTGTGATTCCGCCTCCGCAGCTCGAGCTTGGGTATGTCTCAGCCAGAGGGGCCACCGAGAATGCAGACAACATGGGCCCCAAGTCATTTCCCAGCAAGACGTGTGCAGGCAAATCCTCCATCAAGCCGACCTCAACAAGGCCATCCCCGACTCCCCAGTTCAGGTGAATCCTGGCAGCGGGTAGTCGAAGTATGGCTCCCCCTGCTACACGGACTGCCACTGTCCGGTCCGTCTTCTCTTAGTCCCGGACGAGATGAGGCTTCACAAGGGTCAAAGTTTTTCCCGAATCTCTTAGTCCCTGCATACGTTTCCCATTAACCCACACGACCTGTCGATGCTGTTGTCGATTATCTGCCTGGCTGCCTGCACAGGGTCTACTTCATGCAGCACTTCCTCCATCTCTTCTACCCCTTGGTTAGTCGTAGCCCCCAATGCCGGGTCAGCTTCGCCTTGGTAGCAGTGTACAGCAGCCCGGCTGAAGGTAGCTGTTCCCGCCTTTGGCCACTGGGTATGTTGAGTCCGGTTGGGGCATTGTCTTTGCAGGTGGCCCAGCTGACGGCAGGTGTGGCATCGCGCCCCAGGGGGACTGTGGTAGGCCGGGTTTCCAGCTGATCCCCCTACAATCTTCGGTGGTTTGGGGCCCTCCAGGTCCATGGGCGGGCCCCTAGTGACCACCTTTGATCCGGAGAACTGCGGCCTCCTGGCATCATGATGTTCATCGGCCAGACGAGCGGCTTCCTCAAGAGTTGTTGGCTGCCTGTCCCAAAGCCATTCCTGTGTCTCGTGGTTTAGTCCATTAAAGAATTGTTCTAACAGGAAGAGCTGGAGGGCGTCCTCCTTAGTGGTTGCTTGGCTCCCTTGTACCCACTGTAGCAGTGACCGCCGTAATTTACTTTACAGGCCCATTCAGCGTGGGTATCGGTTACGCGTTTTATAAGCCCGCGGAACTTTTGGCGATAGGCCTCTGGTGTCAGCGCATACCGGGCCAAGATCACTTCTTTGATCCTCTCATAGTCCATACAGTCCTCATCAGGTACCGTGCGATAGGCGTCCGCTGCCCGGCCTGTCAGCTTGCTGGCCAGAATCTGAACCCGTTCCTCCGGCTTTACTTGATGAAGGGCACACTGCCGCTCAAAGTCCTGCAGAAAGCCATCAATGTCTTCCTCTGCCTCCCCCAACTGTCGGAAGGCATTGTACTGGATCTTTTTGTGGCTTACTGTTGAAGGTACCTGGTCGAAGGCCAGAGCTCCCCCTGCTCGCTGACTCTCCTCTCTCCGCTCTGCCATCTCCATCTTGGCCAGCTCCACTTTGGTCCGCTCTGCCATCTCCATCTTGGCTAGCTCTATCCTGGTCTGCTCGGCCATCTTTTCCTTCAGATCAGTACGCACATCCACCATCACCTCTCGTATGATCTCTACTGCAGGGTTTGGGCCATAGAACGCCAGTCTGTTCTTTACCTCCCTCTGGAATTCAGTCTCCTGCACGTTCATATTGGGGGGGCGCTGCACTGTCGTGTTCCATGATGGCTGCTATCAAATCCGCTTTTGTTTTGTTGCTGGCGATCTACCCTCGGGCTTCCACCTGATCTTTTAATGTAGTCCTCTTTAACTTCTGGTAGCTATTTTCCATTCATTCCTTTCCTCCTGTAGAAGGGGTATCATATCCCGCCGCTGCAACCAGTGTAACGGGGTAATCCAAGCTTGGGTACCTCTTTCAGTACCACCCCGTGTTTTCGGAGGTCCGCTCTGCGTTGGCTGGAGTCTGAATGAATGACGCTGGCTGGAATTCCTCTGAGTGCATGGGCGCATATAAAAGATCACTGCTTCTCCATGTATTTCCAGTCTGACAACACTTTACTCACAGGACACAGAATATATCACACAGATACAAAGGGCCAGTCAATAGACAAGCGTCAGGCCAGACATGCATTACAAAAGCCGCAGGTGGCCGGAGCCTGCGGATGTTTACTGTTGGAATTACAAAGGTGGGGGTAGGGCGGACACTGCTGATACATTAGGGACATGCATCTCACATGGAACCTATTATATATACATATAACTGCACAACATATTCTGGGTGCTGAGTGGTTCTGTAACACCACCTATCTAGGGGGCCCACACTCCGTCCGAGTGTCGCCTAGCTAAGGGGCCCACACTCCGTCCAAGTGTCGCCTAGCTAGGGGGCCCACACTCCGAGTGTCGCCAAGCTAGGGGGACCACACTCCGTCCGAGCGTCCCCTAGCCACACTCCATCCGAGTGTCGCCTAGCTAGGGGGCCCACACTCCGTCCGAGTGTCACCTAGCTAGGGGGCCCATACTCCGTCCGAGTGTCGCCTAGCTAGGGGGCCCACACTCCGTCCGAGTGTCGCCTAGCTAGGGGGCCCACACTCCGTCCGAGTGTCGCCTAGCTAGGGGGCCCACACTCCGTCCGAGTGTCGCGTAGCTAGGGGGCCCACACTCCGTCCGAGTGTCGCCTAGGTAGGGGGCCCACACTCCGTCCGAGTGTCGACTAGCTAGGGGGCCCACACTCCGTCCGAGTGTCGCCTAGCTAGGGGGGCCACACTCCGTCCGATTGTCACCAAGCTAGGGGGGCCACACTCCGTCCGAGTGTCGCCTAGCTACGGGGCCCTCACTCCGTCCGAGTGTCGCCTAGCTAGGGGGCTCACACTCCGTCCGAGTGTCGCCTAGCTAGGGGGTCCACACTCCGTCCGAGTGTCACCTAGCTAGGGGGCTCGCACTTCGTCCGAGTGTCGCCTAGCTTGGGGACCCACACTCCGTCCAAGTGTAGCCTAGCTAGGGGGTCTACACTCCGTCCAAGTGTCGACTATCTAAAGGGCCCACACTCCGTCCGAGTTTCGCCTAGATAGGGGGCCCACACTCCTTTCGAGTGTCGCCTAGCTAGGGGTCCCACACTCTATCCCAGTGTCGCCTAGCTAGGGGGCTATCACTCCATCCGAGTGTCGCCTAGCTAGGAGTACCACACTCCGTCCGAGTACCACCTAGCTAGGGGACCCACACTCCGTGTGCCGCCTATCTAGGGGGCCCACACTCCGTCCGAGTGTCGCCTAGCTAGGGGGCCCACACTCCGTCCAAGTGTCACCAAGCTAGGGGGCCCATAATCCGTCCGAGTGTCACCTAGCTAGGGGGCCCACACTCCGTCCGAGTGTCCACTAGCCACACTCCGTCCGAGTGTCGCCTAGCTAGGGGGCCCACACTCCGACCGAGTGTCGCCTAGCTAGAGAGCTGACACTCCATCCGAGTGTCGCCTAGCAAGGGGGCCCACACTCCGTCCAAGTGTCGCCTAGGTAGGGGGCCCACACTCCGTCCGAGTGTCGACTAGCTAGGGGGCCCACACTCCGACCGAGTGTCGCCTAGCTAGAGAGCTGACACTCTGTAAGAGTGTCGCCTAGCTAGGGAGCCCACACTCCGTCCAAGTGTCGCCTAGGTAGGGGGCCCACACTCCGTCCGAGTGTCAACTAGCTAGGGGGCCCACACTCCGTCCGAGTGTCGCCTAGCTAAGGGGACCACACTCCGTCCGATTTCACCAAGCTAGGGGGGCCACACTCCGTCCGAGTGTCGCTTAGCTAGGGGGCCCTCACTCCGTCCGAGTGTCGCCTAGCTAGGGAGCCCACACTCTGTCTGAGTGTCGCCTAGCTAGGGGGTCCACACTCCGTCCGAGTGTCACCTAGCTAGGGGGCTCACACTTCGTCCGAGTGTCGCCTAGCTTGGGGACCAACAATCCGTCCAAGTGTGGCCTAGCTAGGGGGTCTACACTCCGTCCAAGGGTCGACTATCTAAAGGGCCCACACTCCGTCCGAGTTTCGCCTAGATAGGGGGCCCACACTCCTTTCGAGTGTCGCCTAGCTAGGGGTCCCACACTCTATCCCAGTGTCGCCTAGCTAGGGGGCTATCACTCCATCCGAGTGTCGCCTAGCTAGGAGTACCACACTCCGTCCGAGTACCACCTAGCTAGGTGACCCACACTCCGTGTGCCGCCTATCTAGGGGGCCCACACTCCGTCCGAGTGTCGCCTAGCTAGGGGGCCCACACTCCGTCCAAGTGTCACCAAGCTAGGGGGCCCATACTCCGTCCGAGTGTCGCCTAGCAAGGGGGCCCACACTCCGTCCGAGTGTCCACTAGCCACACTCCGTCCGAGTGTCGCCTAGCTAGGGGGCTCACACTTTGTCCGAGTGTCGCCTAGCTTGGGGACCCACACTCCATCTGAGTATCGCCTAGCTAGGGGGCCCACAATCCGTCCAAGTGTCGCCTAGATAGGGGGCCCACACTCGGTCCGAGTGTCGCCTGGCTAGGGGGCCCACACTCCATCCGAGTGTCGCCTGGCTAGAGGGCCCACACTCCTTCCGAGTGTCGCCTAGCAAGGGGGCCCACTCCGTCCGAGTGTCCCCTAGCCAAACTCCGTCCGAGTGTCGCCTAGCTAGGGGGCCCACACTCCGTCCGAGTGTGGCCTAGCTAGAGAGCCGACTTTCTGTCCGAGTGTCGGCTAGCTAGGGGGCCCACACTCCGTTCGAGTGTCGCCCAGCTAGGGGGCCCACACTCCGACCGAGTGTCGCCTCGCTAGAGAGCCGACACTCCGTCTGAGTGTCGCCTAGCTAGGGGGCCCACACTCCGTCCAAGTGTCGCCTAGCTAGGGGGCCCACCCTCCGTCCGAGTGTCGCCTAGCTAGGGGGCCCACACTCCGTTCGAGTATCGCCTAGCTAGGGGGCTCACACTTCGTCCGAGTGTCGCCTAGCTTGGGGACCCACACTCCATCTGAGTGTCGCCTAGCTAGGGGGCCCACACTCCGTCCGAGTGTCGCCTAGATAGGGGGCCCACACTCGGTCCGAGTGTCGCCTGATTAGGGGGCCCACACTCCGTCCGAGTGTCGCCTGGCTAGGGGGCCCACACTCCTTCCGAGTGTCGCCTAGCAAGGGGTCCACTCCGTCCGAGTGTCCCCTAGCCACACTCCGTCCGAGTGTCGCCTAGCTAGGGGGCCCACACTCTGTCCGAGTGTCGCTTAGCTAGAGAGCCGACTTTCCATCCGAGTGTCGGCTAGCTAGGTGGCCCACACTCCGTCCGAGTTTCGCCTAGCTAGGGGGCCCACACTCCGTCCGAGTGTCGCCTAGCTAGGGGGCCCACACTCCGTCCGAGTGTCGCCTAGCTAGGGGGCCCACACTCTGTCCAAGTGTCGCCTAGCTAGGGGGCCCACACTCCGTCCGAGTGTCGCCTAGCTAGGGGGTCCACACTCCGTCCGAGTGTCGCCTACCTAGGGGGCCCACACTCTGTCCGTGTGTCGATTAGCTAGGGGGCCCACAATCTGTCCGAGTGTCGCCTAGATAGGGGGGGACACACTCGGTCCGAGTGTCGCCTAGCTAGGAGGCCCACACTCCGTCCGAGTGTCGCCTAGCTATGGGGCCCACACTCCGTCCGAGTGTCGCTTAGCTAGAGAGCCGACTTTCCATCCGAGTGTCGGCTAGCTAGGTGGCCCACACTCCGTCCGAGTTTCGCCTAGCTAGGGGGCCCACACTCCGTCCGAGTGTCGCCTAGCTAGGGGGCCCACACTCCGTCCGAGTGTCGCCTAGCTAGGGGGCCCACACTCCGTCCGAGTGTCGCCTAGCTAGGGGGTCCACACTCCGTCCGAGTGTCGCCTACCTAGGGGGCCCACACTCTGTCCGTGTGTCGATTAGTTAGGGGGCCCACAATCCGTCCGAGTGTCGCCTAGATAGGGGGGGACACACTCGGTCCGAGTGTCGCCTAGCTAGGGGGCCCACACTCCGTCCGAGTGTCGCCTAGCTATGGGGCCCACACTCCGTCCGAGTGTCGCCTAGCTAGGGGGACCACATTCTGTCCGAGTGTCGCCTAGCTAGGGGGCCCACACTCCTTTCGAGTGTCGCCTAGCTAGGGGTCCCACACTCTATCCCAGTGTCGCCTAGCTAGGGGGCTATCACTCCATCCGAGTGTCGCCTAGCTAGGAGTACCACACTCCGTCCGAGTACCACCTAGCTAGGGGACCCACACTCCGTGTGCCGCCTATCTAGGGGGCCCACACTCCGTCCGAGTGTCGCCTAGCTAGGGGGCCCACACTCCGTCCAAGTGTCACCAAGCTAGGGGGCCCATAATCCGTCCGAGTGTCACCTAGCTAGGGGGCCCACACTCCGTCCGAGTGTCCACTAGCCACACTCCGTCCGAGTGTCGCCTAGCTAGGGGGCCCACACTCCGACCGAGTGTCGCCTAGCTAGAGAGCTGACAATCCATCCGAGTGTCGCCTAGCAAGGGGGCCCACACTCCGTCCAAGTGTCGCCTAGGTAGGGGGCCCACACTCCGTCCGAGTGTCGACTAGCTAGGGGGCCCACACTCCGACCGAGTGTCGCCTAGCTAGAGAGCTGACACTCTGTAAGAGTGTCGCCTAGCTAGGGAGCCCACACTCCGTCCAAGTGTCGCCTAGGTAGGGGGCCCACACTCCGTCCGAGTGTCAACTAGCTAGGGGGCCCACACTCCGTCCGAGTGTCGCCTAGCTAGGGGGACCACACTCCGTCCGATTGTCACCAAGCTAGGGGGGCCACACTCCGTCCGAGTGTCGCTTAGCTAGGGGGCCCTCACTCCGTCCGAGTGTCGCCTAGCTAGGGAGCCCACACTCTGTCTGAGTGTCGCCTAGCTAGGGGGTCCACACTCCGTCCGAGTGTCACCTAGCTAGGGGGCTCACACTTCGTCCGAGTGTCGCCTAGCTTGGGGACCAACAATCCGTCCAAGTGTGGCCTAGCTAGGGGGTCTACACTCCGTCCAAGGGTCGACTATCTAAAGGGCCCACACTCCGTCCGAGTTTCGCCTAGATAGGGGGCCCACACTCCTTTCGAGTGTCGCCTAGCTAGGGGTCCCACACTCTATCCCAGTGTCGCCTAGCTAGGGGGCTATCACTCCATCCGAGTGTCGCCTAGCTAGGAGTACCACACTCCGTCCGAGTACCACCTAGCTAGGTGACCCACACTCCGTGTGCCGCCTATCTAGGGGGCCCACACTCCGTCCGAGTGTCGCCTAGCTAGGGGGCCCACACTCCGTCCAAGTGTCACCAAGCTAGGGGGCCCATACTCCGTCCGAGTGTCGCCTAGCAAGGGGGCCCACACTCCGTCCGAGTGTCCACTAGCCAAACTCCGTCCGAGTGTCGCCTAGCTAGGGGGCTCACACTTTGTCCGAGTGTCGCCTAGCTTGGGGACCCACACTCCATCTGAGTATCGCCTAGCTAGGGGGCCCACAATCCGTCCAAGTGTCGCCTAGATAGGGGGCCCACACTCGGTCCGAGTGTCGCCTGGCTAGGGGGCCCACACTCCATCCGAGTGTCGCCTGGCTAGAGGGCCCACACTCCTTCCGAGTGTCGCCTAGCAAGGGGGCCCACTCCGTCCGAGTGTCCCCTAGCCAAACTCCGTCCGAGTGTCGCCTAGCTAGGGGGCCCACACTCCGTCCGAGTGTGGCCTAGCTAGAGAGCCGACTTTCTGTCCGAGTGTCGGCTAGCTAGGGGGCCCACACTCCGTTCGAGTGTCGCCTAGCTAGGGGGCCCACACTCCGACCGAGTGTCGCCTCGCTAGAGAGCCGACACTCCGTCTGAGTGTCGCCTAGCTAGGGGGCCCACACTCCGTCCAAGTGTCGCCTAGCTAGGGGGCCCACCCTCCGTCCGAGTGTCGCCTAGCTAGGGGGCCCACACTCCGTTCGAGTATCGCCTAGCTAGGGGGCTCACACTTCGTCCGAGTGTCGCCTAGCTTGGGGACCCACACTCCATCTGAGTGTCGCCTAGCTAGGGGGCCCACACTCCGTCCGAGTGTCGCCTAGATAGGGGGCCCACACTCGGTCCGAGTGTCGCCTGATTAGGGGGCCCACACTCCGTCCGAGTGTCGCCTGGCTAGGGGGCCCACACTCCTTCCGAGTGTCGCCTAGCAAGGGGGTCCACTCCGTCCGAGTGTCCCCTAGCCACACTCCGTCCGAGTGTCGCCTAGCTAGGGGGCCCACACTCTGTCCGAGTGTCGCTTAGCTAGAGAGCCGACTTTCCATCCGAGTGTCGGCTAGCTAGGTGGCCCACACTCCGTCCGAGTTTCGCCTAGCTAGGGGGCCCACACTCCGTCCGAGTGTCGCCTAGCTAGGGGGCCCACACTCCGTCCGAGTGTCGCCTAGCTAGGGGGCCCACACTCTGTCCGAGTGTCGCCTAGCTAGGGGGCCCACACTCCGTCCGAGTGTCGCCTAGCTAGGGGGTCCACACTCCGTCCGAGTGTCGCCTACCTAGGGGGCCCACACTCTGTCCGTGTGTCGATTAGCTAGGGGGCCCACAATCTGTCCGAGTGTCGCCTAGATAGGGGGGGACACACTCGGTCCGAGTGTCGCCTAGCTAGGAGGCCCACACTCCGTCCGAGTGTCGCCTAGCTATGGGGCCCACACTCCGTCCGAGTGTCGCTTAGCTAGAGAGCCGACTTTCCATCCGAGTGTCGGCTAGCTAGGTGGCCCACACTCCGTCCGAGTTTCGCCTAGCTAGGGGGCCCACACTCCGTCCGAGTGTCGCCTAGCTAGGGGGCCCACACTCCGTCCGAGTGTCGCCTAGCTAGGGGGCCCACACTCCGTCCGAGTGTCGCCTAGCTAGGGGGCCCACACTCCGTCCGAGTGTCGCCTAGCTAGGGGGTCCACACTCCGTCCGAGTGTCGCCTACCTAGGGGGCCCACACTCTGTCCGTGTGTCGATTAGTTAGGGGGCCCACAATCCGTCCGAGTGTCGCCTAGATAGGGGGGGACACACTCGGTCCGAGTGTCGCCTAGCTAGGGGGCCCACACTCCGTCCGAGTGTCGCCTAGCTATGGGGCCCACACTCCGTCCGAGTGTCGCCTAGCTAGGGGGACCACATTCTGTCCGAGTGTCGCCTAGCTAGGGGGCCCACACTCAGTCCGAGTGTCGCGTAGCTAGGGGGTCCACACTCCGTCCGAGTGTCGCCTAGCTAGTGGGCCCACACTCCGTCCGAGTGTCGCCTAGCTAGGGGGCCCACACTCCGTCCGAGTGTCGCCTAGCTAGGGGGCCCACACTCCGTCCGAGTGTCACCTAGCTAGGGGGCCCACACTCCGTCCGAGTGTCGCCTAGCTAGGGGGCCCACGCTCCGTCCGAGTGTCGCCTAGCTAGGGGGCCCGCAATCCATCCGAGTGACGCCTTGCTAGGGGGTCCACACTCCGTCCGAGTGTCGCCTAGATAGGGGGCCCACACTCCGAGTGTCGCCTAGCTAGGGGGCCCACACTCCGTCCCAGTGTCACCTAGCTAGGGGGCCCACACTCCGAGTGTCGCCTAGCTAGAGGGCCCACACTCCGTCCGAGTGTCGCCTAGCTAGGGGGCCCACACTCCGTCCGAGTGTCGCATAGTTAGGGGGCCCACACTCCATGCGAGTGTCGCCTAGCTAGGGAGCCCACACTCCGTCCGAGTGTCGCCTAGCTAGGGAGCCCACACTCCGTCCGAGTGTCGCCTAGCTAGGGGGCCCACACTCCGTCCGAGTGTCGCCTAGCTAGGGGGCCCACACTCCGTCCGAGTGTCGCCTAGCTAGGGGGCCCACACTCCGTCCGAGTGTCCCCTAGCCACACTCCGTCCGAGTGTCGCCTAGCTAGGGGGGCCACACTCCATCCGAGAGTCGCCTAGCTAGGGGGCCCACACTCCGTCCGAGTGTCACCTAGCTAGGGGACCCACACTCCGTCCGAGTGTCGCCTAGCTAGGGGGCCACATTCCGTCCGAGTGTCGCCCAGGTAGGGGGCCCACACTCCGAGTGTCGCCTAGCTAGTGGGCCCACACTCCGTCCGAGTGTCACCTAGCTAGAGGGCTCACACTCCATCCGAGTGTCGCCTAGCTAGGGGGCCCACACTCCGTCCGTGTCGCCTAGCTAGGGGGCCCACAGTCCGTCCGAGTGTCGCCTAGCTAGGGGGCCCACACTCCGTCCGAGTGTCGCCTAGCTAGTGGGCCCACACTCCGTCCGAGTGTCGCCTAGCTAGGGGGCCCACACTCCGAGTTTCGCCTAGCTAGGGGGCCCACACTCCGAGTGTCGCCTAGCTGGGGGGCCCACACTCCGTCCGAGTGTCCCCAAGCTAGTGGGCCCACACTCCGTCCGAGTGTCGCCTAGCAAAGGGGCCCACACTCCGTCCGAGTTTCGCCTAGCTAGGGGGCCCACACTCCGTCCGAGTGTCGCCTAGCTAGGGGGCCCACACTCCGTCCGAGTGTCGCCTAGCTAGGGGGCCCACACTCCGTCCGAGTGTCGCCTAGCTAGGGGGCCCACACTCCGTCCGAGTGTCGCCTAGCTAGGGGGCCCACACTCCGTCCAAGTTTCGCCTAGCTAGGGGGCCCACACTCCGTCCGAGTGTCCCCTAGCCACACTCCGTCCGAGTGTCGCCTAGCTAGGGGGCCCACAATCCATCCGAGTGTCGCTTAGCTAGGGGGCCCACACTCCGTGCGAGTGTCGCCTAGCTAGGGGGCCCACATTACGTCCGAGTGTCGCCTAGCTAGGGGGCCCACACTCCGAGTGTCGCCTAGCTAGGGGGCCCACACTCCGAGTGTCGCCTAGCTAGGGGGCCCACACTCCGTCCCAGTGTCGCCTAGCTAGGGGGACCACACTCCGTCCGAGTGTCGCCTAGCTAGGGGGGCCACACTCCGTCCGAGTGTCGCCTAGCTAGGGGGCCCACACTCCTTCCGAGTGTCGCCTAGCTAGGGGGCCCACACTCCGTCCGAGTGTCGCCTAGCTACGGGGCCCACACTCCGAGTGTCGCCTAGCTAGGGGGCCCACACTCCGTCCGAGTTTCGCCTAGCTAGGGGGCCCACACTCCGTCCGAGTGTCCCCTAGCCACACTCCGTCCGAGTGTCGCCTAGCTAGGGGGCGCACAATCCCTCCGAGTGTCGCTTAGCTAGGGGGCCCACACTCCGTCCGAGTGTCGCCTAGCTAGGGGGCCCACACTCCGTGCGAGTGTCGCCTAGCTAGGGGGACCACATTACGTCCGAGTGTCGCCTAGCTAGGGGGCCCACACCCCGTCCGAGTGTCGCCTAGCTAGGGGTCCCACACTCCGTCCGAGTGTCGCCTAGCTAGGGGGCCCACACTACGTCCGAGTGTCGCCTAGCTAGGGGGCCCACACTCCGAGTGTCGCCTAGCTAGGGGGCCCACACTCCGTCCGAGTGTCGCCTAGCTAGGGGGCCCACACTCCGTCCGAGTGTCGCATAGCTAGGGGGCCCACACTCCGTCCGAGTGTCGCCTAGCTAGGGGGCCCACACTCCGTCCGAGTGTCGCCTAGCTAGGGGGCCCACACTCCGTCCGAGTGTCGCCTAGCTAGGGGGCCCACACTCCGAGGGTCGCCTAGCTAGGGGGCCCACACTCCGTCCGAGTGTCGCCTAGCTAGGGGGCCCACACTACGTCCGAGTGTCGCCTAGCTAGGGGGCCCACACTCCGTCCGAGTGTCGCCTATCTAGGGGGCCCACACTCCGTCCGAGTGTCGCCTAGCTAGGGGGCCCACACTCCGAGTGTCGCCTAGCTAGTGGGCCCATCGCCTAGCTAGGGGGCCCACACTCCGTCCGAGTGTCACCTAGCTAGGGGGCCCACACTCCGTCCGAGTGTCGCCTAGCTAGGGGGCTCACACTCCATCCGAGTGTCGCCTAGCTAGGGGGCCCACACTCCGTCCGAGTGTCGCCTAGCTAGGGGGCCCACAGTCCGTCCGAGTGTCACCTAGCTAGGGGGCCCACACTCCGTCCGAGTGTCGCCTAGCTAGGGGGCCCACACTCCATCCGAGTGTCGCCTAGCTGAGGAGCCCACACTCCGAGTATCACCTAGCTGGGGGGCCCACACTCCGAGTGTCGCCTAGCTAGGGGGCCCACACTCCGTCCGAGTGTCGCCTAGCTAGGGGGCCCAAACTCCGTCCGAGTGTCGCCTAGCTAGGGGGCCCACACTCCGTCCGAGTGTCGCATAGCTAGGGGGCCCACACTCCGTGCGAGTGTCGCCTAGCTAGGGAGCCCACACTCCGTCCGAGTGTCGCCTAGCTAGGGAGCCCAAACTCCGTCCGAGTGTCGCCTAGCTAGGGGGCCCACACTCCGTCCGAGTGTCGCCTAGCTAGGGGGCCCACTCTCCGTCCGAGTGTCGCCTAGCTAGGGGGCCCACACTCCATCCGAGTGTCCCCTAGCCACACTCCGTCCGAGTGTCGCCTAGCTAGGGGTCCCACACTCTATCCCAGTGTCGCCTAGCTAGGGGGCTATCACTCCATCCGAGTGTCGCCTAGCTAGGAGTACCACACTACGTCCGAGTACCACCTAGCTAGGTGACCCACATTCCGTGTGCCGCCTATCTAGGGGGCCCACACTCCGTCCGAGTGTCGCCTAGCTAGGGGGCCCACACTCCGTCCAAGTGTCACCAAGCTAGGGGGCCCATACTCCGTCCGAGTGTCGCCTAGCAAGGGGGCCCACACTCCGTCCGAGTGTCCACTAGCCACACTCCGTCCGAGTGTCGCCTAGCTAGGGGGCTCACACTTTGTCCGAGTGTCGCCTAGCTTGGGGACCCACACTCCATCTGAGTATCGCCTAGCTAGGGGGCCCACAATCCGCCCAAGTGTCGCCTAGATAGGGGGCCCACACTCGGTCCGAGTGTCGCCTGGCTAGGGGGCCCACACTCCGTCCGAGTGTCGCCTGGCTAGGGGGCCCACAGTCCGTCCGAGTGTCGCCTGGCTAAAGGGCCCACACTCGTTCCGAGTGTCGCCTAGCAAGGGGGCCCACTCCGTCCGAGTGTCCCCTAGCCAAACTTCGTCCGAGTGTCGCCTAGCTAGGGGGCCCACACTCCGTCCGAGTGTCGCCTAGCTAGAGAGCCGACTTTCTGTCCGAGTGTCGCCTAGCTAGGGGGCCCACACTGCGTCCAAGTGTCGCCTAGCTAGGGGGCCCACCCTCCGTCCGAGTGTCGCCTAGCTAGGGGGCCCACACTCCATTCGAGTGTCGCCTAGCTAGGGGGCTCACACTTCGTCCGAGTGTCGCCTAGCTTGGGGACCCACACTCCTTCTGAGTGTCGCCTAGCTAGTGGGCCCACACTCCGTCTGAGTGTCGCCTAGATAGGGGGCCCACACTCGGTCCGAGTGTCGCCTGATTAGGGGGCCCACACTCCGTCCGAGTGTCGCCTGGCTAGGGGGCCCACACTCCTTCCGAGTGTAGCCTAGCAAGGGGGCCCACTCCGTCCGAGTGTCCCCTAGCCACACTCCGTCCGAGTGTCGCCTAGCTAGGGGGCCCACACTACGTCCGCGTTTCGCCTAGCTAGGGGGCCCACACTCCGAGGGTCGCCTAGCTAGGGGGCCCACACTCCGTCCGAGTGTCGCCTAGCTAGGGGGCCCACACTCCGTCCGAGTGTCGCCTAGCTAGGGGGCCCACACTCTGTCCGAGTGTCGCCTATCTAGGGGGCCCACACTCCGTCCGAGTGTCGCCTAGCTAGGGGGCCCACACTCCGAGTGTCGCCTAGCTAGTGGGCCCATCGCCTAGCTAGGGGGCCCACACTCCGTCCGAGTGTCGCCTAGCTAGGGGGCCCACACTCCGTCCGAGTGTCGCCTAGCTAGGGTGCTCACACTCCATCCGAGTGTCGCCTAGCTAGGGGGCCCACACTCCGTCCGAGTGTCGCCTAGCTAGGGGGCCCACAGTCCGTCCGAGTGTCACCTAGCTACGGGGCCCACACTCCGTCCGAGTGTCGCCTAGCTAGGGGGCCCAAACTCCATCCGAGTGTCGCCTAGCTGAGGAGCCCACACTCCGAGTATCACCTTGCTGGGGGGCCCACACTCCGAGTGTCGCCTAGCTAGGGGGCCCCATTCCGTCCGAGTGTCGCCCAGGTAGGGGGCCCACACTCCGAGTGTCGCCTAGCTAGTGGGCCCACACTCCGTCCGAGTGTCGCCTAGCTAGAGGGCTCACACTCCATCCGAGTGTCGCCTAGCTAGGGGGCCCACACTCCGTCCGTGTCGCCTAGCTAGGCGGCCCACAGTCCGTCCGAGTGTCGCCTAACTAGGGGGCCCACACTCCGTCCGAGTGTCGCCTAGCTAGTGGGCCCACACTCCGTCCGAGTGTCGCCTAGCTAGGGGGCCCACACTCCGAGTTTCGCCTAGCTAGGGGGCCCACACTCCGAGTGTCGCCTAGCTAGGGGGCCCACACTCCGTCCGAGTGTCCCCTAGCTAGTGGGCCCACACTCCGTCCGAGTGTCGCCTAGCAAAGGGGCCCACACTCCGTCCGAGTGTCGCCTAGCTAGGGGGCCCACACTCCGTCCGAGTGTCGCCTAGCTAGGGGGCCCACACTCCGTCCGAGTGTCGCCTAGCTAGGGGGCCCACACTCCGTCCGAGTGTCGCCTAGCTAGGGGGCCCACACTCCGTCCGAGTTTCGCCTAGCTAGGGGGCCCACACTCCGTCCGCGTGTCCCCTAGCCACACTCCGTCCGAGTGTCGCCTAGCTAGGGGGCCCACAATCCATCCGAGTGTCGCTTAGCTAGGGGGCCCACACTCCGTCCGAGTGTCGCCTAGCTAGGGGGCCCACACTCCGTGCGAGTGTCGCCTAGCTAGGGGGCCCACATTACGTCCGAGTGTCGCCTAGCTAGGGGGCCCACACTCCGTCAGAGTGTCGCCTAGCTAGGGGGCCCACACTCCGAGTGTCGCCTAGCTAGGGGGCCCACACTCCGTCCCAGTGTCGCCTAGCTAGGGGGACCACACTCCGTCCGAGTGTCGCCTAGCTAGGGGGCCCACACTCCGTCCGAGTGTCGCCTAGCTAGGGGGCCCACACTCCGTCCGAGTGTCGCCTAGCTAGGGGGCCCACACTCCGTCCGAGTGTCGCCTAGCTACGGGGCCCACACTCCGAGTGTCGCCTAGCTAGGGGGCCCACACTCCGTCCGAGTTTCGCCTAGCTAGGGGGCCCACACTCCGTCCGAGTGTCCCCTAGCCACACTCCGTCCGAGTGTCACCTAGCTAGGGGGCCCACACTCCGTCCGAGTGTCGCCTAGCTAGGGGGCCCACGCTCCGTCCGAGTGTCGCCTAGCTAGGGGGCCCGCAATCCATCCGAGTGACGCCTTGCTAGGGGGTCCACACTCCGTCCGAGTGTCGCCTAGATAGGGGGCCCACACTCCGAGTGTCGCCTAGCTAGGGGGCCCACACTCCGTCCCAGTGTCACCTAGCTAGGGGGCCCACACTCCGAGTGTCGCCTAGCTAGAGGGCCCACACTCCGTCCGAGTGTCGCCTAGCTAGGGGGCCCACACTCCGTCCGAGTGTCGCATAGTTAGGGGGCCCACACTCCATGCGAGTGTCGCCTAGCTAGGGAGCCCACACTCCGTCCGAGTGTCGCCTAGCTAGGGATCCCACACTCCGTCCGAGTGTCGCCTAGCTAGGGGGCCCACACTCCGTCCGAGTGTCGCCTAGCTAGGGGGCCCACACTCCGTCCGAGTGTCGCCTAGCTAGGGGGCCCACACTCCGTCCGAGTGTCCCCTAGCCACACTCCGTCCGAGTGTCGTCTAGCTAGGGGGGCCACACTCCATCCGAGAGTCGCCTAGCTAGGGGGCCCACACTCCGTCCGAGTGTCACCTAGCTAGGGGACTCACACTCCGTCCGAGTGTCGCCTAGCTAGGGGGCCACATTCCGTCCGAGTGTCGCCCAGGTAGGGGGCCCACACTCCGAGTGTCGCCTAGCTAGAGGGCTCACACTCCATCCGAGTGTCGCCTAGCTAGGTGGCCCACACTCCGTCCGTGTCGCCTAGCTAGGGGGCCCACAGTCCGTCCGAGTGTCGCCTAGCTAGGGGGCCCACACTCCGTCCGAGTGTCGCCTAGCTAGTGGGCCCACACTCCGTCCGAGTGTCGCCTAGCTAGGGGGCCCACACTCCGAGTTTCGCCTAGCTAGGGGGCCCACACTCCGAGTGTCGCCTAGCTGGGGGGCCCACACTCCGTCCGAGTGTCCCCTAGCTAGTGGGCCCACACTCCGTCCGAGTGTCGCCTAGCAAAGGGGCCCACACTCCGTCCGAATGTCGCCTAGCTAGGGGGCCCACACTCCGTCCGAGTGTCGCCTAGCTAGGGGGCCCACACTCCGTCCGAGTGTCGCCTAGCTAGGGGGCCCACACTCCGTCCGAGTGTCGCCTAGCTAGGGGGCCCACACTCCGTCCGAGTGTCGCCTAGCTAGGGGGCCCACACTCCGTCTGAGTGTCGCCTAGCTAGGGGGCCCACACTCCGTCCGAGTGTCCCCTAGCCACACTCCGTCCGAGTGTCGCCTAGCTAGGGGGCCCACAATCCATCCGAGTGTCGCTTAGCTAGGGGGCCCACACTCCGTGCGAGTGTCGCCTAGCTAGGGGGCCCACATTACGTCCGAGTGTCGCCTAGCTAGGGGGCCCACACTCCGAGTGTCGCCTAGCTAGGGGGCCCACACTCCGAGTGTCGCCTAGATAGGGGGCCCACACTCCGTCCCAGTGTCGCCTAGCTAGGGGGACCACACTCCGTCCGAGTGTCGCCTAGCTAGGGGGCCCACACTCCGTCCGAGTGTCGCCTAGCTAGGGGGCCCACACTCCGTCCGAGTGTCGCCTAGCTAGGGGGCCCACACTCCGTCCGAGTGTCGCCTAGCTACGGGGCCCACACTCCGAGTGTCGCCTAGCTAGGGGGCCCACACTCCGTCCGAGTTTCGCCTAGCTAGGGGGCCCACACTCCGTCCGAGTGTCCCCTAGCCACACTCCGTCCGAGTGTCGCCTAGCTAGGGGGCGCACAATCCCTCCGAGTGTCGCTTAGCTAGGGGGCCCACACTCCGTCCGAGTGTCGCCTAGCTAGGGGGCCCACACTCCGTGCGAGTGTCGCCTAGCTAGGGGGACCACATTGCGTCCGAGTGTCGCCTAGCTAGGGGGCCCACACCCCGTCCGAGTGTCGCCTAGCTAGGGGTCCCACACTCCGTCCGAGTGTCGCCTAGCTAAGGGGCCCACACTACGTCCGAGTGTCGCCTAGCTAGGGGGCCCACACTCCGAGTGTCGCCTAGCTAGGGGGCCCACACTCCGTCCGAGTGTCGCCTAGCTAGGGGGCCCACACTCCGTCCGAGTGTCGCATAGCTAGGGGGCCCACACTCCGTCCGAGTGTCGCCTAGCTAGGGGGCCCACACTCCGTCCGAGTGTCGCCTAGCTAGGGGGCCCACACTCCGTCCGAGTGTCGCCTAGCTAGGGGGCCCACACTCCGAGGGTCGCCTAGCTAGGGGGCCCACACTCCGTCCGAGTGTCGCCTAGCTAGGGGGCCCACACTCCGTCCGAGTGTCGCCTAGCTAGGGGGCCCACACTCCGTCCGAGTGTCGCCTATCTAGGGGGCCCACACTCCGTCCGAGTGTCGCCTAGCTAGGGGGCCCACACTCCGAGTGTCGCCTAGCTAGTGGGCCCATCGCCTAGCTAGGGGGCCCACACTCCGTCCGAGTGTCGCCTAGCTAGGGGGCCCACACTCCGTCCGAGTGTCGCCTAGCTAGGGGGCTCACACTCCATCCGAGTGTCGCCTAGCTAGGGGGCCCACACTCCGTCCGAGTGTCGCCTAGCTAGGGGGCCCACAGTCCGTCCGAGTGTCACCTAGCTAGGGGGCCCACACTCCGTCCGAGTGTCGCCTAGCTAGGGGGCCCACACTCCATCCGAGTGTCGCCTAGCTGAGGAGCCCACACTCCGAGTATCACCTAGCTGGGGGGCCCACACTCCGAGTGTCGCCTAGCTAGGGGGCCCACACTCCGTCCGAGTGTCGCCTAGCTAGGGGGCCCAAACTCCGTCCGAGTGTCGCCTAGCTAGGGGGCCCACACTCCGTCCGAGTGTCGCATAGCTAGGGGGCCCACACTCCGTGCGAGTGTCGCCTAGCTAGGGAGCCCACACTCCGTCCGAGTGTCGCCTAGCTAGGGAGCCCAAACTCCGTCCGAGTGTCGCCTAGCTAGGGGGCCCACACTCCGTCCGAGTGTCGCCTAGCTAGGGGGCCCACTCTCCGTCCGAGTGTCGCCTAGCTAGGGGGCCCACACTCCATCCGAGTGTCCCCTAGCCACACTCCGTCCGAGTGTCGCCTAGCTAGGGGTCCCACACTCTATCCCAGTGTCGCCTAGCTAGGGGGCTATCACTCCATCCGAGTGTCGCCTAGCTAGGAGTACCACACTCCGTCCGAGTACCACCTAGCTAGGTGACCCACACTCCGTGTGCCGCCTATCTAGGGGGCCCACACTCCGTCCGAGTGTCGCCTAGCTAGGGGGCCCACACTCCGTCCAAGTGTCACCAAGCTAGGGGGCCCATACTCTGTCCGAGTGTCGCCTAGCAAGGGGGCCCACACTCCGTCCGAGTGTCCACTAGCCACACTCCGTCCGAGTGTCGCCTAGCTAGGGGGCTCACACTTTGTCCGAGTGTCGCCTAGCTTGGGGACCCACACTCCATCTGAGTATCGCCTAGCTAGGGGGCCCACAATCCGCCCAAGTGTCGCCTAGATAGGGGGCCCACACTCGGTCCGAGTGTCGCCTGGCTAGGGGGCCCACACTCCGTCCGAGTGTCGCCTGGCTAGGGGGCCCACAGTCCGTCCGAGTGTCGCCTGGCTAGAGGGCCCACACTCCTTCCGAGTGTCGCCTAGCAAGGGGGCCCACTCCGTCCGAGTGTCCCCTAGCCAAACTTCGTCCGAGTGTCGCCTAGCTAGGGGGCCCACACTCCGTCCGAGTGTCGCCTAGCTAGAGAGCCGACTTTCTGTCCGAGTGTCGGCTAGCTAGGGGGCCCACACTCCGTTCGAGTGTCGCCTAGCTAGGGGGCCCACACTCCGACCGAGTGTCGCCTCGCTAGAGAGCGGACACTCCGTCTGAGTGTCGCCTAGCTAGGGGGCCCACACTGCGTCCAAGTGTCGCCTAGCTAGGGGGCCCACCCTCCGTCCGAGTGTCGCCTAGCTAGGGGGCCCACACTCCATTCGAGTGTCGCCTAGCTAGGGGGCTCACACTTCGTCCGAGTGTCGCCTAGCTAGGGGGCCCACACTCCATTCGAGTGTCGCCTAGCTAGTGGGCCCACACTCCGTCCGAGTGTCGCCTAGATAGGGGGCCCACACTCGGTCCGAGTGTCGCCTGATTAGGGGGCCCACACTCCGTCCGAGTGTCGCCTGGCTAGGGGGCCCACACTCCTTCCGAGTGTAGCCTAGCAAGGGGGCCCACTCCGTCCGAGTGTCCCCTAGCCACACTCCGTCCGAGTGTCGCCTAGCTAGGGGGCCCACACTACGTCCGAGTTTCGCCTAGCTAGGGGGCCCACACTCCGAGGGTCGCCTAGCTAGGGGGCCCACACTCCGTCCGAGTGTCGCCTAGCTAGGGGGCCCACACTCCGTCCGAGTGTCGCCTAGCTAGGGGGCCCACACTCCGTCCGAGTGTCGCCTATCTAGGGGGCCCACACTCCGTCCGAGTGTCGCCTAGCTAGGGGGCCCACACTCCGAGTGTCGCCTAGCTAGTGGGCCCATCGCCTAGCTAGGGGGCCCACACTCCGTCCGAGTGTCGCCTAGCTAGGGGGCCCACACTCCGTCCGAGTGTCGCCTAGCTAGGGGGCTCACACTCCATCCGAGTGTCGCCTAGCTAGGGGGCCCACACTCCGTCCGAGTGTCGCCTAGCTAGGGGGCCCACAGTCCGTCCGAGTGTCACCTAGCTACGGGGCCCACACTCCGTCCGAGTGTCGCCTAGCTAGGGGGCCCAAACTCCATCCGAGTGTCGCCTAGCTGAGGAGCCCACACTCCGAGTATCACCTTGCTGGGGGGCCCACACTCCGAGTGTCGCCTAGCTAGGGGGCCCCATTCCGTCCGAGTGTCGCCCAGGTAGGGGGCCCACACTCCGAGTGTCGCCTAGCTAGTGGGCCCACACTCCGTCCGAGTGTCGCCTAGCTAGAGGGCTCACACTCCATCCGAGTGTCGCCTAGCTAGGGGGCCCACACTCCGTCCGTGTCGCCTAGCTAGGGGGCCCACAGTCCGTCCGAGTGTCGCCTAGCTAGGGGGCCCACACTCCGTCCGAGTGTCGCCTAGCTAGTGGGCCCACACTCCGTCCGAGTGTCGCCTAGCTAGGGGGCCCACACTCCGAGTTTCGCCTAGCTAGGGGGCCCACACTCCGAGTGTCGCCTAGCTAGGGGGCCCACACTCCGTCCGAGTGTCCCCTAGCTAGTGGGCCCACACTCCGTCCGAGTGTCGCCTAGCAAAGGGGCCCACACTCCGTCCGAGTGTCGCCTAGCTAGGGGGCCCACACTCCGTCCGAGTGTCGCCTAGCTAGGGGGCCCACACTCCGTCCGAGTGTCGCCTAGCTAGGGGGCCCACACTCCGTCCGAGTGTCGCCTAGCTAGGGGGCCCACACTCCGTCCGAGTTTCGCCTAGCTAGGGGGCCCACACTCCGTCCGCGTGTCCCCTAGCCACACTCCGTCCGAGTGTCGCCTAGCTAGGGGGCCCACAATCCATCCGAGTGTCGCTTAGCTAGGGGGCCCACACTCCGTCCGAGTGTCGCCTAGCTAGGGGGCCCACACTCCGTGCGAGTGTCGCCTAGCTAGGGGGCCCACATTACGTCCGAGTGTCGCCTAGCTAGGGGGCCCACACTCCGTCAGAGTGTCGCCTAGCTAGGGGGCCCACACTCCGAGTGTCGCCTAGCTAGGGGGCCCACACTCCGTCCCAGTGTCGCCTAGCTAGGGGGACCACACTCCGTCCGAGTGTCGCCTAGCTAGGGGGCCCACACTCCGTCCGAGTGTCGCCTAGCTAGGGGGCCCACACTCCGTCCGAGTGTCGCCTAGCTAGGGGGCCCACACTCCGTCCGAGTGTCGCCTAGCTACGGGGCCCACACTCCGAGTGTCGCCTAGCTAGGGGGCCCACACTCCGTCCGAGTTTCGCCTAGCTAGGGGGCCCACACTCCGTCCGAGTGTCCCCTAGCCACACTCCGTCCGAGTGTCGCCTAGCTAGGGGGCGCACAATCCCTCCGAGTGTCGCTTAGCTAGGGGGCCCACACTCCGTCCGAGTGTCGCCTAGCTAGGGGGCCCACACTCCGTGCGAGTGTCGCCTAGCTAGGGAGCCCACATTACGTCCGAGTGTCGCCTAGCTAGGGGGCCCACACTCCGTCCGAGTGTCGCCTAGCTAGGGGTCCCACACTCCGTCCGAGTGTCGCCTAGCTAGGGGGCCCACACTACGTCCGAGTGTCGCCTAGCTAGGGGGCCCACACTCCGAGTGTCGCCTAGCTAGGGGGCCCACACTCCGTCCGAGTGTCGCCTAGCTAGGGGGCCCACACTCCGTCCGAGTGTCGCATAGCTAGGGGGCCCACACTCCGTCCGAGTGTCGCCTAGCTAGGGGGCCCACACTCCGTCCGAGTGTCGCCTAGCTAGGGGGCCCACACTCCGAGTGTCGCCTAGCTAGTGGGCCCATCGCCTAGCTAGGGGGCCCACACTCCGTCCGAGTGTCGCCTAGCTAGGGGGCCCACACTCCGTCCGAGTGTCGCCTAGCTAGGGAGCTCACACTCCGTCAGAGTGTCGCCTAGCTAGGGGGCCCACACTCCGTCCGATTGTCGCCTAGCTAGGGGGCCCACACTCCGTCCGAGTGTCGCCTAGCTAGGGGGCCCACACTCCGTCCGAGTGTCACCTAGCTAGGGGGCCCACACCCCGTCCGAGTGTCGCCTAGCTAGTGGTCCCACACCCCGTCCGAGTGTCGCCTAGCTAGGGGGCCCACACTCCGTCCGAGTGTCGCCTAGCTAGGGGGCCCACACTCCGAGGGTCGCCTAGCTAGGGGGTCCACACTCCGTCCGAGTGTCGCCTAGCTAGGGGGCCCACACTCCGTCCGAGTGTCGCCTAGCTAGGGGGCCCACACTCCGTCCGAGTGTCGCCTATCTAGGGGGCCCACACTCCGTCCGAGTGTCGCCTAGCTAGGGGGCCCACACTCCGAGTGTCGCCTAGCTAGTGGGCCCATCGCCTAGCTAGGGGGCCCACACTCCGTCCGAGTGTCGCCTAGCTAGGGGGCCCACACTCCGTCCGAGTGTCGCCTAGCTAGGGGGCTCACACTCCATCCGAGTGTCGCCTAGCTAGGGGGCCCACACTCCGTCCGAGTGTCGCCTAGCTAGGGGGCCCACAGTCCGTCCGAGTGTCAACTAGCTAGGGGGCCCACACTCCGTCCGAGTGTCGCCTAGCTAGGGGGCCCACACTCCATCCGAGTGTCGCCTAGCTGAGGAGCCCACACTCCGAGTATCACCTAGCTGGGGGGCCCACACTCCGAGTGTCGCCTAGCTAGGGGGCCCACACTCCGTCCGAGTGTCGCCTAGCTAGGGGGCCCAAACTCCGTCCGAGTGTCGCCTAGCTAGGGGGCCCACACTCCGTCCGAGTGTCGCATAGCTAGGGGGCCCACACTCCGTGCGAGTGTCGCCTAGCTAGGGAGCCCACACTCCGTCCGAGTGTCGCCTAGCTAGGGAGCCCAAACTCCGTCCGAGTGTCGCCTAGCTAGGGGGCCCACACTCCGTCCGAGTGTCGCCTAGCTAGGGGGCCCACTCTCCGTCCGAGTGTCGCCTAGCTAGGGGGCCCACACTCCGTCCGAGTGTCCCCTAGCCACACTCCGTCCGAGTGTCGCCTAGCTAGGGGTCCCACACTCTATCCCAGTGTCGCCTAGCTAGGGGGCTATCACTCCATCCGAGTGTCGCCTAGCTAGGAGTACCACACTCCGTCCGAGTACCACCTAGCTAGGTGACCCACACTCCGTGTGCCGCCTATCTAGGGGGCCCACACTCCGTCCGAGTGTCGCCTAGCTAGGGGGCCCACACTCCGTCCAAGTGTCACCAAGCTAGGGGGCCCATACTCCGTCCGAGTGTCGCCTAGCAAGGGGGCCCACACTCCGTCCGAGTGTCCTCTAGCCACACTCCGTCCGAGTGTCGCCTAGCTAGGGGGCTCACACTTTGTCCGAGTGTCGCCTAGCTTGGGGACCCACACTCCATCTGAGTATCGCCTAGCTAGGGGACCCACAATCCGCCCAAGTGTCGCCTAGATAGGGGGCCCACACTCGGTCCGAGTGTCGCCTGGCTAGGGGGCCCACACTCCGTCCGAGTGTCGCCTGGCTAGGGGGCCCACAGTCCGTCCGAGTGTCGCCTGGCTAGAGGGCCCACATTCCTTCCGAGTGTCGCCTAGCAAGGGGGCCCACTCCGTCCGAGTGTCCCCTAGCCAAACTTCGTCCGAGTGTCGCCTAGCTAGGGGGCCCACACTCCGTCCGAGTGTCGCCTAGCTAGAGAGCCGACTTTCTGTCCGAGTGTCGGCTAGCTAGGGGGCCCACACTCCGTTCGAGTGTCGCCTAGCTAGGGGGCCCACACTCCGACCGAGTGTCGCCTCGCTAGAGAGCGGACACTCCGTCTGAGTGTCGCCTAGCTAGGGGGCCCACACTGCGTCCAAGTGTCGCCTAGCTAGGGGGCCCACCCTCCGTCCGAGTGTCGCCTAGCTAGGGGGCCCACACTCCATTCGAGTGTCGCCTAGCTAGGGGGCTCACACTTCGTCCGAGTGTCGCCTAGCTTGGGGACCCACACTCCTTCTGAGTGTCGCCTAGCTAGGGGCCCCACACTCCGTCCGAGTGTCGCCTAGATAGGGGGCCCACACTCGGTCCGAGTGTCGCCTGATTAGGGGGCCCACACTCCGTCCGAGTGTCGCCTGGCTAGGGGGCCCACACTCCTTCCGAGTGTAGCCTAGCAAGGGGGCCCACTCCGTCTGAGTGTCCCCTAGCCACACTCCGTCCGAGTGTCGCCTAGCTAGGGGGCCCACACTACGTCCGAGTGTCGCCTAGCTAGGGGGCCCACACTCCGATGGTCGCCTAGCTAGGGGGCCCACACTCCGTCCGAGTGTCGCCTAGATAGGGGGCCCACACTCCGTCCGAGTGTCGCCTAGCTAGGGGGCCCACACTCCGTCCGAGTGTCGCCTAGCTAGGGGGCCCACACTCCGTCCGAGTGTCGCCTATCTAGGGGGCCCACACTCCGTCCGAGTGTCGCCTAGCTAGGGGGCCCACACTCCGAGTGTCGCCTAGCTAGTGGGCCCATCGCCTAGCTAGGGGGCCCACACTCCGTCCGAGTGTCGCCTAGCTAGGGGGCCCACACTCCATCCGAGTGTCGCCTAGCTAGGGGGCTCACACTCCATCCGAGTGTCGCCTAGCTAGGGGGCCCACACTCCGTCCGAGTGTCGCCTAGCTAAGGGGCCCACAGTTCGTCCGAGTGTCACCTAGCTAGGGGGCCCACACTCAGTACGAGTGTCGCCTAGCTAGGGGGCCCAAACTCCATCCGAGTGTCGCCTAGCTGAGGAGCCCACACTCCGAGTATCACCTTGCTGGGGGGCCCACACTCCGAGTGTCGCCTAGCTAGGGGGCCCACACTCCGTCCGAGTGTCGCCTAGCTAGGGGGCCCAAACTCCGTCCGAGTGTCGCTTAGCTAGGGGGCCCACACTCCGTCCGAGTGTCGCATAGCTAGGGGGCCCACACTCCGTGCGAGTGTCGCCTAGCTAGGGAGCCCAAACTCCGTCCGAGTGTCGCCTAGCTAGGGGGCCCAAACTCCATCCGAGTGTCGCCTAGCTGAGGAGCCCACACTCCGAGTATCACCTAGCTGGGGGGCCCACACTCCGAGTGTCGCCTAGCTAGGGGGCCCACACTCCGTCCGAGTGTCGCCTAGCTAGGGGGCCCAAACTCCGTCCGAGTGTCGCCTAGCTAGGGGGCCCACACTCCGTCCGAGTGTCGCATAGCTAGGGGGCCCACACTCCGTGCGAGTGTCGCCTAGCTAGGGAGCCCACACTCCGTCCGAGTGTTGCCTAGCTAGGGAGCCCAAACTCCGTTCGAGTGTCGCCTAGCTAGGGGGCCCACACTCCGTCCGAGTGTCGCCTAGCTAGGGGGCCCACACTCCGTCCGAGTGTCGCCTAGCTAGGGGGCCCACACTCCGTCCGAGTGTCCCCTAGCCACACTCCGTCCGAGTGTCGCCTAGCTAGGGGTCCCACACTCTATCCCAGTGTCGCCTAGCTAGGGGGCTATCACTCCATCCGAGTGTCGCCTAGCTAGGAGTACCACACTCCGTCCGAGTACCACCTAGCTAGGTGACCCACACTCCGTGTGCCGCCTATCTTGGGGGCCCACACTCCGTCCGAGTGTCGCCTAGCTTGGGGGCCCACACTCCGTCCAAGTGTCACCAAGCTTGGGGGCCCATACTCCGTCCGAGTGTCGCCTAGCAAGGGGGCCCACACTTCGTCCGAGTGTCCACTAGCCACACTCCGTCCGAGTGTCGCCTAGCTAGGGGGCTCACACTTTGTCCGAGTGTCGCCTAGCTTGGGGACCCACACTCCATCTGAGTATCGCCTAGCTAGGGGGCCCACAATCCGTCCAAGTGTCGCCTAGATAGGGGGCCCACAGTTGGTCCGAGTGTCGCCTGGCTAGGGGGACCACACTCCGTCCGAGTGTCGCCTGGCTAGGGGGCCCACACTCCGTCCGAGTGTCGCCTGGCTAGAGGGCCCACACTCCTTCCCAGTGTCGCCTAGCAAGGGGGCCCACTCCGTCCGAGGGTCCCCTAGCCAAACTTCGTCCGAGTGTCGCCTAGCTAGGGGGCCCACACTCCGTCCGAGTGTCGCCTAGCTAGAGAGCCGACTTTCTGTCCGAGTGTCGGCTAGCTAGGGGGCCCACACTACGTTCGAGTGTCGCCTAGCTAGGGGGCACACACTCCGACCGAGTGTCGCCTCGCTAGAGAGCCGACACTCCGCCTGAGTGTCGCCTAGCTAGGGGGCCCACACTCCGTCCAAGTGTCTCCTAGCTAGTGGGCCCACCCTCCGTCCGAGTGTCGCCTAGCTAGGGGGCCCACACTCCATTCGAGTGTCGCCTAGCTAGGGGGCTCACACTTCGTCCGAGTGTCGCCTAGCTTGGGGACCCACACTCCATCTGAGTGTCGCCTAGCTAGGGGGCCCACACTCCGTCCGAGTGTCGCCTAGATAGGGGGCCCACACTCGGTCCGAGTGTCGTCTGATTAGGGGGCCCACACTCCGTCCGAGTGTCGCCTGGCTAGGGGGCCCACACTCCTTCCGAGTGTAGCCTAGCAAGGGGGCCCACTCCGTCCGAGTGTCCCCTAGCCACACTCCGTCCGAGTGTCGCCTAGCTAGGGGGCCCATACTCCGTCCGAGTGTCGCTTAGCTAGAGAGCCGACTTTCCATCCGAGTGTCGGCTAGCTAGGGGGCCCACACTCCGTCCGAGTTTCGCCTAGCTAGGGGGCCCACACTCTGTCCGAGTGTCGCCTAGCTAGGGGGCCCACACTCCGTCCGAGTGTCGCCCAGCTAGGGGGCCCACACTCCGTCCGAGTGTCGCCTAGCTAGGGGGCCCACACTCCGTCCGAGTGTCGCCTAGCTAGGGGGTCCACACTCCGTCCGAGTGTCGCCTAGCTAGGGGGTCCACACTCCGTCCGAGTGTCGCCTAGCTAGGGGGCCCACACTCTGTCCGTGTGTCGACTAGCAAGGGGGCCCACAATCCGTCCGAGTGTCGCCTAGATAGGGGGGCCACACTCGGTCCGAGTGTCGCCTAGCTAGGGGGCCCACACTCCGTCCGAGTGTCGCCTAGCTATGGGGCCCACACTCCGTCCGAGTGTCGCCTAGCTAGGGGGACCACATTCTGTCCGAGTGTTGCCTAGCTAGGGGGCCCACACTCCGTCCGAGTGTCGCGTAGCTAGGGGGTCCACACTCTGTCCGAGTGTCGCCTAGCTAGTGGGCCCACACTCCGTCCGAGTGTCGCCTAGCTAGGGGGCCCACACTCCGTCCGAGTGTCGCCTAGCTAGGGGCCCCACACTCCGTCCGAGTGTCGCCTAGCTAGGGGGCCCACACTCCGTCCGAGTGTCGCCTAGCTAGGGGGCCCACGCTCCGTCCGAGTGTCGCCTAGCTGGGGGCCCGCAATCCATCCGAGTGTCGCCTTGCTAGGGGGTCCACGCTCCGTCCGAGTGTCGCCTAGATAGGGGGCCCACACTCCGAGTGTCGCCTAGCTAGGGGGCCCACACTCTGTCCCAGTGTCACCTAGCTAGGGGGCCCACACTCCGAGTGTCGCCTAGCTAGAGGGCCCACACTCCGTCCGAGTGTCGCCTAGCTAGGGGGCCCTCACTCCGTCCGAGTGTCGCATAGCTAGGGGGCCCGCACTCCGTGCGAGTGTCGCCTAGCTAGGGAGCCCACACTCCGTCCGAGTGTCGCCTAGCTAGGGAGCCCACACTCCGTCCGAGTGTCGCCTAGCTAGGGGGCCCACACTCCGTCCGAGTGTCGCCTAGCTAGGGGGCCCACACTCCGTCCGAGTGTCGCCTAGCTAGGGGGCCCACACTCCGTCCGAGTGTCCCCTAGCCACACTCCGTCCGAGTGTCGCCTAGCTAGGGGGGCCACAATCAATCCGAGAGTCGCCTAGCTAGGGGGCCCACACTCCGTCCGAGTGTCACCTAGCTAGGGGACCCACACTCCGTCCGAGTGTCGCCTAGCTAGGGGGCCACATTCCGTCCGAGTGTCGCCTAGCTAGGGGGCCCACACTCCAAGTGTCGCCTAGCTAGTGGGCCCACACTCCGTCCGAGTGTCGCCTAGCTAGAGGGCTCACACTCCATCCGAGTGTCGCCTAGCTAGGGGGCCCACACTCCGTCCGAGTGTCGCCTAGCTAGGGGGCCCACAGTCCGTCCGAGTGTCGCCTAGCTAGGGGGCCCACACTCCGTCCGTGTGTCGCCTAGCTAGTGGGCCCACACTCCGTCCGAGTGTCGCCTAGCTAGGGGGCCCACACTCCGAGTTTCGCCTAGCTAGGGGGCCCACACTCCGACTGTCGCCTAGCTAGGGGGCCCACACTCCGTCCGAGTGTCGCCTAGCTAGGGGGCCCACACTCCGTCCGAGTGTCGCCTAGCTACGGGGCCCACACTCCGTCCGAGTGTTGCCTAGCTAGGGGGCCCACACTCCGTCCGAGTGTCGCCTAGCTAGGGGGCCCACACTCCGTCCGAGTGTCGCCTAGCTAGGGGGCCCACACTCCGTCCGAGTGTCGCCTAGCTAGGGGGCCCACACTCCGTCCGAGTGTCGCCTAGCTAGGGGGCCCACACTCCGTCCGAGTGTCGCCTAGCTAGGGGGACCACACTCCGTCCGAGTTTTGCCTAGCTAGGGGGCCCACACTCCGTCCGAGTGTCCCCTAGCCACACTCCGTCTGAGTGTCGCCTAGCTAGGGGGCCCACAATCCATCCGAGTGTCGCTTAGCTAGGGGGCCCACACTCCGTCCGAGTGTCGCCTAGCTAGGGGGCCCACACTCCGTGCGAGTGTCGCCTAGCTAGGGGGCCCACATTATGTCCGAGTGTCGCCTAGCTAGGGGGCCCACACTCTGTCAGAGTGTCGCCTAGCTAGGGGGCCCACACTCCGAGTGTCGCCTAGCTAGGGGGCCCACACTCCGTCCCAGTGTCGCCTAGCTAGGGGGCCCACACTCCGTCTGAGTGTTGCCTAGCTAGGGGGCCCACACTCCGTCCGAGTGTCGCCTAGCTAGGGGGCCCACACTCCGTCCGAGTGTCGCCTAGCTAGGGGGCCCACACTCCGTCCGAGTGTCGCCTAGCTACGGGGCCCACACTCCAAGTGTCGCCTAGCTAGGGGGCGCACACTCCGTCCGAGTTTCGCCTAGCTAGGGGGCCCACACTCCGTCCGAGTGTCCCCTAGCCACACTCCGTCCGAGTGTCGCCTAGCTAGGGGGCGCACAATCCCTTCGAGTGTCGCTTAGCTAGGGGGCCCACACTCCGTCCGAGTGTCGCCTAGCTAGGGGGCCCACACTCCGTGCGAGTGTCGCCTAGCTAGGGGGCCCACATTACGTCCGAGTGTCGCCTAGCTAGGGGGCCCACACCCCGTCCGAGTGTCGCCTAGCTAGGGGTCCCACACTCCGTCCGAGTGTCGCCTAGCTAGGGGGCCCACACTACGTCCGAGTGTCGCCTAGCTAGGGGGCCCACACTCCGAGTGTCGCCTAGCTAGGGGGCCCACACTCCGTCCGAGTGTCGCCTAGCTAGGGGGCCCACACTCCGTCCGAGTGTCGCATAGCTAGGGGGCCCACACTCCGTCCGAGTGTCGCTTAGCTAGGGGGCCCACACTCCGTCCGAGTGTCGCCTAGCTAGGGGGCCCACACTCCGTCCGAGTGTCGCCTAGCTAGTGGGCCCATCGCCTTGCTAGGGGGCCCACACTCCGTCCGAGTGTCGCCTAGCTAGGGGGCCCACACTCCGTCCGAGTGTCGCCTAGCTAGGGGGCTCACACTCCGTCAGAGTGTTGCCTAGCTAGGGGGCCCACACTCCGTCCGATTGTCGCGTAGCTAGGGGGCCCACACTCCGTCCAAGTGTCGCCTAGCTAGGGGGCCCACACTCCGTCCGAGTGTCACCTAGCTAGGGGGCCCACACCCCGTCCGAGTGTCGGCTAGCTAGTGGTCCCACACTCCGTCCGAGTGTCGCCTAGCTAGGGGGCCCACACTCCTTCCGAGTGTCGCCTAGCTAGGGGGCCCACACTCCGAGGGTCGCCTAGCTAGGGGGCCCACACTCCGTCCGAGTGTCGCCTAGCTAGGGGGCCCACACTCCGTCCGAGTGTCGCCTAGCTAGGGGGCCCACACTCCGTCCGAGTGTCGCCTATCTAGGGGGCCCACACTCCGTCCGAGTGTCGCCTAGCTAGGGGGCCCACACTCCAAGTGTCGCCTAGCTAGTGGGCCCACACTCCGTCCGAGTGTCGCCTAGCTAGGGGGCCACATTCCGTCCGAGTGTCGCCTAGCTAGGGGGCCCACACTCCAAGTGTCGCCTAGCTAGTGGGCCCACACTCCGTCCGAGTGTCGCCTAGCTAGAGGGCTCACACTCCATCCGAGTGTCGCCTAGCTAGGGGGCCCACACTCCGTCCGAGTGTCGCCTAGCTAGGGTGCCCACAGTCCGTCCGAGTGTCGCCTAGCTAGGGGGCCCACACTCCGTCCGAGTGTCGCCTAGCTAGTGGGCCCACACTCCGTCCGAGTGTCGTCTAGCTAGGGGGCCCACACTCCGAGTTTCGCCTAGCTAGGGGGCCCACATTCCGACTGTCGCCTAGCTAGGGGGCCCACACTCCGTCCGAGTGTCGCCTAGCTAGGGGGCCCACACTCCGTCCGAGTGTCGCCTAGCTACGGGGCCCACACTCCGTCCGAGTGTTGCCTAGCTAGGGGGCCCACACTCCGTCCGAGTGTCGCCTAGCTAGGGGGCCCACACTCCGTCCGAGTGTCGCCTAGCTAGGGGGCCCACACTCCGTCCGAGTGTCGCCTAGCTAGGGGGCCCACACTCCGTCTGAGTGTCGCCTAGCTAGGGGGCCCACACTCCGTCCGAGTGTCGCCTAGCTAGGGTGCCCACACTCCGTCCGAGTTTTGCCTAGCTAGGGGGCCCACACTCCGTCCGAGTGTCCCCTAGCCACACTCCGTCCGAGTGTCGCCTAGCTAGGGGGCCCACAATCCATCCGAGTGTCGCTTAGCTAGGGGGCCCACACTCCGTCCGAGTGTCGCCTAGCTAGGGGGCCCACACTCCGTGCGAGTTTCGCCTAGCTAGGGGGCCCACATTATGTCCGAGTGTCGCCTAGCTAGGGGGCCCACACTCTGTCAGAGTGTCGCCTAGCTAGGGGGCCCACACTCCGAGTGTCGCCTAGCTAGGGGGCCCACACTCCGTCCCAGTGTCGCCTAGCTAGGGGGCCCACACTCCGTCTGAGTGTCGCCTAGCTAGGGGGCCCACACTCCGTCCGAGTGTCGCCTAGCTAGGGGGCCCACACTCCGTCCGAGTGTCGCCTAGCTAGGGGGCCCACACTCCGTCCGAGTGTCGCCTAGCTACGGGGCCCACACTCCAAGTGTCGCCTAGCTAGGGGGCCCACACTCCGTCCGATTTTCGCCTAGCTAGGGGGCCCACACTCCGTCCGAGTGTCCCCTAGCCACACTCCGTCCGAGTGTCGCCTAGCTAGGGGGCGCACAATCCCTCCGAGTGTCGCTTAGCTAGGGGGCCCACACTCCGTCCGAGTGTCGCCTAGCTAGGGGGCCCACACTCCGTGCGAGTGTCGCCTAGCTAGGGGGCCCACATTACGTCCGAGTGTCGCCTAGCTAGGGGGCCCACACCCCGTCCGAGTGTCGCCTAGCTAGGGGTCCCACACTCCGTCCCAGTGTCGCCTAGCTAGGGGGCCCACACTACGTCCGAGTGTCGCCTAGCTAGGGCGCCCACACTCCGAGTGTCGCCTAGCTAGGGGGCCCACACTCCGTCCGAGTGTCGCCTAGCTAGGGGGCCCACACTCAGTCCGAGTGTCGCCTAGCTAGTGGTCCCACACTCCGTCCGAGTGTCGCCTAGCTAGTGGTCCCACACTCCGTCCGAGTGTCGCCTAGCTAGGGGGCCCACACTCCGTCCGAGTGTCGCCTAGCTAGGGGGCCCACACTCCGAGGGTCGCCTAGCTAGGGGGCCCACACTCCGTCCGAGTGTCGCCTATCTAGGGGGCCCACACTCCGTCCGAGTGTCGCCTAGCTAGGGGGCCCACACTCCGAGTGTCGCCTAGCTAGTGGGCCCATCGCCTAGCTAGGGGGCCCACACTCCGTCCGAGTGTCGCCTAGCTAGGGGGCCCACACTCCGTCCGAGTGTCGCCTAGCTAGGGGGCCCTCACTCCGTCCGAGTGTCGCCTAGCTAGGGGGCCCACACTCCGTCCGAGTGTCGCCTAGCTAGGGGGCTCACACTCCATCCGAGTGTCGCCTAGCTAGGGGGCCCACACTCCGTCCGAGTGTCGCCTAGCTAGGGGGCCTACAGTCCGTCCGAGTGTCACCTAGCTAGGGGGCCCACACTCCGTCCGAGTGTCGCCTAGCTAGGGGGCCCACACTCCGTCCGAGTGTCGCCTAGCTAGGGGGCCCACACTCCGTCCGAGTGTCGCCTAGCTGAGGGGCCCACACTCCGAGTATCACCTAGCTGGGGGGCCCACACTGCGAGTGTCGCCTAGCTAGAGGGCCCACACTCCGTCCGAGTGTCGCCTAGCTAGGGGGCCCAAACTCCGTCCGAGTGTCGCCTAGCTAGGGGGCCCACACTCTGTCCGAGTGTCGCATAGCTAGGGGGGCCACACTCAGTGCGAGTGTCGCCTAGCTAGGGGGCCCACACTCCGTCCGAGTGTCGCCTAGCTAGGGGGCCCACACTCCGTCCGAGTGTCGCCTAGCTGAGGGGCCCACACTCCGAGTATCACCTAGCTGGGGGGCCCACACTGCGAGTGTCGCCTAGCTAGAGGGCCCACACTCCGTCCGAGTGTCGCCTAGCTAGGGGGCCCAAACTCCGTCCGAGTGTCGCCTAGCTAGGGGGCCCACACTCCGTCCGAGTGTCGCATAGCTAGGGGGCCCACACTCCGTCCGAGTGTCGCCTAGCTAGGGAGCCCACACTCCGTCCGAGTGTCGCCTAGCTAGGGAGCCCAAACTCCGTCCGAGTGTCGCCTAGCTAGGGGGCCCACACTCCGTCCGAGTGTCGCCTAGCTAGGGGGCCCACACTCCGTCCGAGTTTCGCCTAGCTAGGGGGCCCACACTCCGTCCGAGTGTCCCCTAGCCACACTCTGTCCGAGTGTCACCTAGCTAGGGGGCCCACAATCCATCCGAGTGTCGCTTAGCTAGGGGGCCCACACTCCGTCCGAGTGTCGCCTAGCTAGGGGGCCCACACTCCGTGCGAGTGTCGCCTAGCTAGTGGGCCCACATTACGTCCGAGTGTCGCCTAGCTAGGGGGCCCACACTCCGTCCGAGTGTCGCCTAGCTAGGGGGCCCACACTCCGTCCGAGTTTCGCCTAGCTACGGGGCCCACACTCCAAGTGTCGCCTAGCTAGGGGGCCCACACTCCGTCCGAGTTTCGCCTAGCTAGGGGGCCCACACTCCGTCCGAGTGTCCCCTAGCCACACTCCGTCCGAGTGTCGCCTAGCTAGGGGGCGCACAATCCCTCCGAGTGTTGCTTAGCTAGGGGGCCCACACTCCGTCCGAATGTCGCCTAGCTAGGGGGCCCACACTCCGTGCGAGTGTCGCCTAGCTAGGGGGCCCACATTACGTCCGAGTGTCGCCTAGCTAGGGGGCCCACACCCCGTCCGAGTGTCGCCTAGCTAGGGTTCCCACACTCCGTCCGAGTGTCGCCTAGCTAGGGGGCCCACACTCCGTCCGAGTGTCGCCTAGCTAGGGGGCCCACACTCCGAGTGTCGCCTAGCTAGTGGGCCCATCGCCTAGCTAGGGGGCCCACACTCCGTCCGAGTGTCGCCTAGCTAGGGGGCCCACACTCCGTCCGAGTGTCGCCTACCTAGGGGGCTCACACTCCATCCGAGTGTCGCCTAGCTAGGGGGCCCACACTCCGTCCGAGTGTCGCCTACCTAGGGGGCCCACAGTCCGTCCGAGTGTCACCTAGCTAGGGGGCCCACACTCCGTCCGAGTGTCGCCTAGCTAGGGGGCCCAAACTCCATCCGAGTGTCGCCTAGCTGAGGGGCCCACACTCCGAGTATCACCTAGCTGGGGGGCCCACACTGCGAGTGTCGCCTAGCTAGAGGGCCCACACTCCGTCCGAGTGTCGCCTAGCTAGGGGGCCCAAACTCCGTCCGTGTGTCGCCTAGCTAGGGGGCCCACACTCTGTCCGAGTGTCGCATAGCTAGGGGGCCCACACTCAGTGCGAGTGTCGCCTAGCTAGGGAGCCCACACTCCGTCCGAGTGTCGCCTAGCTAGGGAGCCCAATCTCCGTCCGAGTGTCGCCTAGCTAGGGGGCCCACACTCCGTCCGAGTGTCGCCTAGCTAGGGGGCCCACACTCCGTCCGAGTGTCGCCTAGCTAGGGGGCCCACACTGCGTCCGAGTTTGGCCTAGCTAGGGGGCCCACATTCCGTCCGAGTGTCCCCTAGCCACACTCCGTCCGAGTGTCACCTAGCTAGGGGGCCCACAATCCATCCGAGTGTCGCTTAGCTAGGGGGCCCATACTCCGTCCGAGTGTCGCCTAGCTAGGGGGCCCACACTCCGTGCGAGTGTCGCCTAGCTAGGGGGCCCACATTACGTCCGAGTGTCGCCTAGCTAGGGGGCCCACACTCCGTCCGAGTGTCGCCTAGCTAGGGGGCCCACACTCCGAGTGTCGCCTAGTTAGGGGGCCCACACTCCGTCCGAGTGTCGCCTAGCTAGGGGGCCCACACTCCGTCCGAGTGTCGCCTAGCTAGGGGGCCCACACTCCGTCCGAGTGTCGCCTAGCTAAAGGGCCCACACTCCGTCCGAGTGTCGCCAAGCTAGGGGGCCCACACTCCGTCCGAGTGTCGCCTAGCTAGGGGTCCCACATTACGTCCGAGTGTCGCCTAGCTAGGGGGCCCACACCCCGTCCGAGTGTCGCCTAGCTAGGGGTCCCACACTCCGTCCCAGTGTCGCCTAGCTAGGGGGCCCACACTCCGTCCGAGTGTCGCCTAGCTAGGGGGCCCACACTCCGAGTGTCGCCTAGCTAGGGGGCCCACACTCCGTCCGAGTGTCGCCTAGCTAGGGGGCCCACACTCCGTCCGAGTGTCGCCTAGCTAGGGGGCCCACACTCCGTCCGAGTGTCGCCTAGCTAGGGGGCCCACACTCCGAGTGTCGCCTAGCTAGTGGGCCCATCGCCTAGCTAGGGGGCCCACACTCCGTCCGAGTGTCGCCTAGCTAGGGGGTCCACACTCCGTCCGAGTGTCGCCTAGCTAGGGGGCCCACACTCCGTCCGAGTGTCGCCTAGCTAGGGGGCCCACACTCCGTCCGATTGTCGCCTTGCTAGGGGGCCCACACTCCATCCAAGTGTCGCCTAGCTAGGGGGCCAACACTCCGTCCGAGTGTCACCTAGGTAGGGGGCCCACACCCCATCCGAGTGTCGCCTAACTAGGGGTCCCACACTCCGTCCGAGTGTTGCCTAGCTAGGGGGCCCACACTCCGTCCGAGTGCCGCCTAGCTAGGGGGCCCACACTCCGAGTGTCGCCTAGCAAGGGGGCCCACACTCCGTCCGAGTGTCGCCTAGCTAGGGGGCCCACACTCCATCCGAGTGTCGCCTAGCTAGGGGGCCCACACTCCGTCCGAGTGTCGCCAATCTAGGGGGCCCACACTCCGTCCGAGTGTCGCCTAGCTAGGGGGCCCACACTCCGAGTGTCGCCTAGCTAGTGGACCCATCGCCTAGCTAGGGGGCCCACACTCCGTCCGAGTGTCGCCTAGCTAGGGGGCCCACACTCCGTCCGAGTGTTGCCTAGCTAGGGGGATCACACTCCGTCTGATTGTCGCCTAGCTAGGCGGCCCACACTCCGTCCGAGTGTCGCCTAGCTAGGGGGCACACACTCCGTCCGAGTGTCACCTAGCTAGGGGGCCCACACTCCGTCCGAGTGTCGCCTAGCTAGGGGGCCCACACTCCATCCGAGTGTCGCCTAGCTGAGGGGCCCACACTCCGAGTATCACCTAGCTGGGGGGCCCACACTCCGAGTGTCGCCTAGCAAGGGGGCCCACACTCCGTCCGAGTGTCGCCTAGATAGGGGGCCCACACTCCGTCCGAGTGTCCCCTAGCCACATTCTGTCCGAGTGTCGCCTGGCTAGAGAGCCGACACTCCGTTCGAGTGTTGCCTAGCTAGGGGGCCCACACTCCGAGTGTCACCTAGCTAGGGGGCCTACATTCCGTCCGAGTGTCGCCTAGCTAGGGGGCCCACACTCCGTCCGAGTGTCACCTAGCTAGGGGGCCCACACTCCGTCCGAGTGTCGCCTAGCTAGGGGGCCCACACTCCGTCCGAGTGTCGACTAGCTAGGGGGCCCACACTCCGTCCGAGTGTCGCATAGCTAGGGGGCCCACACTCCGTCCGAGTGTCCCCTAGCCACACTCCGTCCGAGTGTCGCCTAGCTAGGGGGCCCACACTCCGAGTGTCGCCTAGCTAGGGGGCCCACACTCCGAGTGTCGCCTAGCTAGGGGGCCCAAGCTCCGTCCGAGTGTCTCCTAGCTAGGAGGCCCACACTCCATCCGAGTGTCGCCTAGCTAGGGGGCCCACACTCCGTCCGAGTCTCGCCTATCTAGGCGGCCCACACTCCGTCCGAGTGTTGACTAGCTAGGGATCCCACACTCCCTCCGAGTCTCGCCTAGCTAGGGGGGTCACAATCCGTCTGAGTGTCGCCTAGCTAGGGGGGCCCCACACTCCGTCCAAGTGTCTCCTAGCAAGGGGGTCCACACTCCGTCAGAGAGTCGCCTAATTATGGGGCCCACACTCCGTCCAAGTGTTGCCTAGCAAGGGGTCCCACACTCCGTCAGAGAGTCGCCTAGCTAGGGGGCCCACACTCCGTCCAAGTGTCCCCTAGCCACACTCCATCCGAATGTAGCCTAGCTAGGAGGCGCACACTCCGTCCGAGTGTCGCCTCGCTAGAGAGCCGACACTCCGTCCGAGTGTCGCCTAGCTAGGGGGCCCACACTCCGTCCGAGTGTCGCCTAGCTAGGGGGGCCCACACTCCGTCCGAGTGTCGCCTAGCTAGGGGGACCACACTCCGTCCGATTGTCGCCTAGCTAAGGGGCCCACACTCCGTCCGAGTGTCGCCTAGCTAGGGGGCCCACACTCCGTCCGAGTGTCGCCTAGCTAGGGGGCCCACACTCCGTCCGAGTGTCGCCTAGCTAGGGGGCCCACACTCCGTCCGAGTGTCGCCTAGCTAGGGGCCCACCCTCCGTCCGAGTGTCGCCTAGCTAGGGGGCCCACACTTCGTCCGAGTGTCGCCTAGCTAGGGGGCCCACACTCCGTCCGATTGTCGCCTAGCTAGGGGGCCCACACTCCGTCCGAGTGTCGCCTAGCTAGGGGGCCCACACTCCGTCCGAGTGTCGCCTAGCTAGGGGGCCCACACTCCATCCGAGTGTCGCCTAGCTAAGGGGCCCACACTCCGAGTATCGCCTAGCTGGGGGGCCCACACTCCTTCCGAGTGTCGCCTAGCTAGGGGGCCCACACTCCATCCGAGTGTCGCCTAGCAAGGGGGCCCACACTCCGTCCAAGTGTCGCCTAGCTAGGGGGCCCAAACTCCGTCCGAGTGTCGCCTAGCTAGGGGGCCCACACTCCGTCCGAGTGTCCCCTAGCCACATTCCGTCCGAGTGTCGCCTAGCTAGAGAGCCGACACTCCGTCCGAGTGTTGCCTAGCTAGGGGGCCCACACTCCGAGTGTCACCTAGCTAGGGGGCGTACATTCCGTCCGAGTGTCGCCTAGCTAGGGGGCCCACACTCCGTCCGAGTGTCGCCTAGATAGGGGGCCCACACTCCGTCCGAATGTCGCCTAGCTAGGGGGCCCACACTCCGTCCGAGTGTCGCCTAGCTAGGGGGCCCACACTCCGTCCGAATGTCGCCTAGCTAGGGGGCCCACACTCTGTCCGAGTGTCCCCTAGCCACACTCCGTCCGAGTGTCGCCTAGCTAGGGGGCCCACACTCCGAGTGTCGCCTAGCTAGGGGGCCCACACTCCGAGTGTCGCCTAGCTAGGGGGCCCAAACTCCGTCCGAGTGTCGCCTAGCTAGGGGCCCACACTCCGTCCGAGTGTCTCCTAGCTAGGAGACCCACACTCCTTTCGAGTGTCGCCTAGCTAGGGGGCCCACACTCCGTCCGAGTGTCACCTAGCTAGGGGGCCCACACTCCGTCCGAGTGTCGACTAGCTAGGGGGCCCACACTCCGTCCGAGTCTCGCCTAGCTAGGGGGGGTCACAATCCGTCCGAGTGTCGCCTAGCTAGGGGGCCCACAATCCGTCCAAGTGTCGCCTAGCAAGGGGGTTCACACTCCGTCCGAGTGTCGCCTAGCTAGGGGGCCCACACTCCGTTCGAGTGTCCCCTAGCCACACTCCGTCCGAGTGTCGCCTAGCTAGGGGGCCCACACTCCGTCCGAGTGTCGACTAGCTAGGGGGCCCACACTCCGTTCGAGTGTCGACTAGCTAGGGGGGCCACACTCCGTCCGAGTGTCGCCTAGCTAGGGGGCCCACACTCCTTCCGAGTGTCAACTAGCTAGGGGGCCCACACTCCGTCCGAGTGTCGCCTAGCTAGGGGGCCCACACTCCGTCCGAGTGTCGCCTAGCTAGGGGGCCCACACTCCGTCCGAGTGTCGCCTAGCTAGGGGGCCCACGCTCCGTCCGAGTGTCGCCTAGCTAGGGGGCCCACACTCCGTCCGAGTGTCCCCTAGCCACACTCCGTCCGAGTGTCGCCTAGCTAGGGGTCCCACACTCTATCCCAGTGTCGCCTAGCTAGGGGGCTATCACTCCATCCGAGTGTCGCCTAGCTAGGAGTACCACACTCCGTCCGAGTACCACCTAGCTAGGTGACCCACACTCCGTGTGCCGCCTATATAGGGGGCCCACTCTCCGTCCGAGTGTCGCCTAGCTAGGGGGCCCACACTCCGTCCAAGTGTCACCAAGCTAGGGGGCACATACTCCGTCCGAGTGTCGCCTAGCAAGGGGGCCCACACTCCGTCCGAGTGTCCACTAGCCACACTCCGTCCGAGTGTCGCCTAGCTAGGGGGTTCACGCTTTGTCCGAGTGTCGCCTAGCTTGGGGACCCACACTCCATCTGAGTATCGCCTAGCTAGGGGGCCCACAATCCGTCCAAGTGTCGCCTAGATAGGGGGCCCACACTCGGTCCGAGTGTCGCCTGGCTAGGGGGCCCACACTCCGTCCGAGTGTCGCCTGGCTAGGGGGCCCACACTCCGTCCGAGTGTCGCCTGGCTAGAGGGCCCACACTCCTTCCGAGTGTCGCCTAGCAAGGGGGCCCACTCCGTCCGAGTGTCCCCTAGCCAAACTCCGTCCGAGTGTCGCCTAGCTAGGGGGCCCACACTCCGTCTGAGTGTCGCCTAGCTAGAGAGCCGACTTTCTGTCCGAGTGTCGGCTAGCTAGGGGGCCCACACTCCGTTCGATTGTCGCCTAGCTAGGGGGCCCACACTCCGACCGAGTGTCGCCTCGCTAGAGAGCCGACACTCCGTCCGAGTGTCGCCTAGCTAGGGGGCCCACACTCCGTCCAAGTGTCGCCTAGCTAGGGGGCCCACCCTCCGTCCGAGTGTCGCCTATCTAGGGGGCCCACACTCCATTCGAGTGTCGCCTAGCTAGGGGGATCACACTTCGTCCGAGTGTCGCCTAGCTTGGGGACCCACACTCCATCTGAGTGTCGCCTAGCTAGGGGGCCCACACTCCGTCCGAGTGTCGCCTAGATAGGGGGCCCACACTCGGTCCGAGTGTCGCCTGATTAGGGGGCCCACACTCCGTCCGAGTGTCGCCTGGCTAGGGGGCCCACACTCCTTCCGAGTGTATCCTAGCAAGGGGGCCCACTCCGTCCGAGTGTCCCCTAGCCACACTCCGTCCGAGTGTCGCCTAGCTAGGGGGCCCACACTCCGTCCGAGTGTCGCTTAGCTAGAGAGCCGACTTTCCATCCGAGTGTCGGCTAGCTAGGGGGCCCACACTCCGTCCGAGTTTCGCCTAGCTAGGGGGCCCACACTCCGTCCGAGTGTCGCCTAGCTAGGGGGCCCACACTCCGTCCGAGTGTCGCCTAGCTAGGGGGCCCACACTCCGTCCGAGTGTCGCCTAGCTAGGGGGCCCACACTCCGTCCGAGTGTCGCCTAGCTAGGGGCTCCATACTCCGTCCGAGTGTCGCCTAGCTAGGGGGCCCACACTCTGTCCGTGTGTCGACTAGCTAGGGGGCCCACAATCCGTCCGAGTGTCGCCTAGATAGGGGGGGCCACACTCGGTCCGAGTGTCGCCTAGCTAGGGGGCCCACACTCCGTCCGAGTGTCGCCTAGCTATGGGGCCCATACTCCGTCCGAGTGTCGCCTAGCTAGGGGGACCACATTCTGTCCGAGTGTCGCCTAGCTATGGGGCCCACACTCCGTCCGAGTGTCGCCTAGCTAGGGGGCTCACACTCCATTCGAGTGTCGCCTAGCTAGGGGGATCACACTTCGTCCGAGTGTCGCCTAGCTTGGGGACCCACACTCCATCTGAGTGTCGCCTAGCTAGGGGGCCCACACTCCGTCCGAGTGTCGCCTAGATAGGGGGCCCACACTCGGTCCGAGTGTCGCCTGATTAGGGGGCCGACACTCCGTCCGAGTGTCGCCTGGCTAGGGGGCCCACACTCCTTCCGAGTGTATCCTAGCAAGGGGGCCCACTCCGTCCGAGTGTCCCCTAGCCACACTCCGTCCGAGTGTCGCCTAGCTAGGGGGGCCCACACTCCGTCCGAGTGTCGCTTAGCTAGAGAGCCGACTTTCCATCCGAGTGTCGGCTAGCTAGGGGGCCCACACTCCGTCTGAGTTTCGCCTAGCTAGGGGGCCCACACTCCGTCCGAGTGTCGCCTAGCTAGGGGGCCCACACTCCGTCCGAGTGTCGCCTAGCTAGGGGGCCCACACTCCGTCCGAGTGTCGCCTAGCTAGGGGGCCCACACTCCGTCCGAGTGTCGCCTAGCTAGGGGCTCCATACTCCGTCCGAGTGTCGCCTAGCTAGGGGGCCCACACTCTGTCCGTGTGTCGACTAGCTAGGGGGCCCACAATCCGTCCGAGTGTCGCCTAGATAGGGGGGGCCACACTCGGTCCGAGTGTCGCCTAGCTAGGGGGCCCACACTCCGTCCGAGTGTCGCCTAGCTATGGGGCCCACACTCCGTCCGAGTGTCGCCTAGCTAGGGGGACCACATTCTGTCCGAGTGTCGCCTAGCTATGGGGCCCACACTCCGTCCGAGTGTCGCGTAGCTAGGGGGTCCACACTCCGTCCGAGTGTCGCCTAGCTAGGGGGCCCACACTCTGTCCGAGTGTCCCCTAGCTAGGAGGCCCACACTCCGTCCAAGTGTCGCCTAGCTAGGGGGCCCACGCTCCGTCCGAGTGTCGCCTAGCTAGGGGGCCCGCAATCCATCCGAGTGTCGCCTTGCTAGGGGGTCCACACTCCGTCCGAGTGTCGCCTAGATAGAGGGCCCACACTCCGAGTGTCGCCTAGCTAGGGGGCCCACACTCCGTCCCAGTGTCACCTAGCTAGGGGGCCCACACTCCGAGTGTCGCCTAGCTAGGGGGCCCACACTCCGAGTGTCGCCTAGCTAGGGGGCCCACACTCCGAGTGTCGCCTAGCTAGGGGGCCCACACTCCGTCCGAGTGTCGCCTAGCTAGAGGGCTCACACTCCATCCGAGTGTCACCTAGCTAGGGGGCCCACAGTCCGTCCGAGTGTCGCCTAGCTAGTGGGCCCACATTCCGTCCGAGTGTCGCCTAGCTAGGGGGCCCACATTCCGTCCGAGTGTCGCCTAGCTAGGGGGCCCACACTCCGAGTTTCGCCTAGCTAGGGGGCCCACACTCCGAGTGTCGCCTAGCTAGGGGGCCCACACTCCGTCTGAGTGTCGCATAGCTAGGGAGCCCACACTCCGTCCGAGTGTCGCCTAGCTAGGGAGCCCACACTCCGTCCGAGTGTCGCCTAGCTAGGGGGCCCACACTCCGTCCGAGTGTCGCCTAGCTAGGGGGCCCACACTCCGTCCGAGTGTCGCCTAGCTAGGGGGCCCACACTCCGTCCGAGTGTCCCCTTGCCACACTCCGTCCGAGTGTCGCCTAGCTAGGGGGGCCACACTCCATCCGAGAGTCGCCTAGCTAGGGGGCCCACACTCCGTCCGAGTGTCACCTAGCTAGGGGACCCACACTCCGTCCGAGTGTCGCCTAGCTAGGGGGCCACATTCCTTCCGAGTGTCGCCTAGATAGGGGGCCCACACTCCGAGTGTCGCCTAGCTAGTGGGCCCACACTCCGTCCGAGTGTCGCCTAGCTAGAGGGCTCACACTCCATCCGAGTGTCGCCTAGCTAGGGGGCCCACACTCCGTCCGAGTGTCACCTAGCTAGGGGGCCCACAGTCCGTCCGAGTGTCGCCTAGCTAGTGGGCCCACATTCCGTCCGAGTGTCGCCTAGCTAGGGGGCCCACACTCCGAGTTTCGCCTAGCTAGGGGGCCCACACTCCGAGTGTCGCCTAGCTAGGGGGCCCACACTCCGTCTGAGTGTCGCCTAGCTAGGGGGCCCACACTCCGTCCGAGTGTCGCCTAGCTAGGGGGCCCACACTCCGTCCGAGTGTCGCCTAGCTAGGGGGCCCACACTCCGTCCGAGTGTCGCCTAGCTAGGGGGCCCACACTCCGTCCGAGTGTCGCCTAGCTAGGGGGCCCACACTCCGTCCGAGTGTCGCCTAGCTAGGGGGCCCACACTCCGTCCGAGTGTCGCCTAGCTAGGGGGCCCACACTCCGTCCGAGTTTCGCCTAGCTAGGGGGCCCACACTCCGTCCGAGTTTCCCCTAGCCACACTCCGTCCGAGTGTCGCCTAGCTAGGGGGCCCACAATCCATCCGAGTGTCGCTTAGCTAGGGGGCCCACACTCCGTCCGAGTGTCGCCTAGCTAGGGGGCCCACACTCCGTGCGAGTGTCGCCTAGCTAGGGGGCCCACATTACGTCCGAGTGTCGCCTAGCTAGGGGGCCCACACTCCGTCAGAGTGTCGCCTAGCTAGGGGGCCCACACTCCGAGTGTCGCCTAGCTAGGGGGCCCACACTCCGTCCCAGTGTCGCCTAGCTAGGGGGCCCACACTCCGTCTGAGTGTCGCCTAGCTAGGGGGCCCACACTCCGTCCGAGTGTCGCCTAGCTAGGGGGACCACACTCCGTCCGAGTGTCGCCTAGCTAGGGGGCCCACACTCCGTCCGAGTGTCGCCTAGCTACGGGGCCCACACTCCGAGTGTTGCCTAGCTAGGGGGCCCACACTCCGTCCGAGTTTCGCCTAGCTAGGGGGCCCACACTCCGTCCGAGAGTCCCCTAGCCACACTCCGTCCGAGTGTCGCCTAGCTAGGGGGCGCACAATCCCTCCGAGTGTCGCTTAGCTAGGGGGCCCACACTCCGTGCGAGTGTCGCCTAGCTAGGGGGCCCACATTACGTCCAAGTGTCGCCTAGCTAGGGGGCCCACACCCCATCCGAGTGTCGCCTATCTAGGGGTGCCACACTCCGTCCGAGTGTCGCCTAGCTAGGGGGCCCACACTACGTCCGAGTGTCGCCTAGCTAGGGGGCCCACACTCCGAGTGTCGCCTAGCTAGGGGGCCCACACTCCGTCCGAGTGTCGCCTAGCTAGGGGGCCCACACTCCGTCCGAGTGTCGCCTAGCTAGGGGGCCCACACTCCGTCCGAGTGTCGCCTAGCTAGGGGGACCACACTCCGTCCGAGTGTCGCTTAGCTAGGGGGCCCACACTCCGAGTGTCGCCTAGCTAGGGGGCCCACACTCCGTCCGAGTGTCGCCTAGCTAGGGGGCCCACACTCCGTCCGAGTGTCGCCTAGCTAGGGGGCCCACACTCCGTCCGAGTGTCGCCTAGCTAGGGGGCCCACACTCCGTCCGAGTGTCGCCTAGCTAGGGGGCCCACACTCCGAGTGTCGCCCAGCTAGTGGGCCCATCGCCTAGCTAGGGGGCCCACACTCCGTCAGAGTGTCGCCTAGCTAGGGGGCCCACACTCCGTCCGAGTGTCGCCTAGCTAGGGGGCTCACACTCCGTCAGAGTGTCGCCTAGCTAGGGGGCCCACACTCCGTCCGAGTGTCGCCTAGCTAGGGGGCCCACACTCCGTCCGAGTGTCGCCTAGCTAGGGGGCCCACACTCCGTCCGAGTGTCACCTAGCTAGGGGGCCCACACCCCCGTCCGAGTGTCGCCTAGCTAGTGGTCCCACACTCCGTCCGAGTGTCGCCTAGCTAGGGGGCCCACACTCCGTCCGAGTGTCGCCTAGCTAGGGGGCCCACACTCCGAGGGTCGCCTAGCTAGGGGGCCCACACTCCGTCCGAGTGTCGCCTAGCTAGGGGGCCCACACTCCGTCCGAGTGTCGCCTAGCTAGGGGGCCCACACTCCGTCCGAGTGTCGCCTATATAGGGGGCCCACACTCCGTCCGAGTGTCGCCTAGCTAGGGGGCCCACACTCCGTCAGAGTGTCGCCTAGCTAGGGGGCCCACACTCCGTCCGAGTGTCGCCTAGCTAGGGGGCCCACACTCCGTCCGAGTGTCACCTAGCTAGGGGGCCCACACCCCGTCCGAGTGTCGCCTAGCTAGTGGTCCCACACTCCGTCCGAGTGTCGCCTAGCTAGGGGGCCCACACTCCGTCCGAGTGTCGCCTAGCTAGGGGGCCCACACTCCGAGGGTCGCCTAGCTAGGGGGCCCACACTCCGTCCGAGTGTCGCCTAGCTAGGGGGCCCACACTCCGTCCGTGTGTCGCCTAGCTAGGGGGCCCACACTCCGTCCGAGTGTCGCCTATCTAGGGGGCCCACACTCCGTCCGAGTGTCGCCTAGCTAGGGGGCCCACACTCCGTCCGAGTGTCGCCTAGCTAGGGGGCCCATCGCCTAGCTAGGGGGCCCACACTCCGTCCGAGTGTCGCCTAGCTAGTGGGCCCACACTCCGTCCGAGTGTCGCCTAGCTAGGGGGCTCACACTCCATCCGAGTGTCGCCTAGCTAGGGGGCCCACACTCCGTCCGAATGTCGCCTAGCTAGGGGGCCCACAGTCCGTCCGAGTGTCACCTAGCTAGGGGGCCCACACTCCGTCAAAGTGTCGCCTAGCTAGGGGGCCCACACTCCATCCGAGTGTCGCCTAGCTGAGGGGCCCACACTCCGAGTATCACCTAGCTGGGGGGCCCACACTCCGAGTGTCGCCTAGCTAGGGGGCCCACACTCCGTCCGAGTGTAGCCTAGCTAGGGGGCCCAAACTCCGTCCGAGTGTCGCATAGCTAGGGGGCCCACACTCTGTCCGAGTGTCGCATAGCTAGGGAGCCCAAACTCCGTCCGAGTGTCGCCTAGCTAGGGGGACCACACTCCGTCCGAGTGTCGCCTAGCTAGGGGGACCACACTCCGTCCGAGTGTCGCCTAGCTAGGGGGCCCACACTCCGTCCGAGTGTCCCCTAGCCACACTCCGTCCGAGTGTCGCCTAGCTAGGGGGGGCCACACTCCATCCGAGAGTCTCCTAGCTAGGGGGCCCACACTCCGTCCGAGTGTCACCTAGCTAGGGGACCCACACTCCGTCCGAGTGTCGCCTAGCTAGGGGGACACATTCCGTCCAAGTGTCGCCTAGCTAGGGGGCCCACACTCCGAGTGTCGCCTAGCTAGTGGGCCCACACTCCGTCCGAGTGTCGCCTAGCTAGAGGGCTCACACTCCATCCGAGTGTCGCCTAGCTAGGGGGCCCACACTCCGTCCGAGTGTCGCCTAGCTAGGGGGCCCACAGTCCGTCCGAGTGTCGCCTAGCTAGGGGGCCCACACTCCGTCCGAGTGTCGCCTAGCTAGTGGGCCCACACTCCGTCCGAGTGTCGCCTAGCTAGGGGGCCCACACTCCGTCCGAGTGTCCCCTAGCCAAACTCCGTCCGAGTGTCGCCTAGCTAGGGGGGCCACACTCCATCCGAGAGTCGCCTAGCTAGGGGGCCCACACTCCGTCCGAGTGTCACCTAGCTAGGGGACCCACACTCCGTCCGAGTGTCGCCTAGCTAGGGGGCCACATTCCGTCCAAGTGTCGCCTAGCTAGGGGGCCCACACTCCGAGTGTCGCCTAGCTAGTGGGCCCACACTCTGTCCGAGTGTCGCCTAGCTAGAGGGCTCACACTCCATCCGAGTGTCGCCTAGCTAGGGGGCCCACACTCCGTCCGAGTGTCGCCTAGCTAGGGGGCCCACAGTCCGTCCGAGTGTCGCCTAGCTAGGGGGCCCACACTCCGTCCGAGTGTCGCCTAGCTAGTGGGCCCACACTCCGTCCGAGTGTCGCCTAGCTAGGGGGCCCACACTCCGTCCGAGTGTCGCCTAGCTAGGGGGCCCACACTCCGAGTGTCGCCTAGCTAGGGGGCCCACACTCCGTCTGAGTGTCGCATAGCTAGGGAGCCCACACTCCGTCCGAGTGTCGCCTAGCTAGGGATCCCACACTCCGTCCGAGTGTCGCCTAGCTAGGGGGCCCACACTCCGTCCGAGTGTCGCCTAGCTAGGGGGCCCACACTCCGTCCGAGTGTCGCCTAGCTAGGGGGCCCACACTCCGTCCGAGTGTCCCCTAGCCACACTCCGTCCGAGTGTCGCCTAGCTAGGGGGGCCACACTCCATCCGAGAGTCGCCTAGCTAGGGGGCCCACACTCCGTCCGAGTGTCACCTAGCTAGGGGACCCACACTCCGTCCGAGTGTCGCCTAGCTAGGGGGCCACATTCCTTCCGAGTGTCGCCTAGCTAGGGGGCCCACACTCCGAGTGTCGCCTAGCTAGTGGGCACACACTCCGTCCGAGTGTCGCCTAGCTAGAGGGCTCACACTCCATCCGAGTGTCGCCTAGCTAGGGGGCCCACACTCCGTCCGAGTGTCACCTAGCTAGGGGGCCCACAGTCCGTCCGAGTGTCGCCTAGCTAGTGGGCCCACATTCCGTCCGAGTGTCGCCTAGCTAGGGGGCCCACACTCCGAGTTTCGCCTAGCTAGGGGGCCCACACTCCGAGTGTCGCCTAGCTAGGGGGCCCACACTCCGTCTGAGTGTCGCCTAGCTAGGGGGCCCACACTCCGTCCGAGTGTCGCCTATCTAGGGGGCCCACACTCCGTCCGAGTGTCGCCTAGCTAGGGGGCCCACACTCCGTCCGAGTGTCGCCTAGCTAGGGGGCCCACACTCCGTCCGAGTGTCGCCTAGCTAGGGGGCCCACACTCCGTCCGAGTGTCGCCTAGCTAGGGGGCCCACACTCCGTCCGAGTGTCGCCTAGCTAGGGGGCCCACACTCCGTCCGAGTTTCGCCTAGCTAGGGGGCCCACACTCCGTCCGAGTTTCCCCCTAGCCACACTCCGTCCGAGTGTCGCCTAGCTAGGGGGCCCACAATCCATCCGAGTGTCGCTTAGCTAGGGGGCCCACACTCCGTCCGAGTGTCGCCTAGCTAGGGGGCCCACACTCCGTGCGAGTGTCGCCTAGCTAGGGGGCCCACATTACGTCCGAGTGTCGCCTAGCTAGGGGGCCCACACTCCGTCCCAGTGTCGCCTAGCTAGGGGGCCCACACTCCGTCCGAGTGTCGCCTAGCTAGGGGGCCCACACTCCGTCCGAGTGTCGCCTAGCTAGGGGGACCACACTCCGTCCGAGTGTCGCCTAGCTAGGGGGCCCACACTCCGTCCGAGTGTCGCCTAGCTACGGGGCCCACACTCCGAGTGTCGCCTAGCTATGGGGCCCACACTCCGTCCGAGTTTCGCCTAGCTAGGGGGCCCACACTCCGTCCGAGAGTCCCCTAGCCACACTCCGTCCGAGTGTCGCCTAGCTAGGGGGCGCACAATCCCTCCGAGTGTCGCTTAGCTAGGGGGCCCACACTCCGTGCGAGTGTCGCCTAGCTAGGGGGCCCACATTACGTCCAAGTGTCGCCTAGCTAGGGGGCCCACACCCCATCTGAGTGTCGCCTAGCTAGGGGTCCCAAACTCCGTCCGAGTGTCGCCTAGCTAGGGGGCCCACACTACGTCCGAGTGTCGCCTAGCTAGGGGGCCCACACTCCGAGTGTCGCCTAGCTAGGGGGCCCACACTCCGTCCGAGTGTCGCCTAGCTAGGGGGCCCACACTCCGTCCGAGTGTCGCCTAGCTAGGGGGCCCACACTCCGTCCGAGTGTCGCCTAGCTAGGGGGACCACACTCCGTCCGAGTGTCGCCTAGCTAGGGGGCCCACACTCCGAGTGTCGCCTAGCTAGGGGGCCCACACTCCGTCCGAGTGTCGCCTAGCTAGGGGGCCACACTCCGTCCGAGTGTCGCCTAGCTAGGGGGCCCACACTCCGTCCGAGTGTCGCCTAGCTAGGGGGCCCACACTCCGTCCGAGTGTCGCCTAGCTAGGGGGCCCACACTCCGAGTGTCGCCTAGCTAGTGGGCCCATCGCCTAGCTAGGGGGCCCACACTCCGTCAGAGTGTCGCCTAGCTAGGGGGCCCACACTCCGTCCGAGTGTCGCCTAGCTAGGGGGCTCACACTCCGTCAGAGTGTTGCCTAGCTAGGGGGCCCACACTCCGTCCGAGTGTCGCCTAGCTAGGGGGCCCACACTCCGTCCGAGTGTCGCCTAGCTAGGGGGCCCACACTCCGTCCGAGTGTCACCTAGCTAGGGGGCCCACACCCCGTCCGAGTGTCGCCTAGCTAGTGGTCCCACACTCCGTCCGAGTGTCGCCTAGCTAGGGGGCCCACACTCCGAGGGTCGCCTAGCTAGGGGGCCCACACTCCGTCCGAGTGTCGCCTAGCTAGGGGGACCACACTCCGTCCGAGTGTCGCCTAGCTAGGGGGCCCACACTCCGTCCGAGTGTCGCCTATATAGGGGGCCCACACTCCGTCCGAGTGTCGCCTAGCTAGGGGGCCCACACTCCGTCAGAGTGTCGCCTAGCTAGGGGGCCCACACTCCGTCCGAGTGTCGCCTAGCTAGGGGGCCCACACTCCGTCCGAGTGTCACCTAGCTAGGGGGCCCACACCCCGTCCGAGTGTCGCCTAGCTAGTGGTCCCACACTCCGTCCGAGTGTCGCCTAGCTAGGGGGCCCACACTCCGTCCGAGTGTCGCCTAGCTAGGGGGCCCACACTCCGAGGGTCGCCTAGCTAGGGGGCCCACACTCCGTCCGAGTGTCGCCTAGCTAGGGGGCCCACACTCCGTCCGTGTGTCGCCTAGCTAGGGGGCCCACACTCCGTCCGAGTGTCGCCTATCTAGGGGGCCCACACTCCGTCCGAGTGTCGCCTAGCTAGGAGGCCCACACTCCGTCCGAGTGTCGCCTAGCTAGTGGGCCCATCGCCTAGCTAGGGGGCCCACACTCCGTCCGAGTGTCGCCTAGCTAGTGGGCCCACACTCCGTCCGAGTGTCGCCTAGCTAGGGGGCTCACACTCCATCCGAGTGTCGCCTAGCTAGGGGGCCCACACTCCGTCCGAGTGTCGCCTAGCTAGGGGGCCCACAGTCCGTCCGAGTGTCACCTAGCTAGGGGGCCCACACTCCGTCCAAGTGTCACCTAGCTAGGGGGCCCACACTCCATCCGAGTGTCGCCTAGCTGAGGGGCCCACACTCCGAGTATCACCTAGCTGGGGGGCCCACACACCGAGTGTCGCCTAGCTAGGGGGCCCACACTCCGTCCGAGTGTAGCCTAGCTAGGGGGCCCAAACTCCGTCCGAGTGTCGCATAGCTAGGGGGCCCACACTCTGTCCGAGTGTCGCATAGCTAGGGAGCCCAAACTCCGTCCGAGTGTCGCCTAGCTAGGGGGACCACACTCCGTCCGAGTGTCGCCTAGCTAGGGGGACCACACTCCGTCCGAGTGTCGCCTAGCTAGGGGGCCCACACTCCGTCCGAGTGTCCCCTAGCCACACTCCGTCCGAGTGTCGCCTAGCTAGGGGGGGCCACACTCCATCCGAGAGTCTCCTAGCTAGGGGGCCCACACTCCGTCCGAGTGTCACCTAGCTAGGGGACCCACACTCCGTCCGAGTGTCGCCTAGCTAGGGGGCCACATTCCGTCCAAGTGTCGCCTAGCTAGGGGGCCCACACTCCGAGTGTCGCCTAGCTAGTGGGCCCACACTCCGTCCGAGTGTCGCCTAGCTAGAGGGCTCACACTCCATCCGAGTGTCGCCTAGCTAGGGGGCCCACACTCCGTCCGAGTGTCGCCTAGCTAGGGGGCCCACAGTCCGTCCGAGTGTCGCCTAGCTAGGGGGCCCACACTCCGTCCGAGTGTCGCCTAGCTAGTGGGCCCACACTCCGTCCGAGTGTCGCCTAGCTAGGGGGCCCACACTCCGAGTTTCGCCTAGCTAGGGGGCCCACACTCCGAGTGTCGCCTAGCTAGGGGGCCCACACTCCGTCCGAGTGTCGCCTAGCTAGGGGGCCCACACTCCGTCCGAGTGTCGCCTAGCTACGGGGCCCACACTACGTCCGAGTGTTGCCTAGCTAGGGGGCCCACACTCCGTCCGAGTGTCGCCTAGCTAGGGGGCCCACACTCCGTCCGAGTGTCGCCTAGCTAGGGGGCCCACACTCCGTCCGAGTGTCGCCTAGCTAGGGGGCCCACACTCCGTCCGAGTGTCGCCTACCTAGGGGGCCCACACTCCGTCCGAGTGTCGCCTAGCTAGGGGGCCCACACTCCGTCCGAGTGTCGCCTAGCTAGGGGGCCCACACTCCGTCCGAGTTTCGCCTAGCTAAGGGGCCCACACTCCGTCCGAGTGTCCCCTAGCCACACTCCATCCGAGTGTCACCTAGCTAGGGGGCACACAATCCATCCGTGTGTCGCTTAGCTAGGGGGCCCACACTCCGTCCGAGTGTCGCCTAGCTAGGGGGCCCACACTCCGTGCGAGTGTCGCCTAGCTAGGGGGCCCACACTCCGTGCGAGTGTCGCCTAGCTAGGGGGCCCACATTACGTCAGAGTGTCGCCTAGCTAGGGGGCCCACACTCCGTCCGAGTGTCGCCTAGTTAGGGGGCCCACACTCCGTCCGAGTGTCGCCTAGCTAGGGGGCCCACACTCCGTCAGAGTGTCGCCTAGCTAGGGGGCCCACATTCCGTCCGAGTGTCGCCTAGCTAGGGGGCCCACACTCCGTCCGAGTGTCACCTAGCTAGGGGGCCCACACCCCGTCCGAATGTCGCCTAGCTAGTGGTCCCACACTCCGTCCGAGTGTCGCCTAGCTAGGGGGCCCACACTCCGTCCGAGTGTAGCCTAGCTAGGGGGCCCACACTCCGTCAGAGTGTCGCCTAGCTAGGGGGCCCACACTCCGTCCGAGTGTCGCCTAGCTAGGGGGCCCACACTCCCTCCGAGTGTCACCTAGCTAGGGGGCCCACACCCCGTCCGAGTGTCGCCTAGCTAGTGGTCCCACACTCCGTCCGAGTGTCGCCTAGCTAGGGGGCCCACACTCCGTCCGAGTGTCGCCTATATAGGGGGCCCACACTCCGTCCGAGTGTCGCCTAGCTAGGGGGCCCACACTCCGTCAGAGAGTCGCCTAGCTAGGGGGCCCACACTCCGTCCGAGTGTCGCCTAGCTAGGGGGCCCACACTCCGTCCGAGTGTCACCTAGCTAGGGGGCCCACACCCCGTCCGAGTGTCGCCTAGCTAGTGGTCCCACACTCCGTCCGAGTGTCGCCTAGCTAGGGGGCCCACACGCCGTCCGAGTGTCGCCTAGCTAGGGGGCCCACACTCCGAGGGTCGCCTAGCTAGGGGGCCCACACTCCGTCCGAGTGTCGCCTAGCTAGGGGGCCCACACTCCGTCCGTGTGTCGCCTAGCTAGGGGGCCCACACTCCGTCCGAGTGTCGCCTATCTAGGGGGCCCACACTCCGTCCGAGTGTCGCCTAGCTAGGGGGCCCACACTCGTCCGAGTGTCGCCTAGCTAGGGGGCCCATCGCCTAGCTAGGGGGCCCACACTCCGTCCGAGTGTCGCCTAGCTAGTGGGCCCACACTCCGTCCGAGTGTCGCCTAGCTAGGGGGCTCACACTCCATCCGAGTGTCGCCTAGCTAGGGGGCCCACACTCCGTCTGAGTGTCGCCTAGCTAGGGGGCCCACAGTCCGTCCGAGTGTCACCTAGCTAGGGGGCCCACACTCCGTCCAAGTGTCGCCTAGCTAGGGGGCCCACACTCCATCCGAGTGTCGCCTAGCTGAGGGGCCCACACTCCGAGTATTACCTAGCTGGGAGGCCCACACTCCGAGTGTCGCCTAGCTAGGGGGCCCACACTCCGTCCGAGTGTAGCCTAGCTAGGGGGCCCAAACTCCGTCCGAGTGTCGCATAGCTAGGGGGCCCACACTCTGTCCGAGTGTCGCATAGCTAGGGAGCCCAAACTCCGTCCGAGTGTCGCCTAGCTAGGGGGACCACACTCCGTCCAAGTGTCGCCTAGCTAGGGGGACCACACTCCGTCCGAGTGTCGCCTAGCTAGGGGGCCCACACTCCGTCCGAGTGTCCCCTAGCCACACTCCGTCCGAGTGTCGCCTAGCTAGGGGGGCCACACTCCATCCGAGAGTCTCCTAGCTAGGGGGCCCACACTCCGTCCGAGTGTCACCTAGCTAGGGGACCCACACTCCGTCCGAGTGTCGCCTAGCTAGGGGGACACATTCCGTCCAAGTGTCGCCTAGCTAGGGGGCCCACACTCCGAGTGTCGCCTAGCTAGTGGGCCCACACTCCGTCCGAGTGTCGCCTAGCTAGAGGGCTCACACTCCATCCGAGTGTCGCCTAGCTAGGGGGCCCACACTCCGTCCGAGTGTCGCCTAGCTAGGGGGCCCACAGTCCGTCCGAGTGTCGCCTAGCTAGGGGGCCCACACTCCGTCCGAGTGTCGCCTAGCTAGTGGGCCCACACTCCGTCCGAGTGTCGCCTAGCTAGGGGGCCCACACTCCGTCCGAGTGTCCCCTAGCCACACTCCGTCCGAGTGTCGCCTAGCTAGGGGGGCCACACTCCATCCGAGAGTCGCCTAGCTAGGGGGCCCACACTCCGTCCGAGTGTCACCTAGCTAGGGGACCCACACTCCGTCCGAGTGTCGCCTAGCTAGGGGGCCACATTCCGTCCAAGTGTCGCCTAGCTAGGGGGCCCACACTCCGAGTGTCGCCTAGCTAGTGCGCCCACACTCCGTCCGAGTGTCGCCTAGCTAGAGGGCTCACACTCCATCCGAGTGTCGCCTAGCTAGGGGGCCCACACTCCGTCCGAGTGTCGCCTAGCTAGGGGGCCCACAGTCCGTCCGAGTGTCGCCTAGCTAGGGGGCCCACACTCCGTCCGAGTGTCGCCTAGCTAGTGGGCCCACACTCCGTCCGAGTGTCGCCTAGCTAGGGGGCCCACACTCCGAGTTTCGCCTAGCTAGGGGGCACACACTCCGAGTGTCACCTAGCTAGGGGGCCCACACTCCGTCCGAGTGTCGCCTAGCTAGGGGGCCCACACTCCGTCCGAGTGTCGCCTAGCTACGGGGCCCACACTACGTCCGAGTGTTGCCTAGCTAGGGGGCCCACACTCCGTCCGAGTGTCGCCTAGCTAGGGGGCCCACACTCCGTCCGAGTGTCGCCTAGCTAGGGGGCCCACACTCCGTCCGAGTGTCGCCTAGCTAGGGGGCCCACACTCCGTCCGAGTGTCGCCTAGCTAGGGGGCCCACACTCCGTCCGAGTGTCGCCTAGCTAGGGGGCCCACACTCCGTCCGAGTGTCGCCTAGCTAGGGGGCCCACACTCCGTCCGAGTTTCGCCTAGCTAAGGGGCCCACACTCCGTCCGAGTGTCCCCTAGCCACACTCCATCCGAGTGTCACCTAGCTAGGGGGCCCACAATCCATCCGTGTGTCGCTTAGCTAGGGGGCCCACACTCCGTCCGAGTGTCGCCTAGCTAGGGGGCCCACACTCCGTGCGAGTGTCGCCTAGCTAGGGGGCCCACATTACGTCCGAGTGTCGCCTAGCTAGGGGGCCCACACTCCGTCCGAGTGTCGCCTAGTTAGGGGGCCCACACTCCGTCCGAGTGTCGCCTAGCTAGGGGGCCCACACTCCGTCCGAGTGTCGCCTAGCTAGTGGGCCCACACTCCGTCCGAGTGTCGCCTAGCTAGGGTGCTCACACTCCATCCGAGTGTCGCCTAGCTAGGGGGCCCACACTCCGTCCGAGTGTCGCCTAGCTAGGGGGCCCACAGTCCGTCCGAGTGTCACCTAGCTAGGGGGCCCACACTCCGTCCAAGTGTCGCCTAGCTAGGGGGCCCACACTCCATCCGAGTGTCGCCTAGCTGAGGGGCCCACACTCCGAGTATCACCTAGCTGGGGGGCCCACACTCCGAGTGTCGCCTAGCTAGGGGGCCCACACTCCGTCCGAGTGTAGCCTAGATAGGGGGCCCAAACTCCGTCCGAGTGTCGCATAGCTAGGGGGCCCACACTCTGTCCGAGTGTCGCATAGCTAGGGAGCCCAAACTCCGTCCGAGTGTCGCCTAGCTAGGGGGACCACACTCCGTCCGAGTGTCGCCTAGCTAGGGGGACCACACTCCGTCCGAGTGTCGCCTAGCTAGGGGGCCCACACTCCGTCCGAGTGTCCCCTAGCCACACTCCGTCCGAGTGTCGCCTAGCTAGGGGGGCCACACTCCATCCGAGAGTCGCCTAGCTAGGGGGCCCACACTCCGTCCGAGTGTCACCTAGCTAGGGGACCCACACTCCGTCCGAGTGTCGCCTAGCTAGGGGGCCACATTCCGTCCAAGTGTCGCCTTGCTAGGGGGCCCACACTCCGAGTGTCGCCTAGCTAGTGGGCCCACACTCCGTCCGAGTGTCGCCTAGCTAGAGGGCTCACACTCCATCCGAGTGTCGCCTAGCTAGGGGGCCCACACTCCGTCCGAGTGTCGCCTAGCTAGGGGGCCCACAGTCCGTCCGAGTGTCGCCTAGCTAGTGGGCCCACACTCCGTCCGAGTGTCGCCTAGCTAGGGGGCCCACACTCCGAGTTTCGCCTAACTAGGGGGCCCACACTCCGAGTGTCGCCTAGCTAGGGGGCCCACACTCCGTCCGAGTGTCGCCTAGCTAGGGGGCCCACACTCCGTCCGAGTGTCGCCTAGCTACGGGGCCCACACTACGTCCGAGTGTTGCCTAGCTAGGGGGCCCACACTCCGTCCGAGTGTCGCCTAGCTAGGGGGCCCACACTCCGTCCGAGTGTCGCCTAGCTAGGGGGCCCACACTCCGTCCGAGTGTCGCCTAGCTAGGGGGCCCACACTCCGTCCGAGTGTCGCCTAGCTAGGGGGCCCACACTCCGTCCGAGTGTCGCCTAGCTAGGGGGCCCACACTCCGTCCGAGTGTCGCCTAGCTAGGGGGCCCACACTCCGTCCGAGTGTCGCCTAGCTAGTGGGCCCACACTCCGTCCGAGTGTCGCCTAGCTAGGGGGCTCACACTCCATCCGAGTGTCGCCTAGCTAGGGGGCCCACACTCCGTCCGAGTGTCGCCTAGCTAGGGGGCCCACAGTCCGTCCGAGTGTCACCTAGCTAGGGGGCCCACACTCCGTCAAAGTGTCGCCTAGCTAGGGGGCCCACACTCCATCCGAGTGTCGCCTAGCTGAGGGGCCCACACTCCGAGTATCACCTAGCTGGGGGGCCCACACTCCGAGTGTCGCCTAGCTAGGGGGCCCACACTCCGTCCGAGTGTAGCCTAGCTAGGGGGCCCAAACTCCGTCCGAGTGTCGCATAGCTAGGGGGCCCACACTCTGTCCGAGTGTCGCATAGCTAGGGAGCCCAAACTCCGTCCGAGTGTCGCCTAGCTAGGGGGACCACACTCCGTCCGAGTGTCGCCTAGCTAGGGGGACCACACTCCGTCCGAGTGTCGCCTAGCTAGGGGGCCCACACTCCGTCCGAGTGTCCCCTAGCCACACTCCGTCCGAGTGTCGCCTAGCTAGGGGGGCCACACTCCATCCGAGAGTCTCCTAGCTAGGGGGCCCACACTCCGTCCGAGTGTCACCTAGCTAGGGGACCCACACTCCGTCCGAGTGTCGCCTAGCTAGGGGGACACATTCCGTCCAAGTGTCGCCTAGCTAGGGGGCCCACACTCCGAGTGTCGCCTAGCTAGTGGGCGCACACTCCGTCCGAGTGTCGCCTAGCTAGAGGGCTCACACTCCATCCGAGTGTCGCCTAGCTAGGGGGCCCACACTCCGTCCGAGTGTCGCCTAGCTAGGGGGCCCACAGTCCGTCCGAGTGTCGCCTAGCTAGGGGGCCCACACTCCGTCCGAGTGTCGCCTAGCTAGTGGGCCCACACTCCGTCCGAGTGTCGCCTAGCTAGGGGGCCCACACTCCGTCCGAGTGTCCCCTAGCCAAACTCCGTCCGAGTGTCGCCTAGCTAGGGGGGCCACACTCCATCCGAGAGTCGCCTAGCTAGGGGGCCCACACTCCGTCCGAGTGTCACCTAGCTAGGGGACCCACACTCCGTCCGAGTGTCGCCTAGCTAGGGGGCCACATTCCGTCCAAGTGTCGCCTAGCTAGGGGGCCCACACTCCGAGTGTCGCCTAGCTAGTGGGCCCACACTCCGTCCGAGTGTCGCCTATCTAAAGGGCTCACACTCCATCCGAGTGTCGCCTAGCTAGGGGGCCCACACTCCGTCCGAGCCACACTCCGTCCGAGTGTCGCCTAGCTAGGGGGCCCACAGTCCGTCCGAGTGTCGCCTAGCTAGGGGGCCCACACTCCGTCCGAGTGTCGCCTAGCTAGTGGGCCCACACTCCGTCCGAGTGTCGCCTAGCTAGGGGGCCCACACTCCGTCCGAGTGTCGCCTAGCTAGGGGGCCCACACTCCGAGTGTCGCCTAGCTAGGGGGCCCAACACTCCGTCTGAGTGTCGCATAGCTAGGGAGCCCACACTCCGTCCGAGTGTCGCCTAGCTAGGGATCCCACACTCCGTCCGAGTGTCGCCTAGCTAGGGGGCCCACACTCCGTCCGAGTGTCGCCTAGCTAGGGGGCCCACACTCCGTCCGAGTGTCGCCTAGCTAGGGGGCCCACACTCCGTCCGAGTGTCCCCTAGCCACACTCCGTCCGAGTGTCGCCTAGCTAGGGGGGCCACACTCCATCCGAGAGTCGCCTAGCTAGGGGGCCCACACTCCGTCCGAGTGTCACCTAGCTAGGGGACCCACACTCCGTCCGAGTGTCGCCTAGCTAGGGGGCCACATTCCTTCCGAGTGTCGCCTAGCTAGGGGGCCCACACTCCGAGTGTCGCCTAGCTAGTGGGCCCACACTCCGTCCGAGTGTCGCCTAGCTAGAGGGCTCACACTCCATCCGAGTGTCGCCTAGCTAGGGGGCCCACACTCCGTCCGAGTGTCACCTAGCTAGGGGGCCCACAGTCCGTCCGAGTGTCGCCTAGCTAGTGGGCCCACATTCCGTCCGAGTGTCGCCTAGCTAGGGGGCCCACACTCCGAGTTTCGCCTAGCTAGGGGGCCCACACTCCGAGTGTCGCCTAGCTAGGGGGCCCACACTCCGTCTGAGTGTCGCCTAGCTAGGGGGCCCACACTCCGTCCGAGTGTCGCCTATCTAGGGGGCCCACACTCCGTCCGAGTGTCGCCTAGCTAGGGGGCCCACACTCCGTCCGAGTGTCGCCTAGCTAGGGGGCCCACACTCCGTCCGAGTGTCGCCTAGCTAGGGGGCCCACACTCCGTCCGAGTGTCGCCTAGCTAGGGGGCCCACACTCCGTCCGAGTGTCGCCTAGCTAGGGGGCCCACACTCCGTCCGAGTTTCGCCTAGCTAGGGGGCCCACACTCCGTCCGAGTTTCCCCTAGCCACACTCCGTCCGAGTGTCGCCTAGCTAGGGGGCCCACAATCCATCCGAGTGTCGCTTAGCTAGGGGGCCCACACTCCGTCCGAGTGTCGCCTAGCTAGGGGGCCCACACTCCGTGCGAGTGTCGCCTAGCTAGGGGGCCCACATTACGTCCGAGTGTCGCCTAGCTAGGGGGCCCACACTCCGTCAGAGTGTCGCCTAGCTAGGGGGGCCCACACTCCGAGTGTCGCCTAGCTAGGGGGCCCACACTCCGTCCCAGTGTCGCCTAGCTAGGGGGCCCACACTCCGTCCGAGTGTCGCCTAGCTAGGGGGCCCACACTCCGTCCGAGTGTCGCCTAGCTAGGGGGACCACACTCCGTCCGAGTGTCGCCTAGCTAGGGGGCCCGCACTCCGTCCGAGTGTCGCCTAGCTACGGGGCCCACACTCCGAGTGTCGCCTAGCTAGGGGGCCCACACTCCGTCCGAGTTTCGCCTAGCTAGGGGGCCCACACTCCGTCCGAGAGTCCCCTAGCCACACTCCGTCCGAGTGTCGCCTAGCTAGGGGGCGCACAATCCCTCCGAGTGTCGCTTAGCTAGGGGGCCCACACTCCGTGCGAGTGTCGCCTAGCTAGGGGGCCCACATTACGTCCAAGTGTCGCCTAGCTAGGGGGCCCACACCCCATCCGAGTGTCGCCTAGCTAGGGGTCCCAAACTCCGTCCGAGTGTCGCCTAGCTAGGGGGCCCACACTACGTCCGAGTGTCGCCTAGCTAGGGGGCCCACACTCCGAGTGTCGCCTAGCTAGGGGGCCCACACTCCGTCCGAGTGTCGCCTAGCTAGGGGGGCCCACACTCCGTCCGAGTGTCGCCTAGCTAGGGGGCCCACACTCCGTCCGAGTGTCGCCTAGCTAGGGGGACCACACTCCGTCCGAGTGTCGCCTAGCTAGGGGGCCCACACTCCGAGTGTCGCCTAGCTAGGGGGCCCACACTCCGTCCGAGTGTCGCCTAGCTAGGGGGCCACACTCCGTCCGAGTGTCGCCTAGCTAGGGGGCCCACACTCCGTCCGAGTGTCGCCTAGCTAGGGGGCCCACACTCCGTCCGAGTGTCGCCTAGCTAGGGGGCCCACACTCCGAGTGTCGCCTAGCTAGTGGGCCTATCGCCTAGCTAGGGGGCCCACACTCCGTCAGAGTGTCGCCTAGCTAGGGGGCCCACACTCCGTCCGAGTGTCGCCTAGCTAGGGGGCTCACACTCCGTCAGAGTGTTGCCTAGCTAGGGGGCCCACACTCCGTCCGAGTGTCGCCTAGCTAGGGGGCCCACACTCCGTCCGAGTGTCGCCTAGCTAGGGGGCCCACACTCCGTCCGAGTGTCACCTAGCTAGGGGGCCCACACCCCGTCCGAGTGTCGCCTAGCTAGTGGTCCCACACTCCGTCCGAGTGTCGCCTAGCTAGGGGGCCCACACTCCGAGGGTCGCCTAGCTAGGGGGCCCACACTCCGTCCGAGTGTCGCCTAGCTAGGGGGACCACACTCCGTCCGAGTGTCGCCTAGCTAGGGGGCCCACACTCCGTCCGAGTGTCGCCTATATAGGGGGCCCACACTCCGTCCGAGTGTCGCCTAGCTAGGGGGCCCACACTCCGTCAGAGTGTCGCCTAGCTAGGGGGCCCACACTCCGTCCGAGTGTCGCCTAGCTAGGGGGCCCACACTCCGTCCGAGTGTCACCTAGCTAGGGGGCCCACACCCCGTCCGAGTGTCGCCTAGCTAGTGGTCCCACACTCCGTCCGAGTGTCGCCTAGCTAGGGGGCCCACACTCCGTCCGAGTGTCGCCTAGCTAGGGGGCCCACAGTCCGTCCGAGTGTCGCCTAGCTAGGGGGCCCACACTCCGTCCGAGTGTCGCCTAGCTAGTGGGCCCACACTCCGTCCGAGTGTCGCCTAGCTAGGGGGCCCACACTCCGTCCGAGTGTCCCCTAGCCAAACTCCGTCCGAGTGTCGCCTAGCTAGGGGGGCCACACTCCATCCGAGAGTCGCCTAGCTAGGGGGCCCACACTCCGTCCGAGTGTCACCTAGCTAGGGGACCCACACTCCGTCCGAGTGTCGCCTAGCTAGGGGGCCACATTCCGTCCAAGTGTCGCCTAGCTAGGGGGCCCACACTCCGAGTGTCGCCTAGCTAGTGGGCCCACACTCCGTCCGAGTGTCGCCTAGCTAGAGGGCTCACACTCCATCCGAGTGTCGCCTAGCTAGGGGGCCCACACTCCGTCCGAGTGTCGCCTAGCTAGGGGGCCCACAGTCCGTCCGAGTGTCGCCTAGCTAGGGGGCCCACACTCCGTCCGAGTGTCGCCTAGCTAGTGGGCCCACACTCCGTCCGAGTGTCGCCTAGCTAGGGGGCCCACACTCCGTCCGAGTGTCGCCTAGCTAGGGGGCCCACACTCCGAGTGTCGCCTACCTTGGGGGCCCACACTCCGTCTGAGTGTCGCATAGCTAGGGAGCCCACACTCCGTCCGAGTGTCGCCTAGCTAGGGATCCCACACTCCGTCCGAGTGTCGCCTAGCTAGGGGGCCCACACTCCGTCCGAGTGTCGCCTAGCTAGGGGGCCCACACTCCGTCCGAGTGTCGCCTAGCTAGGGGGCCCACACTCCGTCCGAGTGTCCCCTAGCCACACTCCGTCCGAGTGTCGCCTAGCTAGGGGGGCCACACTCCATCCGAGAGTCGCCTAGCTAGGGGGCCCACACTCCGTCCGAGTGTCACCTAGCTAGGGGACCCACACTCCGTCCGAGTGTCGCCTAGCTAGGGGGCCACATTCCTTCCGAGTGTCGCCTAGCTAGGGGGCCCACACTCCGAGTGTCGCCTAGCTAGTGGGCCCACACTCCGTCCGAGTGTCGCCTGGCTAGAGGGCTCACACTCCATCCGAGTGTCGCCTAGCTAGGGGGCCCACACTCCGTCCGAGTGTCACCTAGCTAGGGGGCCCACAGTCCGTCCGAGTGTCGCCTAGCTAGTGGGCCCACATTCCGTCCGAGTGTCGCCTAGCTAGGGGGCCCACACTCCGAGTTTCGCCTAGCTAGGGGGCCCACACTCCGAGTGTCGCCTAGCTAGGGGGCCCACACTCCGTCTGAGTGTCGCCTAGCTAGGGGGCCCACACTCCGTCCGAGTGTCGCCTATCTAGGGGGCCCACACTCCGTCCGAGTGTCGCCTAGCTAGGGGGCCCACACTCCGTCCGAGTGTCGCCTAGCTAGGGGGCCCACACTCCGTCCGAGTGTCGCCTAGCTAGGGGGCCCACACTCCGTCCGAGTGTCGCCTAGCTAGGGGGCCCACACTCCGTCCGAGTGTCGCCTAGCTAGGGGGCCCACACTCCGTCCGAGTTTCGCCTAGCTAGGGGGCCCACACTCCGTCCGAGTTTCCCCTAGCCACACTCCGTCCGAGTGTCGCCTAGCTAGGGGGCCCACAATCCATCCGAGTGTCGCTTAGCTAGGGGGCCCACACTCCGTCCGAGTGTCGCCTAGCTAGGGGGCCCACACTCCGTGCGAGTGTCGCCTAGCTAGGGGGCCCACATTACGTCCGAGTGTCGCCTAGCTAGGGGGCCCACACTCCGTCAGAGTGTCGCCTAGCTAGGGGGCCCACACTCCGAGTGTCGCCTAGCTAGGGGGCCCACACTCCGTCCCAGTGTCGCCTAGATAGGGGGCCCACACTCCGTCCGAGTGTCGCCTAGCTAGGGGGCCCACACTCCGTCCGAGTGTCGCCTAGCTAGGGGGACCACACTCCGTCCGAGTGTCGCCTAGCTAGGGGGCCCACACTCCGTCCGAGTGTCGCCTAGCTACGGGGCCCACACTCCGAGTGTCGCCTAGCTAGGGGGCCCACACTCCGTCCGAGTTTCGCCTAGCTAGGGGGCCCACACTCCGTCCGAGAGTCCCCTAGCCACACTCCGTCCGAGTGTCGCCTAGCTAGGGGGCGCACAATCCCTCCGAGTGTCGCTTAGCTAGGGGGCCCACACTCCGTGCGAGTGTCGCCTAGCTAGGGGGCCCACATTACGTCCAAGTGTCGCCTAGCTAGGGGGCCCACACCCCATCCGAGTGTCGCCTAGCTAGGGGTCCCAAACTCCGTCCGAGTGTCGCCTAGCTAGGGGGCCCACACTACGTCCGAGTGTCGCCTAGCTAGGGGGCCCACACTCCGAGTGTCGCCTAGCTAGGGGGCCCACACTCCGTCCGAGTGTCGCCTAGCTAGGGGGCCCACACTCCGTCCGAGTGTCGCCTAGCTAGGGGGCCCACACTCCGTCCGAGTGTCGCCTAGCTAGGGGGACCACACTCCGTCCGAGTGTCGCCTAGCTAGGGGGCCCACACTCCGAGTGTCGCCTAGCTAGGGGGCCCACACTCCGTCCGAGTGTCGCCTAGCTAGGGGGCCACACTCCGTCCGAGTGTCGCCTAGCTAGGGGGCCCACACTCCGTCCGAGTGTCGCCTAGCTAGGGGGCCCACACTCCGTCCGAGTGTCGCCTAGCTAGGGGGCCCACACTCCGAGTGTCGCCTAGCTAGTGGGCCCATCGCCTAGCTAGGGGGCCCACACTCCGTCAGAGTGTCGCCTAGCTAGGGGGCCCACACTCCGTCCGAGTGTCGCCTAGCTAGGGGGCTCACACTCCGTCAGAGTGTTGCCTAGCTAGGGGGCCCACACTCCGTCCGAGTGTCGCCTAGCTAGGGGGCCCACACTCCGTCCGAGTGTCGCCTAGCTAGGGGGCCCACACTCCGTCCGAGTGTCACCTAGCTAGGGGGCCCACACCCCGTCCGAGTGTCGCCTAGCTAGTGGTCCCACACTCCGTCCGAGTGTCGCCTAGCTAGGGGGCCCACACTCCGAGGGTCGCCTAGCTAGGGGGCCCACACTCCGTCCGAGTGTCGCCTAGCTAGGGGGACCACACTCCGTCCGAGTGTCGCCTAGCTAGGGGGCCCACACTCCGTCCGAGTGTCGCCTATATAGGGGGCCCACACTCCGTCCGAGTGTCGCCTAGCTAGGGGGCCCACACTCCGTCAGAGTGTCGCCTAGCTAGGGGGCCCACACTCCGTCCGAGTGTCGCCTAGCTAGGGGGCCCACACTCCGTCCGAGTGTCACCTAGCTAGGGGGCCCACACCCCGTCCGAGTGTCGCCTAGCTAGTGGTCCCACACTCCGTCCGAGTGTCGCCTAGCTAGGGGGCCCACACTCCGTCCGAGTGTCGCCTAGCTAGGGGGCCCACACTCCGAGGGTCGCCTAGCTAGGGGGCCCACACTCCGTCCGAGTGTCGCCTAGCTAGGGGGCCCACACTCCATCCGTGTGTCGCCTAGCTAGGGGGCCCACACTCCGTCCGAGTGTCGCCTATCTAGGGGGCCCACACTCCGTCCGAGTGTCGCCTAGCTAGGAGGCCCACACTCCGTCCGAGTGTCGCCTAGCTAGGGGGCCCATCGCCTAGCTAGGGGGCCCACACTCCGTCCGAGTGTCGCCTAGCTAGTGGGCCCACACTCCGTCCGAGTGTCGCCTAGCTAGGGGGCTCACACTCCATCCGAGTGTCGCCTAGCTAGGGGGCCCACACTCCGTCCGAGTGTCGCCTAGCTAGGGGGCCCACAGTCCGTCCGAGTGTCACCTAGCTAGGGGGCCCACACTCCGTCCAAGTGTCACCTAGCTAGGGGGCCCACACTCCATCCGAGTGTCGCCTAGCTGAGGGGCCCACACTCCGAGTATCACCTAGCTGGGGGGCCCACACTCCGAGTGTCGCCTAGCTAGGGGGCCCACACTCCGTCCGAGTGTAGCCTAGCTAGGGGGCCCAAACTCCGTCCGAGTGTCGCATAGCTAGGGGGCCCACACTCTGTCCGAGTGTCGCATAGCTAGGGAGCCCAAACTCCGTCCGAGTGTCGCCTAGCTAGGGGGACCACACTCCGTCCGAGTGTCGCCTAGCTAGGGGGACCACACTCCGTCCGAGTGTCGCCTAGCTAGGGGGCCCACACTCCGTCCGAGTGTCCCCTAGCCACACTCCGTCCGAGTGTCGCCTAGCTAGGGGGGCCACACTCCATCCGAGAGTCTCCTAGCTAGGGGGCCCACACTCCGTCCGAGTGTCACCTAGCTAGGGGACCCACACTCCGTCCGAGTGTCGCCTAGCTAGGGGGACACATTCCGTCCAAGTGTCGCCTAGCTAGGGGGCCCACACTCCGAGTGTCGCCTAGCTAGTGGGCCCACACTCCGTCCGAGTGTCGCCTAGCTAGAGGGCTCACACTCCATCCGAGTGTCGCCTAGCTAGGGGGCCCACACTCCGTCCGAGTGTCGCCTAGCTAGGGGGCCCACAGTCCGTCCGAGTGTCGCCTAGCTAGGGGGCCCACACTCCGTCCGAGTGTCGCCTAGCTAGTGGGCCCACACTCCGTCCGAGTGTCGCCTAGCTAGGGGGCCCACACTCCGTCCGAGTGTCCCCTAGCCACACTCCGTCCGAGTGTCGCCTAGCTAGGGGGGCCACACTCCATCCGAGAGTCGCCTAGCTAGGGGGCCCACACTCCGTCCGAGTGTCACCTAGCTAGGGGACCCACACTCCGTCCGAGTGTCGCCTAGCTAGGGGGCCACATTCCGTCCAAGTGTCGCCTAGCTAGGGGGCCCACACTCCGAGTGTCGCCTAGCTAGTGGGCCCACACTCCGTCCGAGTGTCGCCTAGCTAGAGGGCTCACACTCCATCCGAGTGTCGCCTAGCTAGGGGGCCCACACTCCGTCCGAGTGTCGCCTAGCTAGGGGGCCACATTCCGTCCAAGTGTCGCCTAGCTAGGGGGCCCACACTCCGAGTGTCGCCTAGCTAGTGGGCCCACACTCCGTCCGAGTGTCGCCTAGCTAGAGGGCTCACACTCCATCCGAGTGTCGCCTAGCTAGGGGGCCCACACTCCGTCCGAGTGTCGCCTAGCTAGGGGGCCCACAGTCCGTCCGAGTGTCGCCTAGCTAGGGGGCCCACACTCCGTCCGAGTGTCGCCTAGCTAGTGGGCCCACACTCCGTCCGAGTGTCGCCTAGCTAGGGGGCCCACACTCCGTCCGAGTGTCGCCTAGCTAGGGGGCCCACACTCCGAGTGTCGCCTACCTTGGGGGCCCACACTCCGTCTGAGTGTCGCATAGCTAGGGAGCCCACACTCCGTCCGAGTGTCGCCTAGCTAGGGATCCCACACTCCGTCCGAGTGTCGCCTAGCTAGGGGGCCCACACTCCGTCCGAGTGTCGCCTAGCTAGGGGGCCCACACTCCGTCCGAGTGTCGCCTAGCTAGGGGGCCCACACTCCGTCCGAGTGTCCCCTAGCCACACTCCGTCCGAGTGTCGCCTAGCTAGGGGGGCCACACTCCATCCGAGAGTCGCCTAGCTAGGGGGCCCACACTCCGTCCGAGTGTCACCTAGCTAGGGGACCCACACTCCGTCCGAGTGTCGCCTAGCTAGGGGGCCACATTCCTTCCGAGTGTCGCCTAGCTAGGGGGCCCACACTCCGAGTGTCGCCTAGCTAGTGGGCCCACACTCCGTCCGAGTGTCGCCTGGCTAGAGGGCTCACACTCCATCCGAGTGTCGCCTAGCTAGGGGGCCCACACTCCGTCCGAGTGTCACCTAGCTAGGGGGCCCACAGTCCGTCCGAGTGTCGCCTAGCTAGTGGGCCCACATTCCGTCCGAGTGTCGCCTAGCTAGGGGGCCCACACTCCGAGTTTCGCCTAGCTAGGGGACCCACACTCCGAGTGTCGCCTAGCTAGGGGGCCCACACTCCGTCTGAGTGTCGCCTAGCTAGGGGGCCCACACTCCGTCCGAGTGTCGCCTATCTAGGGGGCCCACACTCCGTCCGAGTGTCGCCTAGCTAGGGGGCCCACACTCCGTCCGAGTGTCGCCTAGCTAGGGGGCCCACACTCCGTCCGAGTGTCGCCTAGCTAGGGGGCCCACACTCCGTCCGAGTGTCGCCTAGCTAGGGGGCCCACACTCCGTCCGAGTGTCGCCTAGCTAGGGGGCCCACACTCCGTCCGAGTTTCGCCTAGCTAGGGGGCCCACACTCCGTCCGAGTTTCCCCTAGCCACACTCCGTCCGAGTGTCGCCTAGCTAGGGGGCCCACAATCCATCCGAGTGTCGCTTAGCTAGGGGGCCCACACTCCGTCCGAGTGTCGCCTAGCTAGGGGGCCCACACTCCGTGCGAGTGTCGCCTAGCTAGGGGGCCCACATTACGTCCGAGTGTCGCCTAGCTAGGGGGCCCACACTCCGTCAGAGTGTCGCCTAGCTAGGGGGCCCACACTCCGAGTGTCGCCTAGCTAGGGGGCCCACACTCCGTCCCAGTGTCGCCTAGATAGGGGGCCCACACTCCGTCCGAGTGTCGCCTAGCTAGGGGGCCCACACTCCGTCCGAGTGTCGCCTAGCTAGGGGGACCACACTCCGTCCGAGTGTCGCCTAGCTAGGGGGCCCACACTCCGTCCGAGTGTCGCCTAGCTACGGGGCCCACACTCCGAGTGTCGCCTAGCTAGGGGGCCCACACTCCGTCCGAGTTTCGCCTAGCTAGGGGGCCCACACTCCGTCCGAGAGTCCCCTAGCCACACTCCGTCCGAGTGTCGCCTAGCTAGGGGGCGCACAATCCCTCCGAGTGTCGCTTAGCTAGGGGGCCCACACTCCGTGCGAGTGTCGCCTAGCTAGGGGGCCCACATTACGTCCAAGTGTCGCCTAGCTAGGGGGCCCACACCCCATCCGAGTGTCGCCTAGCTAGGGGTCCCAAACTCCGTCCGAGTGTCGCCTAGCTAGGGGGCCCACACTACGTCCGAGTGTCGCCTAGCTAGGGGGCCCACACTCCGAGTGTCGCCTAGCTAGGGGGCCCACACTCCGTCCGAGTGTCGCCTAGCTAGGGGGCCCACACTCCGTCCGAGTGTCGCCTAGCTAGGGGGCCCACACTCCGTCCGAGTGTCGCCTAGCTAGGGGGACCACACTCCGTCCGAGTGTCGCCTAGCTAGGGGGCCCACACTCCGAGTGTCGCCTAGCTAGGGGGCCCACACTCCGTCCGAGTGTCGCCTAGCTAGGGGGCCACACTCCGTCCGAGTGTCGCCTAGCTAGGGGGCCCACACTCCGTCCGAGTGTCGCCTAGCTAGGGGGCCCACACTCCGTCCGAGTGTCGCCTAGCTAGGGGGCCCACACTCCGAGTGTCGCCTAGCTAGTGGGCCCATCGCCTAGCTAGGGGGCCCACACTCCGTCAGAGTGTCGCCTAGCTAGGGGGCCCACACTCCGTCCGAGTGTCGCCTAGCTAGGGGGCTCACACTCCGTCAGAGTGTTGCCTAGCTAGGGGGCCCACACTCCGTCCGAGTGTCGCCTAGCTAGGGGGCCCACACTCCGTCCGAGTGTCGCCTAGCTAGGGGGCCCACACTCCGTCCGAGTGTCACCTAGCTAGGGGGCCCACACCCCGTCCGAGTGTCGCCTAGCTAGTGGTCCCACACTCCGTCCGAGTGTCGCCTAGCTAGGGGGCCCACACTCCGAGGGTCGCCTAGCTAGGGGGCCCACACTCCGTCCGAGTGTCGCCTAGCTAGGGGGACCACACTCCGTCCGAGTGTCGCCTAGCTAGGGGGCCCACACTCCGTCCGAGTGTCGCCTATATAGGGGGCCCACACTCCGTCCGAGTGTCGCCTAGCTAGGGGGCCCACACTCCGTCAGAGTGTCGCCTAGCTAGGGGGCCCACACTCCGTCCGAGTGTCGCCTAGCTAGGGGGCCCACACTCCGTCCGAGTGTCACCTAGCTAGGGGGCCCACACCCCGTCCGAGTGTCGCCTAGCTAGTGGTCCCACACTCCGTCCGAGTGTCGCCTAGCTAGGGGGCCCACACTCCGTCCGAGTGTCGCCTAGCTAGGGGGCCCACACTCCGAGGGTCGCCTAGCTAGGGGGCCCACACTCCGTCCGAGTGTCGCCTAGCTAGGGGGCCCACACTCCATCCGTGTGTCGCCTAGCTAGGGGGCCCACACTCCGTCCGAGTGTCGCCTATCTAGGGGGCCCACACTCCGTCCGAGTGTCGCCTAGCTAGGAGGCCCACACTCCGTCCGAGTGTCGCCTAGCTAGGGGGCCCATCGCCTAGCTAGGGGGCCCACACTCCGTCCGAGTGTCGCCTAGCTAGTGGGCCCACACTCCGTCCGAGTGTCGCCTAGCTAGGGGGATCACACTCCATCCGAGTGTCGCCTAGCTAGGGGGCCCACACTCCGTCCGAGTGTCGCCTAGCTAGGGGGCCCACAGTCCGTCCGAGTGTCACCTAGCTAGGGGGCCCACACTCCGTCCAAGTGTCACCTAGCTAGGGGGCCCACACTCCATCCGAGTGTCGCCTAGCTGAGGGGCCCACACTCCGAGTATCACCTAGCTGGGGGGCCCACACTCCGAGTGTCGCCTAGCTAGGGGGCCCACACTCCGTCCGAGTGTAGCCTAGCTAGGGGGCCCAAACTCCGTCCGAGTGTCGCATAGCTAGGGGGCCCACACTCTGTCCGAGTGTCGCATAGCTAGGGAGCCCAAACTCCGTCCGAGTGTCGCCTAGCTAGGGGGACCACACTCCGTCCGAGTGTCGCCTAGCTAGGGGGACCACACTCCGTCCGAGTGTCGCCTAGCTAGGGGGCCCACACTCCGTCCGAGTGTCCCCTAGCCACACTCCGTCCGAGTGTCGCCTAGCTAGGGGGGCCACACTCCATCCGAGAGTCTCCTAGCTAGGGGGCCCACACTCCGTCCGAGTGTCACCTAGCTAGGGGACCCACACTCCGTCCGAGTGTCGCCTAGCTAGGGGGACACATTCCGTCCAAGTGTCGCCTAGCTAGGGGGCCCACACTCCGAGTGTCGCCTAGCTAGTGGGCCCACACTCCGTCCGAGTGTCGCCTAGCTAGAGGGCTCACACTCCATCCGAGTGTCGCCTAGCTAGGGGGCCCACACTCCGTCCGAGTGTCGCCTAGCTAGGGGGCCCACAGTCCGTCCGAGTGTCGCCTAGCTAGGGGGCCCACACTCCGTCCGAGTGTCGCCTAGCTAGTGGGCCCACACTCCGTCCGAGTGTCGCCTAGCTAGGGGGCCCACACTCCGTCCGAGTGTCCCCTAGCCACACTCCGTCCGAGTGTCGCCTAGCTAGGGGGGCCACACTCCATCCGAGAGTCGCCTAGCTAGGGGGCCCACACTCTGTCCGAGTGTCACCTAGCTAGGGGACCCACACTCCGTCCGAGTGTCGCCTAGCTAGGGGGCCACATTCCGTCCAAGTGTCGCCTAGCTAGGGGGCCCACACTCCGAGTGTCGCCTAGCTAGTGGGCCCACACTCCGTCCGAGTGTCGCCTAGCTAGAGGGCTCACACTCCATCCGAGTGTCGCCTAGCTAGGGGGCCCACACTCCGTCCGAGTGTCGCCTAGCTAGGGGGCCCACAGTCCGTCCGAGTGTCGCCTAGCTAGGGGGCCCACACTCCGTCCGAGTGTCGCCTAGCTAGTGGGCCCACACTCCGTCCGAGTGTCGCCTAGCTAGGGGGCCCACACTCCGAGTTTCGCCTAGCTAGGGGGCCCACACTCCGAGTGTCGCCTAGCTAGGGGGCCCACACTCCGTCCGAGTGTCGCATAGCTAGGGGGCCCACACTCCGTCCGAGTGTCGCCTAGCTACGGGGCCCACACTACGTCCGAGTGTTGCCTAGCTAGGGGGCCCACACTCCGTCCGAGTGTCGCCTAGCTAGGGGGCCCACACTCCGTCCGAGTGTCGCCTAGCTAGGGGGCCCACACTCCGTCCGAGTGTCGCCTAGCTAGGGGGCCCACACTCCGTCCGAGTGTCGCCTACCTAGGGGGCCCACACTCCGTCCGAGTGTCGCCTAGCTAGGGGGCCCACACTCCGTCCGAGTGTCGCCTAGCTAGGGGGCCCACACTCCGTCCGAGTTTCGCCTAGCTAAGGGGCCCACACTCCGTCCGAGTGTCCCCTAGCCACACTCCATCCGAGTGTCACCTAGCTAGGGGGCCCACAATCCATCCGTGTGTCGCTTAGCTAGGGGGCCCACACTCCGTCCGAGTGTCGCCTAGCTAGGGGGCCCACACTCCGTGCGAGTGTCGCCTAGCTAGGGGGCCCACATTACGTCCGAGTGTCGCCTAGCTAGGGGTCCCACTCTCCGTCCGAGTGTCGCTTAGTTAGGGGGCCCACACTCCGTCCGAGTGTCGCCTAGCTAGGGGGCCCACACTCCGTCAGAGTGTCGCCTAGCTAGGGGGCCCACATTCCGTCCGAGTGTCGCCTAGCTAGGGGGCCCACACTCCGTCCGAGTGTCACCTAGCTAGGGGGCCCACACCCCGTCCGAGTGTCGCCTAGCTAGTGGTCCCACACTCCGTCCGAGTGTCGCCTAGCTAGGGGGCCCACACTCCGTCCGAGTGTCGCCTAGCTAGGGGGCCCACACTCCGTCAGAGTGTCGCCTAGCTAGGGGGCCCACACTCCGTCCGAGTGTCGCCTAGCTAGGGGGCCCACACTCCCTCCGAGTGTCACCTAGCTAGGGGGCCCACACCCCGTCCGAGTGTCGCCTAGCTAGTGGTCCCACACTCCGTCCGAGTGTCGCCTAGCTAGGGGGCCCACACTCCGTCCGAGTGTCGCCTATATAGGGGGCCCACACTCCGTCCGAGTGTCGCCTAGCTAGGGGGCCCACACTCCGTCAGAGTGTCGCCTAGCTAGGGGGCCCACACTCCGTCCGAGTGTCGCCTAGCTAGGGGGCCCACACTCCGTCCGAGTGTCACCTAGCTAGGGGGCCCACACCCCGTCCGAGTGTCGCCTAGCTAGTGGTCCCACACTCCGTCCGAGTGTCGCCTAGCTAGGGGGCCCACACGCCGTCCGAGTGTCGCCTAGCTAGGGGGCCCACACTCCGAGGGTCGCCTAGCTAGGGGGCCCACACTCCGTCCGAGTGTCGCCTAGCTAGGGGGCCCACACTCCGTCCGTGTGTCGCCTAGCTAGGGGGCCCACACTCCGTCCGAGTGTCGCCTATCTAGGGGGCCCACACTCCGTCCGAGTGTCGCCTAGCTAGGGGGCCCACACTCCGTCCGAGTGTCGCCTAGCTAGGGGGCCCATCGCCTAGCTAGGGGGCCCACACTCCGTCCGAGTGTCGCCTAGCTAGTGGGCCCACACTCCGTCCGAGTGTCGCCTAGCTAGGGGGCTTACACTCCATCCGAGTGTCGCCTAGCTAGGGGGCCCACACTCCGTCCGAGTGTCGCCTAGCTAGGGGGCCCACAGTCCGTCCGAGTGTCACCTAGCTAGGGGGCCCACACTCCGTCCAAGTGTCGCCTAGCTAGGGGGCCCACACTCCATCCGAGTGTCGCCTAGCTGAGGGGCCCACACTCCGAGTATCACCTAGCTGGGAGGCCCACACTCCGAGTGTCGCCTAGCTAGGGGGCCCACACTCCGTCCGAGTGTAGCCTAGCTAGGGGGCCCAAACTCCGTCCGAGTGTCGCATAGCTAGGGGGCCCACACTCTGTCCGAGTGTCGCATAGCTAGGGAGCCCAAACTCCGTCCGAGTGTCGCCTAGCTAGGGGGACCACACTCCGTCCAAGTGTCGCCTAGCTAGGGGGACCACACTCCGTCCGAGTGTCGCCTAGCTAGGGGGCCCACACTCCGTCCGAGTGTCCCCTAGCCACACTCCGTCCGAGTGTCGCCTAGCTAGGGGGGCCACACTCCATCCGAGAGTCTCCTAGCTAGGGGGCCCACACTCCGTCCGAGTGTCACCTAGCTAGGGGACCCACACTCCGTCCGAGTGTCGCCTAGCTAGGGGGACACATTCCGTCCAAGTGTCGCCTAGCTAGGGGGCCCACACTCCGAGTGTCGCCTAGCTAGTGGGCCCACACTCCGTCCGAGTGTCGCCTAGCTAGAGGGCTCACACTCCATCCGAGTGTCGCCTAGCTAGGGGGCCCACACTCCGTCCGAGTGTCGCCTAGCTAGGGGGCCCACAGTCCGTCCGAGTGTCGCCTAGCTAGGGGGCCCACACTCCGTCCGAGTGTCGCCTAGCTAGTGGGCCCACACTCCGTCCGAGTGTCGCCTAGCTAGGGGGCCCACACTCCGTCCGAGTGTCCCCTAGCCACACTCCGTCCGAGTGTCGCCTAGCTAGGGGGGCCACACTCCATCCGAGAGTCGCCTAGCTAGGGGGCCCACACTCCGTCCGAGTGTCACCTAGCTAGGGGACCCACACTCCGTCCGAGTGTCGCCTAGCTAGGGGGCCACATTCCGTCCAAGTGTCGCCTAGCTAGGGGGCCCACACTCCGAGTGTCGCCTAGCTAGTGCGCCCACACTCCGTCCGAGTGTCGCCTAGCTAGAGGGCTCACACTCCATCCGAGTGTCGCCTAGCTAGGGGGCCCACACTCCGTCCGAGTGTCGCCTAGCTAGGGGGCCCACAGTCCGTCCGAGTGTCGCCTAGCTAGGGGGCCCACACTCCGTCCGAGTGTCGCCTAGCTAGTGGGCCCACACTCCGTCCGAGTGTCGCCTAGCTAGGGGGCCCACACTCCGAGTTTCGCCTAGCTAGGGGGCCCACACTCCGAGTGTCACCTAGCTAGGGGGCCCACACTCCGTCCGAGTGTCGCCTAGCTAGGGGGCCCACACTCCGTCCGAGTGTCGCCTAGCTACGGGGCCCACACTACGTCCGAGTGTTGCCTAGCTAGGGGGCCCACACTTCGTCCGAGTGTCGCCTAGCTAGGGGGCCCACACTCCGTCCGAGTGTCGCCTAGCTAGGGGGCCCACACTCCGTCCGAGTGTCGCCTAGCTAGGGGGCCCACACTCCGTCCGAGTGTCGCCTAGCTAGGGGGCCCACACTCCGTCCGAGTGTCGCCTAGCTAGGGGGCCCACACTCCGTCCGAGTGTCGCCTAGCTAGGGGGCCCACACTCCGTCCGAGTTTCGCCTAGCTAAGGGGCCCACACTCTGTCCGAGTGTCCCCTAGCCACACTCCATCCGAGTGTCACCTAGCTAGGGGGCCCACAATCCATCCGTGTGTCGCTTAGCTAGGGGGCCCACACTCCGTCCGAGTGTCGCCTAGCTAGGGGGCCCACACTCCGTGCGAGTGTCGCCTAGCTAGGGGGCCCACATTACGTCCGAGTGTCGCCTAGCTAGGGGGCCCACACTCCGTCCGAGTGTCGCCTAGTTAGGGGGCCCACACTCCGTCCGAGTGTCGCCTAGCTAGGGGGCCCACACTCCGTCCGAGTGTCGCCTAGCTAGTGGGCCCACACTCCGTCCGAGTGTCGCCTAGCTAGGGTGCTCACACTCCATCCGAGTGTCGCCTAGCTAGGGGGCCCACACTCCGTCCGAGTGTCGCCTAGCTAGGGGGCCCACAGTCCGTCCGAGTGTCACCTAGCTAGGGGGCCCACACTCCGTCCAAGTGTCGCCTAGCTAGGGGGCCCACACTCCATCCGAGTGTCGCCTAGCTGAGGGGCCCACACTCCGAGTATCACCTAGCTGGGGGGCCCACACTCCGAGTGTCGCCTAGCTAGGGGGCCCACACTCCGTCCGAGTGTAGCCTAGATAGGGGGCCCAAACTCCGTCCGAGTGTCGCATAGCTAGGGGGCCCACACTCTGTCCGAGTGTCGCATAGCTAGGGAGCCCAAACTCCGTCCGAGTGTCGCCTAGCTAGGGGGACCACACTCCGTCCGAGTGTCGCCTAGCTAGGGGGACCACACTCCGTCCGAGTGTCGCCTAGCTAGGGGGCCCACACTCCGTCCGAGTGTCCCCTAGCCACACTCCGTCCGAGTGTCGCCTAGCTAGGGGGGCCACACTCCATCCGAGAGTCGCCTAGCTAGGGGGCCCACACTCCGTCCGAGTGTCACCTAGCTAGGGGACCCACACTCCGTCCGAGTGTCGCCTAGCTAGGGGGCCACATTCCGTCCAAGTGTCGCCTTGCTAGGGGGCCCACACTCCGAGTGTCGCCTAGCTAGTGGGCCCACACTCCGTCCGAGTGTCGCCTAGCTAGAGGGCTCACACTCCATCCGAGTGTCGCCTAGCTAGGGGGCCCACACTCCGTCCGAGTGTCGCCTAGCTAGGGGGCCCACAGTCCGTCCGAGTGTCGCCTAGCTAGTGGGCCCACACTCCGTCCGAGTGTCGCCTAGCTAGGGGGCCCACACTCCGAGTTTCGCCTAGCTAGGGGGCCCACACTCCGAGTGTCGCCTAGCTAGGGGGCCCACACTCCGTCCGAGTGTCGCCTAGCTAGGGTGCCCACACTCCGTCCGAGTGTCGCCTAGCTACGGGGCCCACACTACGTCCGAGTGTTGCCTAGCTAGGGGGCCCACACTCCGTCCGAGTGTCGCCTAGCTAGGGGGCCCACACTCCGTCCGAGTGTCGCCTAGCTAGGGGGCCCACACTCCGTCCGAGTGTCGCCTAGCTAGGGGGCCCACACTCCGTCCGAGTGTCGCCTAGCTAGGGGGCCCACACTCCGTCCGAGTGTCGCCTAGCTAGGGGGCCCACACTCCGTCCGAGTTTCGCCTAGCTAAGGGGCCCACACTCCGTCCGAGTGTCCCCTAGCCACACTCCATCCGAGTGTCACCTAGCTAGGGGGCCCACAATCCATCCGTGTGTCGCTTAGCTAGGGGGCCCACACTCCGTCCGAGTGTCGCCTAGCTAGGGGGCCCACACTCCGTGCGAGTGTCGCCTAGCTAGGGAGCCCAAACTCCGTCCGAGTGTCGCCTAGATAGGGGGACCACACTCCGTCCGAGTGTCGCCTAGCTAGGGGGACCACACTCCGTCCGAGTGTCGCCTAGCTAGGGGGCCCACACTCCGTCCGAGTGTCCCCTAGCCACACTCCGTCCGAGTGTCGCCTAGCTAGGGGGGCCACACTCCATCCGAGAGTCTCCTAGCTAGGGGGCCCACACTCCGTACGAGTGTCACCTAGCTAGGGGACCCACACTCCGTCCGAGTGTCGCCTAGCTAGGGGGACACATTCCGTCCAAGTGTCGCCTAGCTAGGGGGCCCACACTCCGAGTGTCGCCTAGCTAGTGGGCCCACACTCCGTCCGAGTGTCGCCTAGCTAGAGGGCTCACACTCCATCCGAGTGTCGCCTAGCTAGGGGGCCCACACTCCGTCCGAGTGTCGCCTAGCTAGGGGGCCCACAGTCCGTCCGAGTGTCGCCTAGCTAGGGGGCCCACACTCCGTCCGAGTGTCGCCTAGCTAGTGGGCCCACACTCCGTCCGAGTGTCGCCTAGCTAGGGGGCCCACACTCCGTCCGAGTGTCCCCTAGCCACACTCCATCCGAGTGTCGCCTAGCTAGGGGGGGCCACACTCCATCCGAGAGTCGCCTAGCTAGGGGGCCCACACTCCGTCCGAGTGTCACCTAGCTAGGGGACCCACACTCCGTCCGAGTGTCGCCTAGCTAGGGGGCCACATTCCGTCCAAGTGTCGCCTAGCTAGGGGGCCCACACTCCGAGTGTCGCCTAGCTAGTGGGCCCACACTCCGTCCGAGTGTCGCCTAGCTAGAGGGCTCACACTCCATCCGAGTGTCGCCTAGCTAGGGGGCCCACACTTCGTCCGAGTGTCGCCTAGCTAGGGGGCCCACAGTCCGTCCGAGTGTCGCCTAGCTAGGGGGCCCACACTCCGTCCGAGTGTCGCCTAGCTAGTGGGCCCACACTCCGTCCGAGTGTCGCCTAGCTAGGGGGCCCACACTCCGAGTTTCGCCTAGCTAGGGGGCCCACACTCCGAGTGTCGCCTAGCTAGGGGGCCCACACTCCGTCCGAGTGTCGCCTAGCTAGGGGGCCCACACTCCGTCCGAGTGTCGCCTAGCTACGGGGCCCACACTCCGTCCGAGTGTCGCCTGGCTAGGGGGCCCACACTCCGTCCGAGTGTCGCCTAGCTAGGGGGCCCACACTCCGTCCGAGTGTCGCCTAGCTAGGGGGCCCACACTCCGTCCGAGTGTCGCCTAGCTAGGGGGCCCACACTCCGTCCGAGTGTCGCCTAGCTAGGGGGCCCACACTCCGTCCGAGTGTCGCCTAGCTAGGGGGCCCACACTCCGTCCGAGTGTCGCCTAGCTAGGGGGCCCACACTCCGTCCGAGTGTCGCCTAGCTAGGGGGCCCACACTCCGTCCGAGTTTCGCCTAGCTAAGGGGCCCACACTCCGTCCGAGTGTCCCCTAGCCACACTCCATCCGAGTGTCACCTAGCTAGGGGGCCCACAATCCATCCATGTGTCGCTTAGCTAGGGGGCCCACACTCCGTCCGAGTGTCACTTAGCTAGGGGGCCCACGCTCCGTGCGAGTGTCGCCTAGCTAGGGGGCCCACATTACGTCCGAGTGTCGCCTAGCTAGGGGGCCCACACTCCGTCCGAGTGTCGCCTAGTTAGGGGGCCCACACTCCGTCCGAGTGTCGCCTAGCTAGGGGGCCCACACTCCGTCCGAGTGTCGCCTAGCTAGTGGGCCCACACTCCGTCCGAGTGTCGCCTAGCTAGGGGGCTCACACTCCATCCGAGTGTCGCCTAGCTAGGGGGCCCACACTCCGTCCGAGTGTCGCCTAGCTAGGGGGCCCACAGTCCGTCCGAGTGTCACCTAGCTAGGGGGCCCACACTCCGTCCAAGTGTCGCCTAGCTAGGGGGCCCACACTCCATCCGAGTGTCGCCTAGCTGAGGGGCCCACACTCCGAGTATCACCTAGCTGGGGGGCCCACACTCCGAGTGTCGCCTAGCAAGGGGGCCCACACTCCGTCCGAGTGTAGCCTAGCTAGGGGGCCCAAACTCCGTCCGAGTGTCGCATAGCTAGGGGGCCCACACTCTGTCCGAGTGTCGCATAGCTAGGGAGCCCAAACTCCGTCCGAGTGTCGCCTAGCTAGGGGGACCACACTCCGTCCGAGTGTCGCCTAGCTAGGGGGACCACACTCCGTCCGAGTGTCGCCTAGCTAGGGGGCCCACACTCCGAGTGTCGCCTAGCTAGGGTGCCCACACTCCGTCCCAGTGTCGCCTAGCTAGGGGGCCCACACTCTGTCCGAGTGTCGCCTAGCTAGGGGGCCCACACTCCGTCCGAGTGTCGCCTTGCTAGGGGGCCCACACTCCGAGTGTCGCCTAGCTAGTGGGCCCACACTCCGTCCGAGTGTCGCCTAGCTAGAGGGCTCACACTCCATCCGAGTGTCGCCTAGCTAGGGGGCCCACACTCCGTCCGAGTGTCGCCTAGCTAGGGGGCCCACAGTCCGTCCGAGTGTCGCCTAGCTAGTGGGCCCACACTCCGTCCGAGTGTCGCCTAGCTAGGGGGCCCACACTCCGAGTTTCGCCTAGCTAGGGGGCCCACACTCCGAGTGTCGCCTAGCTAGGGGGCCCACACTCCGTCCGAGTGTCGCATAGCTAGGGGGCCCACACTCCGTCCGAGTGTCGCCTAGCTACGGGGCCCACACTACGTCCGAGTGTTGCCTAGCTAGGGGTCCCACACTCCGTCCGAGTGTCGCCTAGCTAGGGGGCCCACACTCCGTCCGAGTGTCGCCTAGCTAGGGGGCCCACACTCCGTCCGAGTGTCGCCTAGCTAGGGGGCCCACACTCCGTCCGAGTGTCGCCTACCTAGGGGGCCCACACTCCGTCCGAGTGTCGCCTAGCTAGGGGGCCCACACTCCGTCCGAGTGTCGCCTAGCTAGGGGGCCCACACTCCGTCCGAGTTTCGCCTAGCTAAGGGGCCCACACTCCGTCCGAGTGTCCCCTAGCCACACTCCATCCGAGTGTCACCTAGCTAGGGGGCCCACAATCCATCCGTGTGTCGCTTAGCTAGGGGGCCCACACTCCGTCCGAGTGTCGCCTAGCTAGGGGGCCCACACTCCGTGCGAGTGTCGCCTAGCTAGGGGGCCCACATTACGTCCGAGTGTCGCCTAGCTAGGGGTCCCACTCTCCGTCCGAGTGTCGCTTAGTTAGGGGGCCCACACTCCGTCCGAGTGTCGCCTAGCTAGGGGGCCCACACTCCGTCAGAGTGTCGCCTAGCTAGGGGGCCCACATTCCGTCCGAGTGTCGCCTAGCTAGGGGGCCCACACTCCGTCCGAGTGTCACCTAGCTAGGGGGCCCACACCCCGTCCGAGTGTCGCCTAGCTAGTGGTCCCACACTCCGTCCGAGTGTCGCCTAGCTAGGGGGCCCACACTCCGTCCGAGTGTCGCCTAGCTAGGGGGCCCACACTCCGTCAGAGTGTCGCCTAGCTAGGGGGCCCACACTCCGTCCGAGTGTCGCCTAGCTAGGGGGCCCACACTCCGTCCGAGTGTCGCCTAGCTAGGGGGCCCACACTCCGTCCGAGTTTCGCCTAGCTAAGGGGCCCACACTCCGTCCGAGTGTCCCCTAGCCACACTCCATCCGAGTGTCACCTAGCTAGGGGGCCCACAATCCATCCGTGTGTCGCTTAGCTAGGGGGCCCACACTCCGTCCGAGTGTCGCCTAGCTAGGGGGCCCACACTCCGTGCGAGTGTCGCCTAGCTAGGGGGCCCACATTACGTCCGAGTGTCGCCTAGCTAGGGGTCCCACTCTCCGTCCGAGTGTCGCTTAGTTAGGGGGCCCACACTCCGTCCGAGTGTCGCCTAGCTAGGGGGCCCACACTCCGTCAGAGTGTCGCCTAGCTAGGGGGCCCACATTCCGTCCGAGTGTCGCCTAGCTAGGGGGCCCACACTCCGTCCGAGTGTCACCTAGCTAGGGGGCCCACACCCCGTCCGAGTGTCGCCTAGCTAGTGGTCCCACACTCCGTCCGAGTGTCGCCTAGCTAGGGGGCCCACACTCCGTCCGAGTGTCGCCTAGCTAGGGGGCCCACACTCCGTCAGAGTGTCGCCTAGCTAGGGGGCCCACACTCCGTCCGAGTGTCGCCTAGCTAGGGGGCCCACACTCCCTCCGAGTGTCACCTAGCTAGGGGGCCCACACCCCGTCCGAGTGTCGCCTAGCTAGTGGTCCCACACTCCGTCCGAGTGTCGCCTAGCTAGGGGGCCCACACTCCGTCCGAGTGTCGCCTATATAGGGGGCCCACACTCCGTCCGAGTGTCGCCTAGCTAGGGGGCCCACACTCCGTCAGAGTGTCGCCTAGCTAGGGGGCCCACACTCCGTCCGAGTGTCGCCTAGCTAGGGGGCCCACACTCCGTCCGAGTGTCACCTAGCTACGGGGCCCACACCCCGTCCGAGTGTCGCCTAGCTAGTGGTCCCACACTCCGTCCGAGTGTCGCCTAGCTAGGGGGCCCACACGCCGTCCGAGTGTCGCCTAGCTAGGGGGCCCACACTCCGAGGGTCGCCTAGCTAGGGGGCCCACACTCCGTCCGAGTGTCGCCTAGCTAGGGGGCCCACACTCCGTCCGTGTGTCGCCTAGCTAGGGGGCCCACACTCCGTCCGAGTGTCGCCTATCTAGGGGGCCCACACTCCGTCCGAGTGTCGCCTAGCTAGGGGGCCCACACTCCGTCCGAGTGTCGCCTAGCTAGGGGGCCCATCGCCTAGCTAGGGGGCCCACACTCCGTCCGAGTGTCGCCTAGCTAGTGGGCCCACACTCCGTCCGAGTGTCGCCTAGCTAGGGGGCTCACACTCCATCCGAGTGTCGCCTAGCTAGGGGGCCCACACTCCGTCCGAGTGTCGCCTAGCTAGGGGGCCCACACTCCGTCCGAGTGTCGCCTAGCTAGGGGGCCCACACTCCGTCCAAGTGTCGCCTAGCTAGGGGGCCCACACTCCATCCGAGTGTCGCCTAGCTGAGGGGCCCACACTCCGAGTATCACCTAGCTGGGAGGCCCACACTCCGAGTGTCGCCTAGCTAGGGGGCCCACACTCCGTCCGAGTGTAGCCTAGCTAGGGGGCCCAAACTCCGTCCGAGTGTCGCATAGCTAGGGGGCCCACACTCTGTCCGAGTGTCGCATAGCTAGGGAGCCCAAACTCCGTCCGAGTGTCGCCTAGCTAGGGGGACCACACTCCGTCCAAGTGTCGCCTAGCTAGGGGGACCACACTCCGTCCGAGTGTCGCCTAGCTAGGGGGCCCACACTCCGTCCGAGTGTCCCCTAGCCACACTCCGTCCGAGTGTCGCCTAGCTAGGGGGGCCACACTCCATCCGAGAGTCTCCTAGCTAGGGGGCCCACACTCCGTCCGAGTGTCACCTAGCTAGGGGACCCACACTCCGTCCGAGTGTCGCCTAGCTAGGGGGACACATTCCGTCCAAGTGTCGCCTAGCTAGGGGGCCCACACTCCGAGTGTCGCCTAGCTAGTGGGCCCACACTCCGTCCGAGTGTCGCCTAGCTAGAGGGCTCACACTCCATCCGAGTGTCGCCTAGCTAGGGGGCCCACACTCCGTCCGAGTGTCGCCTAGCTAGGGGGCCCACAGTCCGTCCGAGTGTCGCCTAGCTAGGGGGCCCACACTCCGTCCGAGTGTCGCCTAGCTAGTGGGCCCACACTCCGTCCGAGTGTCGCCTAGCTAGGGGGCCCACACTCCGTCCGAGTGTCCCCTAGCCACACTCCGTCCGAGTGTCGCCTAGCTAGGGGGGCCACACTCCATCCGAGAGTCGCCTAGCTAGGGGGCCCACACTCCGTCCGAGTGTCACCTAGCTAGGGGACCCACACTCCGTCCGAGTGTCGCCTAGCTAGGGGGCCACATTCCGTCCAAGTGTCGCCTAGCTAGGGGGCCCACACTCCGAGTGTCGCCTAGCTAGTGCGCCCACACTCCGTCCGAGTGTCGCCTAGCTAGAGGGCTCACACTCCATCCGAGTGTCGCCTAGCTAGGGGGCCCACACTCCGTCCGAGTGTCGCCTAGCTAGGGGGCCCACAGTCCGTCCGAGTGTCGCCTAGCTAGGGGGCCCACACTCCGTCCGAGTGTCGCCTAGCTAGTGGGCCCACACTCCGTCCGAGTGTCGCCTAGCTAGGGGGCCCACACTCCGAGTTTCGCCTAGCTAGGGGGCCCACACTCCGAGTGTCACCTAGCTAGGGGGCCCACACTCCGTCCGAGTGTCGCCTAGCTAGGGGGCCCACACTCCGTCCGAGTGTCGCCTAGCTACGGGGCCCACACTACGTCCGAGTGTTGCCTAGCTAGGGGGCCCACACTTCGTCCGAGTGTCGCCTAGCTAGGGGGCCCACACTCCGTCCGAGTGTCGCCTAGCTAGGGGGCCCACACTCCGTCCGAGTGTCGCCTAGCTAGGGGGCCCACACTCCGTCCGAGTGTCGCCTAGCTAGGGGGCCCACACTCCGTCCGAGTGTCGCCTAGCTAGGGGGCCCACACTCCGTCCGAGTGTCGCCTAGCTAGGGGGCCCACACTCCGTCCGAGTTTCGCCTAGCTAAGGGGCCCACACTCTGTCCGAGTGTCCCCTAGCCACACTCCATCCGAGTGTCACCTAGCTAGGGGGCCCACAATCCATCCGTGTGTCGCTTAGCTAGGGGGCCCACACTCCGTCCGAGTGTCGCCTAGCTAGGGGGCCCACACTCCGTGCGAGTGTCGCCTAGCTAGGGGGCCCACATTACGTCCGAGTGTCGCCTAGCTAGGGGGCCCACACTCCGTCCGAGTGTCGCCTAGTTAGGGGGCCCACACTCCGTCCGAGTGTCGCCTAGCTAGGGGGCCCACACTCCGTCCGAGTGTCGCCTAGCTAGTGGGCCCACACTCCGTCCGAGTGTCGCCTAGCTAGGGTGCTCACACTCCATCCGAGTGTCGCCTAGCTAGGGGGCCCACACTCCGTCCGAGTGTCGCCTAGCTAGGGGGCCCACAGTCCGTCCGAGTGTCACCTAGCTAGGGGGCCCACACTCCGTCCAAGTGTCGCCTAGCTAGGGGGCCCACACTCCATCCGAGTGTCGCCTAGCTGAGGGGCCCACACTCCGAGTATCACCTAGCTGGGGGGCCCACACTCCGAGTGTCGCCTAGCTAGGGGGCCCACACTCCGTCCGAGTGTAGCCTAGATAGGGGGCCCAAACTCCGTCCGAGTGTCGCATAGCTAGGGTGCCCACACTCTGTCCGAGTGTCGCATAGCTAGGGAGCCCAAACTCCGTCCGAGTGTCGCCTAGCTAGGGGGACCACACTCCGTCCGAGTGTCGCCTAGCTAGGGGGACCACACTCCGTCCGAGTGTCGCCTAGCTAGGGGGCCCACACTCCGTCCGAGTGTCCCCTAGCCACACTCCGTCCGAGTGTCGCCTAGCTAGGGGGGCCACACTCCATCCGAGAGTCGCCTAGCTAGGGGGCCCACACTCCGTCCGAGTGTCACCTAGCTAGGGGACCCACACTCCGTCCGAGTGTCGCCTAGCTAGGGGGCCACATTCCGTCCAAGTGTCGCCTTGCTAGGGGGCCCACACTCCGAGTGTCGCCTAGCTAGTGGGCCCACACTCCGTCCGAGTGTCGCCTAGCTAGAGGGCTCACACTCCATCCGAGTGTCGCCTAGCTAGGGGGCCCACACTCCGTCCGAGTGTCGCCTAGCTAGGGGGCCCACAGTCCGTCCGAGTGTCGCCTAGCTAGTGGGCCCACACTCCGTCCGAGTGTCGCCTAGCTAGGGGGCCCACACTCCGAGTTTCGCCTAGCTAGGGGGCCCACACTCCGAGTGTCGCCTAGCTAGGGGGCCCACACTCCGTCCGAGTGTCGCCTAGCTAGGGTGCCCACACTCCGTCCGAGTGTCGCCTAGCTACGGGGCCCACACTACGTCCGAGTGTTGCCTAGCTAGGGGGCCCACACTCCGTCCGAGTGTCGCCTAGCTAGGGGGCCCACACTCCGTCCGAGTGTCGCCTAGCTAGGGGGCCCACACTCCGTCCGAGTGTCGCCTAGCTAGGGGGCCCACACTCCGTCCGAGTGTCGCCTAGCTAGGGGGCCCACACTCCGTCCGAGTGTCGCCTAGCTAGGGGGCCCACACTCCGTCCGAGTTTCGCCTAGCTAAGGGGCCCACACTCCGTCCGAGTGTCCCCTAGCCACACTCCATCCGAGTGTCACCTAGCTAGGGGGCCCACAATCCATCCGTGTGTCGCTTAGCTAGGGGGCCCACACTCCGTCCGAGTGTCGCCTAGCTAGGGGGCCCACACTCCGTGCGAGTGTCGCCTAGCTAGGGAGCCCAAACTCCGTCCGAGTGTCGCCTAGATAGGGGGACCACACTCCGTCCGAGTGTCGCCTAGCTAGGGGGACCACACTCCGTCCGAGTGTCGCCTAGCTAGGGGGCCCACACTCCGTCCGAGTGTCCCCTAGCCACACTCCGTCCGAGTGTCGCCTAGCTAGGGGGGCCACACTCCATCCGAGAGTCTCCTAGCTAGGGGGCCCACACTCCGTACGAGTGTCACCTAGCTAGGGGACCCACACTCCGTCCGAGTGTCGCCTAGCTAGGGGGACACATTCCGTCCAAGTGTCGCCTAGCTAGGGGGCCCACACTCCGAGTGTCGCCTAGCTAGTGGGCCCACACTCCGTCCGAGTGTCGCCTAGCTAGAGGGCTCACACTCCATCCGAGTGTCGCCTAGCTAGGGGGCCCACACTCCGTCCGAGTGTCGCCTAGCTAGGGGGCCCACAGTCCGTCCGAGTGTCGCCTAGCTAGGGGGCCCACACTCCGTCCGAGTGTCGCCTAGCTAGTGGGCCCACACTCCGTCCGAGTGTCGCCTAGCTAGGGGGCCCACACTCCGTCCGAGTGTCCCCTAGCCACACTCCATCCGAGTGTCGCCTAGCTAGGGGGGCCACACTCCATCCGAGAGTCGCCTAGCTAGGGGGCCCACACTCCGTCCGAGTGTCACCTAGCTAGGGGACCCACACTCCGTCCGAGTGTCGCCTAGCTAGGGGGCCACATTCCGTCCAAGTGTCGCCTAGCTAGGGGGCCCACACTCCGAGTGTCGCCTAGCTAGTGGGCCCACACTCCGTCCGAGTGTCGCCTAGCTAGAGGGCTCACACTCCATCCGAGTGTCGCCTAGCTAGGGGGCCCACACTTCGTCCGAGTGTCGCCTAGCTAGGGGGCCCACAGTCCGTCCGAGTGTCGCCTAGCTAGGGGGCCCACACTCCGTCCGAGTGTCGCCTAGCTAGTGGGCCCACACTCCGTCCGAGTGTCGCCTAGCTAGGGGGCCCACACTCCGAGTTTCGCCTAGCTAGGGGGCCCACACTCCGAGTGTCGCCTAGCTAGGGGGCCCACACTCCGTCCGAGTGTCGCCTAGCTAGGGGGCCCACACTCCGTCCAAGTGTCGCCTAGCTAGGGGGCCCACACTCCGTCCGAGTGTCGCCTAGCTAGGGGGCCCACACTCCGTCCGAGTGTCGCCTAGCTAGGGGGCCCACACTCCGTCCGAGTGTCGCCTAGCTAGGGGGCCCACACTCCGTCCGAGTTTCGCCTAGCTAAGGGGCCCACACTCCGTCCGAGTGTCCCCTAGCCACACTCCATCCGAGTGTCACCCTAGCTAGGGGGCCCACAATCCATCCGTGTGTCGCTTAGCTAGGGGGCCCACACTCCGTCCGAGTGTCGCCTAGCTAGGGGGCCCACACTCCGTGCGAGTGTCGCCTAGCTAGGGAGCCCAAACTCCGTCCGAGTGTCGCCTAGATAGGGGGACCACACTCCGTCCGAGTGTCGCCTAGCTAGGGGGACCACACTCCGTCCGAGTGTCGCCTAGCTAGGGGGCCCACACTCCGTCCGAGTGTCCCCTAGCCACACTCCGTCCGAGTGTCGCCTAGCTAGGGGGGCCACACTCCATCCGAGAGTCTCCTAGCTAGGGGGCCCACACTCCGTACGAGTGTCACCTAGCTAGGGGACCCACACTCCGTCCGAGTGTCGCCTAGCTAGGGGGACACATTCCGTCCAAGTGTCGCCTAGCTAGGGGGCCCACACTCCGAGTGTCGCCTAGCTAGTGGGCCCACACTCCGTCCGAGTGTCGCCTAGCTAGAGGGCTCACACTCCATCCGAGTGTCGCCTAGCTAGGGGGCCCACACTCCGTCCGAGTGTCGCCTAGCTAGGGGGCCCACAGTCCGTCCGAGTGTCGCCTAGCTAGGGGGCCCACACTCCGTCCGAGTGTCGCCTAGCTAGTGGGCCCACACTCCGTCCGAGTGTCGCCTAGCTAGGGGGCCCACACTCCGTCCGAGTGTCCCCTAGCCACACTCCATCCGAGTGTCGCCTAGCTAGGGGGGCCACACTCCATCCGAGAGTCGCCTAGCTAGGGGGCCCACACTCCGTCCGAGTGTCACCTAGCTAGGGGACCCACACTCCGTCCGAGTGTCGCCTAGCTAGGGGGCCACATTCCGTCCAAGTGTCGCCTAGCTAGGGGGCCCACACTCCGAGTGTCGCCTAGCTAGTGGGCCCACACTCCGTCCGAGTGTCGCCTAGCTAGAGGGCTCACACTCCATCCGAGTGTCGCCTAGCTAGGGGGCCCACACTTCGTCCGAGTGTCGCCTAGCTAGGGGGCCCACAGTCCGTCCGAGTGTCGCCTAGCTAGGGGGCCCACACTCCGTCCGAGTGTCGCCTAGCTAGTGGGCCCACACTCCGTCCGAGTGTCGCCTAGCTAGGGGGCCCACACTCCGAGTTTCGCCTAGCTAGGGGGCCCACACTCCGAGTGTCGCCGAGCTAGGGGGCCCACACTCCGTCCGAGTGTCGCCTAGCTAGGGGGCCCACACTCCGTCCGAGTGTCGCCTAGCTACGGGGCCCACACTCCGTCCGAGTGTCGCCTGGCTAGGGGGCCCACACTCCGTCCGAGTGTCGCCTAGCTAGGGGGCCCACACTCCGTCCGAGTGTCGCCTAGCTAGGGGGCCCACACTCCGTCCGAGTGTCGCCTAGCTAGGGGGCCCACACTCCGTCCGAGTGTCGCCTAGCTAGGGGGCCCACACTCCGTCCGAGTGTCGCCTAGCTAGGGGGCCCACACTCCGTCCGAGTGTCGCCTAGCTAGGGGGCCCACACTCCGTCCGAGTGTCGCCTAGCTAGGGGGCCCACACTCCGTCCGAGTTTCGCCTAGCTAAGGGGCCCACACTCCGTCCGAGTGTCCCCTAGCCACACTCCATCCGAGTGTCACCTAGCTAGGGGGCCCACAATCCATCCATGTGTCGCTTAGCTAGGGGGCCCACACTCCGTCCGAGTGTCACTTAGCTAGGGGGCCCACGCTCCGTGCGAGTGTCGCCTAGCTAGGGGGCCCACATTACGTCCGAGTGTCGCCTAGCTAGGGGGCCCACACTCCGTCCGAGTGTCGCCTAGTTAGGGGGCCCACACTCCGTCCGAGTGTCGCCTAGCTAGGGGGCCCACACTCCGTCCGAGTGTCGCCTAGCTAGTGGGCCCACACTCCGTCCGAGTGTCGCCTAGCTAGGGGGCTCACACTCCATCCGAGTGTCGCCTAGCTAGGGGGCCCACACTCCGTCCGAGTGTCGCCTAGCTAGGGGGCCCACAGTCCGTCCGAGTGTCACCTAGCTAGGGGGCCCACACTCCGTCCAAGTGTCGCCTAGCTAGGGGGCCCACACTCCATCCGAGTGTCGCCTAGCTGAGGGGCCCACACTCCGAGTATCACCTAGCTGGGGGGCCCACACTCCGAGTGTCGCCTAGCAAGGGGGCCCACACTCCGTCCGAGTGTAGCCTAGCTAGGGGGCCCAAACTCCGTCCGAGTGTCGCATAGCTAGGGGGCCCACACTCTGTCCGAGTGTCGCATAGCTAGGGAGCCCAAACTCCGTCCGAGTGTCGCCTAGCTAGGGGGACCACACTCCGTCCGAGTGTCGCCTAGCTAGGGGGACCACACTCCGTCCGAGTGTCGCCTAGCTAGGGGGCCCACACTCCGAGTGTCGCCTAGCTAGGGTGCCCACACTCCGTCCCAGTGTCGCCTAGCTAGGGGGCCCACACTCTGTCCGAGTGTCGCCTAGCTAGGGGGCCCACACTCCGTCCGAGTGTCGCCTTGCTAGGGGGCCCACACTCCGAGTGTCGCCTAGCTAGTGGGCCCACACTCCGTCCGAGTGTCGCCTAGCTAGAGGGCTCACACTCCATCCGAGTGTCGCCTAGCTAGGGGGCCCACACTCCGTCCGAGTGTCGCCTAGCTAGGGGGCCCACAGTCCGTCCGAGTGTCGCCTAGCTAGTGGGCCCACACTCCGTCCGAGTGTCGCCTAGCTAGGGGGCCCACACTCCGAGTTTCGCCTAGCTAGGGGGCCCACACTCCGAGTGTCGCCTAGCTAGGGGGCCCACACTCCGTCCGAGTGTCGCCTAGCTAGGGTGCCCACACTCCGTCCGAGTGTCGCCTAGCTACGGGGCCCACACTACGTCCGAGTGTTGCCTAGCTAGGGGGCCCACACTCCGTCCGAGTGTCGCCTAGCTAGGGGGCCCACACTCCGTCCGAGTGTCGCCTAGCTAGGGGGCCCACACTCCGTCCGAGTGTCGCCTAGCTAGGGGGCCCACACTCCGTCCGAGTGTCGCCTAGCTAGGGGGCCCACACTCCGTCCGAGTGTCGCCTAGCTAGGGGGCCCACACTCCGTCCGAGTTTCGCCTAGCTAAGGGGCCCACACTCCGTCCGAGTGTCCCCTAGCCACACTCCATCCGAGTGTCACCTAGCTAGGGGGCCCACAATCCATCCGTGTGTCGCTTAGCTAGGGGGCCCACACTCCGTCCGAGTGTCGCCTAGCTAGGGGGCCCACACTCCGTGCGAGTGTCGCCTAGCTAGGGAGCCCAAACTCCGTCCGAGTGTCGCCTAGATAGGGGGACCACACTCCGTCCGAGTGTCGCCTAGCTAGGGGGACCACACTCCGTCCGAGTGTCGCCTAGCTAGGGGGCCCACACTCCGTCCGAGTGTCACCTAGCCACACTCCGTCCGAGTGTCGCCTAGCTAGGGGGGCCACACTCCATCCGAGAGTCTCCTAGCTAGGGGGCCCACACTCCGTACGAGTGTCACCTAGCTAGGGGACCCACACTCCGTCCGAGTGTCGCCTAGCTAGGGGGACACATTCCGTCCAAGTGTCGCCTAGCTAGGGGGCCCACACTCCGAGTGTCGCCTAGCTAGTGGGCCCACACTCCGTCCGAGTGTCGCCTAGCTAGAGGGCTCACACTCCATCCGAGTGTCGCCTAGCTAGGGGGCCCACACTCCGTCCGAGTGTCGCCTAGCTAGGGGGCCCACAGTCCGTCCGAGTGTCGCCTAGCTAGGGGGCCCACACTCCGTCCGAGTGTCGCCTAGCTAGTGGGCCCACACTCCGTCCGAGTGTCGCCTAGCTAGGGGGCCCACACTCCGTCCGAGTGTCCCCTAGCCACACTCCATCCGAGTGTCGCCTAGCTAGGGGGGCCACACTCCATCCGAGAGTCGCCTAGCTAGGGGGCCCACACTCCGTCCGAGTGTCACCTAGCTAGGGGACCCACACTCCGTCCGAGTGTCGCCTAGCTAGGGGGCCACATTCCGTCCAAGTGTCGCCTAGCTAGGGGGCCCACACTCCGAGTGTCGCCTAGCTAGTGGGCCCACACTCCGTCCGAGTGTCGCCTAGCTAGAGGGCTCACACTCCATCCGAGTGTCGCCTAGCTAGGGGGCCCACACTTCGTCCGAGTGTCGCCTAGCTAGGGGGCCCACAGTCCGTCCGAGTGTCGCCTAGCTAGGGGGCCCACACTCCGTCCGAGTGTCGCCTAGCTAGTGGGCCCACACTCCGTCCGAGTGTCGCCTAGCTAGGGGGCCCACACTCCGAGTTTCGCCTAGCTAGGGGGCCCACACTCCGAGTGTCGCCTAGCTAGGGGGCCCACACTCCGTCCGAGTGTCGCCTAGCTAGGGGGCCCACACTCCGTCCGAGTGTCGCCTAGCTACGGGGCCCACACTCCGTCCGAGTGTCGCCTGGCTAGGGGGCCCACACTCCGTCCGAGTGTCGCCTAGCTAGGGGGCCCACACTCCGTCCGAGTGTCGCCTAGCTAGGGGGCCCACACTCCGTCCGAGTGTCGCCTAGCTAGGGGGCCCACACTCCGTCCGAGTGTCGCCTAGCTAGGGGGCCCACACTCCGTCCGAGTGTCGCCTAGCTAGGGGGCCCACACTCCGTCCGAGTGTCGCCTAGCTAGGGGGCCCACACTCCGTCCGAGTGTCGCCTAGCTAGGGGGCCCACACTCCGTCCGAGTTTCGCCTAGCTAAGGGGCCCACACTCCGTCCGAGTGTCCCCTAGCCACACTCCATCCGAGTGTCACCTAGCTAGGGGGCCCACAATCCATCCATGTGTCGCTTAGCTAGGGGGCCCACACTCCGTCCGAGTGTCGCTTAGCTAGGGGGCCCACGCTCCGTGCGAGTGTCGCCTAGCTAGGGGGCCCACATTACGTCCGAGTGTCGCCTAGCTAGGGGGCCCACACTCCGTCCGAGTGTCGCCTAGTTAGGGGGCCCACACTCCGTCCGAGTGTCGCCTAGCTAGGGGGCCCACACTCCGTCCGAGTGTCGCCTAGCTAGTGGGCCCACACTCCGTCCGAGTGTCGCCTAGCTAGGGGGCTCACACTCCATCCGAGTGTCGCCTAGCTAGGGGGCCCACACTCCGTCCGAGTGTCGCCTAGCTAGGGGGCCCACAGTCCGTCCGAGTGTCACCTAGCTAGGGGGCCCACACTCCGTCCAAGTGTCGCCTAGCTAGGGGGCCCACACTCCATCCGAGTGTCGCCTAGCTGAGGGGCCCACACTCCGAGTATCACCTAGCTGGGGGGCCCACACTCCGAGTGTCGCCTAGCAAGGGGGCCCACACTCCGTCCGAGTGTAGCCTAGCTAGGGGGCCCAAACTCCGTCCGAGTGTCGCATAGCTAGGGGGCCCACACTCTGTCCGAGTGTCGCATAGCTAGGGAGCCCAAACTCCGTCCGAGTGTCGCCTAGCTAGGGGGACCACACTCCGTCCGAGTGTCGCCTAGCTAGGGGGACCACACTCCGTCCGAGTGTCGCCTAGCTAGGGGGCCCACACTCCGAGTGTCGCCTAGCTAGGGTGCCCACACTCCGTCCCAGTGTCGCCTAGCTAGGGGGCCCACACTCCGTCCGAGTGTCGCCTAGCTAGGGGGCCCACACTCCGTCCGAGTGTCGCCTAGCTAGGGGGACCACACTCCGTCCGAGTGTCGCCTAGCTAGGGGGCCCACACTCCGTCCGAGTGTCGCCTAGCTACGGGGCCCACACTCCGAGTGTCGCCTAGCTAGGGGGCCCACACTCCGTCCGAGTTTCGCCTAGCTAGGGGGCCCACACTCCGTCCGAGAGTCCCCTAGCCACACTCCGTCCGAGTGTCGCCTAGCTAGGGGGCGCACAATCCCTCCGAGTGTCGCTTAGCTAGGGGGCCCACACTCCGTGCGAGTGTCGCCTAGCTAGGGGGCCCACATTACGTCCAAGTGTCGCCTAGCTAGGGGGCCCACACCCCATCCGAGTGTCGCCTAGCTAGGGGTCCCACACTCCGTCCGAGTGTCGCCTAGCTAGGGGGCCCACACTACGTCCGAGTGTCGCCTAGCTAGGGGGCCCACACTCCGAGTGTCGCCTAGCTAGGGGGCCCACACTCCGTCCGAGTGTCGCCTAGCTAGGGGGCCCACACTCCGTCCGAGTGTCGCCTAGCTAGGGGGCCCACACTCCGTCCGAGTGTCGCCTAGCTAGGGGGCCCACACTCCGTCCGAGTGTCGCCTAGCTAGGGGGCCCACACTCCGAGTGTCGCCTAGCTAGGGGGCCCACACTCCGTCCGAGTGTCGCCTAGCTAGGGGGCCACACTCCGTCCGAGTGTCGCCTAGCTAGGGGGCCCACACTCCGTCCGAGTGTCGCCTAGCTAGGGGGCCCACACTCCGTCCGAGTGTCGCCTAGCTAGGGGGCCCACACTCCGAGTGTCGCCTAGCTAGTGGGCCCATCGCCTAGCTAGGGGGCCCACACTCCGTCAGAGTGTCGCCTAGCTAGGGGGCCCACACTCCGTCCGAGTGTCGCCTAGCTAGGGGGCTCACACTCCGTCAGAGTGTTGCCTAGCTAGGGGGCCCACACTCCGTCCGAGTGTCGCCTAGCTAGGGGGCCCACACTCCGTCCGAGTGTCGCCTAGCTAGGGGGCCCACACTCCGTCCGAGTGTCACCTAGCTAGGGGGCCCACACCCCGTCCGAGTGTCGCCTAGCTAGTGGTCCCACACTCCGTCCGAGTGTCGCCTAGCTAGGGGGCCCACACTCCGTCCGAGTGTCGCCTAGCTAGGGGGCCCACACTCCGAGGGTCGCCTAGCTAGGGGGCCCACACTCCGTCCGAGTGTCGCCTAGCTAGGGGGACCACACTCCGTCCGAGTGTCGCCTAGCTAGGGGGCCCACACTCCGTCCGAGTGTCGCCTATATAGGGGGCCCACACTCCGTCCGAGAGTCGCCTAGCTAGGGGGCCCACACTCCGTCAGAGTGTCGCCTAGCTAGGGGGCCCACACTCCGTCCGAGTGTCGCCTAGCTAGGGGGCCCACACTCCGTCCGAGTGTCACCTAGCTAGGGGGCCCACACCCCGTCCGAGTGTCGCCTATCTAGTGGTCCCACACTCCGTCCGAGTTTCGCCTAGCTAGGGGGCCCACACTCCGTCCGAGTGTCGCCTAGCTAGGGGGCCCACACTCCGAGGGTCGCCTAGCTAGGGGGCCCACACTCCGTCCGAGTGTCGCCTAGCTAGGGGGCCCACACTCCGTCCGTGTGTCGCCTAGCTAGAGGGCCCACACTCCGTCCGAGTGTCGCCTATCTAGGGGGCCCACACTCCGTCCGAGTGTCGCCTAGCTAGGAGGCCCACACTCCGTCCGAGTGTCGCCTAGCTAGGGGGCCCATCGCCTAGCTAGGGGGCCCACACTCCGTCCGAGTGTCGCCTAGCTAGTGGGCCCACACTCCGTCCGAGTGTCGCCTAGCTAGGGGGCTCACACTCCATCCGAGTGTCGCCTAGCTAGGGGGCCCACACTCCGTCCGAGTGTCGCCTAGCTAGGGGGCCCACAGTCCGTCCGAGTGTCACCTAGCTAGGGGGCCCACACTCCGTCCAAGTGTCACCTAGCTAGGGGGCCCACACTCCATCCGAGTGTCGCCTAGCTGAGGGGCCCACACTCCGAGTATCACCTAGCTGGGGGGCCCACACTCCGAGTGTCGCCTAGCTAGGGGGCCCACACTCCGTCCGAGTGTAGCCTAGCTAGGGGGCCCAAACTCCGTCCGAGTGTCGCATAGCTAGGGGGCCCACACTCTGTCCGAGTGTCGCATAGCTAGGGAGCCCAAACTCCGTCCGAGTGTCGCCTAGCTAGGGGGACCACACTCCGTCCGAGTGTCGCCTAGCTAGGGGGACCACACTCCGTCCGAGTGTCGCCTAGCTAGGGGGCCCACACTCCGTCCGAGTGTCCCCTAGCCACACTCCGTCCGAGTGTCGCCTAGCTAGGGGGGCCACACTCCATCCGAGAGTCTCCTAGCTAGGGGGCCCACACTCCGTCCGAGTGTCACCTAGCTAGGGGACCCACACTCCGTCCGAGTGTCGCCTAGCTAGGGGGACACATTCCGTCCAAGTGTCGCCTAGCTAGGGGGCCCACACTCCGAGTGTCGCCTAGCTAGTGGGCCCACACTCCGTCCGAGTGTCGCCTAGCTAGAGGGCTCACACTCCATCCGAGTGTCGCCTAGCTAGGGGGCCCACACTCCGTCCGAGTGTCGCCTAGCTAGGGGGCCCACAGTCCGTCCGAGTGTCGCCTAGCTAGGGGGCCCACACCCCGTCCGAGTGTCGCCTAGCTAGTGGGCCCACACTCCGTCCGAGTGTCGCCTAGCTAGGGGGCCCACACTCCGTCCGAGTGTCCCCTAGCCACACTCCGTCCGAGTGTCGCCTAGCTAGGGGGGCCACACTCCATCCGAGAGTCGCCTAGCTAGGGGGCCCACACTCCGTCCGAGTGTCACCTAGCTAGGGGACCCACACTCCGTCCGAGTGTCGCCTAGCTAGGGGGCCACATTCCGTCCAAGTGTCGCCTAGCTAGGGGGCCCACACTCCGAGTGTCGCCTAGCTAGTGGGCCCACACTCCGTCCGAGTGTCGCCTAGCTAGAGGGCTCACACTCCATCCGAGTGTCGCCTAGCTAGGGGGCCCACACTCCGTCCGAGTGTCGCCTAGCTAGGGGGCCCACAGTCCGTCCGAGTGTCGCCTAGCTAGGGGGCCCACACTCCGTCCGAGTGTCGCCTAGCTAGTGGGCCCACACTCCGTCCGAGTGTCGCCTAGCTAGGGGGCCCACACTCCGAGTTTCGCCTAGCTAGGGGGCCCACACTCCGAGTGTCGCCTAGCTAGGGGGCCCACACTCCGTCCGAGTGTCGCCTAGCTAGGGGGCCCACACTCCGTCCGAGTGTCGCCTAGCTACGGGGCCCACACTACGTCCGAGTGTTGCCTAGCTAGGGGGCCCACACTCCGTCCGAGTGTCGCCTAGCTAGGGGGCCCACACTCCGTCCGAGTGTCGCCTAGCTAGGGGGCCCACACTCCGTCCGAGTGTCGCCTAGCTAGGGGGCCCACACTCCGTCCGAGTGTCGCCTACCTAGGGGGCCCACACTCCGTCCGAGTGTCGCCTAGCTAGGGGGCCCACACTCCGTCCGAGTGTCGCCTAGCTAGGGGGCCCACACTCCGTCCGAGTTTCGCCTAGCTAAGGGGCCCACACTCCGTCCGAGTGTCCCCTAGCCACACTCCATCCGAGTGTCACCTAGCTAGGGGGCCCACAATCCATCCGTGTGTCGCTTAGCTAGGGGGCCCACACTCCGTCCGAGTGTCGCCTAGCTAGGGGGCCCACACTCCGTGCGAGTGTCGCCTAGCTAGGGGGCCCACATTACGTCCGAGTGTCGCCTAGCTAGGGGGCCCACACTCCGTCCGAGTGTCGCCTAGTTAGGGGGCCCACACTCCGTCCGAGTGTCGCCTAGCTAGGGGGCCCACACTCCGTCAGAGTGTCGCCTAGCTAGGGGGCCCACATTCCGTCCGAGTGTCGCCTAGCTAGGGGGCCCACACTCCGTCCGAGTGTCACCTAGCTAGGGGGCCCACACCCCGTCCGAGTGTCGCCTAGCTAGTGGTCCCACACTCCGTCCGAGTGTCGCCTAGCTAGGGGGCCCACACTCCGTCCGAGTGTCGCCTAGCTAGGGGGCCCACACTCCGTCAGAGTGTCGCCTAGCTAGGGGGCCCACACTCCGTCCGAGTGTCGCCTAGCTAGGGGGCCCACACTCCGTCCGAGTGTCACCTAGCTAGGGGGCCCACACCCCGTCCGAGTGTCGCCTAGCTAGTGGTCCCACACTCCGTCCGAGTGTCGCCTAGCTAGGGGGCCCACACTCCGTCCGAGTGTCGCCTATATAGGGGGCCCACACTCCGTCCGAGTGTCGCCTAGCTAGGGGGCCCACACTCCGTCAGAGTGTCGCCTAGCTAGGGGGCCCACACTCCGTCAGAGTGTCGCCTAGCTAGGGGGCCCACACTCCGTCCGAGTGTCACCTAGCTAGGGGGCCCACACCCCGTCCGAGTGTCGCCTAGCTAGTGGTCCCACACTCCGTCCGAGTGTCGCCTAGCTAGGGGGCCCACACGCCGTCCGAGTGTCGCCTAGCTAGGGGGCCCACACTCCGAGGGTCGCCTAGCTAGGGGGCCCACACTCCGTCCGAGTGTCGCCTAGCTAGGGGGCCCACACTCCGTCCGTGTGTCGCCTAGCTAGGGGGCCCACACTCCGTCCGAGTGTCGCCTATCTAGGGGGCCCACACTCCGTCCGAGTGTCGCCTAGCTAGGGGGCCCACACTCCGTCCGAGTGTCGCCTAGCTAGGGGGCCCATCGCCTAGCTAGGGGGCCCACACTCCGTCCGAGTGTCGCCTAGCTAGTGGGCCCACACTCCGTCCGAGTGTCGCCTAGCTAGGGGGCTCACACTCCATCCGAGTGTCGCCTAGCTAGGGGGCCCACACTCCGTCCGAGTGTCGCCTAGCTAGGGGGCCCACAGTCCGTCCGAGTGTCACCTAGCTAGGGGGCCCACACTCCGTCCAAGTGTCGCCTAGCTAGGGGGCCCACACTCCATCCGAGTGTCGCCTAGCTGAGGGGCCCACACTCCGAGTATCACCTAGCTGGGAGGCCCACACTCCGAGTGTCGCCTAGCTAGGGGGCCCACACTCCGTCCGAGTGTAGCCTAGCTAGGGGGCCCAAACTCCGTCCGAGTGTCGCATAGCTAGGGGGCCCACACTCTGTCCGAGTGTCGCATAGCTAGGGAGCCCAAACTCCGTCCGAGTGTCGCCTAGCTAGGGGGACCACACTCCGTCCAAGTGTCGCCTAGCTAGGGGGACCACACTCCGTCCGAGTGTCGCCTAGCTAGGGGGCCCACACTCCGTCCGAGTGTCCCCTAGCCACACTCCGTCCGAGTGTCGCCTAGCTAGGGGGGCCACACTCCATCCGAGAGTCTCCTAGCTAGGGGGCCCACACTCCGTCCGAGTGTCACCTAGCTAGGGGACCCACACTCCGTCCGAGTGTCGCCTAGCTAGGGGGACACATTCCGTCCAAGTGTCGCCTAGCTAGGGGGCCCACACTCCGAGTGTCGCCTAGCTAGTGGGCCCACACTCCGTCCGAGTGTCGCCTAGCTAGAGGGCTCACACTCCATCCGAGTGTCGCCTAGCTAGGGGGCCCACACTCCGTCCGAGTGTCGCCTAGCTAGGGGGCCCACAGTCCGTCCGAGTGTCGCCTAGCTAGGGGGCCCACACTCCGTCCGAGTGTCGCCTAGCTAGTGGGCCCACACTCCGTCCGAGTGTCGCCTAGCTAGGGGGCCCACACTCCGTCCGAGTGTCCCCTAGCCACACTCCGTCCGAGTGTCGCCTAGCTAGGGGGGCCACACTCCATCCGAGAGTCGCCTAGCTAGGGGGCCCACACTCCGTCCGAGTGTCACCTAGCTAGGGGACCCACACTCCGTCCGAGTGTCGCCTAGCTAGGGGGCCACATTCCGTCCAAGTGTCGCCTAGCTAGGGGTCCCACACTCCGAGTGTCGCCTAGCTAGTGGGCCCACACTCCGTCCGAGTGTCGCCTAGCTAGAGGGCTCACACTCCATCCGAGTGTCGCCTAGCTAGGGGGCCCACACTCCGTCCGAGTGTCGCCTAGCTAGGGGGCCCACAGTCCGTCCGAGTGTCGCCTAGCTAGGGGGCCCACACTCCGTCCGAGTGTCGCCTAGCTAGTGGGCCCACACTCCGTCCGAGTGTCGCCTAGCTAGGGGGCCCACACTCCGAGTTTCGCCTAGCTAGGGGGCCCACACTCCGAGTGTCACCTAGCTAGGGGGCCCACACTCCGTCCGAGTGTCGCCTAGCTAGGGGGCCCACACTCCGTCCGAGTGTCGCCTAGCTACGGGGCCCACACTACGTCCGAGTGTTGCCTAGCTAGGGGGCCCACACTCCGTCCGAGTGTCGCCTAGCTAGGGGGCCCACACTCCGTCCGAGTGTCGCCTAGCTAGGGGGCCCACACTCCGTCCGAGTGTCGCCTAGCTAGGGGGCCCACACTCCGTCCGAGTGTCGCCTAGCTAGGGGGCCCACACTCCGTCCGAGTGTCGCCTAGCTAGGGGGCCCACACTCCGTCCGAGTGTCGCCTAGCTAGGGGGCCCACACTCCGTCCGAGTTTCGCCTAGCTAAGGGGCCCACACTCCGTCCGAGTGTCCCCTAGCCACACTCCATCCTAGTGTCACCTAGCTAGGGGGCCCACAATCCATCCGTGTGTCGCTTAGCTAGGGGGCCCACACTCCGTCCGAGTGTCGCCTAGCTAGGGGGCCCACACTCCGTGCGAGTGTCGCCTAGCTAGGGGGCCCACATTACGTCCGAGTGTCGCCTAGCTAGGGGGCCCACACTCCGTCCGAGTGTCGCCTAGTTAGGGGGCCCACACTCCGTCCGAGTGTCGCCTAGCTAGGGGGCCCACACTCCGTCCGAGTGTCGCCTAGCTAGTGGGCCCACACTCCGTCCGAGTGTCGCCTAGCTAGGGGGCTCACACTCCATCCGAGTGTCGCCTAGCTAGGGGGCCCACACTCCGTCCGAGTGTCGCCTAGCTAGGGGGCCCACAGTCCGTCCGAGTGTCACCTAGCTAGGGGGCCCACACTCCGTCCAAGTGTCGCCTAGCTAGGGGGCCCACACTCCATCCGAGTGTCGCCTAGCTGAGGGGCCCACACTCCGAGTATCACCTAGCTGGGGGGCCCACACTCCGAGTGTCGCCTAGCTAGGGGGCCCACACTCCGTCCGAGTGTAGCCTAGATAGGGGGCCCAAACTCCGTCCGAGTGTCGCATAGCTAGGGGGCCCACACTCTGTCCGAGTGTCGCATAGCTAGGGAGCCCAAACTCCGTCCGAGTGTCGCCTAGCTAGGGGGACCACACTCCGTCCGAGTGTCGCCTAGCTAGGGGGACCACACTCCGTCCGAGTGTCGCCTAGCTAGGGGGCCCACACTCCGTCCGAGTGTCCCCTAGCCACACTCCGTCCGAGTGTCGCCTAGCTAGGGGGGCCACACTCCATCCGAGAGTCGCCTAGCTAGGGGGCCCACACTCCGTCCGAGTGTCACCTAGCTAGGGGACCCACACTCCGTCCGAGTGTCGCCTAGCTAGGGGGCCACATTCCGTCCAAGTGTCGCCTTGCTAGGGGGCCCACACTCCGAGTGTCGCCTAGCTAGTGGGCCCACACTCCGTCCGAGTGTCGCCTAGCTAGAGGGCTCACACTCCATCCGAGTGTCGCCTAGCTAGGGGGCCCACACTCCGTCCGAGTGTCGCCTAGCTAGGGGGCCCACAGTCCGTCCGAGTGTCGCCTAGCTAGTGGGCCCACACTCCGTCCGAGTGTCGCCTAGCTAGGGGGCCCACACTCCGAGTTTCGCCTAGCTAGGAAGCCCACACTCCGAGTGTCGCCTAGCTAGGGGGCCCACACTCCGTCCGAGTGTCGCCTAGCTAGGGGGCCCACACTCCGTCCGAGTGTCGCCTAGCTACGGGGCCCACACTACGTCCGAGTGTTGCCTAGCTAGGGGGCCCACACTCCGTCCGAGTGTCGCCTAGCTAGGGGGCCCACACTCCGTCCGAGTGTCGCCTAGCTAGGGGGCCCACACTCCGTCCGAGTGTCGCCTAGCTAGGGGGCCCACACTCCGTCCGAGTGTCGCCTAGCTAGGGGGCCCACACTCCGTCCGAGTGTCGCCTAGCTAGGGGGCCCACACTCCGTCCGAGTTTCGCCTAGCTAAGGGGCCCACACTCCGTCCGAGTGTCCCCTAGCCACACTCCATCCGAGTGTCACCTAGCTAGGGGGCCCACAATCCATCCGTGTGTCGCTTAGCTAGGGGGCCCACACTCCGTCCGAGTGTCGCCTAGCTAGGGGGCCCACACTCCGTGCGAGTGTCGCCTAGCTAGGGAGCCCAAACTCCGTCCGAGTGTCGCCTAGCTAGGGGGACCACACTCCGTCCGAGTGTCGCCTAGCTAGGGGGACCACACTCCGTCCGAGTGTCGCCTAGCTAGGGGGCCCACACTCCGTCCGAGTGTCCCCTAGCCACACTCCGTCCGAGTGTCGCCTAGCTAGGGGGGCCACACTCCATCCGAGAGTCTCCTAGCTAGGGGGCCCACACTCCGTACGAGTGTCACCTAGCTAGGGGACCCACACTCCGTCCGAGTGTCGCCTAGCTAGGGGGACACATTCCGTCCAAGTGTCGCCTAGCTAGGGGGCCCACACTCCGAGTGTCGCCTAGCTAGTGGGCCCACACTCCGTCCGAGTGTCGCCTAGCTAGAGGGCTCACACTCCATCCGAGTGTCGCCTAGCTAGGGGGCCCACACTCCGTCCGAGTGTCGCCTAGCTAGGGGGCCCACAGTCCGTCCGAGTGTCGCCTAGCTAGGGGGCCCACACTCCGTCCGAGTGTCGCCTAGCTAGTGGGCCCACACTCCGTCCGAGTGTCGCCTAGCTAGGGGGCCCACACTCCGTCCGAGTGTCCCCTAGCCACACTCCATCCGAGTGTCGCCTAGCTAGGGGGGCCACACTCCATCCGAGAGTCGCCTAGCTAGGGGGCCCACACTCCGTCCGAGTGTCACCTAGCTAGGGGACCCACACTCCGTCCGAGTGTCGCCTAGCTAGGGGGCCACATTCCGTCCAAGTGTCGCCTAGCTAGGGGGCCCACACTCCGAGTGTCGCCTAGCTAGTGGGCCCACACTCCGTCCGAGTGTCGCCTAGCTAGAGGGCTCACACTCCATCCGAGTGTCGCCTAGCTAGGGGGCCCACACTTCGTCCGAGTGTCGCCTAGCTAGGGGGCCCACAGTCCGTCCGAGTGTCGCCTAGCTAGGGGGCCCACACTCCGTCCGAGTGTCGCCTATCTAGTGGGCCCACACTCCGTCCGAGTGTCGCCTAGCTAGGGGGCCCACACTCCGAGTTTCGCCTAGCTAGGGGGCCCACACTCCGAGTGTCGCCTAGCTAGGGGGCCCACACTCCGTCCGAGTGTCGCCTAGCTAGGGGGCCCACACTCCGTCCGAGTGTCGCCTAGCTACGGGGCCCACACTACGTCCGAGTGTCGCCTAGCTAGGGGGCCCACACTCCGTCCGAGTGTCGCCTAGCTAGGGGGCCCAGACTCCGTCCGAGTGTCGCCTAGCTAGGGGGCCCACACTCCGTCCGAGTGTCGCCTAGCTAGGGGGCCCACACTCCGTCCGAGTGTCGCCTAGCTAGGGGGCCCACACTCCGTCCGAGTGTCGCCTAGCTAGGGGGCCCACACTCCGTCCGAGTGTCGCCTAGCTAGGGGGCCCACACTCCGTCCGAGTGTCGCCTAGCTAGGGGGCCCACACTCCGTCCGAGTTTCGCCTAGCTAAGGGGCCCACACTCCGTCCGAGTGTCCCCTAGCCACACTCCATCCGAGTGTCACCTAGCTAGGGGGCCCACAATCCATCCATGTGTCGCTTAGCTAGGGGGCCCACACTCCGTCCGAGTGTCGCTTAGCTAGGGGGCCCACGCTCCGTGCGAGTGTCGCCTAGCTAGGGGGCCCACATTACGTCCGAGTGTCGCCTAGCTAGGGGGCCCACACTCCGTCCGAGTGTCGCCTAGTTAGGGGGCCCACACTCCGTCCGAGTGTCGCCTAGCTAGGGGGCCCACACTCCGTCCGAGTGTCGCCTAGCTAGTGGGCCCACACTCCGTCCGAGTGTCGCCTAGCTAGGGGGCTCACACTCCATCCGAGTGTCGCCTAGCTAGGGGGCCCACACTCCGTCCGAGTGTCGCCTAGCTAGGGGGCCCACAGTCCGTCCGAGTGTCACCTAGCTAGGGGGCCCACACTCCGTCCAAGTGTCGCCTAGCTAGGGGGCCCACACTCCATCCGAGTGTCGCCTAGCTGAGGGGCCCACACTCCGAGTATCACCTAGCTGGGGGGCCCACACTCCGAGTGTCGCCTAGCTAGGGGGCCCACACTCCGTCCGAGTGTAGCCTAGCTAGGGGGCCCAAACTCCGTCCGAGTGTCGCATAGCTAGGGGGCCCACACTCTGTCCGAGTGTCGCATAGCTAGGGAGCCCAAACTCCGTCCGAGTGTCGCCTAGCTAGGGGGACCACACTCCGTCCGAGTGTCGCCTAGCTAGGGGGACCACACTCCGTCCGAGTGTCGCCTAGCTAGGGGGCCCACACTCCGTCCGAGTGTCCCCTAGCCACACTCCATCCGAGTGTCGCCTAGCTAGGGGGGCCACACTCCATCCGAGAGTCGCCTAGCTAGGGGGCCCACACTCCGTCCGAGTGTCACCTAGCTAGGGGACCCACACTCCGTCCGAGTGTCGCCTAGCTAGGGGGCCACTTTCCGTCCAAGTGTCGCCTTGCTAGGGGGCCCACACTCCGAGTGTCGCCTAGCTAGTGGGCCCACACTCCGTCCGAGTGTCGCCTAGCTAGAGGGCTCACACTCCATCCGAGTGTCGCCTAGCTAGGGGGCCCACACTCCGTCCGAGTGTCGCCTAGCTAGGGGGCCCACAGTCCGTCCGAGTGTCGCCTAGCTAGGGGGCCCACACTCCGTCCGAGTGTCGCCTAGCTAGTGGGCCCACACTCCGTCCGAGTGTCGCCTAGCTAGGGGGCCCACACTCCGAGTTTCGCCTAGCTAGGGGGCCCACACTCCGAGTGTCGCCTAGCTAGGGGGCCCACACTCCGTCCGAGTGTCGCCTAGCTAGGGGGCCCACACTCCGTCCGAGTGTCGCCTAGCTACGGGGCCCACACTACGTCCGAGTGTTGCCTAGCTAGGGGGCCCACACTCCGTCCGAGTGTCGCCTAGGTAGGGGGCCCACACTCCGTCCGAGTGTCGCCTAGCTAGGGGGCCCACACTCCGTCCGAGTGTCGCCTAGCTAGGGGGCCCACACTCCGTCCGAGTGTCGCCTAGCTAGGGGGCCCACACTCCGTCCGAGTGTCGCCTAGCTAGGGGGCCCACACTCCGTCCGAGTTTCGCCTAGCTAAGGGGCCCACACTCCGTCCGAGTGTCCCCTAGCCACACTCCATCCGAGTGTCACCTAGCTAGGGGGCCCACAATCCATCCGTGTGTCGCTTAGCTAGGGGGCCCACACTCCGTCCGAGTGTCGCCTAGCTAGGGGGCCCACACTCCGTGCGAGTGTCGCCTAGCTAGGGGGCCCACATTACGTCCGAGTGTCGCCTAGCTAGGGGGCCCACACTCCGTCCGAGTGTCGCCTAGTTAGGGGGCCCACACTCCGTCCGAGTGTCGCCTAGCTAGGGGGCCCACACTCCGTCCGAGTGTCGCCTAGCTAGGGGGCCCACACTCCGTCCGAGTGTCGCCTAGCTAAAGGGCCCACACTCCGTCCGAGTGTCGCCAAGCTAGGGGGCCCACACTCCGTCCGAGTGTCGCCTAGCTACGGGGCCCACACTCCGAGTGTCGCCTAGCTAGGGGGCCCACACTCCGTCCGAGTATCGCCTAGCTAGGGGGCCCACACTCCGTCCGAGTGTCGCCTAGCCACACTCCGTCCGAGTGTCGCCTAGCTAGGGGGCGCACAATCCCTCCGAGTGTCGCTTAGCTAGGGGGCCCACACTCCGTCCGAGTGTCGCCTAGCTAGGGGGTCCACACTCCGTCCGAGTGTCGCCTAGCTAGGGGGCCCACACTCCGTCCGAGTGTCGCCTAGCTAGGGGGCCCACACTCCGTCCGATTGTCGCCTAGCTAGGGGGCCCACACTCCGTCCGAGTGTCGCCTAGCTAGGGGGCACACACTCCATCCGAGTGTCACCTAGCTAAGGGGCCCGCACCCCGTCCGAGTGTCGCCTAGCTAGGGGTCCCACACTCCGTCCGAGTGTTGCCTAGCTAGGGGGCCCACACTCCGTCCGAGTGCCGCCTAGCTAGGGGGCCCACACTCCGAGTGTCGCCTAGATAGGGGGCCCACACTCCGTCCGAGTGTCGCCTAGCTAGGGGGCCCACACTCCATCCGAGTGTCGCCTAGCTAGGGGGCCCACACTCCGTCCGAGTGTCGCCTAGCTAGGGGGCCCACACTCCGAGTGTCGCCTAGCTAGTGGGCCCATCGCCTAGCTAGGGGGCCCACACTCCGTCCGAGTGTCGCCTAGCTAGGGGGCCCACACTCCGTCCGAGTGTCGCGTAGCTAGGGGGCCCACACTCCGTCCGAGTGTCGCCTAGCTAGGGGGCCCACACTCCGTCCGAGTGTCACCTAGCTAGGGGGCCCACACTCCATCCGAGTGTCGCCTAGCTAGGGGGCCCACACTCCATCCGAGTGTCGCCTAGCTGAGGGGCCCACACTCCGAGTATCACCTAGCTGGGGGGCCCACACTCCGAGTGTCGCCTAGCAAGGGGGCCCACACTCCGTCCGAGTGTCGCCTAGCTAGGGGGCCCAAACTCCGTCCGAGTGTCGCCTAGCTAGGGGGCCCACACTCCGTCCGAGTGTCCCCTAGCCACATTCTGTCCGAGTGTCGCCTAGCTAGAGAGCCGACACTCCGTTCGAGTGTTGCCTAGCTAGGGGGCCCACACTCCGAGTGTCACCTAGCTAGGGGGCCTACATTCCGTCCGAGTGTCGCCTAGCTAGGGGGCCCACACTCCGTCCGATTGTTACCTAGCTAGGGGGCCCACACTCCGTCCGAGTGTCGCCTAGCTAGGGGGCCCACACTCCGTCCGAGTGTCGACTAGCTAGGGGGCCCACACTCCGTCCGAGTGTCGCCTAGCTAGGGGGCCCACACTCCGTCCGAGTGTCCCCTCGCCACACTCCGTCCGAGTGTCGCCTAGCTAGGGGGCCCACACTCCGAGTGTCGCCTAGCTAGGGGGCCCACACTCAGAGTGTCGCCTAGCTAGGGGGCCCAAGCTCCGTCCGAGTGTCTCCTAGCTAGGAGGCCCACACTCCATCCGAGTGTCGCCTAGCTAGGGGGCCCACACTCCGTCCGAGTGTCGCCTATCTAGGCGGCCCACACTCCGTCCGAGTGTCGACTAGCTAGGGGGCCCACACTCCCTCCGAGTGTCGCCTAGCTGAGGGGCCCACACTCCGAGTATCACCTAGCTGGGGGGCCCACACTCCGAGTGTCGCCTAGCAAGGGGGCCCACACTCCGTCCGAGTGTCGCCTAGCTAGGGGGCCCAAACTCCGTCCGAGTGTCGCCTAGCTAGGGGGCCCACACTCCGTCCGAGTGTCCCCTAGCCACATTCTGTCCGAGTGTCGCCTAGCTAGAGAGCCGACACTCCGTTCGAGTGTTGCCTAGCTAGGGGGCCCACACTCCGAGTGTCACCTAGCTAGGGGGCCTACATTCCGTCCGAGTGTCGCCTAGCTAGGGGACCCACACTCCGTCCGATTGTTACCTAGCTAGGGGGCCCACACTCCGTCCGAGTGTCGCCTAGCTAGGGGGCCCACACTCCGTCCGAGTGTCGACTAGCTAGGGGGCCCACACTCCGTCCGAGTGTCGCCTAGCTAGGGGGCCCACACTCCGTCCGAGTGTCCCCTAGCCACACTCCGTCCGAGTGTCGCCTAGCTAGGGGGCCCACACTCCGAGTGTCGCCTAGCTAGGGGGCCCAAGCTCCGTCCGAGTGTCTCCTAGCTAGGAGGCCCACACTCCATCCGAGTGTCGCCTAGCTAGGGGGCCCACACTCCGTCCGAGTGTCGCCTATCTAGGCGGCCCACACTCCGTCCGAGTGTCGACTAGCTAGGGGGCCCACACTCCGTCCGAGTCTCGCCTAGCTAGGGGGGTCACAATCCGTCCGAGTGTCGCCTAGCTAGGGGGCCCACACTCCGTCCAAGTGTCGCCTAGCAAGGGGGTCCACACTCCGTCAGAGAGTCGCCTAATTATGGGGCCCACACTCCGTCCAAGTGTTGCCTAGCAAGGGGTCCCACACTCCGTCAGAGAGTCGCCTAGCTAGGGGGCCCACACTTCGTCCAAGTGTCCACTAGCCACACTCCGTCCGAATGTAGCCTAGCTAGGAGGCGCACACTCCGTCCGAGTGTCGCCTCGCTAGAGAGCCGACACTCCGTCCGAGTGTCGACTAGCTAGGGGGCCCACACTCCGTCCGAGTGTCGCCTAGCTAGGGGGCCCACACTCCGTCTGAGTGTCGCCTAGCTAGGGGGCCCACACTCCGTCCGATTGTCGCCTAGCTAGGGGGCCCACACTCCGTCCGAGTGTCGCCTAGCTAGGGGGCCCACACTCCGTCCGAGTGTTGCCTAGCTAGGGGGCCCACACTCCGTCCGAGTGTCGCCTAGCTAGGGGGCCCACACTCCATCCAAGTGTCGCCTAGCTAGGGGCCCACCCTCCGTCCGAGTGTCGCCTAGCTATGGGGCCCACACTCCGTCCGAGTGTCGCCTAGCTAGGGGGCCCACACTCCGTCCGATTGTCGCCTAGCTAGGGTGCCCACACTCCGTCCGAGTGTCGCCTAGCTAGGGGGCCCACACTCCGTCCGAGTGTCGCCTAGCTAGGGGGCCCACACTCCGTCCGAGTGTTGCCTGGCTAGGGGGCCCACACTCCATCCGAGTGTCGCCTAGCTAAGGGGCCCACACTCCGAGTATCGCCTAGCTGGGGGGCCCACACTCCGATTGTCGCCTAGCTAGTGGGCCCACACTCCGTCCGAGTGTCGCCTAGCTAGGGGGCCCACACTCCATCCGAGTGTCGCCTAGCAAGGGGGCCCACACTCCGTCCAAGTGTCGCCTAGCTAGGGGGCCCAAACTCCGTCCGAGTGTCGCCTAGCTAGGGGGCCCACACTCCGTCCGAGTGTCTCCTAGCCACATTCCGTCCGAGTGTCGCCTAGCTAGAGAGCCGACACTCCGTCCGAGTGTTGCCTAGCTAGGGGGCCCACACTCCGAGTGTCACCTAGCTAGGGGGCCTACATTCCGTCCGAGTGTCGCCTAGCTAGGGGGCCCACACTCCGTCCGAGTGTCGCCTAGCTAGGGGGCCCACACTCCGTCCGAGTGTCGCCTAGCTAGGGGGCCCACACTCCGTCCGAGTGTCGACTAGCTAGGGGGCCCACACTCCGTCCGAGTGTCGCCTAGCTAGGAGGCCCACACTCTGTCCGAGTGTCCCCTAGCCACACTCCGTCCGAGTGTCGCCTAGCTAGTGGGCCCACACTCCGAGTGTCGCCTAGCTAGGGGGCCCACACTCCGAGTGTCGCCTAGCTAGGGGGCCCAAACTCCGTCCGAGTGTCTCCTAGCTAGGGGCCCACACTCCGTCCGAGTGTCTCCTAGCTAGGAGGCCCACACTCCTTCCGAGTGTCGCCTAGCTAGGGGGCCCACACTCCGTCCGAGTGTCGCCTAGCTAGGGGGCCCACACTCCGTCCGAGTGTCGACTAGCTAGGGGGCCCACACTCCGTCCGAGTCTCGCCTAGCTAGGGGGGTCACAATCCGTCCGAGTGTCGCCTAGCTAGGGGGCCCACACTCCGTCCGAGTGTCACCTAACTAGGGGCCCACACTCCGTCCGAGTGTCGTCTAGCTAGCGGCCCACACTCCGTCCGAAAGTCGCCTAGCTAGGGTGCCCACACTCCGTCCGATTATCTCCTAGCCACACTCCGTCCAAGTGTCACCTAGCTAGGGGCCCACACTCCATCCGAGTGTCGCCAACTGTCCGAGTGTCGCCTATCTAGGGGGCACACACTCCGTCTGACTGTGGCCTAGCTAGGGGGTCAACACAGTGTCGCCTAGCTAGGGGGCCCATACTCCGTCCGAGTATCGCTAGGGGGCCACACTAAGTCCGAGTGTCGCCTAGCTATGGGGCCACACTCCATCCGAGTTTCGCCTAGATAGGTGGCCCACACTCCGTCCGAGTGTCGACTAGCTAGGGGGCCCACACTCCGTCCGAGTGTCGCCTAGCTAGGGGGCCCACACTCCGTCCGAGTGTCGACTAGCTAGGGGGCCCACACTCCGTCCGAGTCTCGCCTAGCTAGGGGGGTCACAATCCGTCCGAGTGTCGCCTAGCTAGGGGGCCCACACTCCGTCCAAGTGTCGCCAAGCAAGGGGGTCCACACTCCGTCAGAGAGTCGCCTAAGTATGGGGCCCACACTCCGTCCAAGTGTTGCCTAGCAAGGGGGCCCACACTCCGTCCAAGTGTCGCCTAGCTAGGGGGCCCACACTCCGTCCGAGTGTCCCCTAGTCACACTCCGTCCGAGTGTCGCCTAGCTAGGGTCACCACACTCCGTCCGAGTGTCGACCAGCTAGGGGCCCCACACTCCGTCCGAGTGTCGACTAGCTAGGGGGGCCACACTCCGTCCGAGTGTCGCCTAGCTAGGGGGCCCACACTCCTTCCGAGTGTCAACTAGCTAGGGGGCCCACACTCCGTCCGAGTGTCGCCTAGCAAGGGGGCCCACACTCCGTCCGAGTGTCGCCTAGCTAGGGGGCCCATACTCCGTCCGAGTGTCGCCTAGCTAGGGGGCCCACACTCTGTCCGAGTGTCGCCTACCTAGGGGGCCTACACTCCGTCCGAGTGTCGCCTAGCTAGGGGGCCCACACTCCGTCCGAGTGTCGCCTAGCTAGGGGGCCCACACTCCGTCCGAGTGTCACCTAGCTAGGGGGCCCACACTCCGTCCGAGTGTCACCTAGCTAGGGGGCCCACACTACGAGTGTCGCCTAGATAGGGGGCCCACACTCCGTCCAAGTGTCGCCTAGCTAGGGGGCCCACACTCCTTCCGAGTGTCGCCTAGCTAGGGGGCCCACACTCCGTCCGAGTGTCTCCTAGCTAGGGGGCCCACACTCCGAGTGTCGCCTAGCTAGTGGGCCCACACTCCGTCCGAGTGTCGCCTAGATAGGGGGCCCACACTCCGTCCGAGTGTCGCCTAGCTAGGAGGCCCACACTCCGTCCGAGTGTCGCCTAGCAAGGGGTCCCACACTCCGTCCGACTTTTGCCTAGCTAGGGAGCCCACACTCCGTCCGAGTGTCGCCTAGCTTGGGGTTCCACACTCCGTCCGAGTGTCGCCTAGCTAGGGAGCCCACACTCCATCCGAGTGTCGCCTAGCTAGGGGGCCCACACTCCGTCCGAGTGTCACCTAGCTAAAGGGCCCGCACTCCGTCCGAGTGTCGCCTAGCTAGGGGGCCCACACTCCGTCCGAGTGTCACCTAACTAGGGGCCCACACTCCGTCCGAGTGTCGTCTAGCTAGCGGCCCACACTCCGTCCGAAAGTCGCCTAGCTAGGGTGCCCACACTCCGTCCGATTATCTCCTAGCCACACTCCGTCCAAGTGTCACCTAGCTAGGGGCCCACACTCCATCCGAGTGTCGCCAACTGTCCGAGTGTCGCCTATCTAGGGGGCACACACTCCGTCTGACTGTGGCCTAGCTAGGGGGTCAACACAGTGTCGCCTAGCTAGGGGGCCCATACTCCGTCCGAGTATCGCTAGGGGGCCACACTAAGTCCGAGTGTCGCCTAGCTATGGGGCCACACTCCATCCGAGTTTCGCCTAGATAGGTGGCCCACACTCCGTCCGAGTGTCGACTAGCTAGGGGGCCCACACTCCGTCCGAGTGTCGCCTAGCTAGGGGGCCCACACTCTGTCCGAGTGTCCCCTAGCCACACTCCGTCCGAGTGTCGCCTAGCTAGTGGGCCCACACTCCGAGTGTCGCCTAGCTAGGGGGCCCACACTCCGAGTGTCGCCTAGCTAGGGGGCCCAAACTCCGTCCGAGTGTCTCCTAGCTAGGGGCCCACACTCCGTCCGAGTGTCTCCTAGCTAGGAGGCCCACACTCCTTCCGAGTGTCGCCTAGCTAGGGGGCCCACACTCCGTCCGAGTGTCGCCTAGCTAGGGGGCCCACACTCCGTCCGAGTGTCGACTAGCTAGGGGGCCCACACTCCGTCCGAGTCTCGCCTAGCTAGGGGGGTCACAATCCGTCCGAGTGTCGCCTAGCTAGGGGGCCCACACTCCGTCCAAGTGTCGCCAAGCAAGGGGGTCCACACTCCGTCAGAGAGTCGCCTAAGTATGGGGCCCACACTCCGTCCAAGTGTTGCCTAGCAAGGGGGCCCACACTCCGTCCAAGTGTCGCCTAGCTAGGGGGCCCACACTCCGTCCGAGTGTCCCCTAGTCACACTCCGTCCGAGTGTCGCCTAGCTAGGGGCACCACACTCCGTCCGAGTGTCGACCAGCTAGGGGCCCCACACTCCGTCCGAGTGTCGACTAGCTAGGGGGGCCACACTCCGTCCGAGTGTCGCCTAGCTAGGGGGCCCACACTCCTTCCGAGTGTCAACTAGCTAGGGGGCCCACACTCCGTCCGAGTGTCGCCTAGCAAGGGGGCCCACACTCCGTCCGAGTGTCGCCTAGCTAGGGGGCCCATACTCCGTCCGAGTGTCGCCTAGCTAGGGGGCCCACACTCTGTCCGAGTGTCGCCTACCTAGGGGGCCTACACTCCGTCCGAGTGTCGCCTAGCTAGGGGGCCCACACTCCGTCCGAGTGTCGCCTAGCTAGGGGGCCCACTCTCCGTCCGAGTGTCACCTAGCTAGGGGGCCCACACTCCGTCCGAGTGTCACCTAGCTAGGGGGCCCACACTACGAGTGTCACCTAGATAGGGGGCCCACACTCCGTCCAAGTGTCGCCTAGCTAGGGGGCCCACACTCCTTCCGAGTGTCGCCTAGCTAGGGGGCCCACACTCCGTCCGAGTGTCTCCTAGCTAGGGGGCCCACACTCCGAGTGTCGCCTAGCTAGTGGGCCCACACTCCGTCCGAGTGTCGCCTAGATAGGGGGCCCACACTCCGTCCGAGTGTCGCCTAGCTAGGAGGCCCACACTCCGTCCGAGTGTCGCCTAGCAAGGGGTCCCACACTCCGTCCGACTTTTGCCTAGCTAGGGAGCCCACACTCCGTCCGAGTGTCGCCTAGCTTGGGGTTCCACACTCCGTCCGAGTGTCGCCTAGCTAGGGAGCCCACACTCCATCCGAGTGTCGCCTAGCTAGGGGGCCCACACTCCGTCCGAGTGTCACCTAGCTAAAGGGCCCGCACTCCGTCCGAGTGTCGCCTAGCTAGGGGGCCCACACTCCGTCCGAGTGTCACCTAACTAGGGGCCCACACTCCGTCCGAGTGTCGTCTAGCTAGCGGCCCACACTCCGTCCGAAAGTCGCCTAGCTAGGGTGCCCACACTCCGTCCGATTATCTCCTAGCCACACTCCGTCCAAGTGTCACCTAGCTAGGGGCCCACACTCCATCCGAGTGTCGCCAACTGTCCGAGTGTCGCCTATCTAGGGGGCACACACTCCGTCTGACTGTGGCCTAGCTAGGGGGTCAACACAGTGTCGCCTAGCTAGGGGGCCCATACTCCGTCCGAGTATCGCTAGGGGGCCACACTAAGTCCGAGTGTCGCCTAGCTATGGGGCCACACTCCATCCGAGTTTCGCCTAGATAGGTGGCCCACACTCCGTCCGAGTGTCGACTAGCTAGGGGGCCCACACTCCGTCCGAGTGTCGCCTAGCTAGGGGGCCCACACTCTGTCCGAGTGTCCCCTAGCCACACTCCGTCCGAGTGTCGCCTAGCTAGTGGGCCCACACTCCGAGTGTCGCCTAGCTAGGGGGCCCACACTCCGAGTGTCGCCTAGCTAGGGGGCCCAAACTCCGTCCGAGTGTCTCCTAGCTAGGGGCCCACACTCCGTCCGAGTGTCTCCTAGCTAGGAGGCCCACACTCCTTCCGAGTGTCGCCTAGCTAGGGGGCCCACACTCCGTCCGAGTGTCGCCTAGCTAGGGGGCCCACACTCCGTCCGAGTGTCGACTAGCTAGGGGGCCCACACTCCGTCCGAGTCTCGCCTAGCTAGGGGGGTCACAATCCGTCCGAGTGTCGCCTAGCTAGGGGGCCCACACTCCGTCCAAGTGTCGCCAAGCAAGGGGGTCCACACTCCGTCAGAGAGTCGCCTAAGTATGGGGCCCACACTCCGTCCAAGTGTTGCCTAGCAAGGGGGCCCACACTCCGTCCAAGTGTCGCCTAGCTAGGGGGCCCACACTCCGTCCGAGTGTCCCCTAGTCACACTCCGTCCGAGTGTCGCCTAGCTAGGGGCACCACACTCCGTCCGAGTGTCGACCAGCTAGGGGCCCCACACTCCGTCCGAGTGTCGACTAGCTAGGGGGGCCACACTCCGTCCGAGTGTCGCCTAGCTAGGGGGCCCACACTCCTTCCGAGTGTCAACTAGCTAGGGGGCCCACACTCCGTCCGAGTGTCGCCTAGCAAGGGGGCCCACACTCCGTCCGAGTGTCGCCTAGCTAGGGGGCCCATACTCCGTCCGAGTGTCGCCTAGCTAGGGGGCCCACACTCTGTCCGAGTGTCGCCTACCTAGGGGGCCTACACTCCGTCCGAGTGTCGCCTAGCTAGGGGGCCCACACTCCGTCCGAGTGTCGTCTAGCTAGGGGGCCCACTCTCCGTCCGAGTGTCACCTAGCTAGGGGGCCCACACTCCGTCCGAGTGTCACCTAGCTAGGGGGCCCACACTACGAGTGTCGCCTAGATAGGGGGCCCACACTCCGTCCAAGTGTCGCCTAGCTAGGGGGCCCACACTCCTTCCGAGTGTCGCCTAGCTAGGGGGCCCACACTCCGTCCGAGTGTCTCCTAGCTAGGGGGCCCACACTCCGAGTGTCGCCTAGCTAGTGGGCCCACACTCCGTCCGAGTGTCGCCTAGATAGGGGGCCCACACTCCGTCCGAGTGTCGCCTAGCTAGGAGGCCCACACTCCGTCCGAGTGTCGCCTAGCAAGGGGTCCCACACTCCGTCCGACTTTTGCCTAGCTAGGGAGCCCACACTCCGTCCGAGTGTCGCCTAGCTTGGGGTTCCACACTCCGTCCGAGTGTCGCCTAGCTAGGGAGCCCACACTCCATCCGAGTGTCGCCTAGCTAGGGGGCCCACACTCCGTCCGAGTGTCACCTAGCTAAAGGGCCCGCACTCCGTCCGAGTGTCGCCTAGCTAGGGGGCCCACACTCCGTCCGAGTGTCACCTAACTAGGGGCCCACACTCCGTCCGAGTGTCGTCTAGCTAGCGGCCCACACTCCGTCCGAAAGTCGCCTAGCTAGGGTGCCCACACTCCGTCCGATTATCTCCTAGCCACACTCCGTCCAAGTGTCACCTAGCTAGGGGCCCACACTCCATCCGAGTGTCGCCAACTGTCCGAGTGTCGCCTATCTAGGGGGCACACACTCCGTCTGACTGTGGCCTAGCTAGGGGGTCAACACAGTGTCGCCTAGCTAGGGGGCCCATACTCCGTCCGAGTATCGCTAGGGGGCCACACTAAGTCCGAGTGTCGCCTAGCTATGGGGCCACACTCCATCCGAGTTTCGCCTAGATAGGTGGCCCACACTCCGTCCCAGTGTCACCTAGCTAGGGGGCTCACACTCCGTCCGAGTGTCACCTAGCTGGGGGGCCCACACTCCGTCCGAGTGTCGCTAGGGTGCTCACACTCCATCCGAGTGTCGCTAGGGGGCCCACACTCCATCCGAATGTCGCCTATCCAGGGAGCCCACACTCCGTCTGAGTGTCACCTAGCTAGAGGGCCCACACTTCGTCTGAGTGTCGCTAGGGGGCCCACAATTTGTCCGAGTTTCACCTAGCAAGGGGTCCGCACTCCATCCGAGTGTCGCCTAGCTAGGGGGCCCACACTCCGTCCGAGTGTCGCCTAGCTAGGGGGCCCACACTCCTTCCGAGTGTCGCCTAGCTAGGGGGCCCACACTCCGTCCGAGTCTCGCCTAGCTAGGGGGCCCACACTCCGAGTGTCGCCTAGCTAGTGGGCCCATCGCCTAGCAAGGGGGCCCACACTCCGTCCGAGTGTCGCCTAGCTAGGGGGCCCACACTCCGTCCGAGTGTCGCCTAGCTAGGGGGCCCACACTCCGTCCGATTGTCGCCTAGCTAGGGGGCCCACACTCCGTCCGAGTGTCGCCTAGCTAGGGGGCCCACACTCCGTCCGAGTGTCACCTAGCTAGGGGGCCCACACTCCGTCCGAGTGTCGCCTAGCTAGGGGGCCCACACTCCATCCGAGTGTCGCCTAGCTGAGGGGCCCACACTCCGAGTATCGCCTAGCTGGGGGCCCCACACTCCGTCCGAGTGTCGCCTAGCTAGGGTGCCCACACTCCATTCGAGTGTCGACTAGCTAGGGGGCCCACACTCCGTTCGAGTGTCGACTAGCTAGGGGGGCCACACTCCGTCCGTATGTCGCCTAGCTAGGGGGTCCACACTCCTTCCGAGTGTCAAGTAGCTAGGGGGCCCACACTCCGTCCGAGTGTCGCCTAGCTAGGGGGCCCACACTCCGTCCGAGTGTCGCCTAGCTAGGGGGCCCACTCTCCGTCCGAGTGTCGCCTAGCTAGGGGGCCCACACTCCGTCCGAGTGTCGCCTAGCTAGGGGGCCCACACTCCGTCCGAGTGTCGCCTAGCTAGGGGGCCCACACTCCGTCCGAGTGTCGCCTAGCTAGTGGGCCCACACTCTGTCCGAGTGTCGCCTACCTAGGGGGCCCACACTCCGTCCGAGTGTCGCCTAGCTTGGGGGCCCACACTCCGTCCGAGTGTCGCCTAGCTAGGGGGCCCACACTCCGTCCGAGTGTCGCCTAGCTAGGGGGCCCACACTCCGTCCGAGTGTCACCTAGCTAGGGGGCCCACACTACGAGTGTCGTCTAGATAGGGGGCCCACACTCCGTCCAAGTGTCGCCTAGCTAGGGGGCCCACACTCCTTCCGAGTGTCGCCTAGCTAGGGGGCCCACACTCCGTCCGAGTGTCTCCTAGTTAGGGGGCCCACACTCCGTCCGAGTGTCGCCTAGATAGGGGGCCCACACTCCGTCCGAGTGTCGCCTAGATAGGGGGCCCACACTCCGTCCGAGTGTCGCCTAGCTAGGGTCCCACACTCCGTCCGAGTGTCGCCTAGCTAGGGGTCCCACACTCCGTCCGACTGTCGCCTAGCTAGGGAGCCCACACTCCGTCCGAGTGTCGCCTAGCTTGGGGTTCCACACTCCGTCCGAGTGTCGCCTAGCTAGGGGGCCCACACTCCGTCCGAGTGTCGCCTAGCTAGGGAGCCCACACTCCATCCGAGTGTCGCCTAGCTAGGGAGCCCACACTCCATCCGAGTGTCGCCTAGCTAGGGGGCCCACACTCCGTCCGAGTGTCGCCTAGCTAAAGGGCCCGCACTCCGTCCGAGTGTCGCCTAGCTAGGGGGCCCACACTCCGTCCGAATGTCGCCTAGCTAGGGGGCCCACACTCCATCCGAGTGTCGCCTAGCTGAGGGGCCCACACTCCGAGTATCGCCTAGCTGGGGGCCCCACACTCTGAGTGTCGCCTAGCAAGGTGGCCCACACTCCGTCCGAGTGTCGCCTAGCTAGGGGGCCCAAACTTCGTCCGAGTGTCGCCTAGCTAGGGGGTCCACACTCAGTCCGAGTGTCCCCTAGCCACATTCCGTCCGAGTGTCGCCTAGCTAGAGAGCCGACACTCCGTCCGAGTGTTGCCTAGCTAGGGGGCCCACACTCCGAGTGTCACCTAGCTAGGGGGCCTACATTCCGTCCGAGTGTCGCCTAGCTAGGGGGCCCACACTCCGTCCGAGTGTCGCCTAGCTAGGGGGCCCACACTCCATCCGAGTGTCGACTAGCTAGGGGGCCCACACTCCGTCCGAGTGTCGACTAGCTAGGGGGCCCACACTCCGTCCGAGTCTCGCCTAGCTAGGGGGGTCACAATCCGTCCGAGTTTCGCCTAGCTAGGGGGCCCACACTCCGTCCAAGTGTCGCCTAGCAAGGGGGTCCACACTCCGTCAGAGAGTCGCCTAAGTATGGGGCCCACACTCCGTCCAAGTGTTGCCTAGCAAGGGGGCCCACACTCCGTCCTAGTGTCGCCTAGCTAGGGGGCCCACACTCCGTCCGAGTGTCCCCTAGCCACACTCCGTCCGAGTGTCGCCTAGCTAGGGGGCCCACACTCCATTCGAGTGTCGACTAGCTAGGGGGCCCACACTCCGTTCGAGTGTCGACTAGCTAGGGGGGCCACACTCCGTCCGTATGTCGCCTAGCTAGGGGGTCCACACTCCTTCCGAGTGTCAACTAGCTAGGGGGCCCACACTCCGTCCGAGTGTCGCCTAGCTAGGGGGCCCACACTCCGTCCGAGTGTCGCCTAGCTAGGGGGCCCACACTCCGTCCGAGTGTCGCCTAGCTAGGGGGCCCACACTCCGTCCGAGTGTCGTCTAGATAGGGGGCCCACACTCCTTCCGAGTGTCGCCTAGCTAGTGGGCCCACACTCCGTCCGAGTGTCTCCTAGCTAGGGGGCCCACACTCCGTCCGAGTGTCGCCTAGATAGGGGGCCCACACTCCGTCCGAGTGTCGCCTAGATAGGGGGACAACACTCCGTCCGAGTGTCGCCTAGCTAGGGAGCCCACACTCCATCCGAGTGTCGCCTAGCTAGGGGGCCCACACTCCGTCCGAGTATCGCCTAGCTAAAGGGCCCACACTCCGTCCGAGTGTCGCCTAGCTAGGGGGCCTACACTCCGTCCGAGTGTCACCTAACTAGGGGTCCACACTCCGTCCGAGTGTCTAGCTAGCGGCCCACACTCCGTCCGAATGTCGCCTAGCTAGGGTGCCCACACTCCGTCCGATTGTCTCCTAGCCACACTCCGTCCAAGTGTCACCTAGCTAGGGGCCCACACTCCATCCGAGTGTCGCCAACTGTCCGAGTGTCGCCTATCTAGGGGGCACACACTCCGTCTGACTGTGGCCTAGCTAGGGGGTCAACACAGTGTCGCCTAGCTAGGGGGCCCATACTCCGTCCGAGTATCGCTAGGGTGCCACACTACGTCCGAGTGTCACCTAGCTATGGGGCCACACTCCATCCGAGTTTCGCCTAGATAGGTGGCCCACACTCCGTCCCAGTGTCACCTAGCTAGGGGGCTCACACTCCGTCCGAGTGTCACCTAGCTGGGGGGCCCACACTCCGTCCAAGTGTCGCTAGGGTGCTCACACTCCATCCGAATGTCGCCAAGCCAGGGAGCCCACACTCCGTCTGAGTGTCGCCTAGCTAGAGGGCCCACACTTCGTCCGAGTGTCGCCTAGCTAGGGGGCCCACACTTTGTCTGAGTGTCACCTAGCCAGGGGGCCCGCACTCCGTCCGAGTGTCGCCTAGCTAGGGGGCCCACACTCCGTCCGAGTGTCGCCTAGCTAGGAGGCCCACACTCCGTCCGAGTGTCGCCTAGCTAGGGGGCCCACACTCCGTCCGAGTGTCGCCTAGCTAGGGGGCCCACACTCCGAGTGTCGCCTAGCTAGTGGGCCCATCGCCTAGCTAGGGGGCCCACACTCCGTCCGAGTGTCGCCTAGCTAGGGGGCCCACACTCCGTCCGAGTGTCGCCTAGCTAGTCGGCCCACACTCCGTCCGATTGTCGCCTAGCTAGGGGGCCCACACTCCGTCCGAGTGTCGCCTAGCTAGGGGGCCCACATTCCGTCCGAGTGTCACCTAGCTAGGGGGCCCACACTCCATCCGAGTGTCCCCTAGCCATATTCCGTCCGAGTGTCGCCTAGCTAGAGAGCCGACACTCCGTCCGAGTGTTGCCTAGCTAGGGGGCCCACACTCCGAGTGTCACCTAGCTAGGGGGCCTACATTCCGTCCGAGTGTCGCCTAGCTAGGGGGCCCACACTCCGTCCGAGTGTCGCCTAGCTAGGGGGCCCACACTCCGTCCGAGTGTCGCCTAGCTAGGGGGCCCACACTCCGTCCGAGTGTCGACTAGCTAGGGGGCCCACACTCCGTCCGAGTGTCGACTAGCTAGGGGGCCCACACTCCGTCCGAGTGTCCCCTAGCCACACTCCGTCCGAGTGTCGCCTAGCTAGGGGGCCCACACTCCGAGTGTCGCCTAGCTAGGGGGTCCACACTCCGAGTGTCGCCTAGCTAGGGGGCCCAAACTCCGTCCGAGTGTCTCCTAGCTAGGAGGCCCACACTCCTTCCGAGTGTCGCCTAGCTAGGGGGCCCACACTCCGTCCGAGTGTCGCCTAGCTAGGGGGCCCACACTCCGTCCGAGTGTCGACTAGCTAGGGGGCCCACACTCCGTCCGAGTCTCGCCTAGCTAGGGGGGTCACAATCCGTCCGAGTGTCGCCTAGCTATGGGGCCCACACTCCGTCCAAGTGTCGCCTAGCAAGGGGGTCCACACTCCGTCAGAGAGTCGCCTAATTATGGGGCCCACACTCCGTCCAAGTGTTGCCTAGCAAGGGGGCCCACACTCCGTCAGAGAGTTGCCTAGCTAGGGGGCCCACACTCCGTCCAAGTGTCCCCTAGCCACACTCCGTCCGAATGTAGCCTAGCTAGGAGGCGCACACTCCGTCCGAGTGTCGCCTCGCTAGAGAGCCGACAAACCGTCCGAGTGTCGCCTAGCTAGGGGGCCCACACTCCGTCCGAGTGTCGCCTAGCTAGGGGGCCCACACTCCGTCCGAGTGTCGCCTAGCTAGGGGGCCCACACTCCGTCCGAGTGTCGCCTAGCTAGGGGGCCCACACTCCGTCCGAGTGTCGCCTAGCTAGGGGGCCCACACTCCGTCCGATTGTCGCCTAGCTAGGGGGCCCACACTCCGTCCGAGTGTCGCCTAGCTAGGGGGCCCACACTCCGTCCGAGTGTCGCCTAGCTAGGGGGCCCACACTCCATCCGAGTGTCGCATAGCTAAGGGGCCCACACTACGAGTATCGCCTAGCTGGGGGGCCCACACTCCGATTGTCGCCTAGCTAGTGGGCCCACACTCCGTCCGAGTGTCGCCTAGCTAGGGGGCCCACACTCCGTCCGAGTGTCGCCTAGCAAGGGGGCCCACACTCCGTCCGAGTGTCGCCTAGCTAGGGGGCCCAAACTCCGTCCGAGTGTCGCCTAGCTAGGGGGCCCACACTCCGTCCGAGTGTCCCCTAGCCACATTCCGTCCGAGTGTCGCCTAGCTAGAGAGCCGACACTCCGTCTGAGTGTTGCCTAGCTAGGGGGCCCACACTCCGAGTGTCACCTAGCTAGGGGGCCTACATTCCGTCCGAGTGTCGCCTAGCTAGGGGGCCCACACTCCGTCCGAGTGTCGCCTAGCTAGGGGTCCCACACTCCGTCCGAGTGTCGCCTAGCTAGGGGGCCCACACTCCGTCCGAGTGTCGACTAGCTAGGTGGCTCACACTCCGTCCGAGTGTCGCCTAGCTATGGGGTCCACACTCCGTCCGAGTGTCCCCAAGCCACACTCCGTCCGAGTGTCGCCTAGCTAGGGGGCCCACACTCCGAGTGTCGCCTAGCTAGGGGGCCCAAACTCCGTCCGAGTGTCTCCTAGCTAGGAGGCCCACACTCCTTCCGAGTGTCGCCTAGCTAGGGGGCCCACACTCCGTCCGATTGTCGCCTAGCTAGGGGGCCCACACTCCGTCCGAGTGTCGACTAGCTAGGGGGCCCACACTCCGTCCGAGTGTCACCTAGCTAGGGGGCCCACACTCCGTCCGAGTGTCACCTAGCTAGGGGGCCCACACTCCATCCGAGTGTCGCCTAGCTAGGGGGCCCACACTCCATCCGAGTGTCGCCTAGCTAGGAGCCCACCGTCCGTCCGACTGTCACCTAGCTAGGGGGCCCACACTCCGTCCGAGTGTCGCCTAGCTAGGGGGCCCACACTCCGTCAGAGTGTCGCCTAGCTAGGGGGCCCACACTCCGTCCGATTGTCGCCTAGCTCGGGGGCCCACACTCCGTCCGAGTGTCGCCTAGCTAGGGGGCCCACACTCCGTCCGAGTGTCGCCTAGCTAGGGGGCCCACACTCCATCCGAGTGTCGCCTAGCTAAGGGGCCCACACTCCGAGTATCGCCTAGCTGGGGGGCCCACACTCCGATTGTCGCCTAGCTAGTGGGCCCACACTCCGTCCGAGTGTCGCCTAGCTAGGGGGCCCACACTCCGTCCGAGTGTCGCCTAGCAAGGGGGCCCACACTCCGTCCGAGTGTCGCCTAGCTAGGGGGCCCAAACTCCGTCCGAATGTCGCCTAGCTAGGGGGCCCACACTCCGTCCGAGTGTCCCCTAGCCACATTCCGTCCGAGTGTCGCCTAGCTAGAGAGCCGACACTCCGTCTGAGTGTTGCCTAGCTAGGGGGCCCACACTCCGAGTGTCACCTAGATAGGGGGCCTACATTCCGTCCGAGTGTCGCCTAGCTAGGGGGCCCACACTCCGTCCGAGTGTCGCCTAGCTAGGGGTCCCACACTCCGTCCGAGTGTCGCCTAGCTAGGGGGCCCACACTCCGTCCGAGTGTCGACTGGCTAGGTGGCTCACACTCCATCCGAGTGTTGACTAGCTAGGGGGTCCACACTCCGTCCGAGTGTCCCCTAGCCACTCTCCGTCCGAGTGTCGCCTAGCTAGGGGGCCCACACTCCGAGTGTCGCCTAGCTAGGGGGCCCAAACTCCTTCCGAGTGTCGCCTAGCTAGGGGGCCCACACTCCGTCCGAGTGTCGCCTAGCTAGGGGGCCCACACTCCGTCCGAGTGTCGACTAGCTAGGGGGCCCACACTCCGTCCGAGTCTCGCCTAGCTAGGGGGGTCACAATCCGTCCGAGTGTCGCCTAGCTATGGGGCCCACACTCCGTCCAAGTGTCGCCTAGCAAGGGGGTCCACACTCCGTCATAGAGTTGCCTAATTATGGGGCCCACACTCCGTCCATGTGTTGCCTAGCAAGGGGGCACACACTCCGTCAGAGAGTCGCCTAGCTAGGGGGCCCACTCTCCGTCCAAGTGTCCCCTAGCCACACTCCGTCCGAATGTAGCCTAGCTAGGAGGCGCACACTCCGTCCGTGTGTCGCCTAGCTAGGGGGCCCACACTCCGTCCGAGTGTCGCCTAGCTAGGGGGCCCACACTGCGTCCGATTGTCGCCTAGCTAGGGGGCCCACACTCCGTCCGAGTGTCGACTAGCTAGGGGGCCCACACTCCGTCCGAGTGTCACCTAGCTAGGGGGCCCACACTCCGTCCGAGTGTCACCTAGCTAGGGGGCCCACACTCCATCCGAGTGTCGCCTAGCTAGGGGCCCACCCTCCGTCCGAGTGTCGCCTAGCTAGGGGGCCCACACTCCGTCCGAGTGTCGCCTAGCTAGGGGGCCCACACTCCGTCCGATTGTCGCCTGGCTAGGGGGCCCACACTCCGTCCGAGTGTCGCCTAGCTAGGGGGCCCACACTCCGTCCGAGTGTCGCCTAGCTAGGGGGCCCACACTCCATCCGAGTGTCGCCTAGCTAAGGGGCCCACACTCCGAGTATCGCCTAGCTGGGGGGCCCACACTCCGATTGTCGCCTAGCTAGTGGGCCCACACTCCTTCCGAGTGTCGCCTAGCTAGGGGGCCCACACTCCGTCCGAGTGTCGCCTAGCAAGGGGGCCCACACTCCATCCGCGTGTCGCCTAGCTAGGGGGCCCAACCTCCGTCCGAGTGTCGCCTATCTAGGGGGCCCACACTCCGTCCGATTGTCGCCTAGCTAGGGGGCCCACACTCCGTCCGTGTGTCGCCTAGCTAGGGGGCCCACACTCCGTCCGAGTGTCGCCTAGCTAGGGGGCCCACACTCCGTCCGATTGTCGCCTAGCTAGGGGGCCCACACTCCGTCCGAGTGTCGACTAGCTAGGGGGCCCACACTCCGTCCGAGTGTCACCTAGCTAGGGGGCCCACACTCCGTCCGAGTGTCGCCTAGCTAGGGGGCCCACACTCCATCCGAGTGTCGCCTAGCTAGGGGCCCACCCTCCGTCCGAGTGTCGCCTAGCTAGGGGGCCCACACTCCGTCCGATTGTCGCCTAGCTAGGGGGCCCACACTCCGTCCGAGTGTCGCCTAGCTAGGGGGCACACACTCCGTCCGAGTGTCGCCTAGCTAGGGGGCCCACACTCCATCCGAGTGTCGCCTAGCTAAGGGGCCCACACTCCGAGTATCGCCTAGCTGGGGGGCCCACACTCCGATTGTCGCCTAGCTAGTGGGCCCACACTCCTTCCGAGTGTCGCCTAGCTAGGGGGCCCACACTCCGTCCGAGTGTCGCCTAGCAAGGGGGCCCACACTCCGTCCGTGTGTCGCCTAGCTAGGGGGCCCAACCTCCGTCCGAGAGTCGCCTAGCTAGGGGGCCCACACTCCGTCCGAGTGTCCCCTAGCCACATTCCGTCCGAGTGTCGCCTAGCTAGAGAGCCGACACTCCGTCCGAGTGTTGCCTAGCTAGGGGGCCCACACTCCGAGTGTCACCTAGCTAGGGGGCCTACATTCTGTCCGACTGTCGCCTAGCTAGGGGGCCCACACTCCGTCCGAGTGTCGCCTAGCTAGGGGGCCCACACTCCGTCCGAGTGTCGCCTAGCTAGGGGGCCCACACTCCGTCCGAGTGTCGACTAGCTAGGGGGCCCACACTCCGTCCGAGTGTCGACTAGCTAAGGGGCCCACACTCCGTCCGAGTGTCGACTAGCTAAGGGGCCCACACTCCGTCCGAGTGTCCCCTAGCCACACTCCGTCCGAGTGTCGCCTAGCTAGGGGGCCCACACTCCGAGTGTCGCCTAGCTAGGGGGCCCACACTCCGAGTGTCGCCTAGCTAGGGGGCCCAAACTCTGTCCGAGTGTCGCCTAGCTAGGGGCCCACACTCCGTCCGAGTGTCTCCTAGCTAGGAGGCCCACACTCCTTCCGAGTGTCGCCTAGCTAGGGGGCCCACACTCCGTCCGAGTGTTACCTAGCTAGGGGGCCCACACTCCGTCCAAGTGTTGCCTAGCAAGGGGGCCCACACTCCGTCAGAGAGTCGCCTAGCTAGGGGGCCCACACTCCGTCCAAGTGTCCCCTAGCCACACTCCGTCCGAATGTAGCCTAGCTAGGAGGCGCACACTCCGTCCGAGTGTCGCATCGCTAGAGAGCCGACAATCCGTCCGAGTGTCGCCTAGCTAGGGGGCCCACACTCCGTCCAAGTGTCGCCTAGCTAGGGGGCCCACACTCCGTCCGAGTGTCGCCTAGCTAGGGGGCCCACACTCCGTCCGATTGTAGCCTAGCTAGGGGGCCCACACTCCGTCCGAGTGTCGCCTAGCTAGGGGGCACACACTCCGTCCGAGTGTGACCTGGCTAGGGGGCTCACACTCCTTCTGAGTGTCGCTAGGGGGCCTACACTCCATCCGAGTATCGCCTAGCTAGGGGGCCCACACTCCGGCCGAGTGTCGCTAGGTGGCCCACACTCCGTCCGAGTGTCGCCTAGCTAGGTGGCCCACACTCCTTTCGAGTGTCGCTAGGGGGCCCAAACTCCGTCCGAGTTTTGTCTAGCTCGGGGGCTAAAAATGGCAGTTTGGAGAAGGCACCCTTCAAATATCAGGGTCCTGGAGCAGTTTGCCAAAGAAGAATGGTCTAAATTTCCAGCAGAGCATTGTAAGAAACTCATTGATTACCGGAAGCGGTTGGTCGCAATTATTTTGGCTAAAGGTTGTGCAACTAAGTATTAGGCTGAGGGTGCCAATACTTTTGTCTTGCCCATTTTTGGAGTTTTGTGTGAAATGATCAATGTTTTTCTTTTTGCTTCATTCTTTTTTGTGTTTTTTCATTTAAGACAAATTAAATGAAGATAATAATACCAAAGAATTTGTGCTTGCAATCATTTTCAGGAAGAAACTGAGTATTATCTGACAGAATTGCAGGGGTGTCAATACTTTTGGCCACAACTGTACTATTTAAATATATATATATATATATATATATATATATACTAGAAATAGGCCCGATGCTATTGCATCGGGAGTGCGGTGAAATGAACATCCGCTGGCGGGCGGCTCAGCCAATGAGCAGTGCCGTGCGGCTTTGGCGGGGGATTTGAATCCCCTGCCCTGCCGACTGAGCCAATGAGCGGTGCCACGCGGGATTTGAATGCATGCATGGCCCTCGCCCCTCCCTATCCTGCTATGCATGGTCCTCTCACCCCCCTATCCTGGTATGCATGGTCCTCTCACCCCCCTATCCTGGTATGCATGGTCCTCTCACCCCCCTATCCTGATATGCATGGTCCCCTCACCCCCCTATCCTGATATGCATGGTCCCCTCACCCCCCATCCTGATATGCATGGTCCCCTCACCCCCCCTTTCCTGATATGCATGGTCCCCTCACCCCCAATCTTGATATGCATGGTCCCCTCACCCCCTATCCTGGTATGCATGCTACCTCTCATCCCCCTATCCTGATATGTAGGGTCCTCTCACCCCTATTAAACTGCACACCTACAAAAAAAAACAAAAAAACATTTATACTCACCATTCTTCCCTGTGCTCCAGCGCTGTCCCGTTCTGCTGGAGGCCGGGGGAGGTTCGCCGGAGTACGCGCATGCCCATACTGCGCTGTCCGGCGCCATATTGCTGAAGGCACACTGCAAATGTGTCTTCAGTAAAATGGCGCAGGATAGCGCTATGCACATGCGCGATTCCGATACCGCACTCCTGCCCCGGTCTCTGGTGAGAAGAGAAGCGCCGTGGCAACGCTCCTCCTGGTCAGGTAAGTATGTAAGTAATCCCCTACCCCTCTGGCTGAGCCAATGAGTAGCACCACTCATTGGCTGAGGCCAGGGGAGCGGCTTGGGGGGGGATTAAAATCCAGCGCAGCAACGCTCATTGGCTCAGCCGGAGGGGCATATGAATCCCGGCCGCCAGATCGGAATACCCATAACTTGGGTACAGTGGCATAACTGCAATGTTATGGGCCCTGATGCTAACTTTCAAATGGGCCCCCCCATGCCAAAATACATGCACATCTACGCTTCGTACACCTCGTACATGCATGGCTCCGCTCCGTACACATGGCTCCTCTCCGTCCACCTCATACACGCGGCTCCTCTCCGTCCACCTCATACACGCGGCTCCGCTCCATCCACCTCGTACACAAGCGGCTCCGCTCCATCCACCTCGTACCCACGCGGCTCCGCTCCGTACACACGCTGCTTCTCTCCGTCCACCTCGTACACACATGGCTCCACTCACCTCGTAGACACACGGCTCCGCTCCGTCCACCTCGTACACACGCAGCTCTACTCCGTACACACGCGGCTTCTCTCCGTAAACACATGGCTAAGCTCACCTTGTACACACACGGCTCCGCTCCGTACACGCGGATCGCTCACCTTGTACAGACAGCTCCGCTCCGTACACCTCGCACACACACGGCTCCGCTCCGTACACCTTGTACGCATACGGCTCCGCTCCATACACCTCATACACACGTGGCTGCGCTCCATACACTTTGTACACACGCAGCTCCGCTCCGTACCGTACACCTTGTACACATACATTCTGCTACATCCACCCTGTAAACCCCTTCTGACCCCACACATAAACTTACCTTCATCCAGCACCATGACAACCAGCACAGCAGAGTCCTGCACACACCGAGGCCCCTGATTATGTGACCCCTGACTCCTCCCCTCTTGTGACCTTATCACAGGTCCTGTGCGCACAGAGCAGCCATCGCGTCAGGCCAATTGGAGCCTGGCAGCCACGGAGCTGCACAGTGTCATGATCTCAGTGCGGGTTTGACTCGCACACGTGGGGTTAATGTTTGGAACCAGTGCTGATGACTGGCATTTCTGGGGTTAAAGGTTGTGATCCCGGTGCAGGCTTACCTGCACACCTGGGGCTATGATTGTGGCCTCTCCCTGGTTCTGGGGGAGGCTTCTTATAGCCTCAGGACGCTCCCATCCCTGTCAGTTATACTTTCGCCCTTGGCATTGTGTGGTGACACCTGAGTGTGTTAGTGCTGTGTTCTGGTTACTTGATTCTCTGTGTATGACTCGGTCTGTTCCCTGGATATCGCTTTGGATTCTGCCTGGTACCTTATATGTCTGTTTGGTTTTGATCTCTGCTTGGCCCTGATTATCCGCTCTGTCTCCTCCCTGGTACTGTACTGTGATCCTGTGTATGACCTTTGGCTTTGTCTGACCTCCCATCTGCTTATCTCTCCTGTACCTCGCTGGTCTGTACTGTGCATAACCTCTGCTTTGCTTGGACTCTGAGTTCTCTTCCTTCTCTGTGTGCAGGACGCTAAGCCCCGCCCCCTTGCAGTCACATGACCATTCACATGACCATAGGTCCTATGCTGGCTTCCTAAACTTCAGCATCCACAGGTCCTATGCATCGGTACTTTCTGGCTGTACCTGACCCCGGTACCCCTACATTGCGGGTGAGTCACTGCTCAGCGGAGGCTGCACGCCGGCGCTGACACTCAGGACACGCGCACTGGCTCAGTGAGCAAGTACAGTGCGGTGTTCCTGACATTATAACTGACCATTTCAGTTTTTTTTTTTCTTCAGAAAAAAAAAAAAAAAGTGTGTGTTATCCTCATGGATCCCATACAAGCCTTGTCTGATCAGGTCAAGCACCTGACCCAAATGTTCCATAAGCTCAATGTGGAACAACGCACGATGGCCCAGACCCAGCAACAGTTGGTAGTTACTGTGCAGGAGGCTGTCGATGCAGGGGCTTCTAGTTATGGGGGTAGGGATGTGTCATTAGCGTCCCCCGAATCTCCGGTCAAATTGCCAGACTTTTTCTCAGGGGACAAAAAGGAGTTCAGGTCTTTCAGAGAAGGATGCAAGCTTTTTTTTTTCTCTAAGGCCCCGCTCCTCCGGGGATGAGTTCCAGAGGGTGGGGGTCATTATTTCCCTACTTCGGGGGGCTCCGCAAGCATGGGCTTTCTCTCTGTCTTCCTCTGCTCCTGAACGTATCTCAGTGAACGCATTCTTTGAGGCCCTCGGGCACATTTATGATGAACCTGACCGAGTGCGATTGGCAGAGGATATGTTGATGAGTGTCTGTCAGGGGAAACATTCAGCTGAGTGGTTTTGTTCTGAGTTCCGCCGCTGGGCGGCAGAGGTCTCTTGGAGCGACGCCGCACTCCGAGGACTCTTTCGCAGAGGCTTGTCCGAGCGGCTGCAGGATGCCTTGGCGTTACATCCCCCACCTAACTCTCTCGAGGACGCCATGACCCAGGCCGTCCGGATGGACCGCAGGCTGCGGGCCAGAGGGGTGATGCAGGTGGATACTCCATTATTCCCCAGTGGAAAAGAGACTGCCCCTGAGCCCATGGATGTAGGCGCCCTCTCCCTGAAGGATACGGAGAGGAAACGCCGGAAGGACAAGCAGTTATGCTTTTACTGCAGTAAAACGGGACATTGGAAAAGGGAGTGCCCGAATTACCCGTCTTCAAACCCGGTCGGCGGGAAACGACTAGGTCTGGGTAGTCAACGCGGAGGCTACTCAGACCCTCAGGTACCATTTTCCTCGTTTTCTAAAGTATTACTGCCTGTGGAACTATTTGTGGACGGTAGTTCTTTTTCCTCTACAGCCTTCGTCGACTGCGGATCATCTATTAACCTCATTGACTCCCAATTGGTCACACACTGCAAGATAGGGACAGTTAGGCTCAAGGTTCCGATCAAGGTGATGGCCATTGACTCATCTCCCCTCACTAAGGAGGGAATTCGCTTTATGTCTGATGTGTTTTCGCTCAGAGTGGGCGCTATTCATGTGGAAAACATAAGTTGTTTTGTGCTGGACAATCTACCTGCAGGGTTGGTGTTGGGCATGCCCTGGTTACAACGCCATAACCCAGTTATTAACTGGAAAACGGGAGATTGTTCAATGGGGGTTTAATGATTTTGAGTTATGTGATAAATCCGCACTGCTGGTTGAACCAGTTAAATCTGTGTCTGTATCATCTGTCGAGCTGGAAGGTATTCCGGAATGCCTGAAGGACTTCGAAGATGTATTCTCCGAAAGCGAGGCCGAGACGTTACCGCCACATAGACCCTTTGACTGCGCTATTGAGCTGGTCCCGGGGGCTAAATTACCCAAAGCCCGTCTGTTTAATTTGTCTGGTCCTGAGCGCTTGGCTATGAAGGAGTACATTACTGAAAGTCTGCGCAAAGGACACATACGTCCTTCAGTCTCACCTGTAGCGGCAGGTTTCTTTTTTGTAAAGAAAAAAGATGGCGGGTTACGTCCCTGTCTCGACTTCCGGGAGCTTAATCAAATTACTGTACGGAATACGTACCCCCTTCCGTTGATTCCCGACTTATGTAACCAGCTATCAGGGGCAAAGTGGTTTTCTAAACTTGACCTTCGGGGGGCATATAATTTGATAAGGGTCCGGGAGGGGGATGAATGGAAAACCGCGTTCCTCACGACCGAGGGACTATTTGAAAATTTAGTCATGCCGTTTGGTCTTACCAACGCCCCTGCCATATTTCAGAATTTCATCAACGTGGTATTCTCGGATCTCATTGGTCGTTTTGTCGTTATCTACTTAGATGATATTTTGATATTTTCCCCCGACAAGTATTCTCATTTGGAACATGTACGAACTGTGCTCCAAAGGCTTAGAGAAAATCATTTGTATGCCAAATTGGAGAAATGTGTATTCTGTGTACAAGAGTTGTCCTTTTTGGGGTTAATTGTATCCGGTGAGGGTTTTCGCATGGACCCCAAGAAGGTGCAGGCCATTGCGGATTGGGTGCAACCCCGAGATCTTAAGGGTCTTCAGCGCTTCTTGGGGTTCGCCAATTATTACCGCAAATTTATCCGGGGGTTTTCGCAAGTGGTCAAACCTCTCACGGATCTAACATGCAAAGGTGCGGATGTGAGAAATTGGTCCTCGCTCGCAAAAGAGGCCTTTGCAACGCTGAAAAAATGTTTTATGTCTGCTCCTGTGTTAGTGCAGCCAGATCCGTCCAAACCATTCGTCGTGGAAGTGGACGCCTCTGAGGTGGGGGTGGGGGCGGTGTTGTCCCAAGGGCCTGCCACTCTAACCAACCTCAGGCCATGTGCTTTCTTTTCCAAGAAGTTCTCTGCTGCGGAAAGAAATTACGACGTAGGCAATAGAGAGCTTCTTGCGGTCAAATTGGCGTTTGAAGAATGGAGGCACTTTTTGGAGGGGGCCAGTCACCCGGTTACGGTGATCACGGATCACAAAAATCTGTCGTACATTGAGGCTGCTAAAAGACTAACGCCCAGACAGGCCCGTTGGTCACTTTTTTTTCCCGTTTTCAGTTTACGATTACATTTCGTCCAGGGTCTAAGAATGTCAAGGCTGACGCCTTATCACGCAGTTTTCAGCCGGTGTCGCCCCCTGAGCCACCGTCCTCCATTCTTCACCCTGGGGTTGTGATAGCAGAGGTCTCATCTGAATTGGAACGGGAGATTCTGGGGGCCCAGTCGCAGGCCTCGGCGGCCAAGCCGGAGGGGAAGTTGTTTGTCCCAGAGCAACTTCGCCTGAAACTCTTGCAGGAGTTCCATGAATCCAAGCTGAGTGCTCACCCTGGTATTTCAGCCACACGTCTGGCGGTGGCTAGGATCTTTTGGTGGCCTACCCTTGGTTCGGACATAAAAAAATTCATTGCTGGTTGTGGGGTCTGCGCTCATTCTAAAAGCTCTCATAGCCGGCCGGCAGGGGAGCTGATACCCTTGGCAGTGCCCGAAAGGCCATGGACTCATTTATCCATGGATTTTGTTACCAATCTCCCTCCATCTAAGGGTAATACAGTGGTATGGGTAGTGGTGGACAGGTTTTCTAAGCAGGCTCATTTCGTACCCCTGTCCGCACTACCGTCAGCTGAGACGTTGTCCAGGTTGTTTGTGCAGCATGTGATCCGGTTGTATGGGGTACCCCTGAATGTGGTGTCTGATCGTGGTGTGCAGTTTGTGGCTAAGTTTTGGCGTGCTTTCTGCAAAAAATTAGGTATGTCTCTGTCCTTTTCGTCTGCATACCATCCTGAGAGCAATGGGCAGACGGAGCGCACTAACCAGTCCCTGGAACAGATCCTCAGGTGTCTAACCTCTGCTAGACAGAATGACTGGTGCGATGCACTGCCGTTGGCTGAATTTGCCTTCAATAGTCGGGTGAGTCAATCCACTGGTAGGTCCCCTTTCTTGATTAACTATGGGTTCAGTCCTCATTTTGGTGAGTCTTCTCGTCTGGATTTGGGGTGTCCCGGGGCTGAGGATTCTGTTCAGCGGTTAAAAGATACATGGGCAGAAGTCCAGCGGCGTATATCTAGGTCTCAAGGCAGGTATAAGTTTTTCGCGGACAGGAAACGAACACCTGGTCACATGTTTCGGGTGGGAGAGAAAGTTTGGCTCTCCACGCGAAACATTAAGTTAAAGATTCCGTCAGCCAAGTTGGGACCCAAATTCATTGGCCCGTACAAGATTGTGGAAAAAATCAATCCAGTGGCGTATAGGCTGTGCCTTCCACCCTCTTTCAAGATCCCTAACATCTTCCACAAATCTCTACTGAAACCTTTTGAAGCAGTACGGGGAGACTCCGAGTCTGCTGCTCCTTCGGTTTTGGTCGAGGGGCAGGTGGAGTACGAGGTTGGTCATATCGTAGATTCCAGGTTGGTACGGCGGTCGGAACAGTACCTGGTTCATTGGAAGGGGTATGGACCGGAGGACAGGTCCTGGGTACCAGCCCGGTTGATGCATGCTGATCGCCTGGTGCGGGCTTTCCATGCTAAGTACCCGGGCAAGCCTGGGGGTCCAGAGGCCCCCCGTTGAGAGGGGGGTACTGTCATGATCTCAGTGCTGGTTTGACTCGCACACGTGGGGTTAATGTTTGGAACCAGTGCTGATGACTGGCATTTCTGGGGTTAAAGGTTGTGATCCCGGTGCAGGCTTACCTGCACACCTGGGGCTATGATTGTGGCCTCTCCCTGGTTCTAGGGGAGGCTTCTTATAGCCTCAGGATGCTCCCATCCCTGTCAGTTATACTTTTGCCCTTGGCATTGTGTGGTGACACCTGAGTGTGTTAGTGCTGTGTTCTGGTTACTTGATTCTCTGTGTATGACTCGGTCTGTTCCCTGGATATCGCTTTGGATTCTGCCTGGTACCTTATATGTCTGTTTGGTTTTGATCTCTGCTTGGCCCTGATTATCCGCTCTGTCTCCTCCCTGGTACTGTACTGTGATCCTGTGTATGACCTTTGGCTTTGTCTGACCTCCCATCTGTTTATCTCTCCTGTACCTCGCTGGTCTGTACTGTGCATAACCTCTGCTTTGCTTGGACTCTGAGTTCTCTTCCTTCTCTGTGTGCAGGACGCTAAGCCCCGCCCCCTTGCAGTCACATGACCATTCACATGACCATAGGTCCTATGCTGGCTTCCTAAACTTCAGCATCCACAGGTCCTGTGCATCGGTACTTTCTGGCTGTACCTGACCCCGGTACCCCTACATTGCGGGTGAGTCACTGCTCAGCGGAGGCTGCACGCCGGCGCTGACACTCAGGACACGCGCACTGGCTCAGTGAGCAAGTACAGTGCGGTGTTCCTGACACACAGCCAATGAGCGGCTGCAGCTCCACGATCGGGCCCCTAAGCACTCCGAGCCCGTGGCAGCTGTGACCGCGGTAGATACGCCCCTGCTTGGGTGTTCCAATATGGCGGTCTGCTCTATCACAGCTTCCGGCCGCGGTGGATTGTGGGATAGCGACACAATCGCCGGAAGCTGTGACAGAGACGATTTGCAATTATATAGTAGACTAGCTGAAGAGCCCGGCGCTGCCCGGGCATAGTAGCTAACTGTGGTTAGATATAACAAATCATAATTATCCTCCATCCCATAGTTCCATTCCCATATACCCATCATACATATCCACCATCCCATAGGCCCGTGCCCATATACCCATCATACATTTCCTCCATCCCATAGTCGAGTGCCCATATACCCATCACACATCCTCCATCCCATAGTCTCATGCCCATATACCCATCATACATATTTGCCATTGCATAGTCAAGTGCCCATATACCCATCACACATCCTTCATCTCAGTCCCATGCCCACATACCCATCATACATATCCTCCATCCCATAGTCCCGTACCCATATACCCATCATATATATCTTCCATCCCATAGTCCCGTGCTCATATACCCATCACACATCCTCCATCCCATAGTCCCGTGCCCATATACCCATCATACATATCCGCCATCCCATAGTCTCGTGCCCATATACCCGTCATACATATCCTCCATCCCATAGTCCAGTGCCCATATACTCATCATACATCCTCCATCCCATAGTCAACCATTATGACATCATAATGAGCGGCGGGGCTTGCAACCTATGATGACATCAGCGTCACCATTGCAACCATTATGACATCACAATGAGGGGCGGGGCTTGATGCACACACTTTTTCCCCATTATGTAGATAGGGGCTAAATTGTTTGGTGAATTAGAATGCGCGGGGTTAAAATTTCACCTCACAACATAGCTTAGGACACTCTCGGGATCCAGATGTGTGACTGTGCCAAATTTTGTGGCTGTAGCTGCGACGGTGCGGATGCCAATCCCGGACATACACACACATACATACATACATACACACTTGAGCTTTATATATTAGATATCACCTACTCTATACCCTGTGTAATACTCCTATAATGTGTGTGTGTGTGTGTGTGTGTGTGTGTGTATATATATATATATATATATATATACACTGTATATACACCCCTGCTGTATACCCTGTGTGAACTATATACATCCTGCAGTATAACCCTATAATATGTGCATATATGTGCACCCCTGCTCCCTTCAGTGAACGATGGGTGTCAGCGACCCAGTAAGAGCCGTTTGCAGTCTCATGGGGACTAAAATGGCAGTTGTCGGCGGCTGATGAAAACGAGCGCCAGAAATCCACACTGCCCATCACTAGTTGTCCTATAAGTCCCTGTCATGAAAACCATCTGCCCCAGAGAAGCTCTTGAGGACTTACCTTGCTTTCTCTCTTCCCTCTGTTACCTTAGCTGCTGTCCTGGTCACTTGATCTCGGTGATCTGACTTCCTGTGATGTCACGTCACCTTATCTCTGAGTTCCGGTCTCTGGAGTCTATTGTGACATCACAATCACGTGACATCATACCGTGTGGTGTGCGGGACCCCATCCAACAGCTGATGTGCAGTATGTACACCCCCTGCTCTATACCTGTGTAATATTTATGTACAACCCTGCTCTATACCTGAGTAATATATACACACCCTGCTGTGTACCCCTATAATGTATATATACTGTACACCTCGCTATATATCTGGGTAACATATATACATTATAAGGGGTTGTAAGGTTTGCACTCAGCTGCGTAGGAGGATACAGGAGGCACATTCTCTTCAACGTTCATGTGGGTTTATTTGCTTCATAAACCATGAAACCCACAACAGAAAGGTAAACAGTCCTAAACCCCTTTCTGACATCAGACGTACTATTCCGTCCACGGTACCCGGGCCCGTATGACCGGGGATGGGATAGTACGTCTAAGCGATCAGCGGCCCTCTCGAGGGGGGGGACGCCGCTGATCGCTGGCGGGGTGTCAGATGATTAACACAGCTGACACCCAGCACTATGTGTCAGGGGCTGTCACGGACCGCCCCCGACACGTTAACCCCTGGCACACTGCGATCAAACATGATCGCAGTGTACCAGGGGATTAGGGAAGCATCGGCAGGGAGGGGGCTCCCTGCGTGCTTCCCTGGACCCTCGAAACAGCGCGATGTGATCGCGCTGTTCCAAGGGCCTTCCTCCCTGCAGGCCCTCGGATCCAATATGGCTGAGGGAGCCTTCGGGGGCCTGCAGATAGGCCTCTCAGCAGGCATTGAGCAAGCCTGTGCAGCGCCTGTCAGATCGCTGATCTGACAGAGTGCTGTCCAAACTGTCATTACAGTAATGTCCCCCCCCCCCGGGACAATAAATTAAAATGAAAAAAAAAATACGTGTAAAAATATTTTATAAAAAATCACTAAAAAATTTAAAAAATATATATATATTCCCTAATAAATTCAATTTTTGGAAATAAAAAAGCAAAGTACATATATTTAGTATCGCCGCGTCCGTAATGACCCGCCCGATAAAACTGTCCCACTAGTTAACCCTTTTAGTGATCCCCTTAAAAAATAAAAATAAAAAACAAAGCAAAAAACAATGCTTTATCATCATACCGCCAAACATAAAGTGCAATAACATACAATCAAAAAGACGGATATAAATAACCATGGTATCGCTGAAAACGTCATCTTTTCCCGCAAAAAAATGAGCCGCCATACAGCATCATCAGCGAAAAAATAAGTTATAGCTCTCAGAATAAAGCAATGAAAAAATAATTATTTTTTATATATAATTGCTTTCATTGCATAAAAGCGCCAAAACATAAAAAAAGACATAAATGAGGTATCGCTGTAATCGTACTGACCCGAAGAATAAAACTGCCTTATCAATTTTACCACACATGGAACCCTGTAAACGCACCCCCCAAAAGAAATTCATGACATGCTGGTTTTTGTTCAATCTGCATCCCAAAAATCGGAATAAAAAGCGATCAAAAAAGTCACATGCCTGAAAATGGTACCAATAAAAATGTCAACTCGTCCCGCAAAAAATAAGACCTCACATGACTCAGTGGATCAAAATATGGAAAAATTATAGCTCTCAAAATGTGGTGATGCAAAAACTATTTTTACAATAAAAAGCGTCTTCTAGCGTGTGACAGCTGCTGAACATAAAACCCGCCATAAATAGTAAATCAAACCCCCCGTTATCACCCCCTTAGTTAGGGAAAAATAATAAAATTAAAAAAAGCATTTATTTCCATTTTCCCATTAAGGTTAGGGCTAGGGTTAGGGATGAGATTAGGGTTAGGGGTGTGTTGGGGTTAGGGTTGGAGTTAGAATTGGGGGGTTTCCACTGTTTAGGCACATCTAATGGCGTCTGATCTCAATTCCAGACAATTCTGCGTTGAAAAAGTCAAATGGTGCTGTAACGGGGTCTACCCAAGCTGGGGTACCTCTTTCAGTACCACCCCGTGTTTTCGGAGGTCCGCTCTGCGTTGGCTGGAGTCTGAATGAATGACGCTGGCTCGAATTCCTTGGTTACATGGGCGCATATAAAAGATCACTGCTTCTCCACGTATTTCCAGTCTGACAACACTTTACTCACAGGACACAGAATATATCACACAGATATAGAGGGCAGGCCAATAGAAAAGTGGCAGGCCAGACATGCATTACAAAAGCCGCAGGTGGTCGGAACCTGCCGATGTTTACTGTGGGAATTAAAAAGGTGGGGGGAGGGCGGACAAAAGGAGAATATTGTGTCCCCTCTGCCCGGGGCGCAGCCTGTGGGCTGATGCATTAGGGACATGCATCTCACATAGAACCTATTATACATACCAAATAGATATAATATTGAAATTTACTTGGTGCTTCCAAGAAATAATAGAAAAACCGAAAGAACAATGGAAGCTCAAATACCATAAAAAATGGATTTTTATTTAGTATATGCAACAATGCAAATTTTACATATTTTCATAATAAAAGACAAATTTTATTTAATAAATGCAACAATGCCGATTAAAAGCGGGTAACACCAATACAACAAAATTGCTGCACAAATATCCTATGGTATAGATGGATGATGCATTCCCTGCATAAATGTATGCCCAGAAAAAGTTGTGCTTAATAAAGAGTACAAAAAAGGTTATCTTACCAAAAACTGTCCAAAAGACTAGCCTTCATGACCAAATCCTTATAAAATATGTATGTATATACAAAGGCTAGTACCAAGTATTAGAGAGCAGTCTCTTTTGATAGAGCAATGCAAGCATAACAATAATAAAGTGACTGTGCAAACAGAAGAACCAATTCCAGATAAACAAATCTACAAGAGGGACAAGTCCATGGTCCTTAAAGTATATAATTAAATTGCTATACTAGCATTGCCCAAGATGGAACAAATAACCGAGACAAACAAGTCTCATTACCATAAGAAAGTGCTACAAAAAAACACTGGTTATGCAAAAGGTGCCCATATAAGGAATCTGTATCTATACCTGTTAGCAGCAATGACCCCAAAGCGCGTTTCGCACTTGGCTTTGTCTTTGTACATCACCCCTGGACAATGCCAAGTGCGAAACGCGCGTTGGGGTCATTGCTGCTAACAGGTATAGATACAGATTCCTTAAATACTTTCTTATGGTAATGAGACTTGTTTGTCTCGGTTATTTGTTCCATCTTGGGCAATGCTAGTATAGCAATTTAATTATATACTTTAAGGACCATGGACTTGTCCCTCTTGTAGATTTGTTTATCTGGAATTGGTTCTTCTGTTTGCACAGTCACTTTATTCACTTCATTATTGTTATGCTTGCATTGCTCTATCAAAAGAGACTTCTCTCTAATACTTGGTACTAGCCTTTGTATATACATACATATTTTATAAGGATTTGGTCATGAAGGCTAGTCTTTTGGACAGTTTTTGGTAAGATAACCTTTTTTGTACTCTTTATTAAGCACAACTTTTTCTGGGCATACATTTATGCAGGGAATGCATCATCCATCTATACCATAGGATATTTGTGCATCAATTTTGTTGTATTGGTGTTACCCGCTTTTAATCGGCATTGTTGCATTTATTAAATAAAATTTGTCTTTTATTATGAAAATATGTAAAATTTGCATTGTTGCATATACTAAATAAAAATCAATTTTTTATGGTATTTGAGCTTCCATTGTTCTTTCGGTTTTCCTATTATACATACATATAACTGCACAACATATTCTGGGTGCTGAGTGGTTCTGTAACACGGCTCCCCTTTTCAGCGACGCGATCGGCATACACAGTCTGATCCTCAACAGATCGGTATGGGGATGACCGAAGTTTATGGGGTTGGTACAAGTTCCGTTTGTCGACTTAGTCCATCGGCGTTACCGTTTTGTTTGCCGGGTCTGTGGTGGATGGTGAAGTCCAGAGGTTGTAGGGCTAAACTCCACCGCAACAATCTGGCGTTGTCTCCGGAGACCCGATTAAGCCAGACTAGGGGATTATGGTCCGTTAGGAGGGAAAACTGTCGTCCATACAAATATGGTTGCAACTTCTTGAGTGCCCATACTACCGCCAGGCACTCCTTCTCGATGGCCACATAGCTTACTTCACGGGGCAGTAGTTTCCGACTCAGGTAAGCTACCGGGTGTTCTTGGCCGTCCGGCCCGACTTGGCTCAGTACTGCCCCCAATCCAAACATAGAAGCGTCTGTGTGAACAAGGAAACGTTTAGTTGGATCGGGTGCGGCCAATACAGGGGTATTGGTGAGGGTGTCCTTTAGTTGGCGGAAGGCTTCCTCACACTCTGAGGTCCAGGTTACCTGGCGGGGTTGGTTCTTACGGGTCAAATCAGTGAGGGGCTTGGCTACGCTGCTGTAATTGGGAACGAATTTCCTGTAATACCCCGCTGTCCCTAGAAACGCCATGACCTGGGTTTTAGTGCGTTGGATGGGCCACTTGGCTATGGCCTCAATCTTGGCTGGTTCTGGTCGCTGTTTCCCACTTCCCACCCAATGCCCTAAAAACTGAACCTCTGCTTTGCCCACGTGACAATTGTTTGGGTTCAGGGTGATTCCGGCCTGGTGGATCCTGTCCAATACTGTCTCTAGGTGATTTAGATGCTCTTCCCATGTCGCACTGTAGATGGCGATGTCTTCCTTGTAGGCACAAGCATAGTCCTGGAGACCATCCAGAAGCCGGTCAGCCAGCCTTTGGAAGGTCGCCAGGGCATTCTTCATCCCGAATGGCATAAGTCAAACTGGAATAAGCCGAACGGGGTGACAAATGCCGACTTGGGAATAGCGTCAGGACTAAGGGGAATCTGCCAGTACCCTTTGCATAGATCGATGTTGGTCAAATACTTTGCCCCCGCCAGCCGGTCTAACAACTCATCCACACGCAGCATGGGATATGCATCCGTCACTGTTTTCTCATTGAGCTTACGATAGTCTACAAAAAACCGTGTAGTCCCATCCTTCTTGGGCACTAACACTACGGGGGATGCCCAGGGACTATCTGACTCTTCAATGACCCCTAAACGCAACATCTCTTGTATCTCTTGTCGCATCCCCTCTCGTACAGACTCAGGGAGGCGGAAGGGGTTTTGTCGCAGGGGGGTTTGATCCTGGGTCTCAACCTTGTGTTATGCCAGGCGAGTGTACCCCGGTCTCTCTGAAAACATACTCTGTCGCAGCCTCAACAACGCCTCCGCCTGCTGTCTCTCCCGGGGGCCTAGGTCTTCACCCAAGTGTACCTAGTCCCATGTTTTAGACTGAGTCCTTTCCCCTAAGACATCCGGCAAGGGAAGTCCGGCTAAATCCTCTGCCTCAGGTGCACAGATGGCCACTACCTCTTCAGGGCGCTCCCGGTAGGGCTTCAGCATATTCACGTGGAACATGCAGATAACCCTGGGGTCGTCACAATTGGCGACATTATAGGTTGTGTCGGCTATGTAACGGGGTCTTCCAAGCTGGGGTACCTCTTTCAGTACCACCTCGTGTTTTCAGAGGTCCGCTCTGCGTTGGCTGGAGTCTGAATGAATGACGCTGGCTGGAATTCCTCTGAGTGCATGGGCGCATATAAAAGATCACTGCTTCTCCATGTATTTCCAGTCTGACAACACTTTACTCACAGGACACAGAATATGTCACACAGATACAGAGGGCCGGCCAATAGACAGGCGTCAGGCCAGACATGCATTACAAAAGCCGCAGTTGGCCGGAGCCTGCGGATGTTTACTGTGGGAATTACAAAGGTGGGGGGAGGGCGGACACTGCTGATACATTAGGGACATGCATCTCACATGGAACCTATTATATATACATATAACTGCACAACATATTCTGGGTGCTGAGTGGTTCTGTAACACGGCTCCCCTTTTCAGCGACGCGATCGGCATACACAGTCTGATCCTCAGCGGATCGGTATGGGGATGACCAAAGTTTATGAGGTTGGTACAAGTTCCGTTTGTTGACTTAGTCCATCGGCATTACCGTTTTGTTTGCCGGGTCTGTGGTGGATAGTGAAGTCCAGAGGTTGTAGGGCTAAACTCCACCGCAGCAATCTGGCGTTGTCTCCGGAGACCCGATTAAGCCAGACTAGGGGATTATGGTCCGTTAGGAGGGAAAACTGTCGTCCATACAAATATGGTTGCAACTTCTTGAGTGCCCATACTACCGCCAGGCACTCCTTCTCGATGGCCGCATAGCTTACTTCACGGGGCAGTAGTTTCCGACTCAGGTAAGCTACCGGGTGTTCTTGGCCGTCCGGCCCGACTTGGCTCAGTACTGCCCCCAATCCAAACATAGAAGCGTCTGTGTGAACCAGGAAGCGTGTAGTTGGATCGGGTGCAGCCAATACAGGGGTATTGGTGAGGGTGTCCTTTAGTTGGCGGAAGGCTTCCTCACACTCTGAGGTCCAGGTTACCTGGCGGGGTTGGTTCTTACGGGTCAAATCAGTGAGGGGCTTGGCTACGCTGCTGTAATAGGGAACGAATTTCCTGTAATACCCCGCTGTCCCTAGAAACGCCATGACCTGGGTTTTAGTGCGTGGCATGGGCCATTTGGCTATGGCCTCAATCTTGGCTGGTTCTGGTCGCTGTTTCCCACTTCCCACCCAATGCCCTAAATACTGAACCTCTGCTTTGCCCACCTGACACTTGTTTGGGTTCAGGGTGATTCCGGCCTGGTGGATCCTGTCCAATACTGTCTCTAGGTGATTTAGATGCTCTTCCCATGTCGCACTGTAGATGGCGATGGCGTCCAGGTAGGCACAGGCATAGTCCTGGAGACCATCCAGAAGCCGGTCAGCCAGCCTCTGGAAGGTGGCCGGGGCATTCTTCATCCCGAATGGCATAACTCGAAACTGGAATAAGCCAAACGGGGTGACAAATGCCGACTTGGGAATAGCGTCAGGACTAAGGGGAATCTGCCAGTAGCCTTTGCATAGATCGATGGTGGTCAAATACTTTGCCCCCGCCAGCCGGTCTAACAACCCATCCACACGCGGCATGGGATATGCATCCGTCACTGTTTTCTCATTGAGCTTACGATAGTCTACACAAAACCGTGTAGTCCCATCCTTCTTGGGCACTAACACTACGGGGGATGCCCAGGGACTATCTGACTCTTTAATGACCCCTAAACGCAACATCCCTTGTGTCTCTTGTCGCATCCCCTCTCGTACAGACTCAGGGACGCGGAAGGGGTTTTGTCGCAGGGGGGTCTGATCCTGGGTCTCAACCTTGTGTTGAGCCAGGCGAGTGTACCCCGGTCTCTCTGAAACATCCTCTGTCGCAGCCTCAACAATGCCTCCGCCTGCTGTCTCTCCCGGGGGCCTAGGTCTTCACCCAAGTGTACCTAGTCCCATGTTTTAGACTGAGTCCTTTCCCCGAAGACATCCGGCAAGGGAAGTCCGGCTAAATCCTCTGCCTCAGGTGCACAGATGACCACTACCTCTTCAGGGCGCTCCCGGTAGGGCTTCAGCATATTCACGTGGAACATGCGGATAACCCTGGGGTCGTCACAATCGGCGACATTATAGGTTGTGTCGGCTATTTTCCCCACTACCTGGTAGGGCCCCTGCCATGCAGCTTGGAACTTGTTCTGTTTAGTGGGCTTTAACACCAGGACCTTCTGTCCTATTTCCAAGGTGCGCTCTCTGGCCCTCCGATCGTACCATACGCGCTGGCGCCGCTGGGTCGCCTGCAGGTTCTCACGTACAACCTGGGTCAGCTCCTGTAGGCAGTCACGGAATTCCAGCACATAGGGTACAATAGGTACCCCTTCTATGAGGCCCTCCCCTTCCCAGGGTTCCAGCACTGAGTCTAGGGGTCCCCTTACCCATCTCCCGTATACCAGCTCTAACGGGGAGAACCCCGTGGATTCTTGGGGCACCTCCCGATAGGCAAACAGGAGGTGTGTCAAGAATTTCTCCCAGTCCCTGTAGGTCCTGGTAAAAGTCCCAATGAGCTGTTTTAATGTCCCGTTAAAGCGTTCACACAACCCATTGGTTTGCGGGTGGTATGGGGCGCTTCTAATGGACTTTACGCCGCACAGCTTCCACAGTTGGTTGGTCACCTCTGCTGTAAACTGGGTACCCTGGTCCGAGATAATCTCCAGGGGAAATCCAACCCGTGAGAAAACCTGGAGCAGGGCGGCCGCCACTGTCTCTGCCAGTATGTTAGGTAACGCAACCGCCTCTGGATACCGTGTGGCATAATCTACCACTGTCAATATATACTTTTTCCCGGACGGACTGGGTTTGGCTAACGGCCCTATCAGATCGATCGCTACTCGGCTAAATGGTTCTTCCACAATGGGGAGGGGGCGTAATTTGACCTTGCATCGATCCCCCCTCTTGCCAATGCGCTGACAACTGTCACGGGTCTGGCAGTACTGACGAACGTCATAGGTTACCCCCGGTCAAAAGAAGTTTTGTGTCAGACGATGCCTGGTGCGACTGACGCCGAAGTGCGCGGCCAAGGGCATATCATGAGAGATTCCCAGTAACTCCTGCCTATACTTCTTGGGAACTACCAGCTGTTGTTTTATAGTAGGGCTCGTCTCTGTGTGGTGCTGCTCTGTGATCCGGTAGAGGAGTCCCTGCTTCCATACAAACTGTTCCCCTTCTAGTACTCCTCTCCCCTCCTGTGCCTTCCCACGATATCCCTCCAATGAAGGATCCTCAAGTAACTCCCTCTTAAATTCATCTGGGGTGGCCCAAGAAATGTGTCTGGCTATGGGAATACGTGCAGGGCTGGGATGTCTTACCTGGACCTCCTCTGAGTGTGATTCCGCCTCCGCAGCTCGAGCTTGTCTCCGGGTGGTCACAGGATAGGTCTCAGCCAGAGGGGCCACCGAGAATGCAGACAACATGGGCCCCAAGTCATTTCCTAGCAAGATGTCTGCAGGCAAATCCTCCATCAAGCCGACCTCAACAAGGCCATCCCCGACTCCCCAGTTCAGGTGAATCCTGGCAGTGGGCAGTCGATGTATGGCTCCCCCTGCTACATGGACGGCCACTGTCCGGTCCGTCTTCTCTTGGTCCTGGACGAGATGAGGCTTCACAAGGGTCAAAGTTGCTCCGGAATCTCTTAGCCCCTGCATACGTTTCCCATTAACCCGCATGACCTGTCGATGCTGTTGTCGATTATCTGCCCGGGCTGCCTGCACGGGGTCTACTTCATGCAGCACTTCCTCCATCTCTTCCACCCCTTGGTTAATCGTAGCCCCCAATGCCGGGTCAGCTTCGCCTTGGTAGCAGTATGCAGCAGCCCGGCTGAAGGTAGCTGTTCCCGCCTTTGGCCACTGAGTATGCTGAGTCCGGTTGGGACATTGTCTTTGCAGGTGGCCCAGCTGACGGCAGGTGTGGCATCGCGCCCCAGGGGGACTGTGGTAGGCCGGGTTTCTAGCTGATCCCCCTACAATCTTCGGTGGTTTGGGGCCCTCCAGGTCCATGGGCGGGCCCCTAGTGACCACCTTTGATCCGGACAACTGCGGCCTCCTGGCATCATGATGTTCATCGGCCAGACGAGCGGCTTCCTCAAGAGTCGTAGGCCGCCTGTCCCGAAGCCATTCCTGTGTCTCGGGTTTAGTCCATTAAAGAATCGTTCTAACAGGAAGAGCTGTAGGACGTCCTCCTTAGTGGTTGCTTGGCTCCCTTGTACCCACTGTAGCAGTGACTGCCGTAATTTACAGGCCCATTCAGCATAGGTATCGGTTACGAGTTTTATAAGTCCGCGGAACTTTTGGCGGTAGGCCTCAGGTGTCAAAGCATACCGGGCCAAGATCACTTCTTTGATCCGCTCATAGTCCATACAGTCCTCATCAGGTACCGTGTGATAGGCATCCGCTGCCCGGCCTGTCAGCTTGCTGGCCAGAATCTGAACCCGTTCCTCCGGCTTTACTTGATGAAGGGCACACTGCCGCTCAAAGTCCTGCAAAAAGCCATCAATATCTTCCTCTGCCTCCCCCAACTGTCGGAAGGCATTGTTCTGGATCTTTTTGTGGCTTACTGTTGAAGGTACCTGGTCGAAGGCCAGAGCTCCCCCTGCTCGCTGGTTCTCCTCTCTCCGCTCTGCCATCTCCATCTTGGCCAGCTCCACTTTGGTCCGCTCTGCCATCTCCATCTTGGCTAGCTCTATCCTGGTCCGCTCGGCCATCTTTTCCTTCAGATCAGTACGCACATCCGCCATCACCTCTCGAATGATCTCTACTGCAGGGTTTAGGCCATAGAACGCCAGTCTGCTCTTTATCTCCCTCTGGAATTCGGTCTCCTCCACATTCACATTGGGGGGTGCTGCACTGTCGTGTTCCATGATGGCTGCTATCAAATCCGCTTTTGTTTTGTTCCTGGCGATCAACCCTTGGGCTTCCACCAGGTCTTTGAATGTAGTCCTCTTTAACTTCTGGTACTTATTTTCCATTAATTCCTTTCCTCCTGTAGAAGGGGTATCAAATCCCACTGCTGCCACCAGTGTAACGGGGTCTTCCAAACTGGGGTACCTCTTTCAGTACCACCCTGTGTTTTCGGAGGTCCGCTCTGTGTTGGCTGGAGTCTGAATGAATGACGCTGGCTGGAATTCCTCTAAGTGCATGGGCGCATATAAAAGATCACTGCTTCTCCATGTATTTCCAGTCTGACAACACTTTACTCACAGGACAGAGAATATATCACCCAGATACAGAGGGCCGGCCAATAGACAAGCGTCAGGCCAGACATGCATTACAAAAGCCGCAGGTGGCCGGAGCCTGCGGAGGTTTATTGTGGGAATTACAAAGGTGGGGGGAGGGCGGACACTGCTGATACATTAGGGACATGCATCTCACATGGAACCTATTATCCATACATATAACTGCACAACATATTCTGGGTGCTGAGTGGTTCTGTAACAGGCTATTTTCCCCACTACCTGGTAGGGCCCCTGCCATGCAGCTTGGAACTTGTTCTGCTTAGTGGGCTCTAACACCAGGACCTTCTGTCCTATTTCCAAGGTGCGCTCTCTGGCCCTCCGATCGTACCATATGCGCTGGCGCCGCTGGGTCGCCTGCAGGTTCTCACGTACAACCTGGGTCAGCTCCTGTAGGCGGTCCCGGAATTCCAGCACATAGGGTACAATAGGTACCCCTTCTATGAGGCCCTCCCCTTCCCAGTGTTCCAGCACTAAGTCTAGGGGTCCCCTTACCCGTCTCCCGTATACCAGCTCGAAGGGGAGAACCCCGTGGATTCTTGGGGCACCTCCCGATAGGCAAACAGGAGGTGTGGCAAGAATTTCTCCCAGTCCCTGTAGGTCCTGGTAAAAGTCCCAATGAGCTGTTTTAATGTCCCGTTAAAGCGTTCACACAACCCATTGGTTTGCGGGTGGTATGGGGCGCTTCTAATGGACTTTACGCTGCACAGCTTCCACAGTTGGTTGGTCACCTCTGCTGTAAACTGGGTACCCTGGTCCGAGATAATCTCCCGGGGAAATCCAACCCGTGAGAAAACCTGGAGCAGGGCGGCCGCCACCGTCTCTGCCAGTATATTAGGTAACGCAACCGCTTCTGGATACCGTGTGGCATAATCTACCACTGTCAATATATACTTTTTCCTGCACGGACTGGGTTTGGCTAACGGCCCTATCAGATCGACCGCTACTCGGCTAAATGGTTCTTCCACAATGGGGAGGGGGCGTAATTTGGCCTTGCATCGATCCCCCCTCTTGCCAATGCGCTGACAACTGTCACAGGTCTGGCAGTACTGACGAACATCATAGGTTACCCCCGGTCAAAAGAAGTTTTGTGTCAGACGATGCCTGGTGCGACTGACGCCGAAGTGCCCGGCCAAGGGTATATCATGAGAGATTCCCAGTAACTCCTGCCTATACTGCTTGGGAACTACCAGCTGTCGTTTTAGAGTGGGGCTCGTCCCTGTGTGGTGCTGCTCTGTGATCCGGTAGAGGAGTCCCTGCTTCCATACAAACTGTTCCCCTTCCAGCACCCCTCTCCCCTCCTGTGCCTTCCCACGATATCCCTCTAATGAAGGATCCTCAAGTAACTCCCTCTTAAATTCATCTGGGGTGGCCCAAGAAATGTGTCTGGCTATGGGAATACATGCAGGGCTGGGATGTCTTACCTGGGCCTCCTCTGAGTGTGATTCCGCCTCCGCAGCTCGAGCTTGTCTCCGGGTGGTCACAGGTTATGTCTCAGCCAGAGGGGCCACCGAGAATGCAGACAACATGGGCCCCAAGTCATTTCCTAGCAAGATGTCTGCAGGCAAATCCTCCATCAAGCCGACCTCAACAAGGCCATCCCCGACTCCCCAGTTCAGGTGAATCCTGGCAGTGGGCAGTCGATGTATGGCTCCCCCTGCTACACGGACGGCCACTGTCCGGTCCGTCTTCTCTTGGTCCTGGACGAGATGAGGCTTCACAAGGGTCAAAGTTTCTCCGGAATCTCTTAGTCCCTGCATACGTTTCCCATTAACCCACACGACCTGTCAATGCTGTTGTCGATTATCTGCCCGGGCTGCCTGCACGGGGTCTACTTCATGCAGCACTTCCTCCATCTCTTCCACCCCTTGGTTAATCGTAGCCCCCAATGCCGGGTCAGCTTTGCCTTAGTAGCAGTGTACAGCAGCCCGGCTGAAGGTAGCTGTTCCCGCCTTTGGCCACTGAGTGTGCTGAGTCCGGTTGGGACATTGTCTTTGCAGGTAGCCCAGCTGACGGCAGGTGTGGCATCGCGCCCCAGGGGGACTGTGGTAGGCCGGGTTTCTAGCTGGTCCCCCTACAATCTTCGGTGGTTTGGGGCCCTCCAGGTCCATGGGCGGGCCCCTAGTGACCACCTTTGATCCGGACAACTGCGGCCTCCTGGCATCATGATGTTCATCGGCCAGACGAGCGGTTTCCTCAAGAGTCGTTGGCCGCCTGTCCCGAAGCCATTCCTGTGTCTCGGGGTTTAGTCCATTAAAGAATCGTTCTAACAGGAAGAGCTGGAGGACGTCCTCCTTAGTGGTTGCTTGGCTCCCTTGTACCCACTGTAGCAGTGACCTCTGTAATTTACAGGCCCATTCAGAGTGGGTATCGGTTACGCGTTTTATAAGTCCGCGGAACTTTTGGCGGTACGCCTCTGGTGTCAACGCATACCGGGCCAAGATCACTTCTTTGATCTGCTCATAGTCCATACAGTCCTCATCAGGTACCATGCGATAGGCATCCGCTTCCCGGCCTGTCAGCTTGCTGGCCAGAATCTGAACCCGTTCTTCCGGCTTTTCTTGATGAAGGGCACACTGCCGCTCAAAGTCCTGCAGAAAGCCATCCATGTCTTCCTCTGCCTCCCCCAACTGTCGGAAGGCATTGTACTGGATCTTTTTGTGGCTTACTGTTGAAGGTACCTGGTCGAAGGCCAGAGCTCCCCCTGCTCGCTGGTTCTCCTCACTCCGCTCTGCCATCTCCATCTTGGCAAGCTCCACTTTTGTCCGCTCTGCCATCTCCATCTTGGCTAGCTCTATCCTGATCCGCTCGGCCATCTTTTCCTTCAGATCAGTACGCACATTCGCCATCACCTCTCGTATGATCTCTACTGCAGGGTTTAGGCCATAGAACGCCTGTCTGCTCTTTATCTCCCTCTGGAATTCGGTCTCCTCCACATTCACATTGGGGGGTGCTGCACTGTCGTGTTCCATGATGGCTGCTATCAAATCCGCTTTTGTTTTGTTGCTGGCGATCAACCCTCGGGCTTCCACCAGATCTTTTAATGTAGTCCTCTTTAACTTCTGGTAGTTATTTTCCATTCATTCCTTTCCTCCTGTAGAAGGGGTATCAAATCCCACTGCTGCCACCAGTGTAACGGGGTCTTCTAAGCTGGGGTACCTCTTTCAGTACCACCCCGTGTTTTCGGAGGTCCGCTCTGCGTTGGCTGGAGTCTGAATGAAGCATGCTGGCTGGAATTCCTCTGAGTGCATGAGCGCATATAAAAGATCACTGCTTCTCCATGTATTTCCAGTCTGACAACACTTTACTCACAGGACACAGAATATATCACACAGATACAGAGGGCCGGCCAATAGACAGGCGTCAGGCCAGACATGCATTACAAAAGCCGCAGGTGGCTGGAGCCTGCGGATGTTTACTGTGGGAATTACAAAGGTGGGGGAGGGCGGACACTACTGATACATTCGGAACATGCATCTCACATGCAACCTATTATATATACATATAACTGCACAACATATTGTGGGTGCTGAGTGGTTCTGTAAGAGTGATTATAGGTTGGTTTATTATTTTATGTTTATTACAGGTGATCGATAGCTTTGGGGAATTAGGTGATTGGTGAGTATGTACTCTATGTTATGTGTTGTATGTTCTGTATGTGTTTGTTTTTTTTACATTCAACACATTAGCCGGATGATGGGACTACAACTGTCCCATCATTGGCTAAAGTGTCAGTCACTGACGGTGTAGCAGGCATAGCCCGATGGGACTTGTAGTCTCATCGGACGATACCTGCATACAGACCCCCGCATGGCCCGCCCACCCCTCACACATCGCCACCGCCGCCCCCCCGCACTCTTGATGAGTGACAGCAGTGTGCAGAGGCTGGGTCACGCCTGCTGACGTCACGTAAATTTCCAGAGTCAGGAAATTGACATGACATCAGCGGATGTTAGCGGCAGCTGCAGCCTGTGGGTCACATGACCTGGACTCAGCCGCCGGCATAGCGCCATTCAGAGGCAGAATTGGCAGCGCAAGGTAATGACAAAAATCATTAGGGGCATCGGGGGGGGATACAATGGGGGGTTACTATAAAGTAGTGGACAGCCCCTTTAATAAACTTCTTGAATGTGATTTTGAGCACCTTGAGGGGTGCAGTTTTTAGAACGGTGTCACTTTTGGGTATTTTCTATCATACAGACCTCTCAAAGTGACTTCAAATGTGATGTGGCCCCTAAAAATAAAATGGTGCTGTAATAATGAGAAATGGCTGGTCAACTTTTAACCCTTACAACTTCCTAACAAAAAAAATTTTGGTTCCAAAATTGTGCTGATGTAAAGTAAACATGTGGGAAATGTTAAGTTTTTTGTGTGCCATATCTCTGTGATTTAAGGGCATAAAAATTCAAAGTTGGAAAAATCGCAAAATTTTCACCAAATTTCCATTTTTTTAACAAGTTATATCAATGAAATTTTACCACTATCATGAAGTACAATATGTCAGGAGAAAACAATGTCAGAATCACCGGGATCCATGGAAGTGTTCCAGAGTTATTACCTCGTAAAGGGACAGTGGTCAGAATTATAAAATCTGGCCTGGTCATGAACGTGCAAACCACCCTTGGGGGTAAAGGGGTTAAATAACACCAAACAGTCCTTAGCTGGGCTTCGTTCCCTCAGGCCCCGGGCACACAGAGGCCAGGGCAAGGTCCAGCCCAGAGGCTCCGTCTTGGGCCAAACACACAGGAGGGCTTGTCCTTCTCTACACAAAGACCCCTCTGTAGTGTCCCACCGAGACACATGGAAGCCTGAGCTCACCGCAAGACTGCCAAACCCTCGCTCACATGTGCAACGCACACCTTCCAGAGCCTCAGTAGTCAGTACAACGCTGGCTCCTTGCTCTCGAGTCTTTACTGGACTGAATGACGCTCCGCCTTTTCCGGTGACATCATGGGATGAAAGCATATACAGAATGGGAGGAATAGGGCTAAGCAACAGCACATGTGAAAAAGACTTGGGTATACTAATAGATCACAGACTGAATATGAGTCAACAGTGTGATGCAGCAGCAAAAAAGGCAAATGCAATTCTAGGATGTATTAACAGAAGCATACAGTCTAGATCACGTGAAGTCATTATTTCCCTCTACTCCTCTTTGGTCAGACCTCATCTGGAATATTGTGTCCAGTTTTGGGCACCACATTTTAAAAAAGACATCAACAAACTGGAGCAAGTTCAGAAAAGAGCGACCTGAATGGTGACCGGTCTGCAAACCCTGTCTTATGAGGAAAGGTTGAAGGATTTGGGAATGTTTAGTTTGCAAAAGAGAAGACTGAGAGGAGACTTAATAGCTGTCTACAAATATCTAAAGGGCTGTCACATTGTAGAAGGATCAACTTTATTCTCATTTGCACAAGGAAAGACTAGAAGCAATGGGATGAAACTGAATGGGAGGAGACACAGATTAGATATTAGAAAAAACTTTTTGACAGTCAGAGTGATCAATGAGTGGAACAGGCTGCCACGAGAAGTGGTGAGTTCTCCTTCAATGGAAGTCTTCAAACAGAGGCTGGACAGACATCTGACTGGGATGATTTAGCGAATCCTGCTTTGAGCAGGGGGTTGGACCAGATGGCCCAGGAGGTCCCTTCCAACTCTACGATTCTATGATTCTAATATATAAAGCTCAAAGTGTGTATGTATGTGTATGTCCGGGATAGGCATCCGCACCGTCGCAGCTACAGCCACAAAATTTGGCACAGTCACACATCTGGACCCCGAGAGCGTCCTAAGCTATGTTGTGAGGTGAAATTTTAACCCCGCGTGTTCCAATTCACCAAACAATTTTGCCCCTATCTACATACTGGGGGGAAAAGTGTGTGCGTGTCAAGCCCCGCCCCTCATTGTGATGTAATAATGCCCCTATTTGCATACTGGGGAAGCAGTGTGTGCGTATCAAGCCCCGCCCCTCATTATGATGTCACAACGGTTGCCATGGTGACGCTGATGTCATCATAGGTCGCAAGCCCCGCCGCCGCTCATTATGATGTCATAATGGTTGACTATGGGATGGAGGATGTGTGATGGGTATATGGGCACTTGACTATGGGATGGAGGATATGTTTGACGGGTATATGGGCACGGGACTATGGGATGGCGGATATGTATATGGGCACAGGACTATGGGATGGAGGATGTGTGATGGGTATATGGGCACTTGACTATGGGATGGAGGATATGTATGACGGGTATATGGGCACGGGACTATGAGATGGCGAATATGTATATGGGCACGGGACTATGGGATGGAGGATATGTATGATGGGTATATGGGCACTGCACTATGGGATGGAGGCTATGTATGACGGGTATATGGGCACGGGACTATGAGATGGCGGATATGTATGATGGGTATATGGGCACGGGACTATGGGATGGAGGATATGTATATGGGCACGGGACTATGGGATGGAGGATGTGTGATGGGTATATGGGCACTTGACTATGGGATGGAGGATATGTTTGACGGGTATATGGGCACGGGACTATGGGATGGCGGATATGTATATGGGCACGGGACTATGGGATGGAGGATGTGTGATGGGTATATGGGCACTCGACTATGGGATGCCGAATATGTATGATGGGTATATGGGCACAGGACTATGGGATGGCGAATATGTATGATGGGTATATGGGCACTGGACTATGGGATGGAGGATATGTATGACGGGTATATGGGCACAGGACTATGGGATGGAGGATATGTATGACGGGTATATGGGCTCAGGACTATGGGATGGCGGATATGTATGACTGGTATATGGGCTCAGGACTATGGGATGGCGGATATGTATATGGGCACAGGACTATGGGATGGAGGATGTGTGATGGGTATATGGTCACTTGACTATGGGATGGAGGATATGTTTGACGGGTATATGGGCACGGGACTATGGGATGGCGGATATGTATATGGGCATGGGACTATGGGATGGAGGATGTGTGATGGGTATATGGGCATTGGACTATGGGATGGAGGATATGTATGACGGGTATATGGGCACGGGACTATGAGATGGCGGATATGTATGATGGGTATATGAGCACAGGACTATGGGATGGAGGATAAGTATGATGAGTATATGGGCTCAGGACTATGGGATGGCGGATATGTATATGGGCACAGGACTATGGGATGGAGGATGTGTGATGGGTATATGGGCATGGGACTATGGGATGGAGAATATGTATGATGGGTATATGGGCATGGGACTATGGGATGGAGGATGTGTGATGGGTATATGGTCACTTGACTATGGGATGGAGGATATGTTTGAAGGGTATATGGGCACGGGACTATGGGATGGCGGATATGTATATGGGCATGGGACTATGGGATGGAGGATGTGTGATGGGTATATGGGCATGGGACTATGGGATGGAGAATATGTATGATGGGTATATGGGCACTGGACTATGGGATGGAGGATATGTATGATGGGTATATGGGCACGGGCCTATGGGATGGCGGATATGTATGATGGGTATATGGGCACTTGACTATGGGATGGCGAATATGTATGATGGATGTATGGGCATGGGACTATGGGATGGAGGATGTGTGATGGGTATATGGGCATGGGACTATGGGATGGAGGATGTGTGATGGGTATATGGGCACGGACCTATGGGATGGAGGATGTGTGATGGGTATATGGGCACTTGACTATGGGATGGAGGATGTGTGATGGGTATATGGGCACTTGACTATGGGATGGAGGATGTGTGATGGGTATATGGGCACGGGACTATGGGATGGAGGATAATTATAATTTGCTACAACTAACCACAGTTAGTTACTATGCCTGGGCAGCGCCGGGCTCTTCAGCTAGTTCCCTCTAAAAGTCAACTCCGTTCTAGTCGCTACCCTGCGCACACACCAGCACATGTGGTGACAGCTCACACGTGACCCACAACCTGGCCCCGCCCACTGTCACTGCTCCCGTGGTGATGACGTCATCACAGGTCCTGTAGCCATCCCGGTGCGTGGTATGTGGAGGGCAGGCATGGCACAGGAGATCGGGAGAGCGCTCACCACAGTGAGGGAGCATGTGCAGCGTGCGGCAGCCCGGAGAGCCGAGGTGAGCGTTACAGCACCCGCAGCACTTTACAGCCGCTGCTTCCTGGGGCATGCTGGGAGTTGTAGTTTCTTAAGCTGTAGGTTACAGGTTACAACCGAGACAGCAGCACAGGTAACAGTAATGGTGACCACTCTGCTGACGGGTCACTGCACAGAGGAGGCACGTAGATGCACTGGGGGCTGTAATGAGGCTGTGTCTGCCCCCTGCTCTCTCACTGTTAGGGTACGCACACCCAGGGGCGCAACTAGAGACTGCCGGCCCCGGTGCAAGACTTGGAGCAGAGCTCCCACCCCATCCTGATTATAGATATACCCCTTTCTGCTATATATGTCCCCCATTCTTTAATGCACAGCAATAAACGTGTACTCGCCTTCCCTGCGCTCCCCCACCACACAGCGTCCTCCTCTGAAGCCGGCAGCTGACTGCAGCGTGCGAGTGATGGCAGCTCATGACGTCACTGCCACGCGCCTCCATTCATGTGCGCATAAGTCGTCTCAGATGGCCCTGACAGCTCTCTGTGCCACAATACACCTCAGCTGAATGCGCCTCCATGACCGCGCGTCCAGTTGAAGTTTGTGCTGGTGTCGCAGGGCTCCTCGCCCGCACAAGCCCGGTTGTGACCTCTGCGACCGCGGTCTTTGCTCTCCTGCGCACAACCTCAAAGTCGACCTGTTGCCACATCATTTTTTATTGTTTTATTTTGAATGTGGCAAAAGAGGGGTGATGTAAACTTTTTATAGTTTTTTAAAACCTTTCTTTCTGCTTCTCACTTGCTTCAATAGTCCTTTTCTTTGACTTGAAGCTGCGTTCAGTCAATCGCTTGTGCTGCACATAGCAGGACTTCAACCCGGCATTGTGTAGCAGAAATGATCGCCTCCTATGAAAGCTGGCCACAAGCCGTCGTTCATAGCAGATAAGTAATGACAAGCATGGGGATCTTCTGCAGACCCCTGGCTGTTATACCAACCCATCGGCGCCCCACGGTCACGTGACAGGAGCACTGATGGGCAGCATTTGTGAAGCGTTTCAGCACATGTTAAATGCCGCTGTCAGACATGGACGGTGGCTTTTAACATGTTAACAGACACGAGTGGATCGTGTACGATTCCACCCACAGCTGTTAGGGGCATATGACAGATGATCAAATCAGCTGTCGTGCCGGAAAAGATGCGGGCACAGCGCTGTAGTCCTCCTCAAAGAGAGGTACACAACATATGACGTATATATACCTCATAGGTTGTGAAGGTGTTAAAGAAGCACTCCCAACAAAGGTTTTGATCCTCCTAATATATATTTCATCATATTATACAGCACTGTGCACTTAAGATTACTCATTCTGCCTTTCTACCTATGAGATTTTCTTTGCTCTATGTAGAAACAGGGAGTCTCTTGTCCCTTTATTTGTCATTCCCCTTTTCAACTCCTGACCCAACTGCTCTGCTATTCTCCCTGCCATAGACTTTTGCAGTGACTCATGAGTCATGCAGGGAAAACTGACCTTCTGTTTTTACATAGAGTTTGGAAGGATTCAGCTACTCACTTATTAATCATGTGATGTCATAGACATAATGGGAAAGAGAATAATTAGCTGGGTAGAAATGCAAAAAGAGCAATAGTAAGTACACAGTGCTATATAATGTGATGCTTGCAAAATATTTTGAGGTTTGCCTGTGTGGATTCAATGGGTTGTTACTGACATCTGGTGAGAATTTCATGTCAATAGCACCTTTAGAAATAGATTTTCTTAGAACATTGGTGACGTGTTCAGTACTTATTTCACCCACTGTATGTCCATATAGTGTTTATCTGTTTCTATGACTGTATCTTGTCCACGTGGACAATAATAAGTGTAGACAAACACTGCTCCCCTCCTTATGGCTGTGACCCTCCCCCAAGAAAACTACTAGGGCTTCATAAACACAGCAGTCATACCAAAAACCATATTTTTATTTGGTCGTCCTTGACAGCATCACCTGAGAGAGGGGATCCGCCCTCCAGGAACAGGAAATCCTACAGATACATAAGGGCGGCACCTCTCCCACGCATCAGTTGGTTTCCTGTTCCTGGAGGACAGGATTCCCTACAGATCATATCATCATGGATGAAGGAATCCCCAGGCTGGCTGTCCGACTCAGGTAGCGGGGGGGTCTCCTACCTTGGGCAGTGCGGAGTCCCCTGGAAGTGCCACGGTGGGCCGGGGTAGGGTTCCACGTCAGTGTGCGGAACAGGTGGGAGCGGGGTCCAGCGGTTGCCCGTCTCCAGCGGGTAAGTATGGATCCCCCCCGGACCCCGGTCCTGCAGGTGCGGTCTCCCTTCAGTCCAGGTCGGGGGCGGGCGGCTGTGCCTTGGTGGCGTGCAGGGGGCGCTGTGCGGGATCGGGCACCGCCATGGCGCTGGTGGCCTGCGCGTCCCCGCACGTTCACTCACACCGGAAGTGACGCGGCCGGTGGGGGGCGGGGCTGGTAGTGCCGGGCCGGAAGTTGGATGCCGGACGGCTTTTCTCCCAGGTGCGTTGCCGGGCGCAGCGGCGCGAGCGCCGACATAGCGGTTGGGGCGGGGGGGGCGCGCGCAGGGAGGAGTATCCATGGACGTCGGGAGGGGGAAAGGGGGGGGACAATTAGCCCCTGGCCATGACACCTGTGAACCCGGATTGCCAGGAAAAAGATAAAAGGGCACAGAAGCACTGCAGAGCGGCTTCAGCTCAGGTGCAGAAATGAACGCGCCGGAAGCTCCCGTGGCCCAGCTGGACCGAGAGCAGGAACGTACCTTAGAGAGGTCCCAAACCAGCTCCCAGCAAAAGAAAAAACGAACTGGACAATCCGGCCATAGAAGTTCCTCCAGGCCGAAGGATCCAGCTAGCCCCCCCGTGATCCGGTACCTCCGCCTTCTGCTCAGGGTAAGAGATCTTTGTGAATGTGCCCTGATGCAGTGTTCCCCTTATATTTTTCCTCCTATAGGGGAAGAAATGCACTGACAAGGCACAAAACAGGGACTGCGCCCTTTGCAAATGCCCCTTGCCGGACACCTACCCTAAAAGGCTGTGCCAGTCATGTATACGGCAGACGGTAAAAAAAAAAAAGGGAGTAGTCCCAAAAAATTACCATGCATACTTCCTTACCTTGTCCCCCCTCCTGTAGGTGGCGGAAGAAACCCCTGACTTCCCTACAAGTCTAAGGGAAATTATCAGGACGGAAGTTAAAGCCCTAAAGTCCGTACCCCAGGGGGAGTCATCTAGGAAAAGAAAGAGAGCAAGTTTCTCAGGGTCAGGCTCTTCAGCTGACCCTAGAGGAAATGAAGACACAGAGCCCTCCGCGTCTGCGTCCTCTTCAGAGGAAAACGCCAGTCGTTTCTGCCTGGGTCTGGAACAAGTGGACAAACTAGTCAAGGCAGTCAGGGCTACCATGGGGGTAACAGACACAAAACCAGAACGGTCAGCGCAGGACCTTATGTTCGGGGGTTTAGATCCCAGGAAACGTATGTCGTTCCCATTAAACGACAAGGTCCAAAATTTGATCAATAGGGAATGGAGGAAACCAGAAAGGCTCCCTACCACCAGCTTTTAAACGGCGATATCCGTTTGAAGACCCCGTGGTGAACAAATGGGACAGCCCCAAAATTGGGCGCAGCAGTGGCTAAGGCGTCCAAAAAATCCGCTATCCCCTTTGATGACATGGTCTCTTTAAAGGGTCCACTAGATAAAAAGGCAGACTCCTACTTGAAAGGGACATGGGAAATGTCAGCTGGCGCCCTGAGACTGGCAGTAGCAGCTACCTGCACAGCCAGATCTCTGATGGTCTGGCTGGACCAGCGTGAAACAAAGTTAGAGGATAGAGCCTCGAGGAAGTCTATCTTGAAAACCCTACCTACCATCCAGGATGCGGCAGCCTTTTTAGCCGATGCCTCGGCAGATTCCGCAAGGATGGCGGCCAAAGCCGCAGGGCTATCAAATGCAGCCCGACGGGCTATATGGCTGAAATGCTGGCCCGGGGACATCCAGGCCAGATCCCGGCTTTGCTCCATCCCGTGTGAGGGGGGATATCTATTCGGACCAGTCCTAGATGAACTCCTGGAGAAAGCTGGCGACGATAAAAAGAAATTCCCTTCCCTGCCCACCCCTTCCTATAGGCGTCCCTTTGCTAGGAAGAGATTTTTCCGTAGGAGATCATCCAGGGACCGGGGCAGATGGGAAGATAAAAAGAAAAGAAGTACCAGGTTTATGTTTGGAGGGGGACGCCAGGAAGTATCCTGTGAGACCAAGAAACCTCCCCAATGACTAGAGGCCCGGGTTGGAGGTAGACTATCGGCCTTCTACCAAGCCTGGTCGCAGATCTCAAATAGTGACTGGATCCGGGGCTTGGTAGCCTCAGGCCTAAGGCTAGAATTTGCCTGTGCCCCCCGGAGCAGTTATAGGGTCACCCCGCTCAGGTCTTCCCTGGCGGAACAGGCTGCCCTAGAGACTGAAATTCTTGACCTATGCCATAAGGGTGTACTGATAAAAGTACTGTACCAGAGGCGGAGAAGGGCGAAGGCTTTTACTCCCCCCTATTTTTTGTCCGTAAACCGGACAATTCTTACAGGACCATAATCAACCTGAGGGCATTCAACAGATACCTGGTCATTCGACCTTTCAAAATGGAAACGATCAATTCCACAATAAAATTACTGTTTGAGAATTGTTTTATGGTGGTGTTGGATTTAAAAGACGCTTATTACCATATACCCATCTATGCGTCTCATAAGCTTTTCCTTAGAGTGGCGGTTCATTTAGAGGGGTCGTTACAGCATTTTCAATATGTCGCCCTTCCCTTTGGTATAGCAGTCGCCCCCCGGGTGTTCACTGAGGTTATAGCGGAAGTTATGGCCCATCTGTGGGAACTAGACATCCTAGTAATCCCCTACCTGGATGACTTCCTTATTGTAGGCAAAACAGCAGACCATTATCTGGATCAATTGCAAAAAGCAAAATCAGCTCTGGAACGGTTAGGGTGGCTATTAAACTTTAAGAAGTCCTGTCTACAGCCCATGAAAGTCTAGCAGTTCTTGGGCTTAACCCTAGATTCGCAGAAACAGGAGTGTCGTCTTCCACCTGAAAAATTAGTTTGCCTACGTCAGCAGGTCCTGAACGCCTCCAATAGCCCTTTCATGTCTCTTAGAAAGGCAATGTCCCTCCAGGGCTCTCTCTCATCCTGCATCCCCGCGGTCTGGTGGGCCCAGTTCCATATGTTAAGGGGAGAATATATGGCTTATGAATATATATTCAAGAATCAAGAATTATACCACTATATGGACGTTTTGCTGAATATTAGAATCATGTAGCTTTAAGATATTTCTGGTTCTCTAAGACTTATTTCTGTATTTCTGTATCCACCTAGTCTCGTCGAAACTGGGTTAGGCTAGGCCAGAAACAATAATCAGTTGCATAATGATTATATAGTAGATCAATAATAATTTGCTATTTGGGGTAATTCTGGCTTCTGGCAGGCTCCGCCCCTCGGCTTCCTCTTCTTGTACCAGCGCCATCTTGGTGCTCCAGGAGGCCGGAGCAGGGCTCTGCCCACCGCCTCCGGGCAGGGATTTCATAAAAAATTCTAGGCAGGGGGCTGTTCCCCTCTCTCTCTCTCTCTCTCTCTCTCTCTCTCTCTCTCTCATCAGCCTTCGGGCGGCAGCTGCTGCGGGGACACAGGTCGTGGGTATGTGAGTACTGCACTACAGGTTGCTCCCTCACTCCGCTTTCTACCCCTGATGGTCGGCACCAGGTTAAGTCTGTCAGTATGCCCAAGAGATAGCAGTCCCGCTCCTCCTCATCCGCTTCAGCGACCTTGGTCAAATATTTTGTATGTACCAAATGAAATGTCAGGCTTCCTTCAGGTCAGTCCTCACCACTCTGCTCAGATTGCAGCAGACCTACGGTGTCACCAACACTAGAGAACAGGTGCAGCCCCCCTGCCTTATCTGTCAGGGCTCCTGCATTATCCCTGGAGCAGGAGGAAGCCACCCTGCCTGCCGCCCAGGGGCCATCCATCGCCACGGGAGACAGTGAGTGTCCAGGATGGGCCTCTTTCTTATCTAAGTCCGTGGCCGATCTTACCAGGGTATCACAGACCTTGGTAACGGTGCTTGACAGATTGCCACTTCAGTCTCCAGTGGACACAGGAGCATCAAAGGAGCCTTCTTTTGGGCCTTTTAGAGGCCCTAAAAGGTTTAGACAGGACCACCAACCCAGGTCCCCTTCTCACTCCATCTCTCCACCAGAGTTCCTCTGGCTGTCTGCCTCCTCCCGGTCCTCATCCCAGGAATCAGGCGAGACATTATCAGAGACTCACTCAGAGGAGGGTTCTGAGTATGGGCCAGAACAGTCCGAAGGCGTCAAGGATATGGCTCAATGAGACTTTTAACATTGGGGACGCCACATCAATACCTAAAGATCAGACTTTTTCATTTAACCGTCATAAGTCCCCCCGCTAGGGCCTTTGCCTCCCACTAGAATTTTGAGGAAGTATTAGCCAGGGAAAGGGAAAACCAAACCAGGCGGTTTCAGAGGGTTAGTCGTTTTGGGATTCTATATCCTTTTCCTCCAGATTTCACCGCCAACTGGACCTCCGGTGGATCCACCAGTGTCCAGACTCTCTACCAATACAATCCTCCCACTGGCCAGGGGGACAGCTCTAAAGGATCCTAATGATAGAAGGATAGAATCCCTGGCGAAATCCACCTTTGAGGCAGCGGCCGCTACATTGTGTCCGGTTTTCGCCTCAGCCTGGGTAGCTGTCTGTTACAGAATGGGCCAAACAGCTTAGACAGGGCATATTGGCCGGGGCCCCACCAGCGGAACTGGCGGAGTTCGCAGATCAAATCTCTCATGCCGGGAGGTATATGGTATCACTGGCCCTGGATGCCGCTTCTTGCGCAGCTCAAGCATGCAATAACGTGGTAGCCGTCCGGCTGACGGTCTGGCTAAAGGCTTGGCAGGCTGATTTATCCTCAAAGAAATCACTGACCAATCTGCCGTTTCAGAGTGCCTGATTCTTGGGGTCAATGTTAGATCAAATCATTAAGGATGCAACAGGGGGTACAAGCTCCCTTCTCACTCAGGCCAAGCCTCGTCCATATGTTTTCAAACGTAGGGCTCAGCCCTTTCGCCGTACCCCAGCAACAGACGCTTATGCTCAGGGCCCACAGAGGTCGCAAGCACCTAGAGACAGGAGGAGGGTATCCTTTCGGCCACCCCTTCATGGCATTCCCGCAGTTCCAACAGCAGAGCTACCAGGTCAGGGCTCAGCAGAGCCACTTCAGCCTGACACCGACAGGGAAGCCAACTCCCTTCCCAGTACCTCTTCTAGACTAGGAGGCCGCCTTCTCCTCTTCAGAGATGTCTGGCAGTGTTCAGTAGAGGATATCTGGGTAAAGGAGGTGGTATCCACAGAATAAAAGATAGACTTCAACACGCTTCCGCGAGACCGTTTCTTTCTATCGCAACCTCCAAGAGACGCTGCTATGGCTCTAGGGTTTTTTGCGGCAATCGACTCTCTCCTCAACGCAGGGAGTAATCGTCCCCGTTCCCCAGCAGGAACGTTTCACCGATTTTTACTCAAGCCTGTTTGTGATCCCAAAAAAGGATGGCTCAGTTCATCCCATACTAGACCTCAAAAGGCTAAACAAATGGGTCCGCTTATGCCATTTCAGGATGGAGTTGATTCGATCGGTAACCACATCTATGGAGGATCAGGAATTCCTATGTTCTATAGATTCAGGACGCCTACCTGCACGTCCCCATTTTTCAGGGACATCAAAGGTTTCTGCGCTTTGCTGTCCAAGAGCAGCATTTCCAGTTTGTGGCCCTGCCATTTGGGCTGGCAACAGCCCCCAGAATTTTTACAAAGATTATGGCAGCAATGGTAGCTATATTAAGGGTCAGAGGCATAATATTAGTACCATATCTCGACGATATTCTCGTCAAAGCACCCTCCTTCACTCAGGCCCAGGAAAACCTAGCGGTGGTTTTAAGCACGCTGTTCTGGTTTGGTTGGATCATAAACAGGGAGAAATGTCACCTAACGCCAACACAACGCCTAGAATTCTTAGGGATGATAATCGACACCCGCTGCTCGAGTGTCTTTCTCCCAGAAAGAAAGTGTATTACCCACAAGCAGGGAATTCGTTCTCTGTTAAAATTCCGACTTCTATCCTTTCGCGCTGCCATGAGAGTCTGTTTCATTCCAGGATACTGCAGAGGAACATCCTCCTTCAGTGGGACAGGATCATCTCTTCGCTGGATCGCCCCTTCCTCCCTTCCATTCAGATCAGGGATTCCCTCAAGTGGTGGCTGACCTCCCCCCTCGATCATCTGGGACGGCCTTTTCCCCCTGTCCACTGGCAGGTGGTAACTACAGATGCCAGTCTCCTGGGCTGGGGTGCGGTATTCCATCAACTGACGGTCCAGGGACGATGGTCAAGGCGAGAATCCACACTATCAATCAATATTCTAGAACTGAGGGCGATCTTTCTAGCACTCCTACATTGGGAAAGATACCTCAACAACCAGCCAGTCCGGATTCGGACGGACAATGCCACAGCGGTGGCATACATCAATCACCAAGGGGGAACCAGGAGTCCCCGGGCACTGGCCGAGGTATCCAGAATCGTCAGCTGGGCGGAAACTGCAATTCCGGCAATTTCGTCAGTTTACATTCCCAGCACAGACAACACGGCCGCCGACTCAGTCGGGAGGGGCTCGCGGCAGGAGAATGGTCCTTACATCAGGACGTGTTCTGTCAGATATGCCGCCTATGGGGGACTCCAGACTTATGGCGTCGCGGCAGAGCAGAAGGGTTCAACAGTTTGTCTCAAGATACCGCGATCCTCTAGCAATAGGGGTCGACGTGCTGGTCATTCCCTGGACACAGTTCAGACTCCCTTACCTGTTCCCTCCCCTTCCTCTCCTGCAAAAGTTGCTAAAGAAGATCAAGGCGGAAGGGGTGACTGTCATATTGATCGCCCCGTACTGGCCCAGGAGGGCCTGGTAGGCAGAAATTATCAATCTTCTCGCAAGCACCCCCTGGAGACTCCCCGACAGACCAGATCTCCTGGCTCAGGGGCCGTTTTACCACTCGAATTCTCGGTTGCTCAATTTGACGGCATGGCCGTTGAAGCCACAATACTGAAAGCAGCAGGATTTTCGGATCGAATCATTAATACAATGATCCAGGCTAGGAAGCCATCCTCTTCCAGGGTCTATTATTGAGCCTGGAAGGCCTATTTTGGCTGGTGTGAGTCTAATCACATCACACCTATGCCCTGTTCCCTACCATCTGTCTTAGCCTTTTTCCAGGCAGGGTTAGATGCCGGTCTGGCCCTAAGTTCTTTGAAAGGCCAGGTATCTGCTCTCTCTATTCTTTTTCAAAGAAATTTGGCCTCCCGCTTACAGGTTAAGACCTTTCTGCAAGGGGTGGCGCATACTGCTCCTCCTTACAGATCCCCAGTGGCTCCATGGGATCTTATCTTTGTCTTGGAAGGCTTGACAGGTTCACCCTTTGAACCCCTCCAGGAAGCTCCCATGTCTTTGTTGTCCTGGAAGGTGGTATTTCTCGTAGCCATCACCTCTATTAGGCGGGTTTCAGAATTAGCGGCATTGTCCTGTCGCCCTCCATTCTTAATTATGCACCAAGACAAGATTGTTTTGCGGCCTCCTCCTAACTTTCTTCCCATGGTGATATCCACCTTCCACCTGAACGAGGATATAATCCTTCCGTCATTTTGTCCCGCTCCAACCCATCCTCTGGAGCGTTCTTTGAATAAGCTAGACCTGGTCAGGGCGATAAGGCTCTATCTGGCCAGGACCGCTCCCTTCAGGAAGGCAGACTCACTCTTTGTTATCCCCAATGGGGTGAGAAGAGGCCTGCCGGCCTCTAAGGCAACAATTGCCCGCTGGATCAGAATGGCAATTCTGGAAGCCTACCGAGTGAAGGACAGAGTGTCCCCGGCTGGGGTCAAGGCCCATTCTACTCGGGCGGTGGGCACCTCCTGGGCAGTACGCAATAGGGCATCAGCCATGCAGTTGTGCAAGGCAGCCACATGGTCGTCTGTGCGTACCTTTTCAAGGTTCTATAAGGTCCCTACCTATGCTTCAGCGGACACCAGCCTAGGCAGAAGAATCTTGCAGGTGGCAGTGGTGAGTTCTCCGACCTGAAGGAAGTTTCTGTCTTCTCCCACCCCAGGGACTGCTTTTAGACGTCCCACGGTTTCTGTGTCCCCCAATGAGACGAAAGAGAAAACAGGATTTTGGTTGCTTAGCGTAAAATCTGTTTCTCAGAGTCTTCATTGGGGAACACAGCGGCCTCCCATGATTTTGTTACTTGTAATGAATATATGATGACTTACATGATATTGTCTCCTCCTACTGCTTTTTTACTAACTGATTGTCCTACAGCCGGTCGGAGGGGTGTATACTGCGGAGTTGGTTAACATTTTTTTCATGGCATATTGTCAACCTCCTAGTGGCAGCAGCACACACCCACGGTTTCTGTGTCCCCCAATGAAGACAATGAGAAACAGATTTTACGGTAAGCAACCAAAATCCTGTTTTTTTTCCTATTTTCCTCTTCAAAATTTGGGGTGCGTCTTATAACCCCCAAAATACACTAAGTCCTTTTTTTTTTTTGTCTACCCCTACTATGAGGCTGAACACTTATTGGGAGGTCATTGCTAACTACCTGACTGTTGTTGTACGCCAATCTCTCCTTGTCACAGAATCACTCATGGTGGTGACTCTCCGACTTCTTGTGACCTCACTGACAGAATAGTTCCTTCCACTCTGATCTGCGCTTACAAGCTCAATACCATCAGTATGTAAGCACTGCACCCCTTGTCTCGGAGACCAGCCTTCTCTGATAGACTGCAGCGGTGGCCTGTTACCTAGGCAATGATCAGTAAACAAATCTAAAAATCGCATTATTCTTAAGAATGACGTGGATGATTAATAAGTAACTGGCATAGTTGGTTGTTTTTACAAGCCCCTTTCAATTTTACCCACTTAAGATGATGTCACGAGCCCTGGAATTTCCCCAAATTTTCTTTGTGTCATATGTTACCTTTTGCTTTTTGTCTTCCTCTTGCAGCTAAAATTAACCCCTGAATACCTGCAACTTATAAAATACCAAGCCATTGCTGCCAACAGTAAGATCTACTTTGGTAATGACATCCCAAATATGTTTATGGACAGCACCACAAGCACCAGCGCCCATCCGGGCGACCAACCTCCAGGAGACGCCTTTCCCTTTAAAGACTCCACTGTACATTCTGATGAATCAAATTCCTAAGGACAAAAGGGAGAAAAAATCCACTGGTTTTACAAAAAAAAGGAAAATGAACGAAAAATATATGAAAATTGCAAAACCAAATGATAATTTTTTTTTCTAGCGATTTGCAGCCTCAGAAGGAAGTATTGGCACTCTGTAGATTATTTTTTTTCTTTTATATGTCCACAAAATGAATGTTTGTATTGTATCTGAAGTATTTGGATTCTCAGGACACTGTGATTTGTTTTTCTACCACGACGGCTATAAAACACTCACTGATTGTGGGGTGATGCATCTCATGGCAGCTCGTGGAGGCTTTTTTCAGTATTTTGATATCTTTTTGCAAAATGCTGTATATTACTAGGGACCAATATTTGTCTTTTTTTGTGGAGTCCAAATGTGCTCCAGAGAAGGATAAGATCTGAGCACAATGTGTGCATTATTGTCTGTCGTGGTACTTACAAGGATCACGATGTCTTATAAGACCTGCCAGTACAATACATCCACATATTAAAGCAGATCTTGTCACCACTTTTCAATTGCATCCTTTATTAAATAGCAGTAAGACCTGGAGAGCCTAGTGTACTCACTTTGAAAATCCATATTAGAATGGCTGTATAATCTGGTTTGAACGTTTCCCTGCCTGATAATAAAATTAGCATTTTTATAAAGGGTACAGTATCAGTATTTGTCCAGTCTCAGACTTGGATTTTCACGGTATGTACACCAGCCTCATCAGATCTAAGATATATTTACTAATTTATGCCATATGTCTTGTGCAGTTTTGCATTAGGTTAGTTATCTGGGCCTATATTTGTCTTTTTGGTCAGATGCCCTGTACTTTAGTTGGGGGGGATGCAGTAACCATACCCTACATTGTATATAGTGAGGCCTCATTCAGACTTGTTTCTTTTTTTGCATATAAGAACCATCCGTTTTTCTGTGGCCGTGTGTTTTTTGTTTTGTATTTTTAGATCTAACTAGCTGAAGAGCCCGGCGCTGCCCGGGCGTAGTAACTAACTGTGGTTAGTTTTAACAAATTATAATTATCCTCCTTCCCATAGTCCCGCACCCATATACCCATCATACATATCCACGATCCCATAGGCCCGTGCCCATATACCCATCATACGTATCCTACATCCCATAGTCGAGTGCCCATATACCCATCACACATCCTCCATCCCATAGTCCCATGCCCATATACCCATCATACATATTCTCCATCCCATAGTCCCATGCCCATATACACATCATACATATTCGCCATCCCATAGTCGAGTGCCCATATACCCATCACACATCCATCATCTCATAGTCCCATGCCCATATACCCATCATACATATCCTCCATCTTATAGTCCCGTGCCCATATACCCATCATACATATCCTCCATCCCATAGTCCCGTGCCCATATACCCATCACGCATCCTCCATCCCATAGTCCAGTGCCCATATACATATCCGCCATCCCATAGTCCCGTGCCCATATACCCGTCAAACATATCCTCCTTTCCATAGTCCAGTGCCCATATACCCATCATACATCCTCCATCCCATAGTCCCATGCCCATATACCCATCATACATATCCATGATCCCATAGGCCCGTGCCCATATACCCATCATACATATCCTCCATCCCATAGTCAAGTGCCCATATACCCATCATACATCCTCTATCCCATAGTCCCATGCCCATATACCCATCATACATATTCTCCATCCCATAGTCCCATGCCCATATACCCATCATACATATTCTCCATCCCATAGTCCCATGCCCATATACCCATCATACATATTCGCCATCCCATAATCGAGTGCCCATATACCCATCACACATCCTTCATCTCATAGTCCCATGCCCATATACCCATCACACATCCTCCATCCCATAGTCCCGTGCCCATATACATATCCGCCATCCCATAGTCCCGTGCCCATATACTCATCATACATATCCTCCATCCCATAGTCCAGTGCAAAAATATACCCATCACACATCCTCCATCCCATAGTCCCGTTCCCATATACCCATCATACATATCCTCCATCCCATAGTCCGGTGCCCATATACTCATCACACATCCTCCATTCCATAGTCAACCATTATGACATCATAATGAGCGGCGGCAGGGCTTGCAACCTTTGACATCAGCGTCGCCATGGCAACCATTGTGACATCATAATGAGGGGCGGAGCTTGATAAGCACACACTGCTTCCCCAGTATGCAAATAGGGGCATTATGACATCACAATGAGGGGCGGGGCTTGACGCACACACAATTTTCCCCCAGTATGTAGATAGGGGCAAAATTGTTTGGTGAATTGGAACGCTCAGGGTTAAAATTTCACCTCACAACATAGCTTAGGAGTCTCTCGGGGTCCAGACGTGTGACTGTGCCAAATTTTGTGGCTGTAGCTGCGACGGTGCGGATGCCTATCCCGGACATACACACATATACACACACATACACACATACATACACACTTTGAGCTTTATATATTAGATTTTTTTTTTCATCAGTTTTTGGTCAGTGTATCAGCTTTTACCATCACTGTGGCATTTTTTTTTTTCATTTGCAAGACAAAAAAACGCAATCCTTTTCCGATCAGTTAAAAAAGTCTATCGCTCCAGATTTTTTTAAATTAAATCACTTAAGTTCTATAGGGAATGTGGCCCTAAAAAAATATACCTGTATTTAACTACATTTAAAAGAAAAAAAAAGTTTTATTACATGCGGTATTTAAATGCAGGGTCCTCAGTGCCACCTGGGCGTGCCCAAGGCCTTCCCCTTAGCTTGATTGACAGTCCTCGCTTGCCCAGAGCGACCGCCGCCTTAGCTGAATTCCTGGCCCTGTCCATCCATGTGTCCTATTGGCATTAGCCACACTTTACTGTGTCCTCCTGTGTGCAGCGAGGGACTAGCGTGTGCTCACACTAACACTGTCTGTGCTCTCTGGGCTCCCGCAGTGTCGGTGCAGGAGGCAGTATTCAATTTAGGCAGCACTCACTCTGAGCATGGAAGCTCTGTCAATGGCGCAGTCAGACAGCTGTATAACTCGGAGCGAGAGTGGAATGCAGTGCCCTGACGGCCAGTCCGAGCACTGTGTTCCTATCTCTGGCCGATTTATACAGCCATGTGAAACAGAAAGAAAAGGGTGGCATTCACCATTTCGAAAATCCAGTCTTTATTGATACAAATTAAAACCTCTTCAGCAGGGAGGGTACAACAATAGGGAAAGATCGGACAACGACCGTTTAGCACTCCTGCGCTTCTACAGGACCTGATTTATACAGCCATCTTGCTGCGCCCTAAAGGGACATATGGAGGATTTAGGGGGCGGAATGGTGCCCTAAGCCATTGGCCGTGATGGCACAGTTGTATCACGACTCCTCATTTGCTTATGAACTAAAAAATGGTGACAGTACTCGGATGGCATCCATGTTTTTTTTTTTTCCCACCTTACTCCATGGACTTTGATCCGCTGCCTATTTTCCAAGAGTGAGTGCTTAAAACAAGTTAAATTATTAATTGTGAGGTCTTTTTGGACTGCGAGCCTTGTGCATTAAAGGGAACCTGGCACTTTTTCATGCTGACCAAACTAGGAGCAGCAAGAATCTGCACCTGGATGCAAAATCGCAGCCAGGAATGTTTTCTCTGAAATGCTATGTAAGACCGGGGTCACCCTTGCAAGAAACTCGCCCGAGTCTCGTCTCAATACCTGGCACTGCCGCCGGCACTCGGGACTGGAATGTGCGGCTGCATTTATTTCTATGCGGCTGAGCGCTCCAGTCCGAGTGCCGGCGGCAGCGCCGGGTATTGAGACCCGAGTTTCTCGCAAGTCTGACCCCAGACTAATATGGAGTTTAATGAGATATCTGGGAGAAGCGAGATGAAGCCAGTGCTGTGATCCATCCGGTGGTGGACAAATCTTTCCTTATATACACATATGGGGAACACTTGTCAATCACCAGGATCAGAGTGAGAAGACGCTTGGAATTCCTCGCTGCTCCTGGCTGTACCTGCACCCTACTGACGCCAGGCTCTGGTTTCTGCTGGCCCTGGTTTGGCCAGTATGATTCCAGGGACATGTCCCTTTTGAGTTGCACGTAATTTACCGTAATTTTATTTTTTGTATATAATAATGTTCAGTATTTGGACCCTCCAAAAAGAATTTGTAGTCTGAATCCTGAAATTGACTGGCTTTTTAATCACTCCAAACGCAAAACTGTCCATAATCAGTCTTTGTCTAGTGACTTGCATCTTCGCTGCCTTTCTTGTTGTACCTTGTGCATTTTTTCATGAAAACTATAGAAGTGCAGGGGAATGTTTCACCTGTGAACAGAGCTGCAAGTGTTTGGAGCTCATTCTCCTGTACTTTCCCCACCGATGCACCCGGTCTCATTGACTAGCCCTTTTCCATATAACACTACAATTATTCCTATAAGGTTTAGCTCCAGTGACTATTACCTATGTCATAGTTGTTTTTCTTTTCTTGTGTGATCTGCAGAAATATTCACAAGAATATGATTTTCTCATCCATGTACTTGAAGGTAGCGGTTTTGTACTAGCCATCTCATTGCTCATTGCCTGGGGCCATCATCCCTTCCTTGCCGGCGGCACACGCTGCTATAGAGTTAACATGTAGGTTAAGAACAGACTGGCACCCAACATGGAGAAATGAAGAACGGATGCCCTCACCCCCATGATGTCCGCCCCCAGTGCACATCACACTGCATTAGCAATATACATCTAGCATGGGATTCCTTGACATAGAAGGAACCCCTAGAGGCCATACAGGGATCCGTTTCTGTAATCTCGTATTTTTGAGACCTACACTGCCATATATTGTGTTGGGGCGGTTTATGTATAATATGTATAGGGACAGTGCCAGTATTGGCAATGTTCATTTGGACAGATGCTTTTTAAAGGGGCAGTATACATGGCGCTCTTAATCTCTGCTACCTCTGATGTCAGGTGTCTCCTCCATTTTCTGTGGTTTCACAGTAGGTGCTTTGTGTTTCCAAAGAGGAAACAATGGTATTTCCTGCAGTCCTGTCTGTGACTGCTAATGGGTACTAATTAACCGCAGTTTGATGGTGCGATACCCCTAAAACGATATACATGCGTTTGGGTTCTGCACCTGTATCCGTACAGGAGCTGCTGCTGTTAATAATGCGTGTGAGCGGGATATTTCATCCCCGGCGTCAATGCAGCAGAACAAAACATGGAGCCGGCTGTGGTTATTAAATGGTATGTTCATCATTACCAAAGATTAGCTCGATTGAAATACATTGTGGCTGATCTGTCTAAGAAGCTACTGCTCCTTCCATGGCAGACATCACTCCGATGCAGAATCTGGATTCACTGTATATTTGCCAAATCTATCTGGTGTGAACATGACCTATGGCGCTCCGTGACAATGCTGCTAGGGGAGCTTGTCTGTAATTGACATTGGCACTTATTACTTTTGCTGAATCAATGATTTGATGTGTACCAATCATTTGACTATTCAGAATAAGGCTGTGTTCACATTATGTAATAAACCACAGCACCGTGGCAGAACTGTAGCACTATGGACACCAGCAGTACGGGACACACCCTATTGACTTTTTATGACATCTCTTTGATTCTGCCAAGGGGTTTGTCGTTTCATCTGTGCCAGCCTGGAGTCATCATCTGCTCCTACGATAGACTGATCCGCCCCCATCCACAATGATGGGAAAGGCACCGTCGTCTGGACTGGAGTCACTCTCTGTAACATAATGGGCCGAGACAATGATTGCAAATCAATAAACTGCCGAGATGTCACCATGCTATCAATCCGACTGATTTTATAACGTGTAGTTGCTGTGGGTTGTTATGAAAGTCGAATGCTGTGCCTGAAAACTGAGGACAACCTACGGAGCAGGAAAGTACCGCTAAAATGCATCCCTAGGCCTCATGCACACTCGGGCTCATAGCCTTTAACCATTGGCAAGCAAATGTGCCTCCTTATTATGCTTCCATACAGCACTATTATGGGGAGAAAGGGGACGGGGTGAAGGTATTGGTTAATAACACCCATTAGGTGGCATAAGAAAGAGAACACATACTTGGTCCAGGTTCCCATGAGTTTCAACCTCAAATACGGAAGAAACTAGTGCACGCTGTGACGGTGTCGGTGATCGTGAACTTCTTGTTCATGTGAGATGACCCCTAGGTCTGCGCATTCAGGGTTTCATTTATTCCTACATTGTCATTTAATATCACCAACACCGGAACAGAGGGGTGGACGAGATTAAGGGCAGGGGTAGAGTGTAGATTTACTTTGGATTTACATACACTTGACTAGCTGGCGTGCGACTGTGAATTGTCTGGAGCTCACAGCAGGTTTCTATTCGTATTCTACGGATACGTTCCCTTTAAGAATCGTGTAGCACACCCAATTATGCAACTTGTTGACATACGCAGAGTTTAGAAAATTGTCCCTTAGATTTCTTACTCCGTGAAGCCCCCGTTGTCGCACCACAGACGGCACCGCGCTCCTGTCCTGTCTGTGGCTGCTCATGGCTGAGCATACGACCAGACACAACTCTTAGGATAATAAGGATGTAGTCCAGCACTTGCACTTGAGCAAATCTTATAAAAACTTTCTTTATTTTATTAGGCCACAAAGCATGACTAGACAAAAGGGTAAAATCCAAGAATAACCAACGCGTGTAAAGCGAATAGACCACTGTAACGGGGTCTACCAAGCTGGGGTACCTCTTTCAGTACCACCCCGTGTTTTCGGAGGTCCGCTCTGTGTTGGCTGGAGTCTGAATGAATGACGCTGGCTGGAATTCCTCTGAGTGCATGGGCGCATATAAAAGATCACTGCTTCTCCTTGTATTTCCAGTCTGACAACACTTTACTCACAGGACAGAGAATATATCACACAGATACAGAGGGCAGGCCAGACATGCATTACAAAAGCCGCAGGTGGCCGGAGCCTGCCATGTTTACTGTGGAAATTACAAAAGTGGGGGGAGGGCGGACAAAAGGGGAATGCTGATACATTAGGGACATGCATCTCTCATAGAACCTATTATACATCCATATAACTGCACAACATATTCTGGGTGCTGAGTGGTTCTGTAACACGGCTCCCCCTTTTCAGCGACACAATCGGCATACACAGTCTGATCCTTAACGGATCGGTTTGGGGATGACCGAAGTTTATGGGGTTGGTACAAGTTCCGTTTGTCGACTTAGTCCATCGGCGTTACCGTTTTGTTTGCCGGGTCTGTAGTGGATGGTGAAGTCCAGAGGTTGTAGGGCTAAACTCCACCGCAGCAATCTGGCGTTGTCTCCGGAGACCCGATTAAGCCAGACTAGGGGATTATGGTCCGTTAGAAGGGAAAACTGTCGTCCATACAAATATGGTTGCAACTTCTTGAGTTCCCATACTACCGCCAGGCACTCCTCGATGGCCGCATAGCTTACTTCACGGGGCAGTAGTTTCCGACTCAGGTAAGCTACCGGGTGTTCTTGGCCGTCCGGCCCGACTTGGCTCAGTACTGCCCCCAATCCAAACATAGAAGCGTCCGTATGAACAAGGAAACGTTTAGTTGGATTGGGTGCAGCCAATACAGGGGTATTGGTGAGGGCGTCCTTTAGTTGGCGGAAGGCTTCCTCACACTCTGAGGTCCAGGTTACCTGGCGGGGTTGGTTCTTTCGGGTCAAATCAGTGAGGGGCTTGGCTACGCTGCAGTAATTGGGAACGAATTTCCTGTAATACCCCGCTGTCCCTAGAAATGCCATGACCTGGGTTTTAGTGCGTGGGGTGGGCCATTTGGCTATGGCCTCAATCTTGGCTGGTTCTGGTCGCTGTTTCCCACTTCCCACCCAATGCCCTAAATACTGAACCTCTGCTTTTCCCACCTGACACTTGTTTGGGTTCAGGGTGATTCCGGCCTGGTGGATCCTGTCCAATACTGTCTCTAGGTGATTTAGATGCTTTTCCCATGTCGCACTGTAGATGGCGATGTCGTCCAGGTAAGCACAAGCATAGTCCTGGAGACCATCCAGAAGCCGGTCAGCCAGCCTTTGGAAGGTCGCCGAGGCATTCTTCATCCCGAATGGCATAACTCGAAACTGGAATAAGCCAAACGGGGTGACAAATGCCGACTTGGGAATAGCATCAGGACTAAGGGGAATCTGCCAGTAGCCTTTGCATAGATCGATGGTGGTCAAATACTTTGCCCCCGCCAGCTGGTCTAACAACTCATCCACACGCGGCATGGGATATGCATCCGTCACTGTTTGCTCATTGAGCTTACGATAGTCTACACAAAACCGTGTAGTCCCATCCTTCTTGGGCACTAACTCTACGGGGGATGCCCAGGGACTATCTGACTCTTCAATGACCCCTAAACGCAACATCTCTTGTATCTCTTGTCGCATCCCCTCTCGTACAGACTCAGGGACGCGGAAGGGGTTTTGTCGCAGGGGGGTCTGGTCCTGGGTCTCAACCTTGTGTTGTGCCAGGCGAGTGTACCCCGGTCTCTCTGAAAACATCCTCTGTCGCAGCCTCAACAACGCCTCCGCCTGCTGTCTCTCCCGGGGCCTAGGTCTTCACCCAAGTGTACCTGGTCCCATGTTTTAGACTGAGTCCTTTCCCCTAAGACATCCGGCAAGGGAAGTCCGGCTAAATCCTCTCCTTCAGGTGCACAGATGGCCACTACCTCTTCAGGGCGCTCCCGGTAGGGCTTCAGCATATTCACGTGGAACATGCAGATAACCCTGGGGTTGCCACAATCGGCGACATTATAGGTTGTGTCGGCTATTTTCCCCACTACCTGGTAGGGCCCCTGCCATGCAGCTTGAAACTTATTCTGCTTAGTGGGCTCTAACACCAGGATCTTCTGTCCTATTTCCAAAGTGCGCTCTCTGGCCCTCCGATCGTACCATAAGCGCTGTAGGCGCTCCTGTAGGCGGTCCTGGAATTCCAGCACATAGGGTACAATAGGTACCCCTTCTATGAGGCCCTCCCCTTCCCAGTGTTCCAGCACTAAGTCTAGGGGTCCCCTTACCCGTCTCCCGTATACCAGCTCGAACGGGGAGAACCCCATGGATTCTTGGGGCACCTCCCGATAGGCAAACAGGAGGTGTGGCAAGAATTTCTCCCAGTCCCTGTAGGTCCTGGTAAAAATCCCAATAAGCTGTTTTAATGTCCCGTTAAAGCGTTCACACAACTCATTGGTTTGTGGGTGGTACGGGGCACTTCTAATGGACTTTACGCCGCACAGCTTCCACAGTTGGTTGGTCACTTCTGCTGTAAACTGGGTACCGTGGTCCAAGATAATCTCCCGGGGAAATCCAACCCGTGAGAAAACCTGGAGCAGGGCGGCCGCCACCGTCTCTGCCAGTATGTTAGGTAACGCAACCGCCTCTGGATACCGTGTGGCATAATCTACCATGGTCAATATATACTTTTTCCCGGACGGATTGGGTTTGGCTAACGGCCCTATCAGATCGACCGCTACTCGGCTAAATGGTTCCTCCACAATGGGGAGGGGGCGTAATTTGGCCTTGCATCAATCCCCCTCTTGCCAATGCGCTGACAACTGTCACAGGTCTGGCAGTACTGACGAACATCATAGGTTACCCCCGGCCAAAAGAAGTTTTGTGTCAGACGATGCCTGGTGCGACTGACGCCGAAGTGCCCGGCCAAGGGTATATCATGAGAGATTCGCAGTAGATCATGCCTATACTTCTTGGGAACTACCAGCTGTTGTTTTATAGTGGGGCTCGTGTTATGAGTTCATTTTCCCCTTCACCATTGAGGTCTGATGAACTCCCTCTTCTGGTGAAGGAAGGTAGTGAGGCTGAATACCAAGCACCTGAGCTGGGAGAGGATGACTGGGCGACGGGGATCTCTGACTGAATATAAGGCAGCCGACGCCCTTCTGCCTCGCTGGTGATTTCTCTGTGGAATTCTAGGAGACCAGTCTGATTCCTGCTCCTCAAAAGCTAAGTTTTCTGCTTTGCCTTTTTGCATTTGTGTTTTGGCTTTAGCTTGCCTTGCTTTTCTGGATTCTGCCATTCCCTGCTGGGGTGAGCTGAATTCCTTTTTTGTCGGTTTGCTCTGTCTTCAGAAAATACCTGAGTACTGACATAGTCTTTTTGAAGCCTAGCGTCTTCAGTGCCTTTTTCCCTGTTAGTCTGTTGGCTCTTATTTTGATAGGGTTTTTCGCGGATTGCTGACAGCAGCTTTCCTATCCTGTCCTATCTAGTTAGCTTGGGCCCCATCATTTGCTGAGTCTATCTTTCTATCTGTGTTAGTGTTTTTTCTTGTTGCTTCACCGTCATTATATGTTGGGGGCTGCCTATTGCTTTGGGGTCTGCTCTGGGGCAGTTTAGATTTCCTTTTCTGTCTTTAGGCTAGGCAGTTCTCCGGCTGTGATCGAGGGGTCTAGGGCATCGTAGGAACCCCCCACGGCTACTGCTAGTTGTTGTTGATGGGTTCAGGGGTCTGCAATCCGATAGCTGCCAACTTCTCTGGTTTTCTGGACTTAGCTTGCATTTCTGTTTTTGCCTCCTACGGTGACTCATTCATAACAGAATCGCCAGCCATACCGCAGATCCTAGGGTACTCAATAGCAGGAAAGAATTAAAAAAAAATAGAGAGTGTGTATATTTTTTCCTCTATATCTCTGAGGCCGTAGGGGGAATTTTTTTTCTCTCAATGGAGATAAAGCAATTGTCTGATCGTGTGGAGCAGCTCGCTGCGGCGGAAGTGCGGGGAATTTCTGCCTACCTTGCTCATTCACATGCTGCTGAACCAAAGATCCCTACTTCTGATGTGTTTTTTGGGGATCGGTCCAAATTTTTGAATTTCAAAAATAATTGTAAATTATTTTTTGCCTTGAAGCCTAACTCGTCAGGGAGCTCCGCAGCAGGTTAAAATTGTCATCTCTTTGCTGCGTGGCAATCCCCAGGATTGGGCGTTTTCTTTGAAACCTGATGATCCTAGTCTGGCTAATGTGAACGCATTTTTTCAAGCCTTGGGGTTGTATGACGAACCTGATGCTATTGATCAGGCTGAAAAGACCCTGTTGGCATTTAGCCAGGGTCGAGATTCTGCAGAATTGTACTGTCAAGAATTCCGAAAGTGGGCGGTCCTTACTGCCTGGAATGATAATGCCTTGGCAGCTCTCTTTCGGAAGGGTTTGTCAGAAGCCGTAAAAGATACTATGGTGGGATTTCCTGTTCCCTCTGGTCTGGACGATTCTATGTCATTAGCCATTCAGGTTGTTCGGCGTTTACGTGAACGCAGGACTGCACGAGTGGTGTTGCAACCTGTTGAACAAGTGTCTGAACCTATGCAATGTGATAGAGTTTTGTCCAGGGAGCAACGTCAGGAGTTCAGAAAGCGTAATAAGTTGTGATTTTTTGTGGAGATGCCTTGCATATTATTTCTGTCTGTCCTAAACGAGAGAAACGTTTTGCACACACGTTTTCTGTGGGTGGTGTTCAACCTAAGTTTCTTCTGGCAATTACTCTGATCTGCTCCCTGTCCACATTTTCCGCCAAGGCTTTTGTGGATTCGGGAGCAGCCCTGAACCTAAAGGACTTGGATTTTGCTAAACGTTGTGGATTTCTTATGACACCTCTGCGGACGCCTATCCCTTTGAGGGGGATTGATGCTACTCCTTTGGCGAAAAATAAACCTCAGTTTTGGACCCAGGTGGTAATGCGGGTCGCCCCAAACCATCAAGAAAATTGCAGATTTTTGGTGTTGCATAATTTGCATGATACCATTGTTCTGGGATTTCCCTGGTTGCAAATTCATAATCCAGTTTTGGACTGGAAATCTGTGTCTGTGGTGAGTTGGGGTTGTCGGTGGTGAGGCTCCGGATTTTTCCACCTCTCCTCAGTCACATGATGCTCCTGACTATTTGGCGGACTTTTATGATGTATTTAGTGAGAATGAGTCTGCGTCTTTGCCTCCTCATAGGAGTTATGACTGTGCAATTGAACTGAGCCCGGGGTGTAAATTTCCCAAGGGTCGGCTCTTCAATTTATCTGTACCCGAGCACGAGGCTATGCGATCCTATATTAAGGAGGCATTGGAGAAGGGTCATATTAGACCATCCTCTTCACCATTAGGTGCTGGGTTTTTTTTCGTGGCCAAAAAGGATGGTTCATTAAGGCCTTGTATTGATTACCGTGCCCTCAACAAAATTACTATTAAATATCAGTATCCGTTACCCCTGATTTCGGATCTATTCTCCAGAGTTAAAGGTGCTTGCTGGTTTACCAAGCTTGACCTCAGGGGAGCGTATAATCTTATCCGCATTAAGCATGGAGATGAATGGAAGACGGCGTTTAATACTCCAGAGGGACATTTTGAGTACCTGGTGATGCCTTTTGGGCTCACTAATGCCCCTTCTGTCTTCCAGTGCTTCATGAACGACATTTTCCGACACTTTGTGGATAAATTTTTGATTATCTATCTGGATGATATTTTGATCTTCTCCAAGGATTGGGATTCTCATGTGGAACATGTTTGGACGGTGTTCCGGATCTTGAGGGAGAATTCCCTGTATGTCAAAGGATCGAAATGCCTTTTTGGGGTACAGAGGATTTCATTTATGGGATTTATTTTGTCTCTGTCAACTACTGAAATGGATCCGGCCAAGGTACAGGCCATTTATGATTGGGTTCAGCCCACTTCTTTGAAGGCCCTCCAGAAGTTTTTGGGTTTTGCTAATTTTTATCGGAAATTTATAGCAAAATTTTCTAGTATTGCCAAGCCATTGACTGATCTGACTAAGAAGGGTGCTGATGTGTTGAATTGGTCGCCGGGGGCTGTTTCTTCCTTTCAGGAGCTGAAGCAAAGATTCACTTCTGCCCCGGTTTTGCGGCAACCTGATGTCTCACTCCCGTTCCAGGTAGAGGTGGACACTTCTGAGATTGGTGCAGGAGCTGTTTTGTCCCAAAAGGATCCTGTAACATCTAAAATGAATCCCTGTGCTTTCTTTTCCCAAAAGTTCTCCCTATCTGAACGTAACTATGATGTGGGGAATCGGGAACTGTTGGCCATGAAGTGGGCATTTGAGGAGTGGAGACTGTTATGATTGAGTCACCATAGGAGGCAAAAACAGAAATGCTAGCTAAGTCCAGAAAACCAGAGAGGTTGGAAGCTATCGGATTGCAGACCCCTGATCCTATCCACAACAACTAACAGTAGCCGTGGGGGGTTCCTACGATGCCCTAGACCCCTCGATCACAGCCGGAGAATTAAATAGGCCTAAAGAAAGAAAGGGGAAATCTAAACTGCCCCAGAGCAGACCCCAAAGCAATAGGCAGCCCCCCACATATAATGACGGTGAAGCAAGATGAAAACACTAACACAGACAGAAAGATAGACTGAGCAAAGATGGGGCCCAAGCTAACTAGATAGGAAAGGACAGGAAGGCTGCTGTCTGCAATACGTGAAAAACCCTATAAAAACAAGAGCCAACAGACTGACAGTGAAAAAGGCCCTGAAGACGCTAGGCTTCAAAAAAGTTGTGTCAGTACTCAGGAATATTCTGAAGACAGAGCAACAGGCAAAAGGAGATTCAGCTCACCCCAGCAGGGAATGGCAGAATCCAGAAAAGCAAGGAAAACAAAAAACAAATGCTAACAGGCAAAGCAGAAAACTTAGCTTTAGAGGAGCAGGAATCAGACTGGTGTCCTAGAAGTCCACAGAGAAATCACCCGCAGGGCAGAAGGGTGTCGGCAGCCTTATATCCAGCCCGTGACTCCACTCAGCCAGTCATCCTCATTAGGCTCAGGTGCCTGATAATCAGGCTCATTACCTTCCTTTACCAGAATAGGGAGTTCACCAGACCTCAGTGACGAAGGGGAAAATGAACTCACAACAATACCTCCCCCTTGAGGAGGGGTCACCGAACCCTCAACCACGCCACCAGGGCGATCAGGGTGAGCCCGATGAAAGGCACGCACCAATCTTTTGGCATGAATATCAGAGGCAGAGACCCAGGAATTATCCTCCTGACCATAACCCTTCCACTTAACCAAATACTGGAGTCTCCGTCTAGCCAGACGGGAATCCAGTATTTTCTCTACCTCATATTCCATGTTACCTTCAACCAATACAGGGTCTGGAGGTGCCACCCCAGGAACAACTGGTTCAACAAACCTCTTCAACAAGGACTTATGGAACACATTATGGATTTTAAATGTGACAGGAAGAGCCAACCGAAAAGAGACCGGATTAATAATCTCCAAAATCTTGTAAGGTCCAATAAATCTAGGCTTAAACTTAGGAGAAGCTACCTTCATAGCAATATTTTTTGATGATAACCACACCATATCACCAATCTTAAACTGGGGACCAATGGTCCTATGTCGATTGGAAAACCGCTGGGCCTTTTCCTGGGAGAGAGAACTTATCCACCACTTGGTCCCAGATCTGGTGCATTCTCTCCACCACAGTGTCAACACCTGGGCAGGCAGAAGGCTCCACCTGCCCTGAAGAAAATCGAGGATGAAACCCAAAGTTACAAAAAAAAGGTGACATCAAAGTGACAGAACTAGCTCTATTATTTAAAGCAAATTCGGCCAAGGGCAAAAATGAAACCCAATCATCCTGATCAGCGGAAATAAAACATCTCAAATACGACTCCAAGGTCTGGTTTGTTCTCTCTGTCTGCCAATTGGTCTGAGGGTGAAAAGCAGAGGAGAAGGACAACTGAATTCCCAGCTTGGAACAGAAAGTCCTCCAAAATCTAGACACAAACTGAACTCCTCTGTCAGATACAATGTTCTCAGGAATCCCGTGTAAGCGAACCACCTGTTGCAAAAACAGGGGCACCAACTCAGAGGAAGATGGCAACTTAGGGAGTGGTACAAGATGAACCATCTTAGAGAACCTATCACATATCACCCAAATAACAGTCATTCTTTGAGAGACCGGCATATCAGAGATGAAATCCATTGAAATATGGGTCCATGGCCTCCTGGGGACCGGCAAAGGCATCAACAACCCACTAGAGCGAGAACAAGATTTAGACCGGGAGCAGGTCCCACAGGACTGCACAAAATTCCTGACATCATGAGACAAGGTGGGCCACCAAAAAGAGCGACTCACCAGATCTCTAGTACCAAAAATACCTGGATGACCAGCCAATGCAGAGCAATGAACTTCAGACATCACTCTCTTCTTCCACTGGTCAGGAACATACAACTTTCCACTGGGACAACGCTCAGGTTTGTCCTCCTGGAACTCTTGCAGAGCAAGTCTCAAATCGGGCGAGATGGCAGAAAGAACTACTCCTTCGCCTAAGATGGTAGCAGGCTTGGTCACCACAGGATAATCAGCAAAGAAACTCCTAGAGAGGGCATCTGCCTTGACATTCTTAGTTCCAGGAAGAAAAGAGACCACAAAATCAAAACGTGTAAAAAACAAGGCCCACCTAGCCTGTCTAGGGTTCAAGCGTTTAGCCGACTCTAGGTAAATCAAATTCTTGTGGTCAGTGAGGACCACAACTTGATGTTTAGCTCCCTCCAACCAATGTCTCCACTCCTCAAATGCCCATTTCATGGCCAGCAGTTCCCGATTCCCCACATCATAGTTACGTTCAGATGGAGAGAACTTTCGGGAAAAGAAAGCACAGGGATTCATTTTAGATGTTACAGGATCCTTTTGGGACAAAACAGCTCCTGCACCGATCTCAGAAGCATCCACCTCTACCTGGAACGGGAGTGAGACATCAGGTTGCCGCAAAACCGGGGCGGAGGTAAATCTTCGCTTCAGCTCCTGAAAGGAAGCAACAGCCTCCGGAGACCAATTCAACACATCAGCACCCTTCTTAGTCAGATCAGTCAATGGCTTGGCAATACTAGAAAATTTTGCTATAAATTTCCGATAAAAATTAGCAAAACCCAAAAACTTCTGGAGGGCCTTCAAAGAAATTTTGGCTGAACCCAATCATAAATGGCCTGTACCTTGGCCGGGTCCATTTCAATAGTTGACGGAGACAAAATAAATCCCAAAAATGAAATCCTCTGTACTCCAAAAAGGCATTTCGATCCTTTGACATACAGGGAATTCTCCCTCAAGATCCGGAACACAGTCCGAATATGTTCCACATGAGAATCCCAATCCTTGGAGAAGATCAAAATATCATCCAGATAGATAATCAAAAATTTATCGACAAAGTCTTGGAAAATATCGTTCATGAAGCACTGGAAGACGGAAGGTGCATTATTGAGCCCAAAAGGCATCACCAGGTGCTCAAAATGTCCCTCCGGAGTATTAAACGCTGTCTTCCATTCATCCCCCTGCTTAATGCGGATAAGATTATACGCCCCCTGAGGTCAAGCTTGGTAAACCAGCAAGCACCTCTAACTCTAGAGAATAGATCCGAAATCAGGGGTAACGGATACTGATATTTAATAGTAATTAAATATTGAGGGCACGATAATCAATACAAGGCCTTAAAGAACCATCCTTTTTGGCCACAAAAAAAAAACGGCACCTAAGGGTGAAGAAAATGGTCTAATATGACCCTTCTCCAACGCCTCCTTAATATAGGACCGCATAGCCTCGTGCTCGGGTACAGATAAATTGAAGAGCCGACCCTTGGGAAATTTACACCCCGGGCTTAGTTCAATTGCACAGTCATAACTCCTATGAGGAGGCAAGGACGCAGACTCATTCTCACTAAATACATCATAAAAGTCCGCCAAATAGTCAGGAACATCATGCGACTGAGGAGAGGTGGAAAAAACCGGAGCCTCACTAAAGGCACACCGACAACCCCAACTCACCACAGACACAGATTTCCAATCCAAAACTGGATTATGAATTTGCAACCAGGGAAACCCCAGAACAACGGCATCATGCAGACCATGCAACACCAAAAATCTGCAATTTTCTTGATGGTCTGGGGCGACCCGCATGACCACCTGGGTCCAAAACTGAGGTTTATTTTTAGCCAAAGGAGTAGCATCAATCCCCCTCAAAGGGATAGGCATCTGCAGAGGTGTCATCGGAAATCCACAATGTTTAGCAAAATCCAAGTCCATTAGGTTTAGCGCTGCTCCTGAATCCACAAAAGCCTTGGCGGAAAATGTGGACAGGGAGCAGATCAGAGTAATTGCCAGAAGAAACTTAGGTTGAACACCACCCACAGAAAACGTGTGTGCAAAGCGTTTCTCTCGTTTAGGACAGACAGAAATAATATGCGAGGCATCTCCACAGAAAAAACACAGCTTATTACGCCTTCTGAACTCCTGATGTTGCGCCTTAGACGAAACTCTATCACATTGCATAGGTTCAGACGTCTGTTCAACCGGTGGCGACACCTCTCGTGCAATCCTGCGTTCACGTAAACGCCGATCAACCTGAATGACTAATGACATAGAATCGTCCAGACCAGAGGGAACAGGAAATCCCACCATAGTATCTTTTACGGCTTCTGACAAACCCTTCCGAAAGAGAGCTGCCAAGGCATTATCATTCCAGGTAGTAAGGACCGCCCACTTTCGGAACTTTTGACAGTACAACTCTGCAGAATCTTGACCCTGGTTCAATGCCAACAGGGTCTTTTCAGCTTGATCAATAGCATTAGGTTCGTCATACAACAACCCCAAAGCTTGAAAGAATGCGTTTACATTAGTCAGAATAGGATCATCTGGTTTCAAAGAAAATGCCCAATCCTGGGGATCGCCACGCAGCAAAGAGATGACAATTTTAACCTCCTGCGCGGAGCTCCCTGACGAGTTAGGCTTCAAGGCAAAAAATAATTTACAATTATTTTTGAAACTCAAAAATTTAGATCGATCCCCAAAAAATACATCAGGTGTAGGGATCTTTGGTTCAACAGCATGCGAACGAGCAAGGTAGGCGGAAATACCCCGCACTTCCGCAGCGAGCTGCTCCACACGATCAGACAATTGCTTTATCTCCATTGAGAGAAAAAAAAATTCCCCCTACGGCCTCAGAGATATAGAGGAAAGAATATACACACACTTTTTTTTTTTAAACACAATTCTTTCCTGCTATTGAGTACCCTAGGATCTGCGGTATGGCGGGTGATTCTGTTATGATTGAGTCACCGTAGGAGGCAAAAACAGAAATGCTAGCTAAGTCCAGAAAACCAGAGCAGTTGGCAGCTATCGGATTGCAGACCCCTGATCCTATCACAACAACTAACAGTAGCCGTGGGGGGTTCCTACGATGCCCTAGACCCCTCGATCACAGCCGGAGTATTAAATAGGCCTAAAGAAAGAAAGGGGAAATCTAAACTGCCCCAGAGCAGACCCCAAAGCAATAGGCAGCCCCCCACATATAATGACGGTGAAGCAAGATGAAAACACTAACACAGACAGAAAGATAGACTGAACAAAGATGGGGCCCAAGCTAACTAGATAGGAAAGGACAGGAAGGCTGCTGTCTGCAATCCGTGAAAAACCCTATAAAAACAAGAGCCAACAGACTGACAGTGAAAAAGGCCCTGAAGACGCTAGGCTTCAAAAAAGCTATGTCAGTACTCAGGAATATTCTGAAGACAGAGCAACAGGCAAAAGGAAATTCAGCTCACCCCAGCAGGGAATGGCAGAATCCAGAAAAGCAAAGAAAACAAAAAACAAATGCTAACAGGCAAAGCAGAAAACTTAGCTTTAGAGGAGCAGGAATCAGACTGGTGTCCTAGAAGTCCACAGAGAAATCACCCGCAGGGCAGAAGGGCGTCGGCAGCCTTATATCCAGTCCGTGACTCCACTCAGCCAGTCATCCTCATTAGGCTCAGGTGCCTGATAATCAGGCTCATTACCTTCCTTTACCAGAATAGGGAGTTCACCAGACCTCAGTGACGAAGGGGAAAATGAACTCACAACAGGAGACATTGATTGGAGGGAGCTAAACATCAAGTCGTGGTCCTCACTGACCACAAGAATTTGATTTACCTGGAGTCGGCCAGACGCTTGAACCCTAGACAGGCTAGATGGGCCTTGTTTTTTACACGTTTTGATTTTGTGGTCTCTTTTTTTCCTGGCACTAAGAATGTCAAGGCTGACGCTCTTTCTAGGAGCTTCTTTGCTGATTCTACTGTGGTGACCAAGCCTGCTACCGTCTTAGGCGAAGGGGTAGTTCTTTCTGCCATCTCGCCCGATTTGAGACGTGCTCTGGAAGAGTTCCAGGAGGACAAACCTGAGCGTTGTCCCAGTGGAAAGTTGTATGTTCCTGACCAGTGGAAGAAGAGAGAGATGTCTGAAGTTCATTGCTCTGCATTGGCTGGTCATCCAGGTATTTTTGGTACTAGAGATCTGGTGAGTCGCTCTTTTTGGTGGCCCACCTTGTCTCATGATGTCAGGAATTTTGTGCAGTCCTGTGGGACTTGCTCCCTGTCTAAACCTTGTTCTCGCTCTAGTGGGTTGTTGATGCCTTTGCCAGTGCCCAGGAGGCCATGGACCCATATTTCAATGGATTTCATCTCTGATATGCCTGTCTCTCAGAGAATGACTGTTATTTGGGTAATTTGTGATAGGTTCTCTAAGATGGTTCATCTTGTACCACTCCCTAAGTTGCCATCTTCTTCTGAGTTGGTGCCCCTGTTTTTGCAACAGGTGGTTCGCTTGCACGGTATTCCTGAGAATGTTGTATCTGACAGAGGAGTTCAGTTTGTGTCTAGATTTTGGAGGACGTTCTGTTCCAAGCTGGGAATTCAGTTGTCCTTCTCCTCTGCGCTTCACCCTCAGACCAATGGGCAGACGGAGAGAAAAAAACAGACCTTGGAGTCGTATTTGAGATGATTTATTTCCGCTGATCAGGATGATTGGGTTTCATTTTTGCCTTTGGCCGAATTTGCTTTAAATAATAGAGCTAGTTCTGCCACTTTGATGTCACCTTTTTTTTGTAACTTTGGGTTTCATCCTTGATTTTCTTCAGGGCAGGTGGAGCCTTCTGCCTGCCCAGGTGTTGACATTGTGGTGGAGAGAATGCACCAGATCTGGGACCAAGTGGTGGATAAGCTATCTCTCTCCCAGGAAAAGGCCCAGCGGTTTTCCAACCGACATAGGACCGTTGGTCCCCAGTTTAAGGTGGGTGATATGGTTTGGTTATCATCAAAAAATATCGCTATGAAGGTAGCTTCTCCTAAGTTTAAGCCTAGATTTATTGGGCCTTACAAGATTTTGGAGATCATTAATCCGGTCTCTTTTCGGTTGGCTCTTCCTGTCACATTTAAAATCCATAATGTGTTTCATAAGTCCTTGTTGAAGAGGTTTGTTGAACCAGTAGTTCCTGGGGTGGCACCTCCGGACCCTGTATTGGTTGAAGGTAACATGGAATATGAGGTAGAGAAGATACTGGATTCCCGTCTGGCTAGACGGAGACTCCAGTATTTGGTTAAGTGGAAGGGTTATGGTCAGGAGGATAATTCCTGGGTCTCTGCCTCTGATATTCATGCCAAAAGATTGGTGCGTGCCTTTCATCGGGCTCACCCTGATCGCCCTGGTGGCGTGGATAAGGGTTCGGTGACCCCTCCTCAAGGGGGAGGTACTGTTGTGAGTTCATTTTCCCCTTCACCATTGAGGTCTGATGAACTCCCTCTTCTGGTGAAGGAAGGTAGTGAGGCTGATTACCAAGCACCTGAGCTGGAAGAGGATGACTGGGCGACGGGGATCTCTGACTGGATATAAGGCAGCCGACGCCCTTCTGCCTCGCTGGTGATTTCTCTGTGGAATTCTAGTAGACCAGTCTGATTCCTGCTCCTCAAAAGCTAAGTTTTCTGCTTTGCCTTTTTGCATTTGTGTTTTGGTTTTAGTTTGCCTTGCTTTTCTGGATTCTGCCATTCCCTGCTGGGGTGAGCTGAATTCCTTTTTTGTCGGTTTGCTCTGTCTTCAGAAAATACCTGAGTACTGACATAGTCTTTTTGAAGCCTAGCGTCTTCAGGGCCTTTTTCCCTGTCAGTCTTTTGGCTCTTATTTTGATAGGGTTTTTTGCGGATTGCAGACAGCAGCTTTCCTATCCTGTCCTTCTAGTTAGCTTGGGCCCCATCATTTGCTGAGTCTATCTTTCTATCTGTGTTAGTGTTTTTTCTTGTTGCTTCACCGTCATTATATGTTGGGGGCTGCCTATTGCTTTGGGGTCTGCTCTGGGGCAGTTTAGATTTCCTTTTCTGTCTTTAGGCTAGGCAGTTCTCCGGCTGTGATCGAGGGGTCTAGGGCATCATAGGAACCCCCCACGGCTACTGCTAGTTGTTGTTGATAGGTTCAGGGGTCTGCAATCCGATAGCTGCCAACTTCTCTGGTTTTCTGGACTTAGCCTGCAATTCTGTTTTTGCCTCCTACAGTGACTCATAACTGGCTCGTCCCTGTGTGGTGCTGCTCTGTGATCCGGTAGAGGAGTCCCTGCTTCCATACAAACTGTTCCCCTTCTAGTGCCCCTCTCCCCTCCTGTGCCTTCCAACGATATCCCTCTAATGAAGGATCCTCAAGTAACTCCCTCTTAAATTCGTCTGGGGTGGCCCAAGAAATGTCTGGCTATGGGAATACGTGCAGGGCTGGGATGTCTTACCTGGGCCTCCTCTGAGTGTGATTCTGCCTCCGCAGCTCAAGCTTGTCTCTGGGTGGTCACAGGATAGGGCTCAGCCTGAGGGGCCACCGAGAATGCAGACAACATGGACCCCAAGTCATTTCCCAGCAAGATGTCTGCAGGCAAATCCTCCATCAAGCCGACCTCAACAAGGCCATCCCTGACTCCCCAGTTCAGTTGAATCCTGGCAGTGGTAGTCGATGTATGGCTCCCCCTACTACACGGACTGCCACTGTCCGGTCCGTCTTCTCTTGGTCCCGGACGAGATGAGGCTTCACAAGGGTCAAAGTTGCTCCGGAATCTCTTAGTCCCTGCATACGTTTCCCATTAACCCACACGACCTGTCGATGCTGTTGTCGATTATCTGCCCGGGCTGCCTGCACAGGGTCTACTTCATGCAGCACTTCCTCCATCTCTTCCACCCCTTGGTTAGTCGTTGATACGGAGAACTGCGGCTTCCTGGCATCATGTTGTTCATCGGCCAGACGAGCGGCTTCCTCAAGAGTCGTTGGCCGCCTGTCCCGAAGCCATTCCTGTGTCTGGGGGTTTAGTCCATTAAAGAATCGTTCTAACAGGAAGAGCTGGAGGACGTCTTCCTTAGTGGTTGCTTGGCGCCCTTGTACCCACTGTAGCAGTGACCGCTGTAATTTACAGGCCCATTCAGCGTGGGTATCGGTTACGCATTTTATAAGTCCGCGGAACTTTTGGCGGTATGCCTCTGGTGTCAGCGCATACCGGGCCATGATCACTTCTTTGATCCGCTCATAGTCCATACAGTCCTCATCAGGTACTGTGCGATAGGCGTCCGCTGCCCGGCCTGTCAGCTTGCTGGCCAGAATCTGAACACGTTCCTCCGGCTTTACTTGATGAAGGGCACACTGCCGCTCAAAGTCCTGTAGAAAGCCATCAATGTCTTCCTCTGCCTCCCCCAACTGTCGGAAGGCATTGTACTGGATCTTTTTGTGGCTTACTGTTGAAGGTACCTGGTCGAAGGCCAGAGCTCCCCCTGCTCGCTGACTCTCCTCTCTCAGCTCTGCCATCTCCATCTTTGCCAGCTCCACTTTGGTCCGCTCTGCCATTTCCATCTTGGCTAGCTCTATCCTGGTCCACTCGGCCATCTTTTCCTTCAGATCAGTACGCACATCAGCCATCACCTCTCGTATGATCTCTACTGCAGGGTTTGGGCCATAGAACGCCAGTCTGTTCTTTACCTCCCTCTGGAATTCGGTCTCCTCCACGTTCACATTGGGGGGCGCTGCACTGTCATGTTTCATGATGGCTGCTATCAAATCTGCTTTTGTTTTGTTGCTGGCGATCAACCCTCGGACTTCCACCAGATCTTTTAATGTTGTCCTCTTTAACTTCTGGTAATTATTTTCCGTTCATTCCTTTCCTCCTGTAGAAGGGGTATCAAATCCCACTGTCTGCCACCAGTGTAATGGGGTCTACCAAGCTGGGGTACCTCTTTCAGTACCACCCCGTGATTTCGGAGGTCCGCTCTGCGTTGGCTGGAGTCTGAATGAATGACGCTGGCTGGAATTCCTCTGAGTGCATGGGCGCATATAAAAGATCACTGCTTCTCCATGTATTTCCAGTCTGACAACACTTTACTCACAGGACACAGAATATATCACACAGATACAGAGGGCAGGCCAATAGACAAGCGTCAGGTCAGACATGCATTACAAAATCCGCAGGTGGCCGGAGCCTGCGTATGTTTACTGTGGGAATTACAAGGGTGGAGGGAGGGCGGACACTGCTGATACATTAGGGACATGCATCTCACATAGAACCTATTATACATACATATAACTTCACAACATATTCTGGGTGCTGAGTGGTTCTGTAACACGTAACACGGCTCCCCTTTCTTTAGTATTTTTGAGTACTGAAGAAGTTGAATCGGTTCATGATTTGGTGGCGATTGCTTCACTCTTTTGAGGAAATTTTTTTTTTTTTTTAAATTTTTGCTGTCCAGCCCCAGTGGCCTAATGGATAAGACACTGGCCTCCTAAGCCAGGGATTGTGGGTTTGAGTCCCATCTGGGGTGCTTTCCAACAGCATCTCATGGAATGTTGATGGTGCCGGTGAAAACTGTTCTACTGGACGAAAGTCTTGTTTTCTTGTGGCTTAGTTCTTGCAAACCTCTGCAATTTAGAGCGATCCTTTCTATGTACTGAGAGAAGTGTTAACACGCAACAGTATCGACTTTGTGTGGCGGAAAAGCCTAGCATCTTAATTGTTTTCATCTTCATTAATGCCCCGAATACCACAGAGTATATTTTCTAAGATATGGATATGCTTTCAACCACACAATGTTTGCAAATCTCAAAATATAAAATAATAAGTGAAAAAAGTGAACCATTTTTGACAATGGTTTTCCATATCATGTTCTTTATTAAAAAACAAAATGAGTAATCTTTCAATTTTCACCCTGGCCACTGGAGCTATTTTGGACTCGTACATCCTGTCGTTCTCGAGCAGTTTCACCTTAATATCAGAGGTAGGGTTACAAAGACTGACAACACCTCTGTATGCAGCTGTTAAAACAGGATCTAGGAATCACAAAAGGTGATGTCACAGATGACCCTTTTGCCCCTAAATTCAGAAGAATTTTGGCAAACCCTCATTAGATGCTTCAATGCAAACTATAGTGTCAACATGTGTTCATTGCAGCAAATGTACGTGCGCATTTCCTGAAAAAATCCCAGGATGTTTGAGTCTAAAAAGACCCAGCGCACAAATTTCTTATTTTTAAGAAAGATTGCGATATGGTAGAATACATATTGTCAAACATTATTATAAACCCCCGCCCAAACCTGTTGTAAGCAATAGTTAATTTCCTGAAGAACAATCCCCTTTCAAATGTCTCTTTTTTTGGAGAATTTATCCTTTCCATCTGTCCCTGCATGGCTCCAGTGGTGCAATCGGTCAGCGTGCGGTACTTATAAAGCAGTAACTGTTGAGCAATGCCGAGGTTGAGAGTTTGACCATCACCTGGAGCATTCTTTTCTTTTCTTGTCTTTCTTTAGTATTTTTGACTACTGAAGTAGTTGAATCGGTTCATGATTTGGTGGCGATTGCTTCACTCTTATGAGAAAATTTTTTTTTTTTTATTTTTTTACCATTGCTATCCAGCCCCAGTGGCCTAATGGATAAGGCACTGGCCTCCTAAGCCAGGGATTGTGGGTTCGAGTGCTTGTAGATTTCCCTTTCCAACAGCGTCTCATGGAATGTTGATGGTGCAGGTGAAAACTGTTTTACTGGACGATTGTCTTGTTTTCTCATGACTTAGTTCTTTCAAACCTCTGCCATTTAGAGCGATCCTTTCTATGTACTGAGAGAAGTGTTAACACGCAACAGTATCGACTTTGTGTGGCGGAAAAGCCTAGCATCTTAATTGTTTTCATCTTCATTAATGCCCCGAATACCACAGAGTATATTTTCTAAGATATGGATATGCTTTCAACCACACAATGTTTGCAAATCTCAAAATATAAAATAAGTGAAAAAAGTGAACCATTTTTGGAACATTTTTGACAATGGTTTTTCATATCATGTTCTTTATTAAAAAACAAAATGAGTAATCTTTCAATTTTCACCCTGGCCACTGGAGCTATTTTGGACTCGTACATCCTGTCGTTCTCGAGCAGTTTCACCTTAATGTCAGAGGTAGGGTTACAAAGACTGACAACACCTCTGTATGCAGCTGTTAAAACAGGATCTAGGAATCACAAAAGGTGATGTCACAGATGACCCTTTTGCCCCTGAATTCAGAAGAATTTTGGCAAACCCTCATTAAATGCTGCAATGCAAACTATAGCGTCAACGTGTGTTCATTGCAGCAAATGTACGTGCGCATTTCCTGAAAAAAATCCCAGGATGTTTGAGTCTAAAAAGACCCAGCGCACAAATTTCTCATTTTTAAGAAAGATTGCGATATGGTAGAATACATATTGTCAAACATTATTATAAGCCGCCGCCCAAACCTGTTGTAAGCAATAGTTAATTTCCTGAAGAACAATTCCCTTTCAAATGTCTCTTTTTTTTTTTTTTAAGAATTTATCCTTTCCATCCATACCCACATGGCTCCAGTGGTGCAATCGGTCAGCGTGCGGTACTTATAAAGCAGTAACTGTTGAGCAATGCTGAGGTTGTGAGTTCGACCCTCACCTGGAGCATTCTTTTCTTGTCTTTCTTTAGTATTTTTGACTAATGAAGTAGTTGAATCGCTTCATGATTTGGTGGCGATTGCTTCACTCTTATGAGGAAATTTTTTTTTTTATTTTTTACCTTTACTATCCAGCCCCAGTGGCCTAATGGATAAGGCACTGGCCTCCTAAGCCAGGGATTGTGGGTTCGAGTCCCATCTGGGGTGCTTGTGGATTTCCCTTTCCAAGAGCATCTCATGGAATGTTGATGGTGCAGGTGAAAACTTTTCTACTGGACGATTGTTTTGTTTTCTCGTTACTTAGTTCTTGCAAACCTCTGCCATTTAGAGCAATCCTTTCTATGTACTGAGAGAAGGGTTAACATGCAACAGTATCGACCTTGTGTGGCGGAAAAGCCTAGCATCTTAATTGTTTTCATCTTCATTAATGCCCCGAATACCACAGAGTATATTTTCTAAGATATAGATATGCTTTCAACCACACAATGTTTGCAAATCTCAAAATATAAAATAATAAGTGAAAAAAGAACCATTTTTGGAACATTTTTGACAATGGTTTTCCATATCATGTTCTTTATTAAAAAACAAAATGAGTAATCTTTCAATTTTCACCCTGGCCACTGGAGCTATTTTGGACTTGTATATCCTGTCGTTCTCGAGCAGTTTCACCTTAATATCAGAGGTAGGGTTACAAAGACTGACAACACCTCTGTACGCAGCTTTTAACACAGGATCTAGGAATCACAAAAGGTGATGTCACAGATGACCCTTTTGCCCCTGAATTCAGAAGAATTTTGGCAATCCCTCATTAGATGCTTCAGTGCAAACTATAGCGTCAACGTGTGTTCATTGCGGCAAATGTATGTGCGCATTTCCTGAAAAAATCCCAGGATGTTTGAGTCTAAAAGGACCTAGCGCACAAATTTTTCATTTTTAAGAAAGATTGTGATATGGTAGAATACATATTGTCAAACATTATTATAAACCCCCGCCCAAACCTGTTGTAAGCAATAGTTAATTTCCTGAAGAGCAATCCCCTTTCAAATGTCCCTTTTTTTTTGGAGAATTTATCCTTTAGGCCTGTTTCACACAGTTTTTTGAAATCAGTCAAAATCCGCCAAAAAGTGAAAATGGCGGATCCGCCAAAATTGTGTAAAAACGGATGCCAGCTGATGGAACGGATCCGTTTTTCTACGGATCCGCTACACTAATTTATGTACGGATCCGTCAAAAAACAGATCCGTCCCATCCGTTGGCATCCCTTTTCCCTATCCGTTGGATCCGTTTTCTAGCGGATACGTTTTTCCACACCTCCAAGATGGGATGCTCCCAATTATGATTGGCTCTTGGAAAATGCTCCCAAATGTGATTGGATACTGGAAACTAGGGATAAATATATCTAGGGTGTTATCATACAAAATCTTCGAAAGGTTTTAGTGCTAGTGGCAGCGATGGAAGGAGTTAGTGCGAGTATCGAAGGAGTTATTGCGAGTATTGACAACTTCTGTGTGGAATTTGATCTTCACTGGAATCGGTTGGCAATTATTGCTCTCCAGAGGGAGAAAAGAAGACTGTGAATCCTGCGTCAAAGGAGACAACGGCAGTGGATTCATCCAATTAATGCGCAGAGGTTTACCCTTGGTGTGTTTTGTACACTATACCTGGAATTGAAGGATAACCCTGAAAAGTTCTTCAACTACGTGCGCATGAGGCAGAAATTTTGAGCTATTGGTGGAGCGTGTTGGAGAACAAATCTGGAGAAGGGACACACAAATGCGGTTTTCTATATCACCGGCGGCGCGTTTGATGGTGACCCTTCGGTAAGTTATCTATTTTTTAAAATGTTTCAGATTCTGCATGCTTTTATTGTTATGTTATGGTTTGTCTTTTGTATTAATTTTACTTTTTCCCTTTTTTTACCAGTTTCCTGGCAACTGGAGAATCCTTCACCTCCCTCCATTACCAGTTCCGGATTGGGATTTCAACTATTTCTGGAATTATCCAACAGACCTGCAGGGCATTGTGGGATTCTCTACACGAAGAGTACATTCCAGAGCCAACACAGGATACCAATTGTGGGTACTAAGTGTTTTGTTTTTTTTTACCAATTTTTTATTTTTTTTTATTTTTACTCTTTGATATATTACCAAGTGTTGGGTTACCAAGCATTGTGTTACCAAGTGTTAGTTTTTTTTAAACTTTTACACTTTGATATGTTACCAAGTGTTGGGTTATACCAAGTGTTGTTACCAAGTTTTTTTTTTTTAACTTTTACACTTTGATATGTTACCAAGTGTTGGTAAAGCATTGTGTTACCAAGTGTTAGTCTTTTTTGAAACTTTTACACTTTGATATGTTACCAAGTGTTGGATTATACCAAGTGTTGTGTTACTAAGTGTTTTTTTTTAAACTTTTACACTTTGATATGTTACCAAGTGTTGGGTTAACAAGCATTGTGTTACCAAGTGTTATTTTTTTTAACCTTGTACACCACCGGTGTACTGTAAAATGTTACCCAGTCTTGTGTTACCAAGTGTTGTGTTTTGTTTACCTTTTACACCACTGGTGTACTTTGAATCTTTCCCAAGAAATAAAGAACAAAAAAGAAACGACACAATAAAGTTCTTTGAAAAAAAAACCACATTGTTTATTTGTGAACTTTTCAAAGTTTTTTTTTTTTAAACGGTTTTATTTTGGTTGGTATATCTTAACTTTTTTTGTAAAATTTTGTAATTTTTTTTTTGGTATATATTACCTTTTTTTTTTTTTAAGAAAAAAGAAATTACAAATGATGATACTGTTGGGTGGAAATAGTATCGTAGGGGTTAACAGGGTTGACCACATCGAGGGGGGTAGAGGACTGGGGAGGGAGTTGGTGAGGATCAGAAGTGGAAGGGGGGTTTAAAACATGTGGTTGGGATGGGAGTGGATGGACAGGCGAGGTTTGTGGGTACATTGAAGGTGTATGTGGGGGTGGGTATGGTGAGGGCATTGGGGTATAATGCAATGGGGAAGGAAGGTACTGGGAAGAATGGAATGGGGAACTAGAGAAAGGAGAGGGAGTGGTAGGAGGAGGGATGGTTGTATGATGGATGGTGGTGGAAGGATGGACGGGGGAACTATGGACTGTGGAAGGATAGACAGGGGAGGGATGGACAGAGGGAGGATGGACAGAGGGGATGGACAGGGGGAGGATGGACAGGGGGAGGATGGACAGGGGGAGGATGGGATGCTTCTGCTAGTACCTCCACTAGAGCATTCTGACAGGCTTGCATCACACGCATCTGCTGGTGAGTACTTAAACGTTCCATTTGCCGGACAACGGATTGAAAAACAATATGTTTCGGCGTATGTTTGATTCTAAATTCATCTGTTCCATGTATCTTCTGAGTTCCATGAAACTTTGATTGATCATGGTTAACCCAGAAGATAACTGGTGTCCATAAGTCTGGAAACCATGCTGGACAGATGAGTTTAGACTCAAACAGTCAGACAAGGTCATCCTTTCCTGACTCCTCAGACGCTGCCGGACAGAACCAAAAGTTGGTTGAGATGTTGCGGCAGAGTCTGAGGGGTGGGGAACAGGGAACAAGTCGTCACCAGCAGCTTCATGTGATGAAGTCTGCCCTGCTGCTCCACTGCTGGTGGAGGGGATAGAGGGACGAGACAAGAGGGAAGGTAGAGAGGGGTCGGATACCTTGATGTGGTCACCGGGGGCGGTCTCACAAGGGATCACTCCAGAGGGAGGCAACTCTGATGCAGGCTTCCGAGTGCTGCAGATGGTGCTAAAAAAAGAGAAAAAAATATATATTAAAGATATTGATATTTAATTTAACTCTGCTGAAAAAAAAATTGGTTAAACATGTAAATATTTGTACTACAGAAATGGTGTGGAATATTTACCTTCTGGACACCATCGTCGATCGGAGGAACCCCAGGGCTCTGTAGTTCTTGTACTGGGCTCCCCGGCGTCCTCCCGATCCACTCGGGGCCTGCATCTCCTTGTTGAAGTCCCTCTTGAAGCGATCCCTAAGGGACCGCCACCGTGTGATAACCCTGTCACCTGTGAAGAAAAAAAAAAAGGGTTTAGTATTCAACACTTCACATGCTGGAATATAAGTTACTGAATTTGTAATACTTACGCACTAAATCCCTGGCCCTCGCATTGAGCTCCTCCCAGTTCTCTATAACTGCGGAACAGACCTCATCCCAGAACCGTCGGGTGGTTGGTTGGTCGGCGTGTTAACGGTTTCCCATGTTCCACAGCGGCTCCCGGATTTCAACCTCATGGATGAGGTCATCGGTGTCAATAATGAGACCTTCCTCCAGTGGTCTCTTGGGAGCACGCTGTGAAACCTGTGATGGAAAAAAAATACCACAAAAAAAAATTACATTCTATTCAAACACATGATGTTCATTACTCAATTATCCAAATAGGGTTACTTACCGTTTGCTGACCACCAGATGCTTCACCTCGACGACCCTGGGATGTCCTGGGAGTCGCTCTAGAGCGGGCACCAGATTGTGAAGACTGTAAAATAAAAAAAAAATTGTTTTGGATGGAAGCGTAGTTATTTTGTGTGCACTGTGATGAATGTTTGTGTTGGGTGTAGCATTATGTATGTATGTCTGTATTTCCTAAACTTACACTCTGCGCGCCCCCTCCTTGCGTCTCTCCACCCTGCATGTCTCCTCCCGGAAGCTCCTCTGAATCAGCTTCCTGTGAAAACATAATACATGGATATAGGGTATAAAAAAAAAAAATAAAGAGTTTAAAAAAAAAAAAAAAATATATATTTACCTCAGTTTGCTGATGATGTGAGGGGGAGCTTTCAGGAGAAGACATTTCTGCGTTATGGCTTGTTGCGGGTCTGCTGCGGTGTGGCTGCTGCTGCGGTCCTTCCTGAAGTGATCTGCATGTATAAAGACACTTGTTTAGCTACTATACAAAGGATATCACAAGCTTTCAGGCCTTTATACTTACTGATAAAATTTCACACTTCTGTGTGGGTCTGCTGCGGTGTGGCTGCTGCTGCGGTCCTTCCTGAAGTGAACTGCAAGTATAAAGACACTTGCTATGCTACTATACAAAGGATATCACAAGCTTTCAGACCTTTATACTTACTGATAAAATTTCAATTTTTATCTGGGTTTGCTGCTGCCTGGCGGGTCTGCTGCAGCCTTGCGGGTGTGCGTGCCTTCCTGAAATAATATGAAAGTGAAAACAAAATTTAAATATAATAAAAAAATGAATCTTCATTGGTATTTAATGTGTGTAGTTCCCTGAAACTGAGTATACGCAGTTTTAAGTGTTTGCATGTGTTTAAATTCCCTGAAAAACTCTCACCGAGAGTGTAACCACTGTGATTGAAGGTGTGTAATTGCTGTATATCCCCACACTTTGTGTTTTGCATGTGTTTGAATTGCCTGAAAAACTCTCACCGAGAGTGTAACCTGTGATTGAAGGTGCGTAATTGCTGTATATCCCTACACTTTGTGTTTTGCATTTGTTTGAATGCTGTGTATTCCCTGAAAAACTATCACCGAGTGTAACCAGTGATTGAAGGTGTATAATTAACTCTCACCGAGAGTAAATGTGTAATGTGTAAATTGAAATCTCTCACTTGAGAGTATAACCACACTTGTATACCAAAACCCAAAAATTAAATTACCTTTATGGTAGATAACCATACTTAATTTTACCACTTAATTTTACCTGGTTTTAAAATGATACTACAGAGTTTTTCAAAACAGTTTTTCTTTTTTTTTTCTTTATTTTTTTACACAAATAGGAGCTACTCCGCTCTTTATTTTAAATACCACAATAAATGGAAAATAAAAAAGCACTGATATCCAACAGATACACCACATACATTACACAACACAATCACACCACAATTGCAAACATTAAAATAAAATACAATACACATGCAGCAGAAAAACAACTAAAGTATGAAAAAACCTACACACACAAACACGCATGACACACAGACAGGCCACACGCACACACACACGCTCCAGGGATCTTGCAGGTGGAAGACTTGCAGCTGGGCAGGCAGGTTTTATATCTCTAGCTGGTCTTCTATCACTCTGGCTGGTGATGGATGTCTGGCTCTTGGTTTTCAGTGTGGCTGGTGCCGGATGTCTGGGCCCAAGTACACCACATACAATAGCAGTTACACCAAATACAATGCACACAGAACACAATCCAAGCATACTTGCAAATATTAAAATAAAATTACAGTTGTATGAAGATAAAATAAAGTGTGAAAAAAAAACACACATGACACACACACACAGACAGACAGACAAGCCATGGACACACACAGACATGCCCCACACAAATAGTTTTAATACTCACACAATTGCAGGCTTTGGTGGCTTGGTGCTGGGTAGCTGGGCAGGTGCTGGCAGGCCGATTGTTCCAGGGGTCTTCCAGCTGGCCATGGCAGGCTGGCAGGCTCTCTCTCTTCTCAGCTTGGGGTGTCTCTGCTGGGCAGGTGCTGGCTGGATTTCTCTGGCTCTGTCTTCAGTCAGGCTGGTGCCGGATGTCTGGGCCCAGTGATTAATTAGCCCACCTTATATAGTTTTGGGACTGTCTGGAAAAGTATCTTTTTTTCTGTGCATGCTCAGTGCGATTTAGCGGATTCCGCCGGCGCATTCTGCGAAATAGCGGATCCCGGCGGATCCGCCGCCCATAGGCGCCCATTCTGCCGCTTGGAGGACGACAGCAGATCCACCGTTGTCCGCTATTTTGACGGCGCCAAAAAACGTAGCATACTCCGTCCACCTCAGACAGAATCTGAATAGCGGGCGTAACAGACGACCATCCGCTACACTCCGCCACTAATGTATTTCAATGGGAAAAAATGGCGGATTTTGACTGATTGCAAAAAACCGAAGTGTGAAACAGGCTTTACATCCCTGTACTTGCATGGCTCCAGTGGTGCAATCGGTCAGCGAGTGGGACTTATAAAGCAGTAGCTGTTGAGCAATACTGAGGTTGTGAGTTCGACCCTCACCTGGAGCATTCTTTTCTTGTCTTTCTTTAGTATTTTTGACTACTGAAGTAGTTGAATCGGTTCATGATTTGGTGGCGATTGCTTCACTCTTATGAGGAAAAAATATTTTGATTTTTTTACCTTTGCTATCCAGCCCCAGTAGCCTAATGGAAAAGGCACTGGCCTCCTAAGCCAGGGATTGTGGGTTCGAATCCCATCTGGGGTGCTTGTGGATTTCCCTTTCCAACAGCATCTCATGGAATCTTGATGGTGCAGGTGAAAACTGTTCTACTGGATGATTGTCTTGTTTTCTCATGACTTAGTTCTTGCAAACCTCTGCCATTTAGAGCGATCCTTTCTATGTACTAAGAGAAGTGTTAACACGCAACAGTATCGACTTTGTGTGGTGGAAAAGCCTAGCATCTTAATTGTTAATTGTTTTCATCTTCATTAATGCCCCGAATACCACAGAGTATATTTTCTAAGATATGGATATACTTTCAACCACGCAATGTTTGCAAATCTCAAAATATAAAATAAAAAGCGAAAAAAGTGAACCATTTTTGGAACATTTTTGACAATGGTTTTCCATATCATGTTCTTTATTAAAAAACAAAATGAGTAATCTTTCAATTTTCACCCTGGCCACTGGAGCTATTTTGGACCATGAGTAGCAGGTGTTTGAAGAGGGGAGTGTAGATGATGAGGTCCTTGACCCATCTTGGCGTGAGGAACAGGAAGGTGGTGGGAGCAGCTCTGAGGAAGAGATTCCCCGAACGGCCAAAACCAGAGGGAGAGGGAGGGGGCAGACTTGGTTGCCTGTAGCCTCAACTTCGGCACCCGTTAGGAGCATTCCACTTTCAAAAGGCAAAAAGGGTGCTCCTAAGACTTGCAGTGCGTGGTCCTTTTTTGACACAGTTGGAGATGACATTTGCTTTGTCAAATGCAAGCTGTGTCATCAGAGAGTCAAAAGAGGGAAAAATGTCAGCAACCTCAATACCACTAATATGTGGAAACATGTGCGGACCAAGCACGAGCTGGAGTTACACAGACACACTGAAGACGTAGGCCAACGTATAGCACCACCTACCACCTCTTCAGCTCATGTTGGGGCCTCTTCCTCCAGCTCACACACAGCTGGTTCAGCTTACTCACAGGATTGCCAAGGAAGAACCTCTGGTATTGTTGTCCGGAGACCCTGTGACATTCCACCCACAGCACCACATTCCAAGTCATCCTCATACTCCCAGGCCACTCGGCAGCCATCGGTAGCACAGGCATGGGAGAAAAGGTGGCCATACTCGGCAAACCATCCCCGAGCACAGGCTCTGAATGCTGGCATTGCCAAACTACTGGCCCTTGAAATGCTGTCATTCAGGCTGGTGGAGACTGACACCTTCCCGGACTTCATGGCATTGGCAGTCCCACAATACACTGTGCCCAGCCGCTTTTATTTCAGCAGGCGAGCCGTCCCTGCCCTGCAGAAACATGTGGAGGCAAACATAAAACATGCGCTACTAAACGCCGTCAGTAGCAAGGTCCACCTGACCACCGATGCGTGGACCAGTAACCATGGACAGGGACGATACCTTTCCCTCACTGCCCATTGGGTCAATGTTGTGGAGCCGGGTACAGATCTGGAGAGTGGCGCTCTACGTGTTCTGCCAACTCCACGGATGGCAGGAATCCAGTCTGTACACATTGACTCCTCCTCCTACTCCAGTTCCTCTGAAACAGCGCAGCAGGAGCCTGTTATGACCGATATGAGCACAGCCGTGGCCAAACGTCAACAGGCCGTACTGAAATTAATTTCATTGGGGAATCGAAGCCACACAGCGCAGGAGCTCTGGAATGCCATCAAGCAGGAGAGCGACGTGTGGTTTCTGCCAGCGAATCTCCAGCCGGGCTTGGTAGTGTGTGACAATGGCCGAAATCTGGTGGCAGCTCTTGGCCTTGGCAACCTCACTCACATCCCATGTCTGGCACATGTGCTCAACTTGGTCATGCAGAGCTTTCTGAGGGACTATCCGGATCTTGATGCACTGCTGCGCAAGGTCCGCATAGAGTGCGCTCACTTGCGGTGTTCCAGCACGGCAGGATCACGCCTTTCTGCTCTGCAGCGCCGATTACGCCTTCTGGAACATTGCATCATATGTGACCTACCCACCAGGTGGAATTCAACGCTACATATGTTGGAGCAGTTGTGTGAGCAGCAGGCAGCAGTCATGGAGTACCAGCTGCATCAGGCGCAAACAAGTCGCAATGTGCGCCGGTCACACTTCAGCACCACTGAGTGGGCCTCTATGAAGGACATCTGCTTCGTTTTGCGTGCCTTCGATGATTCCAAGCGGATGGCGAGTGCAGATGATGCACTAGTCAGCATGACTGTCCCCCTTATCTGCATGCTTCAAAAAACACTGCAAGCACTAAGGGATGAGGTTTTGGAAGAGGTGGAGGATGAGGAGTCCCAAATGCCATCTGCTTCTGGCAGTCTGCGCTACGTGCTTCCTCACAAAGGCCTAGGCAGGGGACACTTTGTGAGGAGGAGTCGATGGACCAGGAAGACATCTCTCCAAAGGAGGGAGGTACACAAAGCTGTAGTCAGTATGTACAGCAAGGGTGGGGTGATGCAGAGCAGGCAGAGATCATGCCTCAAGCAGGGGACAGCGGTTCTTTGGCAGTTGGGAGTCTGCAGCACATGGTTGACTTCATGCTGCAGTGCCTGAGAAACGACCGCCGCATCGCCCACATTCTCTACACGGCTGATTATTGGGTGTACACCCTCCTAGATCCTCGCTACCGGGACAACTTGCAAACCCTCATACCAACGTTGAACCGGGATCGTAAACTGCGGGAGTACCAAGACACACTGGTGCAGTCCATAATGTTTTCCATTCCACCCAACAGCAGTGGTGCTAGTGCTTTGCAAAGCACCACTGTGCGTCGACCCAGTGGAGGAAACTCGGCACAAAGAGGGAGCAGAGGCAGCGCCTCAGCACAAGGCAAGACCACTATGGCCCAAATGTGACAAAGTTTTGTGTGTCCGCCACAATTGTCTACACCATCACTGATGGCTCCAGTCAGCAGGAGGCAACGTTTCCGTCAGATGGTGACAGACTACATGTCTTGTCCTGTGAGTGTACTCCCAGATGGCTCTTCCCCCTTCAAGTTTTGGGTCTCTAAGCTGGATATATGGCCAGAGCTTAGCCAGTATGCATTGGAGGTGCTGGCTTGCCCTGCTGCCAGTGTATTATCGGAACGCGTCTTTAGTGCCGCAGGTGGTGTACTAACAGACCGTTGCACGCGACTTTCTTCCGATAACATCGACTGGCTTACTTTTCTGAAAATGAACAAGGCCTGGATCTCCCTAGAATTTGCCAGTCCTCTTCCCGACTAAATAATTGGTTGGCAACTGTATCCGGGTCTCCTGTTGTGTTCATGTTTCTACCACCTGAACTATAATCCCTGGGCTTCAACACAGCCAGTTGTCGCTCAGATGTGTCGTCTGCACAGAGAAAAACACTAGCTCCTGTGTTAGTGGGGTTCAGTAACGCCAGCTGCTCCCCTGCTGTGTGGACGGCAAAGTCTCCTGCTCCATCCACATTCAAACTACTACTGATTTTTAACCCTGCTCCACTTAGGCCTCTGGCTCCACTGTCTCTAGTATTTCCCATGGCCTCCAACCCCGCCAGTGACAGCTCTTAAGTGGCGTCTGCATAATCCACACTTGTTCCAGTGTTACTTGGCCTCAGTCATGTCAGTTGATCCCCTGATGTGTGTCCGGCAAGGTCTCCTGCTCTGTCCACATTCCCATTACTAGTAGTGTGAATGAGGACTGTATTGCCAACTGTTCAGCAATAAGGTTCGGGTACGGCTTTAAAGAAGGCTACTACTTGCATATAACACAATTTTATTATACAATGATTATAAAACACCAAATTAATGAAATGGCAGATATAATATTACCCTGTCTTGTTAATTCTATGTGAATCATACAATTATTATGGATTATAATACATAGAGAAATAAGTATCCATTCTATACATTACCAAGTAGTATTGCAACATCACTTCTCCACTGGAGGGACCACAGTGTCAAATGAGAAGGAAATGCTCTGGTCTTGTCATCACAGAGACCGTGCACCCACGATAGCTTCTGGAAATGTCCCCTGCTGGAAAATGTCCCTCCTTCACTGACACAGGGTCCACCTTTTTTATTCACAAAATTCCCACATTCCCTCTGTGCAGTGTGTTTAGGCTGAGTCATCAGAATCTTGAAACTGCACAAGACTTCAAGGTCTGTTTGTTATACAGTAGACTACTATAATCTTAGTTTGTTTGAGATTCGTTTGTCATTAGCATGTCTCTTAACAATAGCACAATGCATTACTACTGATTATAACCCAGGCTCTGTTTGTCTCTGGTCAACTTGTCAAAGTTGTCTATCATTGTTCAAAGTTCAACATATGTTGCTTAATGCTCTAAGATGGGCAGCATGACTTCCATAATCACCTATTCTGAAAACTGGATACCTATTGTAACTCAGACACACACTCAGACATGTCAAGATATGTATCACAATCGGTCCTCGATTATTGATGTCATGCATGACCCAATATTGCTACATGAGACCATAAAACATTTTGGTCTCTCTTGTCTTCGAGCATCATACTATTATTGAGCACAAGACTTCCTTGTTCAAGCAGCATATTAATTATCTATACAGTTGTTATTCCTATTGTCCTAGCTTATATGTAAGAATATACCACACAACTCTTATATTAGAATACCACACAGAATTAGTTGGAAAGCTCGTTTCCCATAAACCACCCCCAAGTGAAGGTATTCAGTATCTATCACTGTTTGTCAACAGGGTTCACTTGCCTGCAAATCAGGATAATGCTTTATCAATATACCCGCACCATTCACTACTCTTGAAATTCAAGTAAGTCAAAAGCGTACACAAAGGTTAATCCTTTCCAGTAATCCAGATTAAACATACTGTTTCAACAAGCATTGTTTTTAGTATACTCAACACACAGGCTGCATTTCAATAGCCATTGCAGGTCTGACCCCATGAACTCTGGTACTGGATATGAGGCCTTCTAATGCTGACATTACAGGTTAATTTCAATATGGACTAATCAATATATTACAATATGTAGGCTATAAGATATCCATATTTTTATTAGCACCACAATCCACCCTTGGATATCTTATAGCCACACATTATCTATCCAACAACAACAAACCAATGCATGCATAATACAAATTACTCCTTCAAGTTAACCTAGAGCTAACACTTGACCCACTAGTTACATTAGTCGGAATATAACGAAAAGTGATATTTTCAAAGAAAAACATCCCACCTCTAGGCAATCTTACAGTACATGTTCTGTAAATGATGGAGCGATCACTATTGCCCACCCTCATACTTTTACACTTTTTATCTGAACTGGAGCCACATATAATAGCCCTCTCCCCATCCCCAGTCTGATTCATCATATTTCATGTTTATCACAAGTCCACTGACAGCATGGATCAGCTGGCATCATTCTTGGAATCCTTCTAATCATTTCTCCCATTAGAAATTTTTCTTCAGTACAGTTCACATCTTGGGTCACATCTTCTTCGTCTTTGCCCTTCAAAAATGGCTAGTGTCCACTGAGCCAAGTAAAGCCATAGATTCTGTTTGGTTTTCAGAAATCCACACTCTCCATAGCTGGCATCTGTCTGAAGATTGCTTGGCTCTTGAAAGCAGTTGCACAAGATGAAAGCAATAATACAACACTTACAGATCAAATTTTGATCTAAAGGGAAAACAAAAGCATTATTATCTGAGATCACATTGACTGCTACTTCAGAAATGACTTGAGCAGATGCAGGACACTTAATTGATTCCACCAAATTTTAGAAATCCACTGACTGAGCTATTCTAGCTTCTCTCTGTATTATTGACATATCACTTTACTCAATATTCATACATTTCTCCTGGATAAATCTGATCTATCACATTACCTTAATTCATGAAATATCAAACAAAACTGTTCAAGATACAACTTTCAAATGGATTTTACAAACCTATTATGTTCCTAATTGAAAATAAAGATTAAAAACGTACATAAAACTAAACCACAACTTTTAGCTAAATACAGTCCGATTCATCACAATGGGATGATTACTTATTTAATTGTTTGCAAACAATTATTTTAACCTTTACCTTTGAGCTCATTAGTCTACCCCCATGTCTTATATATAGCTAAATATATTGAATTTGATTCCTCTGAAAAACTGGTTTGTCCAGTTTGAAAGAAAAAAAAACACAGAAAGGTTAGAACACTGTCTTAAAAGGATAACACAGGAATGATTACTGGTGACCAAGGAAAAATAATCCAGCCTCATAGACAGAACACAGGAATAGTAGCACCGTCTTTTTGGGGTCTACAATATGACAAGTTCTGCTCTTTCCCAGTCTCACTCTTATCCACCGTTGGGATCTGCATTTCTTGCGACTTTTGTGCAGTTGTAGCAAAGTCGGCTTTTTTACAGGAGTCTGTAAATTCAGTATCGTAGATGGCAAGTCCTTCCTTATTCTCAATGCCATCAATATTCTGGTGCAATGAATGGCTCTCTGGTTTGGGATTACAACAACGTCTAATGTGGCCTATCTTCCCACATTTAAAGCAATACCTAGGCCTGTAAACAGCAGACTTCATTTTCGGATACTTCATCCTGCTCTTTTGAATTAAGACACCACTAAGTTAATAGTTTTACAAATCTTTCATATGAACTGGTATTTCTTAGAGACACTCTTGTGGCATAATCTACATTACAATGATTTGCCATTGAAAATAGAAAACTAGGATCATTCTGAGACATATCTGGATGATTGCAAACATTTCTGTACAATGCCAAATAATTACTACAGAACAACATGGGATCATCAGATCGCCTGAATCTGAACATTGCCGGGGCCTTGCCACCCCTAGTATTTCTTCTACTTAAGGTAGATTGCAACTCAAATCTATTAGACACACTGCAATCGTCTACCTCACTCTGGTTTTGCTTCCCTGTAGCCATCTCTACAACCTGGGTCTGGCAAATACGATGAGCTTTTAATGGGTTAAGAAGAGGATCCATTTCCACCTCCCCATCAAAATGATCATCCCCCTGTTCTTGGCTGGTGACAGTTTCGGAGTCAGTTGACTCATGTGCATCACTATCCCATAAATCTGGGTTCCTCTCCATCTCTGCTCTGGCTATGGCCAGAGCTTTCTTCCTTTTCACCTTCCCCCTCTTCTTTCTGCACTTATACTGATTTACACATACATCAGCCTGTTCTGCATCATGCTGAGTTCCAACAAATTTGTCCATTACCAAATTATTCTGACCCTGTGCTACCACCAATGCATTCTGGGCCTCACATAGCTGTATTTCCAATTCCTGCACTTTAGTTAACATTCTTTGCAGGATCCTGCCACACTTACCAAGAGCACATAATTCTTTCCCTTTTTCTACTTTTACTTTCTGCAACCATTTTTCTACATCAACTATCTTTGCATCTTGCCAATATTTGCCCCAACGTTCACTTGTACCAACACTGTGTGACAAAATATGATATGGAGTTTCCTCCCACCCTGGAGTCTCAACAGACTCACTTACAACCTCTTTTTGTTCCATTTCTGACAACTTTCTTTGCATATGGGTGTTTTGCTCATGCATATCTCTGTATACACTGAGTAAAATCCACATACACCGTCCTAAAGACTCTACATTACCCCTGAGTACTTCAACAACATCAGGGGTAAACTGCATTACCTGCCTTTGCAGGGATAGCCTCGAGTAATTCAACAACATCGAGGGGTTAACCACATCACCTGCCTTAGCGGGGATCCCCATGAGTACTTCAACAACATCATGGGTTAACTGCATCACCTGCCTTTGCAGGGAAAGCCTCGAGTAACTAAACAACATCGAGGGGTTAACTGCATCACCTGCCTTTGCAGGGATCCCCATGAGTACTTCAACAACATCATGGGGCTCTGAGCCCTTGAGCTTATTCTCCCAGAGTTCTGCCAATCCAAAACAACGCATTTCCTGCGCTAAAAACCCAAACATTTTGGCTTAGTGCCGACAAATTACTATCCTATAAAATAAGTTAGGACGTGAGGATTATTTCTTATCCCAACAAAGAGAAAAAAAAAAAAAATTCTGAACCTTCTGCGTATCCTGCCGACTACACCAATTTATGTATTGCCAACTGTTCAGCAATAAGGTTCGGGTACGGCTTTAAAGAAGGCTACTACTTGCATATAGCACAATTTTATTATACAATGATTATAAAAGACCAAATTAATGGAATGGCAGATATAATATTACCCTGTCTTGCTAATTCTATGTGAATCATACAATTATTATGAATTATAATACATAGAGAAATAAGTATTCATTCTATACTTTACCAAGTAGTATTGCAACATCACTTCTCCACTGGATGGACCACAGTGTCAAATGAGAAGGAAATGCTCTGGTCTTGTCATCACAGAGACCGTGCACCCACGATAGCTTCTGGAAATGTCCCCTGCTGGAAAATGTCCCTCCTTCACTGACACAGGGTCCACCTTTTTATACACAAAATTCCCACATTCCCTCTGTGCAGTATGTTTAGGCTGAGTCATCAGAATCTTGAAACTGCACAAGACTTCAAGGTCTGTTTGTTATACAGTAGACTACTATAATCTTAGTTTGTTTGAGATTCATTTGTCATTAGCATGTCTCTTAACAATAGCACAATGCATTACTACTGATTATAACCCAGGCTCTGTCTCTGGTCAACTTGTCAAAGTTGTCTATCATTGTTCAAAGTTCAACATATGTTGCTTGTTACAAAGTTAACTCTTCATGCTCATAGCATAATGCTCTAAGATGGGCAGCATGACTTCCATAATCACCTATTCTGAAAACTGGATACCTATTGTAACTCAGACACACACTCAGACATGTCAAGATATGTATCACAATCGGTCCTCGATTATTGATGTCATGCATGACCCAATATTGCTACATGAGACCATAAAACATTTTGGTCTCTCTTGTCTTCGAGCATCATACTATTATTGAGCACAAGACTTCCTTGTTCAAGCAGCATATTAATTATCTATACAGTTGTTATTCCTATTGTCCTAGCTTATATGTAAGAATATACCACACAACTCTTATATTAGAATACCACACAGAATTAGTTGGAAAGCTCCTTTCCCATCAACCACCCCCAAGTGAAGGTATTCAGTATCTATCACTGTTTGTCAACAGGGGTCACTTGCCTGCAAATCAGGATAATGCTTTATCAATATACCCACACCATTCACTACTCTTGAAATTCAAGTAAGTCAACAGCGTACACAAAGGTTAATCCTTTCCAGTAATCCAGATTAAACATACTGTTTCAACAACCATTGTTTTTAGTATACTCAACACACAGGCTGCATTTCAATAGCCATTGCAGGTCTGACCCCATGAACTCTGGTACTGGATATGAGGCCTTCTAATGCTGACATTACAGGTTAATTTCAATATGGACTAATCAATATATTACAATATGTAGGCTATAAGATATCCATATTTTTATTAGCACCACAGAGGACAGAGCAGGAGACCTTGCCGGACACACATCAGGGGATCAACTGATGGGACTGAGGCCAAGTAACACAGGAACAAGTGTGGATTGTGCTGACGCCACTTCAGAGCTGTCACTGGCGGGGTTGGAGGCCAGGGGAAATACTAGAGACAGTGGAGCCTGAGGCCTAAGTGGAGCACGGTTACAATCAGTAGTAGTCTACAACCTCTATAAAACGTGCTGCAAGTTGGCCTCAGCCTGCTCCATGCCTCATCCTGGGCTCCAACAACGCCAGTTGGTGTTCAGAAGTGTTCAGAAGAACACTCGCTCCTGTGTTAGTGGGGTTCAGTATTGCCAGCTGTTCCCCTGCTGTGTAGACGGCAAAGTCTAGTACTGCCTCCACATACCAACAACATCAGGCCTCAGCCTGCTCCATGCCTCATCCTGGGCTCCAACACCGTCAGTTGGTGTTCAGAAGTGCCGTCTTCACAGAGAAAAACACACTAGCTCCTGTGTTAGTGGGGTTCAGTAATGCCAGCTGTTCCCCTGCTGTGTAGACGGCAAAGTCTCCTGCTGCCTCCACATGCCAACACCATCAGGCCTCAGCCTGCTCCATGCCTCATCCTGGGCTCCAACAACGTCAGTTGGTGTTCAGAAGTGCCGTCTTCACAGAGAAAAACACACTAGCTCCTGTGTTAGTGGGGTTCAGTAACGTCAGCTGTTCCCCTGCTGTGTGGACGGCAATGTCTCCTGCTGCCTCCACATTCAAAAAACAGCAGGCCTCAGCCTGCTCCATGCCTCATCCTGGGCTCCAACAACGCCAGTTGGTGTTCAGAAGTGCCGTCTCCGCAGAGAAAAACACTCTAGCTCCTGTGTCAGTGGGGTTCACTACTAGTAGTGTGAATGAGGACTGAGCAGGAGAGCTTGCCAGACACACATCAGGGGATCAACAGACGGGACTGAGCCACAGTCACACAGGAACAAGTGTGGATTGTGCAGACGCCACTTCACAGCTGTAACTGGCGGGGTTGTTGGCCTGGGGAAATACTAGAGACAGTGGAGCCGGAGGCCATAGTGGAGCACGGTGACAATCAGTAGTAGTCTACAACCTCTATAAAACCAGCTGCAAGTTGTCCTCCGCCTGCTGCATGCTTCATCCTGGGCTACAACACAGCCAGTTGTAGCCTAGAAGTGCCGTCTGCACAGATAGAAACACTCGCTCCTGTGTTAGTGGGGTTCAGTAACGCCAGCTGTTCCCCTGCTGTGTGGATGGCAAAGTCTCCAGCTGCCTCCAAACTCACACTACAACGCTTTTTCTCCTCGGTTCAAGTAGGCCTCAGCCTGCTCGGAGCATTGCTCCTGGGCTACCACACAGCCAGTTGTAGCCTGGAAGTACCGTCCGCACAGATAGAAACACTCGCTCCTGTGTTAGTGGGGTTCAGTAACGCCAGCTGTTCCCCTGCTGTGTGGACGGCAAAGTCTCCAGCTGCCTCCAAACTCACACTACAACGCTTTTTCTCCTCGCTCCAAGTAGGCCTCAGCCTGCTCGGAGCATTGATCCTGGGCTACAACACAGCCAGTTGTAGCCTGGAAGTGCCGTCCGCACAGATAGAAACACTCGCTCCTGTGTTAGTGGGGTTCAGTAATGCCAGCTGTTCCCCTGCTGTGTGGACGGCAAAGTCTCCAGCTGCCTACAAACTCACACTACAATGCTTTTTCTCCTCGCTCCAAGTAGACCTCAGCCTGCTCGGAGCATTGATCCTGGGCTACAACACAGCCAGTTGTAGCCTGGAAGTGCCGTCCGCACAGATAGAAACACTTGCTCCTGTGTTAGTGGGGTTCAGTAATGCCAGCTGCTCCCCTGCTGTGTGGATGGCAAAGTCTCCTGCTCCATCCACATTCAAACTACAACTGATTTTTAACCCTGCTCCACTTAGGCCTCTGGCTCCACTGTCTCTAGTATTTCCCCTGACCTCCAACCCCGCCAGTGACAGCTCTGAAGTGGCGTCAGCACAAAACACACTTGTTCCTGTGTTACTTGCCCTCAGTCATGTCAGTTGATCCCCTGATGTGTGTCCGTAAAGGTCTCCTGCTCTGTCCACATTCTCATTACTAGTAGTGTGAATGAGGACAGAGCAGGAGACCTTGCCGGACACACATCGGGGGATCAACTGACGGGACTGATCACGGTTACAATCAGTAGTAGTCTACAACCTCTATAAAACGTGCTGGAAGTTGGCCTCAGCCAACTCCATGCCTCATCCTGGGCTCCAACAATGCCAGTTGGTGTTCAGAAGTGCCGTCTTAACAGAGAAACACACACTAGTTCCTGTGTTAGTGGGGTTCAGTAATGCCAGCTGTTCCCCTGCTGTGCGGATGGCAAAGTCTCCAGCTGCCTCCAACATCACACTACATGTTATTTTCCACTTGCTCCAAGTAGGCCTCAGCCTGCTCGGAGCATTGATCTTGGGCTTCAACACAGCCAGTTGTAGCTTGGAAGTGCCGTCGGCACAGATAGAAACACTCACTCCAGTGTCTGTGGGGTTCAGTAACGCCAGCTGTTCCCCTGCTGTGCGGATGGCAAAGTCTCCTGCTGCCTCCAACATCACACTACATGTTATTTTCCACTTGCTCGAAGTAGGCCTCAGCTTGCTCGGAGCATTGATCCTGGGCTTCAACACAGCCAGTTGTAGCTTGTAAGTGCCGTCCGCACAGATAGAAACACTTGCTCCTGTGTCTGTGGGGTTCAGTAACGCCAACTGTTCCCCTGCTGTGTGGATGGCAAAGTCTCCTGCTGCCTCCAACATCACACTACTACTGACTTTTAACCGTGGTCCACTTAGGCCTCTGGCTGTACTGTCTCTAGTATTTCCCCTGGCCTCCAACCCCGCCAGTCGCTGCTCTGATGTGCCGTCTGCACAATCCACCCTTGTTCCTGTGTTACTGGGGCTCAGTCACGTCAGTTGATCCCCTGTGGTGTGTCCGGCAAGGTCTCCTGCTCTGTCCCCATTCCCATTAATAGTTGTGGGAATGTGGACAGAGCAGGACACCTTGCCGGACACACATCAGGGGATCAACTGACGTGACTGAGCCCCAGTAACTCAGGAACAAGTGTGGATTGTGCAGACAACTCTGCAGAGCAGCAACTGCCGTGGTTGGAGGCCAGGGGAAATACTAGAGACAGTAGAGCCAGAGGCAAAAGTGGATCACGGTTACAATCGGTAGTTGTGTACAACCAATATAAAACTCACTCCAAGTTGGCCTCAGCCTGCTGCTTGATTGACCCCTGGGCTTCAACATCGCATGTTGCTGCTCAGAAGTGTGTTTGGCACGGGTACTCCCTCCTGCCCAGCCAGGTTCCAGCAACGTCCGCTGTTTCTTGGCAGAATCTTTGGCCTAGGTGCCTCCTTCATGGTATCCGAGTTCCAGCAACGTCTGCTGGTCCTTGGTGGTGCTTTTTAGCGCAGGTACCTCCTGCTTAGTAACCGTGTTCCAGCAACGTCAGCTGGTCCACGGTTGTGCCATTGGCTCTTGTTCCTTTTGCTGCCCCTCCGGGTTCCAGCACCGTCAGCTGGTTCTCGGCAGTGTCTTTGGCACGGGTACTCCCTCCTGCCCAGCCTGGTTACAGCACGCCTGCTGTTTCCGGGTAGTGTTGACGTCACTTTGCCACTGATACATTGTCCTGTCGTGTTGCGGTCGGGTTAGCCGAGTCTATGGTGCCTGCAGTTTCAGTGCTTCCTATGTGGGCTGGGGGTTCTGGTAACAAAGGCTGGTTCCATAGTGCCAATAGGACAAACACTCCCTGTAGGACTGTGGGTTTTGGTAACTGCGGCCGGCTCGCGGCCTTGCAACTTTTTTTTTCATGGGTACCTTCTGCTACCCATCTGGGTTCCAGCACCATCAGCTGGTTCTCGGCAGTGCATTTGGCCTAGGTGTCTCCTTCTTGGTATCCGAGTTCCAGCAACGTCTGCTGATCCTTGGTAGTGCTTTGTAGCACAGGTACCTCCTGCTTAGTAACCGTGTTCCAGCACCGTCAGCTGGTCCACGGCTGTGCCATTGGTTGTTGTTCCTTCTGCTGCCCCTCCGGGTTCCAGCACCGTCAGCTGATCCTCGCTAGTGTCATTTGCTCTTGCAGCTTCTGCTACCCATCCGGGTTCCAGCACCGTCAGCTGGCTCTCAGCAGAGCCTTTGGCCTAGGTGCCTCCTTCTCGGTATCCGAGTTCCAGCAACGTCTGCTGGTCCTTGGTAGTGCTTTGGAGCACAGGTACCTCCTGCTTAGTAACCGTGTTCCAGCACGTCAGCTGGTCCACGGTTGTGCCATTGGCTCTTGTTCCTTCTGCTGCCCCTCCGGGTTCCAGCACCATCAGCTGGTTCTCGGTAGTTCCATTGACTCTTGTAGCTAATGCTACCCATCCGGGTTCCAGCACCATCAGCTGGTTCTCGGAAGTGTCTTTGGCACGGGCATTCCCTCCTGCCCAGCCTGGTTCCATCACGCCTGCTGTTTCCGGGTAGTGTCAACGTCACTTTGCCACCGATACGTTGTCCTGTCGTGTTGCGGTCGGGTTAGCCGAGTCTTTGGTGCCTGCAGTTTCAGTGCTTCCTATGTGGGCTGGGGGTTCTGGTAATAAAGGCTGGTTCCATAGTGCCAATAGGACAAGCACCCTCTGTAGGACTGTGGGTTTCGTTAACTGCGGCCGGCTCACGGCCTTGCAACTTTGTTTTTTTCCTGGGTACCTTCTGCTGCCCCTCCGGGTTCCAGCACCGTCAGCTGGTTCTCGGCAGAGCCTTTGCCCTAGGTGCCTCCTTCATGGTATCCGAGTTCCAGCAACGTCTGCTGGTCCTTGGTAGTGCTTTTTAGCACAGGTACCTCCTGCTTAGAAACCGTGTTCTAGCACCGTCAGCTGGTACACGGTTGTCCCATTGGCTCTTGTTCCTTCTGCTGCCCCTCCGGGTTCCAGCACCGTCAGCTGGTCCTTGCTAGTGTCATTTGCTCTTGCAGCTTCTGCTACCCATCCGGGTTCCAGCACCGTCAGCTGGCTCTCAGCAGAGCCTTTGGCCTAGGTGCCTCCTTCTTGGTATCCGAGTTCCAGCAACGCCTGCTGGTCCTTGGTAGTGCTTTGGAGCACAGGTACCTCTGCTTAGTAACCGTGTTCCAGCACCGTCAGCTGGTCCACGGTTGTGCCATTGGCTCTTGTTCATTCTGCTGCCCCTCCGGGTTCCAGTACCGTCAGCTGGTTCTTGGCAGTTCCTCTGCCTTCTTGTATCTTCTGCTATTTTTCCAAGTTCAAGCTTGTGGAAATGGTTTTTGATTCTCACTCTGGATCTCCCTGACAATGACCCTGAAGACGACGACCCTGAAGACCACACAGAAGAATACCTAAAAGATGACCCTGAAGAAGATGACCAAGAGGACAAAGAACAGGAAGACAACCACCAAGATGCAGAACAACAAGAGACAGAAGACCAAGGAGCATGAAAACCAAAAGCAGAACATGAAGCATTAGACTAACAATCAGAGCAAATGGTATTATCTAATTTATAAGCAGAAGACTAAGCAGTGTATGGGGGTGAGTCCGTTCCTCCTCGTGGTGCCCCTGGAAAAGGCCTGCTGCTGCAGGCCAAACTGAACGTGGACAAATCCTGTTGTAAATCTTTTGTGACAGGCTGAAGGGAAAGTGTAATCTTCAAACTTTTATAGATAACAACTACAGGAATGCCTGACACAAATAAGAATATGATGAAGAAGAATAGGAAGAAGTAGAATATGAAGAAGAATAAAAGAAGAAGAATAAAAGAAGAAGAATAAAAGAAGAAAAATAAAAGAAGAAGAATAAAAGAAGAAGAAGAAGAAGAAGAAGAAGAAGAAAAAGATACTGCTGCTGCTGAAGATGATGAAGGAGGAAGTGTGGGAGAGGTAAAAAAGAAGGTGAAGAGCATGGAAGTAGTGAAACATACATATCTGACAAAAAAATTAAAGACTTTAACATAGTCAATATCTTTGTAGCTATGAACGTCTTTAAAAAAAAAAAAATACTGCAATTCCATTTGATTGGTCTAAAGCTCTATGGCTTTAATGTCTCCTACACCTCCCACAATACATTCTACATTATTATTACTTGTTTTTCTCCATGTAGAATTAACCAACAGGGAAAAAAAGCTTTTTTTTTAATCCGATATTTCTGTTCCATTGACTTGAATGGGACTTCCGGGATCGCAATCGGCGATACCGGATACTTTTTTTAGATCGGCCGATCCATTCCGATACGATATTTTTCAGTATCGGGTGGTATCGCACAACACTACTGACAACACCTCTGTACGCAGCTGCTAACACAGGATCTAGGAATCACAAAAGGTGTTGTCACAGATGACCCTTTTGCCCCTGAATTCAGGAGAATTTTGGCAAACCCTCATTAGATGCTTCAATGCAAACTATAGCGTCAACGTGTGTTCATTGCAGCAAATGTACGTGCGCATTTCCTGAAAAAATCCCAGGATGTTTGAGTCTAAAAAGACCCAGCGCACAAATTTCTCATTTTTAAGAAAGATTGCGATATGGTAGAATACATATTGTCAAACATTATTATAAACTCCCGCCAAAACCTGTTGTAAGCAATAGTTAATTTCCTGAAGAACAATCCCCTTTCAAATATCTCTTTTTTTTTGAGAATTTATCCTTTCAATTCATCCCCGCATGGCTCCAGTGGCGAAATCCATCAGCGCGCAGAACTTATAAAGCAATAACTGTTGAGCAATGCTGAGGTTGTGAGTTCGACCCTCACTTGGAGCATTCCTTTCTTGTCTTTCATTAGTATTTTTGACTACTGAAGTAGTTGAATCGGTTCATGATTTGGTGGCGATTGCTTCACTCTTATGAGGAAAAAATTTTTTTTTTATTTTTTACCTTTGCTATCCAGCCCCAGTGGCCTAATGGATAAGGCACTGGCCTCCTAAGCCAGGGATTGTGGTGCTTGTGGATTTCCCTTTCCAACAGCATCTCATGGAATGTTGATGGTGCAGATGAAAACTGTTCTACTGGACGATTGTCTTGTTTTCTCGTGACTTAGTTCTTGCAAACCTCTGCCATTTAGAGCGATCCTTTCTATGTACTGAGAGAAGTGTTAACACGCAACAGTATCGACTTTGTGTGGCGGAAAAGCCTAGCATCTTTATTGTTTTCATCTTCATTAATACCCCAAATACCACAGAGTATATTTTCTAAGATATGGATATGCTTTCAACCACACAATGTTTGCAAATCTCAAAATATAAAATAATAAGTGAAAAAAGTGAACCATTTTTGGAACATTTTTGACAATGGTTTTCCATATCATGTTCTTTATTAAAAAACAAAATGAGTAATCTTTCAATTTTCACCCTGGCCACTGGAGCTATTTTGGACTCGTACATCCTGTCGTTCTCGAGCAGTTTCACCTTAATATCACAGGAAGGGTTACAAAGACTGACAACACCTCTGTACGCAGCTGTTAACACAGGATCTAGGAATCACAAAAGGTGATGTCACAGATGACCCTTTTGCCCCTGAATTCAGAAGAATTTTGGCAAACCCTAATTAGATGCTTCAATGCAGACTATAGCGTCAACGTGTGTTCATTGCAGCAAATGTAAGTGCACATTTCCTGAAAAAATCCCATGATGTTTGAGTCTAAAAAGACCCAGCGCACACATTTCTCATTTTTAAGAAAGATTGTGATATGGTAGAATACATGTTGTCAAACATTATTATAAACCCCCGCCCAAACCTGTTGTAAGCAATAGTTAATTTCCTGAAGAACAATTCCCTTTCAAATGTCTCTTTTTTTTGAAGAATTTATCCTTTCCATCCGCACCCACATGGCTCCAGTGGTGCAATCGGTCAGCGTGCGGTACTTATAAAGCAGTAACTGTTGAGCAATGCCGAGGTTGTGAGTTCGACCCTCACCTGGAGCATTCTTTTCTTTTCTTGTCTTTCTTTAGTATTTTTGACTACTGAAGTAGTTGAATCGGTTCATGATTTGGTGGCGATTGCTTCACTCTCTAAGCAAATCAGTCTCATAAGCTGAAAGATGAACGTTCGATTCTTAGACGGGGTACTGGTCCCTCGTTTTCTCAATCGATTCTGTCTCCATCTTGGCTACAGGGCCACAGATTTTTCCGATTCAGTACCAAAACATAACCAATTTAGTTCCTAAACTGTTTCCACGTACAAGGCACGGGGCAGCTTTCGAATGTGCGTACTAGTTCCAAAGGAGTGTCACTCCCATAGCAGGAAGTAAACCAGTCGACCAGGGATACTAGGTCCTATCCACTTTTCCACGTGGGACAAGTTATACACTAAGCAGCAAGATAAGTAAAAAAAAAAAAAAAAGTTTTTGCTTTGATTAAATAGCTTTTACATCACAAAAGAAAAAAGTTGCCACATGAGCATGGTACTTAGCACGTCAGTTGGTAATCTGAAGATCATGAGGTTTTTTCCTCACACGTGGAACTATTCTCCCCCCTTTTCTTGGGATATTGTGTCACCCACTCAGAACTTTCTCACTGAAACGTTTCCGATTCGAAAGGAAACAGGAGCCTTAGTGACAGACAGAACACATGGATTGTTGAGTCCCTTGACGCTTTGGAGCAATAAGGTGTAGTTGAGAATGGTTTAAGCTATGAAACAAAATGAAATCTTGTGCTAAAGGTCAGTAAGAGCCACAAATACCCTGATGTTCAGCATTTTTGACTGCAAGGTACAAAATCTACCTGAAATATTATTGTCTGGAAAACACATTTCTGTCTTTGATTGTTGGCAGTAGTACAGAAAAAGGTGTGTTCCCATACCAGGAGTCGAACCCGGTCCGCCTGGGTGAAAACCAGGAATCCTAACCACTAGACCATATGGGAATGGATAGCTACACACTGAGATATCTATTGAAAAAAATCAGCTCGGGGGCTTGCACAAGAAACGTCTGCAGTTTGGCACGTGCATCTTGCCTCGTTAGCGCAGTAGGTAGCGCGTCAGTCTCATAATCTGAAGGTCGTGATTTCGATCCTCACACGGGGCAGCGGGCTCCTCTTTTCCGAAGAGATTTTGTCAAAAACTTAGAACTTTCCCGTTCACTTCTAACACGTTTCTGATAAGTAAGGATTTGTGAAACCAAATGACAGATGGGACACATGGGTTGCTGGTTCTCTTGACCCGTTTGCTGTATAAAGAGGCAGATGAGAGTGATTTGAGCTATGAAAAAAAATTAAATCTTGTGCCAAAGGTCGTCACAATGAATGTAACCAAAAGCTGGTGTTCAGAATGATTGACAGCTAAGCGCAAAATCTACCTGAAATACTTTTGTCTGAAAAACACTCGCGTCAGTCTCATAATCTGAAGGTCGTGAGTTCGATCCTCACACGGGGCAGCGGGCTCCTCTTTTCCGAAGAGATTTTGTCAAAAACGTAGAACTTTCCCTTTCAGTTCTAACACGTTTCTGATAAGTAAGGATTTGTGAACCCAAATGACAGATGGGACACATGGGTTGCTGGTTCTCTTGACCCGTTTGCTGTATAAAGAGGCAGATGAGAGTGATTTGAACTGTTGACAGCTAAGCGCAAAATCTACCTGAAATACTTTTGTCTGAAAAACACCCGTCAGTAGCGAGCACATCAGTCTCATATTCTGAAGTTCGTGAGTTCGATCCTCACACGGGGAAGCGGTCTCCTCTTTTCTGAAGAGATTCTGTCACCAAATTAGAACTTTCCCTTTCAGATTTAAAATGTTTCTGATAAGTAAGAATTTGCGAACCCAAATGACAGACAGGACACGGGTTGTTGGTTCTCTTGACACGTTTGCTGTAAAAGGGGCTAGTTGAGATTGATTTGAGATATGAAACCAAATTAAATCTTGTGCCAAAGTTCATCACAACGAACGGACCAAAAGATGGCGTTCAGAATTTTTGACAGCTTAACGCAAATTCTACCTGAAATACTTTTGTCTGAAAAACACCTTTGTCTTTGAATGTTGGTGTCAGTACAGAAAAGTAAATTCCCATACCGGGAGTTGAACCCAGGCCGGCTGGGTGAGAACCAGGAATCCTAATGGCTAGACTATATGGGAAAAGATGTGCTGTCTTATCAATGACAATCTTAAAAAAAATAAGTTTTCTACTTGGCACAAGCAACTTCTGCAGTTCTATTTGCGCAGCTTGCCTCATTAACACAGTTGTAAGCAAATCAGTCTCATAAGCTGAAAGATGAACGTTCGATTCTTAGACGGGGTACTGGTCCCTCGTTTTCTCAATCGATTCTGTCTCCATCTTGGCTACAGGGCCACAGATTTTTCCGATTCAGTACCAAAACATAACCAATTTAGTTCCTAAACTGTTTCCACGTACAAGGCGCGGGGCAGCTTTCGAATGTGCGTACTAGTTCCAAAGGAGTGTTACTCCCATAGCAGGAAGCAAACCAGTCGACCAGGGATACTAGGTCCTATCCACTTTTCCACGTGGGACAAGTTATACACTAAGCAGCAAGATAAATTAAAAAAAAAAAAAAAAAAGAAGTTTTTGCTTTGATTAAATAGCTTTTACATCACAAAAGAAAAAAGTTGCCACATGAGCATGGTACTTAGCATGTCAGTTGGTAATCTGAAGATCATGAGGTTTTTTCCTCACACGTGGAACTATTCTCCTCCCTTTTCTTGGGATATTGTGTCACCCACTCAGAACTTTCTCATTGAAACATTTCCGATTCGAAAAGAAACAGGAGCCTTAGTGACAGACAGAACACATGGATTGTTGAGTCCCTTGACGCTTTGGAGTAATAAGGTGTAGTTGAGAATGGTTTAAGCTATGAAACAAAATGAAATTTTGTGCTAAAGGTCAGTAAGAGCCACAAATACCATGACGTTCAGCATTTTTGACTGCAAAGTACAAAATCTACCTGAAATATTATTGTCTGGAAAACACACTTCTGTCTTTGATTGTTGGCAGTAGTACAGAAAAAGGTGCGTTCCCATACTGGGAGTCGAACCCTGGCCGCCTGGGTAAAAACTAGGAATCCTAACCGCTAGCCCATATGGGAATGGATAGCTACGCACTGAGGTATGTATTGAAAAAAATCAGCTCGGGGGCTTGCACAAGAAACGTCTGCAGATTGGCACGTGCAGATTGGCACGTGCATCGTGCCTCGTTAGCGCAGTAGGTAGCGCGTCAGTCTCATAATCTGAAGGTCGTGAGTTCGATCCTCACACGGGGCAGCGGGCTCCTCTTTTCCGAAGAGATTTTGTCAAAAACTTAGAACTTTCCCGTTGAGTTCTAACACGTTTCTGATAAGTAAGCATTTGTGAACCCAAATGACACATGGATTGCTGGTTCTCTTGACCCGTTTGCTGTATAAAGAGGCAGATGAGAGTGATTTGAGCTATGAAAAAAAATTAAATCTTGTGCCAAAGGTCGTCACAATGAAAGTAACCAAAAGCTGGTGTTCAGAATGATTGACAGCTAAGCGCAAAATCTACCTGAAATACTTTTGTCTGAAAAACACCTGCGTCAGTCTCATAATCTGAAGGTCGTGAGTTCGATCCTCACACGGGGCAGCAGGCTCCTCTTTTCCGAAGAGATTTTGTCAAAAACTTAGAAATTTCCCTTTCAGTTCTAACACGTTTCTGATAAGTAAGGATTTGTGAACCCAAATGACAGATGGGACACATGGGTTGCTGTTTCTCTTGACCCGTTTGCTGTATAAAGAGGCAGATGAGAGTGATTTGAGCTGTTTGACAGCTAAGCGCAAAATCTACCTGAAATACTTTTGTCTGAAAAACACCCGTCAGTAGCGAGCGCGTCAGTCTCATATTCTGAAGTTCGTGAGTTCGATCCTCACACGGGGAAGCGGTCTCCTCTTTTCTGAAGAGATTCTGTCACCAAATTAGAACTTTCCCTTTCAGATTTAAAATGTTTCTGATAAGTAAGAATTTGCGAACCCAAATGACAGACAGGACACATGGGTTGTTGATTCTCTTGACACGTTTGCTGTAAAAGGGGCTAGTTGAGATTGATTTGAGCTATGAAACCAAATTAAATCTTGTGCCAAAGTTCATCACAACGAACGGACCAAAAGATGGCGTTCAGAATTTTCGACAGCTTAACGCAAATTCTACCTGAAATACTTTAGTCTGAAAAACACCTTTGTCTTTGAATGTTGGTGGCAGTACAGAAAAGTACATTCCCATACCAGGAGTTGAACCCAGGCTGCCTGGGTGAGAACCAGGAATCCTAACCGCTAGACCGTATGGGAAAAGATGTGCTGTCTTATCAGTGACAATCTGAAAAAAAATAAGTTTTCTACTTGGCACAAGCAACTTCTGCAGTTCTATTTGCGCAGCTTGCCTCGTTAACACAGTTGTAAGCAAATCAGTCTCATAAGCTGAAAGATGAACGTTCGATTCTTAGACGGGAACTGGTCCCTCGTTTTCTCAATCGATTCTGCCTCCATCTTGGCTACAGGGCCACAGATTTTACCGATTCAGTACCAAAACATAACCAATTTAGTTCCTAAACTGTTTCCACGTACAAGGCACGGGGCAGCTTTCGAATGTGGGTACTAGTTCCAAAGGAGTGTCACTCCCATAGCAGGAAGTAAACCAGTCGACCAGGGATACTAGGTCCTATCCACTTTTCCACGTGGGACAAGTTATACACTAAGCAGCAAGATAAATTAAAAAAAAAAAAAAAAAGAAGTTTTTGCTTTGATTAAATAGCTTTTACATCACAAAAGAAAAAAGTTGCCACATGAGCATGGTACTTAGCACGTCAGTTGGTAATCTGAAGTTCATGAGGTTTTTTCCTCACACGTGGAACTATTCTCCCCCCTTTTCTTGGGATATTGTGTCACCCACTCAGAACTTTCTCACTGAAACGTTTCCGATTCGAAAGGAAACAGGAGCCTTAGTGACAGACAGAACACATGGATTGTTGAGTCCCTTGACGCTTTGGAGTAATAAGGTGTAGTTGAGAATGGTTTAAGCTATGAAACAAAATGAAATCTTGTGCTAAAGGTCAGTAAGAGCCACAAATACCCTGATGTTCAGCATTTTTGACTGCAAAGTACAAAATCTAACTGAAATATTATTGTCTGGAAAATACATTTCTGTCTTTGATTGTTGGCAGTAGTACAGTAAAAGGTGCGATCCCATACCGGGAGTCAAGCCCGGGCCGCCTGGGTGAAAACCAGGAATCCTAACCGCTAGACCATATGGGAATGGATAGCTACACACTGAGGTATCTATTGAAAAAAATCAGCTCGAGGGCTTGCACAAGAAACGTCTGCAGATTGGCACGTGCATCTTTCCTCGTTAGCGCAGTAGGTAGTGCGTCAGTCTCATAATCTGAAGGTCGTGAGTTCGATCCTCACACGGGGCAGCGGGCTCCTCTTTTACGAAGAGATTTTGTCAAAAACTTAGAACTTTCCCGTTCAGTTCTAACACGTTTCTGATAAGTAAGGATTTGTGAACCCAAATGACACATGTGTTGCTGGTTCTCTTGACCCGTTTGCTGTATAAAGAGGCAGATGAGAGTGATTTGAGCTATGAAAAAAATTTAAATCTTGTGCCAAAGGTCGTCACAATGAATGTAACCAAAAGCTGGTGTTCAGAATGATTGACAGCTAAGCGCAAAATCTACCTGAAATACTTTTGTCTGAAAAACACCTGCGTCAGTCTCATAATCTGAAGGTCGTGAGTTCGATCCTCACAAGGGGCAGCAGGCTCCTCTTTTCCGAAGATATTTTGTCAAAAACTTAGAACTTTCCCTTTCAGTTCTAACACGTTTCTGATAAGTAAGGATTTGTGAACCCAAATGACAGATGGGACACATGGGTTGCTGTTTCTCTTGACCCGTTTGCTGTATAAAGAGGCAGATGAGAGTGATTTGAGCTGTTTGACAGCTAAGCGCAAAATCTACCTGAAATACTTTTGTCTGAAAAACACCCGTCAGTAGCGAGCGCGTCAGTCTCATATTCTGAAGTTCGTGAGTTCGATCCTCACACGGGGAAGCGGTCTCCTCTTTTCTGAAGAGATTCTGTCACCAAATTAGAACTTTCCCTTTCAGATTTAAAATGTTTCTGATAAGTAAGAATTTGCGAACCCAAATGACAGATAGGACACATGGGTTGTTGATTCTCTTGACACGTTTGCTGTAAAAGGGGCTAGTTGAGATTGATTTGAGCTATGAAACCAAATTAAATCTTGTGCCAAAGTTCATCACAACGAACGGACCAAAAGATGGCGTTCAGAATTTTCGACAGCTTAACACAAATTCTACCTGAAATACTTTTGTCTGAAAAACACCTTTGTCTTTGAATGTTGGTGGCAGTACAGAAAAGTACATTCCCATACCGGGAGTTGAACCCGGGCCGCCTGGGAGAGAACCAGGAATCCTAACCGCTAGACCATATGGGAAAAGATGTGCTGTCTTATCAGTGACAATCTGAAAAAAAATAAGTTTTCTACTTGGCACAAGCAACTTCTGCAGTTCTATTTGCGCAGCTTGCCTCGTTAACACAGTTGTAAGCAAATCAGTCTCATAAGCTGAAAGATGAACGTTCGATTCTTAGACGGGGTACTGGTCCCTCGTTTTCTCAATCGATTCTGTCTCCATCTTGGCTACAGGGCCACAAATTTTTCCGATTCAGTACCAAAACATAACCAATTTAGTTCCTAAACTGTTTCCACGTACAAGGCACGGGGCAGCTTTTGAATGTGTGTACTAGTTCCAAAGGAGTGTCACTCCCATAGCAGGAAGTAAACCAGTCGACCAGGGATACTAGGTCCTATCCACTTTTCCACGTGGGACAAGTTATACACTAAGCAGCAAGATAAATTAAAAAAAAAAAAGAAGTTTTTGCTTTGATTAAATAGCTTTTACATCACAAAAGAAAAAAGTTGCCACATGAGCATGGTACTTAGCACGTCAGTTGGTAATCTAAAGTTCATGAGGTTTTTTCCTCACACGTGGAACTATTCTCCCCCCTTTTCTTGGGATATTGTGTCACCCACTCAGAACTTTCTCACTGAAACGTTTCCGATTCGAAAGGAAACAGGACCCTTAGTGACAGACAGAACACATGGATTGTTGAGTCCCTTGACGCTTTGGAGTAATAAGGTGTAGTTGAGAATGGTTTAAGCTATGAAACAAAATGAAATCTTGTGCTAAAGGTCAGTAAGAGCCACAAATACCCTGATGTTCAGCATTTTTGACTGCAAAGTACAAAATCTACCTGAAATATTATTGTCTGGAAAATACATTTCTGTTTTTGATTGTTGGCAGTAGTACAGTAAAAGGTGCGATCCCATACCGGGAGTCAAACCCGGGCCGCCTGGGTGAAAACCAGGAATCCTAACCGCTTGACCATATGGGAATGGATAGCTACACACTGAGGTATCTATTGAAAAAAATCAGCTCGGGGGCTTGCACAAGAAACGTCTGCAGATTGGCACGTGCATCTTTCCTCGTTAGCGCAGTAGGTAGTGCGTCAGTCTCATAATCTGAAGGTCGTGAGTTCGATCCTCACACGGGGCAGCGGGCTCCTCTTTTCCGAAGAGATTTTGTCAAAAACTTAGAACTTTCCCGTTCAGTTCTAACACGTTTCTGATAAGTAAGGATTTGTGAACCCAAATGACACATGGGTTGCTGGTTCTCTTGACCCGTTTGCTGTATAAAGAGGCAGATGAGAGTGATTTGAGCTATGAAAAAAATTTAAATCTTGTGCCAAAGGTCGTCACAATGAATGTAACCAAAAGCTGGTGTTCAGAATGATTGACAGCTAAGCGCAAAATCTACCTGAAATACTTTTGTCTGAAAAACACCCGCGTCAGTCTCATAATCTGAAGGTCGTGAGTTCGATCCACACACGGGGCAGCAGGCTCCTCTTTTCCGAAGAGATTTTGTCAAAAACTTAGAACTTTCCCTTTCAGTTCTAACACGTTTCTGATAAGTAAGGATTTGTGAACCCAAATGACAGATGGGACACATGGGTTGCTGTTTCTCTTGACCCGTTTGCTGTATAAAGAGGCAGATGAGAGTGATTTGAGCTGTTTGATAGCTAAGCGCAAAATCTACCTGAAATACTTTTGTCTGAAAAACACCCGTCAGTAGCGAGCGCGTCAGTCTCATATTCTGAAGTTCGTGAGTTCGATCCTCACACGGGGAAGCGGTCATCTCTTTTCTGAAGAGATTCTGTCACCAAATTAGAACTTTCCCTTTCAGATTTAAAATGTTTCTGATAAGTAAGAATTTGCGAACCCAAATGACAGACAAGACACATGGGTTGTTGATTCTCTTGACACGTTTGCTGTAAAAGGGGTTAGTTGAGATTGATTTGAGCTATGAAACCAAATTAAATCTTGTGCCAAAGTTCATCACAACGAACGGACCAAAAGATGGCGTTGAGGATTTTCGACAGCTTAACGCAAATTCTACCTGAAATACTTTTGTCTGAAAAACACCTTTGTCTTTGAATGTTGGTGGCAGTACAGAAAAGTACATTCCCATACCGGGAGTTGAACCCGGGCTGCCTGGGTGAGAACCAGGAATCCTAACCGCTAAACCATATGGGAAAAGATGTGCTGTCTTATCAGTGACAATCTGAAAAAAAATAAGTTTTCTACTTGGCACAAGCAACTTCTGCAGTTCTATTTGAGCAGCTTGCCTCGTTAACACAGTTGTAAGCAAATCAGTCTCATAAGCTGAAAGATGAACGTTCGATTGTTAGACGGGGTACTGGTCCCTCGTTTTCTCAATCGTTTCTGTCTCTATCTTGGCTACAGGGCCACAGATTTTTCCGATTCAGTACCAAAACATAACCAATTTAGTTCCTAAACTGTTTCCACGTACAAGGCACGGGGCAGCTTTCGAATGTGTGTACTAGATCCAAAGGAGTGTCACTCCCATAGCAGGAAGTAAACCAGTCGACCAGGGATACTAGGTCCTATCCACTTTTCCACGTGGGACAAGTTATACACTAAGCAGCAAGATAAATTAAAAAAAAAAAAGAAGTTTTTGCTTTGATTAAATAGCTTTTACATCACAAAAGAAAAAAGTTGCCACATGAGCATGGTACTTAGCACGTCAGTTGGTAATCTGAAGTTCATGAGGTTTTTTCCTCACACGTGGAACTATTCTCCCCCCTTTTCTTGGGATATTGTGTCACCCACTCAGAACTTTCTCACTGAAACGTTTCCGATTCGAAAGGAAACAGGAGCCTTAGTGACAGACAGAACACATGGATTGTTGAGTCCCTTGACGCTTTGGAGTAATAAGGTGTAGTTGAGAATGGTTTAAGCTATGAAACAAAATGAAATCTTGTGCTAAAGGTCAGTAAGAGCCACAAATACCCTGATGTTCAGCATTTTTGACTGCAAAGTACAAAATCTACCTGAAATATTATTGTCTGGAAAATACATTTCTGTCTTTGATTGTTGGCAGTATTACAGTAAAAGGTGCGTTCCCATACCGGGAGTCGAACCCGGGTCACCTGGGTGAAAACCAGGAATCCTAACCGCTAGACCATATGGGAATGGATAGCTACACACTGAGGTATCTATTGAAAAAAATCAGCTAAGGGGCTTGCACAAGAAACGTCTGCAGATTGGCACGTGCAGATTGGCACGTGCATCTTGCCTCGTTAGCGCAGTAGGGAGCGAGTCAGTCTCATATTCTGAAGGTCTTGAGTTTGATCCTCACACGGGGCAGCGGGCTCCTCTTTTCCGAAGAGATTTTGTCAAAAACTTAGAACTTTCCCGTTCAGTTCTAACACGTTTCTGATAAGTAAGGATTTGTGAACCCAAATGACACATGGGTTGCTGGTTCTCTTGACCCGTTTGCTGTATAAAGAGGCAGATGAGAGTGATTTGAGCTATGAAAAAAAATTAAATCTTGTGCCAAAGGTCGTCACAATGAATGTAACCAAAAGCTGGTGTTCAGAATGATTGACAGCTAAGCGCAAAATCTACCTGAAATACTTTTGTCTGAAAAACACCCGCGTCAGTCTCATAATCTGAAGGTCGTTAGTTCGATCCTCACACGGGGCAGCAGGCTCCTCTTTTCCGAAGAGATTTTGTCAAAAACTTAGAACTTTCCCTTTCAGTTCTAACACGTTTCTGATAAGTAAGGATTTGTGAACCCAAATGACAGATGGGACACATGGGTTGCTGTTTCTCTTGACCCGTTTGCTGTATAAAGAGGCAGATGAGAGTGATTTGAGCTGTTTGACAGCTAAGCGCAAAATCTACCTGAAATACTTTTGTCTGAAAAACACCCGTCAGTAGTGAGCGCGTCAGTCTCATATTCTGAAGTTCGTGAGTTCGATCCTCACACGGGGAAGCGGTCTCCTCTTTTCTGAAGAGATTCTGTCACCAAATTAGAACTTTCCCTTTCAGATTTAAAATGTTTCTGATAAGTAAGAATTTGCGAACCCAAATGACAGACAGGACACATGGGTTGTTGATTCTCTTGACACGTTTGCTGTAAAAGGGGCTAGTTGAGATTGATTTGAGATATGAAACCAAATTAAATCTTGTGCCAAAGTTCATCACAACGAACGGACCAAAAGATGGCGTTAAGAATTTTCGACAGCTTAACGCAAATTCTACCTGAAATACTTTTGTCTGAAAAACACCTTTGTCTTTGAATGTTGGTGGCAGTACAGTAAAGTACATTCCCATACCAGGAGTTGAACCCTGGCCGCCTGGGTGAGAACCAGGAATCCTAACCGCTAGACCATATGGGAATGGATAGCTACACACTGAGGTATCTATTGAAAAAAATCAGCTCGGTGGCTTGCACAAGAAACGTCTGCAGATTGGCACGTGCATCGTGCCTCGTTAGCGCAGTAGGTAGCGCGTCAGTCTCATAATCTGAAGGTCGTGAGTTCGATCCTCACACGGGGCAGCGGGCTCCTCTTTTCCGAAGAGATTTTGTCAAAAACTTAGAACTTTCCCGTTGAGTTCTAACACGTTTCTGATAAGTAAGCATTTGTGAACCCAAATGACACATGGATTGCTGGTTCTCTTGACCCGTTTGCTGTATAAAGAGGCAGATGAGAGTGATTTGAGCTATGAAAAAAAATTAAATCTTGTGCCAAAGGTCGTCACAATGAAAGTAACCAAAAGCTGGTGTTCAGAATGATTGACAGCTAAGCGCAAAATCTACCTGAAATACTTTTGTCTGAAAAACACCTGCGTCAGTCTCATAATCTGAAGGTCGTGAGTTCGATCCTCACACGGGGCAGCAGGCTCCTCTTTTCCGAAGAGATTTTGTCAAAAACTTAGAACTTTCCCTTTCAGTTCTAACACGTTTCTGATAAGTAAGGATTTGTGAACCCAAATGACAGATGGGACACATGGGTTGCTGTTTCTCTTGACCCGTTTGCTGTATAAAGAGGCAGATGAGAGTGATTTGAGCTGTTTGACAGCTAAGCGCAAAATCTACCTGAAATACTTTTGTCTGAAAAACACCCGTCAGTAGCGAGCGCGTCAGTCTCATATTCTGAAGTTCGTGAGTTCGATCCTCACACGGGGAAGCGGTCTCCTCTTTTCTGAAGAGATTCTGTCACCAAATTAGAACTTTCCCTTTCAGATTTAAAATGTTTCTGATAAGTAAGAATTTGCGAACCCAAATGACAGACAGGACACATGGGTTGTTGATTCTCTTGACACGTTTGCTGTAAAAGGGGCTAGTTGAGATTGATTTGAGCTATGAAACCAAATTAAATCTTGTGCCAAAGTTCATCACAACGAACGGACCAAAAGATGGCGTTCAGAATTTTCGACAGCTTAACGCAAATTCTACCTGAAATACTTTAGTCTGAAAAACACCTTTGTCTTTGAATGTTGGTGGCAGTACAGAAAAGTACATTCCCATACCAGGAGTTGAACCCAGGCTGCCTGGGTGAGAACCAGGAATCCTAACCGCTAGACCGTATGGGAAAAGATGTGCTGTCTTATCAGTGACAATCTGAAAAAAAATAAGTTTTCTACTTGGCACAAGCAACTTCTGCAGTTCTATTTGCGCAGCTTGCCTCGTTAACACAGTTGTAAGCAAATCAGTCTCATAAGCTGAAAGATGAACGTTCGATTCTTAGACGGGAACTGGTCCCTCGTTTTCTCAATCGATTCTGCCTCCATCTTGGCTACAGGGCCACAGATTTTACCGATTCAGTACCAAAACATAACCAATTTAGTTCCTAAACTGTTTCCACGTACAAGGCACGGGGCAGCTTTCGAATGTGGGTACTAGTTCCAAAGGAGTGTCACTCCCATAGCGGGAAGTAAACCAGTCGACCAGGGATACTAGGTCCTATCCACTTTTCCACGTGGGACAAGTTATACACTAAGCAGCAAGATAAATTAAAAAAAAAAAAAAAAAGAAGTTTTTGCTTTGATTAAATAGCTTTTACATCACAAAAGAAAAAAGTTGCCACATGAGCATGGTACTTAGCACGTCAGTTGGTAATCTGAAGTTCATGAGGTTTTTTCCTCACACGTGGAACTATTCTCCCCCCTTTTCTTGGGATATTGTGTCACCCACTCAGAACTTTCTCACTGAAACGTTTCCGATTCGAAAGGAAACAGGAGCCTTAGTGACAGACAGAACACATGGATTGTTGAGTCCCTTGACGCTTTGGAGTAATAAGGTGTAGTTGAGAATGGTTTAAGCTATGAAACAAAATGAAATCTTGTGCTAAAGGTCAGTAAGGTAAGTACAAAATCTACCTGAAATATTATTGTCTGGAAAATACATTTCTGTCTTTGATTGTTGGCAGTAGTACAGTAGTCCATAACGGGAGTCGAACCCAGTCCGCCTGGGTGAAAACCAGGAATCCTAACCGCTAGACCATATGGGAATGGATAGCTACACACTGAGGTATCTATTGAAAAAAATCAGCTCGGGGGCTTGCACAAGAAACGTCTGCAGATCGGCACGTGCATCTTGCCTCGTTAGCGCAGTAGGTAGCGCGTCAGTCTCATAATCTGAAGGGCGTGAGTTCGATCCTCACACGGGGCAGCGGGCTCCTCTTTTCCGAAGAGATTTTGTCAAAAACTTAGAACTTTCCCGTTAAGTTCTAACACGTTTCTGATAAGTAAGGATTTGTGAACCCAAATGACACATGGGTTGCTGGTTCTCTTGACCTGTTTGCTGTATAAAGAGGCAGATGAGAGTGATTTGAGCTATGAAAAAAAATTAAATCTTGTGCCAAAGGTCGTCACAATGAATGTAACCAAAAGCTGGTGTTCAGAATGATTGACAGCTAAGCGCAAAATCTACCTGAAATACATTTGTCTGAAAAACACCCGCGTCAGTCTCATAATCTGAAGGTCGTGAGTTCGATCCTCACACGGGGCAGCAGGCTCCTCTTTTCCGAAGAGATTTTGTCAAAAACTTAGAACTTTCCCTTTCAGTTCTAAAACGTTTCTGATAAGTAAGGATTTGTGAACCCAAATGACAGATGGGACACATGGGTTGCTGTTTCTCTTGACCCGTTTGCTGTATAAAGAGGCAGATGAGAGTGATTTGAGCTGTTTGACAGCTAAGCGCAAAATCTACCTGAAATACTTTTGTCTGAATAACACCCGTCAGTAGCGAGCGCGTCAGTCTCATATTCTGAAGTTCGTGAGTTCGATCCTCACACGGGGAAGCGGTCTCCTCTTTTCTGAAGAGATTCTGTCACCAAATTAGAACTTTCCCTTTCAGATTTAAAATGTTTCTGATAAGTAAGAATTTGCGAACCCAAATGACAGATAGGACACATGGGTTGTTGATTCTCTTGACACGTTTGCTGTAAAAGGGGCTAGTTGAGATTGATTTGAGCTATGAAACCAAATTAAATCTTGTGCCAAAGTTCATCACAACGAACGGACCAAAAGATGGCGTTCAGAATTTTCGACAGCTTAACGCAAATTCTACCTGAAATACTTTTGTCTGAAAAACACCTTTGTCTTTGAATGTTGGTGGCAGTACAGAAAAGTACATTCCCATACCGGGAGTTGAACCCGGGCCGCCTGGGTGAGAACCAGGAATCCTAACCGCTAGACCATATGGGAAAAGATGTGCTGTCTTATCAGTGACAATCTGAAAAAAAATAAGTTTTCTACTTGGCACAAGCAACTTCTGCAGTTCTATTTGCGCAGCTTGCCTCGTTAACACAGTTGTAAGCAAATCAGTCTCATAAGCTGAAAGATGAACGTTCGATTCTTAGACGGGGTACTGGTCCCTCGTTTTCTCAATCGATTCTGTCTCCATCTTGGCTACAGGGCCACAGATTTTTCCGATTCAGTACCAAAACATAACCAATTTAGTTCCTAAACTGTTTCCACGTACAAGGCACGGGGCAGCTTTTGAATGTGTGTACTAGTTCCAAAGGAGTGTCACTCCCATAGCAGGAAGTAAACCAGTCGACCAGGGATACTAGGTCCTATCCACTTTTCCACGTGGGACAAGTTATACTCTCAGCAGCAAGATAAATTAAAAAAAAAAAGAAGTTTTTGCTTTGATTAAATAGCTTTTACATCACAAAAGAAAAAAGTTGCCACATGAGCATGGTACTTAGCACGTCAGTTGGTAATCTAAAGTTCATGAGGTTTTTTCCTCACACGTGGAACTATTCTGCCCCCTTTTCTTGGGATATTGTGTCACCCACTCAGAACTTTCTCACTGAAACGTTTCCGATTCGAAAGGAAACAGGAGCCTTAGTGACAGACAGAACACATGGATTGTTGAGTCCCTTGACGCTTTGGAGTAATAAGGTGTAGTTGAGAATGGTTTAAGCTATGAAACAAAATGAAATCTTGTGCTAAAGGTCAGTAAGAGCCACAAATACCCTGATGTTCAGCATTTTTGACTGCAAAGTACAAAATCTACCTGAAATATTATTGTCTGGAAAATACATTTCTGTCTTTGATTGTTGGCAGTAGTACAGTAAAAGGTGCGTTCCCATAACATGAGTCGAACCCGGTCCGCCTGGGTGAAAACCAGGAATCCTAACCGCTAGACCATATGGGAATGGATAGCTACACACTGAGGTATCTATTGAAAAAAATCAGCTCGGGGGCTTGCACAAGAAACGTCTGCAGATCGGCACGTGCATCTTGCCTCGATAGCGCAGTAGGTAGCGCGTCAGTCTCATAATCTGAAGGGCGTGAGTTCGATCCTCACACGGGGCAGCGGGCTCCTCTTTTCCGAAGAGATTTTGTCAAAAACTTAGAACTTTCCCGTTAAGTTCTAACACGTTTCTGATAAGTAAGGATTTGTGAACCCAAATGACACATGGGTTGCTGGTTCTCTTGACCCGTTTGCTGTATAAAGAGGCAGATGAGAGTGATTTGAGCTATGAAAAAAAATTAACTCTTGTGCCAAAGGTCGTCACAATGAATGTAACGTCTGACATTACAACGAATGTAATGTCTGCATTGTGATTGCTATAAGTGTGTGCTAGAAGTGTGAAGATTAATTTAAGAATTAAAACCAGAAGGATGAATACAGACTGTGCCCTGCTACCTGCCACCATCGCACTCTAACAAGCATCTCTATTCTTCCGACAGGTATGTCCATCCACCCAGCTCTCCTGCTGTCTGTCTATGAAGGACACACAGTGCGTCACCCAGCTTTGCACATAGACTTGCCTCTGCACCTAGCATTCACATGGTATGTCCATCCACCCAGCTCTCCTGCTCTCCTGCTGTCTGTCTATGAAGGACACACAGTGCGTCACCCAGCTTTGCACATAGACTTGCCTCTGCACCTAGCATTCACATGGTATGTCCATCCACCCAGCTCTCCTGCTCTCCTGCTGTCTGTCTATGAAGGACACACAGTGCGTCACCCAGCTTTGCACATAGACTTGCCTCTGCACCTAGCATTCACATGGTATGTCCATCCACCCAGCTCTCCTGCTCTCCTGCTGTCTGTCTATGAAGGACACACAGTGCGTCACCCAGCTTTGCACATAGACTTGCCTCTGCACCTAGCATTCACATGGTATGTCCATCCACCCAGCTCTCCTGCTCTCCTGCTGTCTGTCTATGAAGGACACACAGTGCGTCACCCAGCTTTGCACATAGACTTGCCTCTGCACCTAGCATTCACATGGTATGCCTTTCAGCTAACCCCAGCTTACCCCAGTGTTATTTATGACCTTGTTTACTCTGGCTTGATCATATACATCTGGTCCACTCTTAATTGTCTGGCCAAGATGAGCAGAGACCACTCCTCTCTGCTTCACACCTGACTGCACTTAGTTGTACATATATTGCAGAGTACAAGTCTGCATAGACTTCAGTCTGCATTGTGATTGCTATAAGTGTGTGCTAGAAGTGTGAAGATTAATTTAAGAATTAAAACCAGAATTGGAACTGAAGGGAACTGAAGGTAACTGGATACAGTCACTGTAAACAATGTTTCTGTTTGTTTTCACTTTCACCCCAATAATCCTTCACTTTCTGCTAATTCCCCTAATCCCTACTCCTAGTAAGGAACTGTTCATCTCTTCTTCAATCCTCCCCATCCACCTCACCTCCGCCTCAAAACTGTTCCTTAACATACAATCCTCTGTCTCCAAACACAGACAGCCCCCTCATGCCCTCTCCTGCTCCCACCTGCTAACACTTTCTCTGCTCCTTCTCACTGCTGGTGATATCTCTCCAAATCCTGGTCCTCCTCACCACATTCCCACAGTCATTTCTACCTCCCATCCACGCTCTATCACAACCTTCCGTAACCTCTCCAACCTTATACCCATTCACCCAGCCCCCGCTTCCCCAGTCCCACTAACAGGAGCTCTGTGGAACGCTCGCTCTGTCTGCAACAAGCTTTCCTACATCCATGATCTTTTTGTTACTACCAAACTCTCCTTCCTCGCCATCACCGAAACCTGGCTCACCCCTTCTGACACAGCCTCTCCTGCTGCACTTTCGTATGGCGGCTTCCACCTTTCTCACACCCCCCGCCCCAGCAGCAAACATGGTGGAGGAGTTGGTTTTCTCCTGTCAGATACCTGCTCCTTCACCCCAATCCCACTGCCACCCTCTGTTACCCTCCCTTCCTTTGAGGTGCACTCTGTGCGCATCTACTCCCCCTCCAACCTCCAACTGGCTGTCATCTACCGCCCCCCAGGGCCAGCCACCACCTTCTTTGACCACTTCACCACCTGGTTACTTCATTTCCTTTCCGCGGACATCCCTACTATCATCATGGGCGACTTCAACATCCCCATTGACACTTCCCTCTCAGCTGCCACTAAACTTCTATCTCTCACTTCCTCCTTCGGCCTCACTCAATGGTCTTCTGCAGCCACTCACAAAGATGGCCACACACTAGACCTCATCTTCACCCGCCTCTGCGCCCTATCTAGCCTCTCTAACTCACCTCTTCCTCTCTCTGACCACAACCTGCTCACATTCTCTTCCCTCTTCACTCCATGTCTACAATCCCCACCCCACAAACTTTCACACCCTCGCAGGAATCTTAAACACCTTGACCTACACTCATTCTCCGAATCCCTCCTCCCTCTTACAGATATAAGTTCCTTACACAATGCGGATGATGCTGCCGCTCTATATAACACCACAATAGCTGTAGCTTTGGAATCCGCTGCCCCACTTACACATACCAAAACTCGCAAAATCAACAGACAGCCCTGGCACACCAGCCTGACCAAAGAGCTGAGGCGAGCTTCCAGGGCTGCTGAGCGCAGATGGAAAAGATCCCACTCCAACGAGCATTTCATCGCATTCAAACAGTCCCTCACTACTTTCAAGACCACACTCGCCACAGCTAAACAAACCTACTTCTCATCTCTCATATCCTCCCTGTCTCACAACCCTAAACAGTTATTCAACACCTTCAATTCTCTCCTCCGCCCCCCAGCACCTCCTCCCTCCCCACTCATCTCAGCTGAAGACTTTGCCTCATTTTTCAAGCAGAAAATTGATAACATCAGGGACAGTTTTGGTCAACAACCCCCAGAGCCCTTCCTCCCGACTTCCCAGCCCTCCACCTTCAAAACCAACTTCTCCACCATTACAGAAGATCGACTCTCCACTCTACTCTCAAGATCACATCTCACCACCTGTGCACTCGACCCGATCCCATCCCACTTCATCCCAAACCTTACCACAGTCTTCATCCCAACCCTAACCCATCTCTTCAACCTATCACTAACAACTGGTGTTTTCCCCTCAAGCTTTAAACATGCCTCCATCACACCTATCCTCAAAAAGCCCTCTCTTGACCCATCCTCTGTATCTAGCTATCGCCCTATATCACTTCTCCCATACGCCTCCAAGCTACTGGAACAACACGTCTACCTTGAACTGTCCTCCCATCTCTCTTCTTGCTCCCTCTTCGACCGCTTACAATCTGGCTTCCGGTCACACCACTCCACTGAAACTGCCCTTACTAAGGTCACCAATGACCTCTTAACTGCCAAGAGCAAGCGACACTACTCTGTCCTCCTCCTCCTGGACCTGTCGGCTGCCTTTGACACAGTGGACCATTCCCTATTATTACAGACCCTCTCATCCCTCGGCATCACAGACTTGGCCCTCTCCTGGATCTCATCATACCTAACAGACCGGACATTCAGCGTCTCCCACTCACACACCACCTCCTCACCTCGCCCCCTATCTGTCGGAGTCCCACAAGGTTCAGTCCTAGGGCCCCTGCTGTTCTCTATTTACACCTTTGGCCTGGGACAGCTCATAGAATCTCATGGCTTTCAGTATCATCTTTATGCTGATGACACACAGATCTACATCTCTGGACCAGATATCACCTCCCTACTAACCAGAATCCCTCAATGTCTGTCCACTATTTCATCCTTCTTCTCCACTAGATATCTGAAACTCAACATGGACAAAACAGAATTCATCATCTTTCCCCCATCTCACGTGACCCCCCCTACGAACCTATCAATTACAGTAAATGACTGCCCACTCTCCCCAGTCCCACAAGCTCGCTGCCTCGGAGTAATCCTTGATGCTGATCTCTCCTTCAAACCACATATCCAAACCCTTTCCACTTCCTGCCGACTTCAACTCAAAAATATTTCACGCATCCGTTCATTCCTCACCCAAGAATCTGCAAAAACCCTAGTCCATGCCCTCATCATCTCTCGCCTTGACTACTGCAACCTCATGCTCTGCGGCCTCCCCTCAAACACTCTCGCACCCCTCCAATCTATTCTAAACTCTGCTGCCCGACTAATCCACCTGTCCCCCCGCTATTCCCCAGCTTCTCCCCTCTGTCAATCCCTTCACTGGCTCCCAATTGCCCAGAGACTCCATTACAAAACCCTAACCATGACATACAAAGCCATCCACAACTTGTCTCCTCCATACATCTGTGACCTCGTCTCCCGGTACTTTCCTGCACGCAACCTCCGATCCTCACAAGATCTCCTTCTCTACTCCCCTCTTATCTCCTCTTCCCACAATCGCATACAAGATTTCTCTCGCGCATCACCCCTACTCTGGAACTCTCTACCACAACATATCAGACTCTCACCTATCATCGAAACCTTCAAAAAGAGCCTGAAGACCCACCTCTTCCGACAAGCCTATAACCTGCAGTAACCACCGATCGACCAAACCGCTGCACGACCAGCTCTACCCTCGCCTACTGTATTATCACCCATCCCTAGAAGATTGTGAGCCCTCGCGGGCAGGGTCCTCTCTCCTCCTGTACCAGTTATGACTTGTATTGTTTAAGATTATTGTACTTGTTTTTATGTATACCCCCCTCACATGTAAAGCGCCATGGAATAAATGGCGCTATAACAATAAATAATAATAATAATAATAATAATAATAATAATGTAACCAAAAGCTGGTGTGCAGAATGATTGACAGCTAAGCGCAAAATCTACCTGAAATACTTTTGTCTGAAAAACACCCGCGTCAGTCTCATAATCTGAAGGTCGTGAGTTCGATCCTCACACGGGGCAGCAGGCTCCTCTTTTCCGAAGAGATTTTGTCAAAATCTTAGAACTTTCCCTTTCAGTTCTAACACGTTTCTGATAAGTAAGGATTTGTGAACCCAAATGACAGATGGGACACATGGGTTGCTGTTTCTCTTCACCCGTTTGCTGTATAAAGAGGCAGATGAGAGTGATTTGAGCTGTTTGACAGCTAAGCGCAAAATCTACCTGAAATACTTTTGTCTGAAAAACACCCGTCAGTAGCGAGCGCGTCAGTCTCATATTCTGAAGTTCGTGAGTTCGATCCTCACACGGGGAAGCGGTCTCCTCTTTTCTGAAGAGATTCTGTCACCAAATTAGAACTTTCCCTTTCAGATTTAAAATGTTTCTGATAAGTAAGAATTTGCGAACCCAAATGACAGACAGGACACATGGGTTGTTGATTCTCTTGACACGTTTGCTGTAAAAGGGGCTAGTTGAGATTGATTTGAGCTATGAAACCAAATTAAATCTTGTGCCAAAGTTCATCACAACGAACGGACCAAAAGATAGCGTTCAGAATTTTCGACAGCTTAACGCAAATTCTACCTGAAATACTTTTGTCTGAAAAACACCTTTGTCTTTGAATGTTGGTGGCAGTACAGAAAAGTACATTCCCATACCGGGAGTTGAACCCGGCCCGCCTGGGTGAGAACCAGGAATCCTAACCGCTAGACCATATGGGAAAAGATGTGCTTTCTTATCAGTGACAATCTGAAAAAAAATAAGTTTTCTACTTGGCACAAGCAACTTCTGCAGTTCTATTTGCGCAGCTTGCCTCGTTAACACAGTTGTAAGCAAATCAGTCTCATAAGCTGAAAGATGAACGTTCGATTCTTAGACGGGGTACTGGTCCCTCGTTTTCTCAATCGATTCTGTCTCCATCTTGGCTACAGGGCCACAGATTTTTCCGATTCAGTACCAAAACATAACCAATTTAGTTCCTAAACTGTTTCCACGTACAAGGCATGGGGCAGCTTTTGAATGTGTGTACTAGTTCCAAAGGAGTGTCACTCCCATAGCAGGAAGTAAACCAGTCGACCAGGGATACTAGGTCCTATCCACTTTTCCACGTGGGACAAGTTATACACTAAGCAGCAAGATAAATTAAAAAAAAAAAAAAAAAAAGAAGTTTTTGCTTTGATTAAATAGCTTTTACATCACAAAAGAAAAAAGTTGCCACATGAGCATGGTACTTAGCACGTCAGTTGGTAATCTGAAGTTCATGAGGTTTTTTCCTCACACGTGGAACTATTCTCCCCTCCTTTTCTTGGGATATTGTGTCACCCACTCAGAACTTTCTCACTGAAACGTTTCCGATTCGAAAGGAAACAGGAGCCTTAGTGACAGACAGAACACATGGATTGTTGCGTCCCTTGACGCTTTGGAGTAATAAGGTGTAGTTGAGAATGGTTTAAGCTATGAAACAAAATGAAATCTTGTGCTAAAGGTCAGTAAGAGCCACAAATACCCTGATGTTCAGCATTTTTGACTGCAAAGTACAAAATCTACCTGAAATATTATTGTCTGGAAAATACATTTCTGTCTTTGATTGTTGGCAGTAGTACAGTAAAAAGTGCGTTCCCATACCGGGAGTCAAACCGGGGCCGCCTGGGTGAAAACCAGGAATCCTAACCGCTAGACCATATGGGAATGGATAGCTACACACTGAGGTATCTATTGAAAAAAATCAGCTCGGGGGCTTGCACAAGAAACGTCTGCAGATTGGTACGTGCATCTTGCCTCGTTAGCGCAGTAGGTAGCGCATCAGTCTCATAATCTGAAGGTCTTGAGTTCGATCCTCACACGGGGCAGCGGGCTCCTCTTTTCCGAAGAGATTTTGTCAAAAACTTAGAACTTTCCCGTTCAGTTCTAACATGTTTCTGATAAGTAAGGATTTGTGAACCCAAACGACACATGGGTTGCTGGTTCTCTTGACTCGTTTGCTGTATAAAGAGGCAGATGAGAGTGATTTGAGCTATGAAAAAAAATTAAATCTTGTGCCAAAGGTCGTCACAATGAATGTAACCAAAAGCTGGTGTTCAGAATGATTGACAGCTAAGCGCAAAATCTACCTGAAATACTTTTGTCTGAAAAACACCAGCGTCAGTCTCATAATCTGAAGGTCGTGAGTTCGATCCTCACACGGGGCAGCAGGCTCCTCTTTTCCGAAGAGATTTTGTCAAAATCTTAGAACTTTCCCTTTCAGTTCTAACACGTTTCTGATAAGTAAGGATTTGTGAACCCAAATGACAGATGGGACACATGGGTTGCTGTTTCTCTTGACCCGTTTGCTGTATAAAGAGGCAGATGAGAGTGATTTGAGCTGTTTGACAGCTAAGCGCAAAATCTACCTGAAATACTTTTGTCTGAAAAACACCCGTCAGTAGTGAGCGCGTCAGTCTCATATTCTGAAGTTCGTGAGTTCGATCCTCACACGGGGAAGCGGTCTCCTCTTTTCTGAAGAGATTCTGTCACCAAATTAGAACTTTCCCTTTCAGATTTAAAATGTTTCTGATAAGTAAGAATTTGCGAACCCAAATGACAGACAGGACACATGGGTTGTTGATTCTCTTGACACGTTTGCTGTAAAAGGGGCTAGTTGAGATTGATTTGAGATATGAAACCAAATTAAATCTTGTGCCAAAGTTCATCACAACGAACGGACCAAAAGATGGCGTTAAGAATTTTCGACAGCTTAACGCAAATTCTACCTGAAATACTTTTGTCTGAAAAACACCTTTGTCTTTGAATGTTGGTGGCAGTACAGTAAAGTACATTCCCATACCAGGAGTTGAACCCTGGCCGCCTGGGTGAGAACCAGGAATCCTAACCGCTAGACCATATGGGAATGGATAGCTACACACTGAGGTATCTATTGAAAAAAATCAGCTCGGTGGCTTGCACAAGAAACGTCTGCAGATTGGCACGTGCATCGTGCCTCGTTAGCGCAGTAGGTAGCGCGTCAGTCTCATAATCTGAAGGTCGTGAGTTCGATCCTCACACGGGGCAGCGGGCTCCTCTTTTCCGAAGAGATTTTGTCAAAAACTTAGAACTTTCCCGTTGAGTTCTAACACGTTTCTGATAAGTAAGCATTTGTGAACCCAAATGACACATGGATTGCTGGTTCTCTTGACCCGTTTGCTGTATAAAGAGGCAGATGAGAGTGATTTGAGCTATGAAAAAAAATTAAATCTTGTGCCAAAGGTCGTCACAATGAAAGTAACCAAAAGCTGGTGTTCAGAATGATTGACAGCTAAGCGCAAAATCTACCTGAAATACTTTTGTCTGAAAAACACCTGCGTCAGTCTCATAATCTGAAGGTCGTGAGTTCGATCCTCACACGGGGCAGCAGGCTCCTCTTTTCCGAAGAGATTTTGTCAAAAACTTAGAACTTTCCCTTTCAGTTCTAACACGTTTCTGATAAGTAAGGATTTGTGAACCCAAATGACAGATGGGACACATGGGTTGCTGTTTCTCTTGACCCGTTTGCTGTATAAAGAGGCAGATGAGAGTGATTTGAGCTGTTTGACAGCTAAGCGCAAAATCTACCTGAAATACTTTTGTCTGAAAAACACCCGTCAGTAGCGAGCGCGTCAGTCTCATATTCTGAAGTTCGTGAGTTCGATCCTCACACGGGGAAGCGGTCTCCTCTTTTCTGAAGAGATTCTGTCACCAAATTAGAACTTTCCCTTTCAGATTTAAAATGTTTCTGATAAGTAAGAATTTGCGAACCCAAATGACAGACAGGACACATGGGTTGTTGATTCTCTTGACACGTTTGCTGTAAAAGGGGCTAGTTGAGATTGATTTGAGCTATGAAACCAAATTAAATCTTGTGCCAAAGTTCATCACAACGAACGGACCAAAAGATGGCGTTCAGAATTTTCGACAGCTTAACGCAAATTCTACCTGAAATACTTTAGTCTGAAAAACACCTTTGTCTTTGAATGTTGGTGGCAGTACAGAAAAGTACATTCCCATACCAGGAGTTAAACCCAGGCTGCCTGGGTGAGAACCAGGAATCCTAACCGCTAGACCGTATGGGAAAAGATGTGCTGTCTTATCAGTGACAATCTGAAAAAAAATAAGTTTTCTACTTGGCACAAGCAACTTCTGCAGTTCTATTTGCGCAGCTTGCCTCGTTAACACAGTTGTAAGCAAATCAGTCTCATAAGCTGAAAGATGAACGTTCGATTCTTAGACGGGAACTGGTCCCTCGTTTTCTCAATCGATTCTGCCTCCATCTTGGCTACAGGGCCACAGATTTTACCGATTCAGTACCAAAACATAACCAATTTAGTTCCTAAACTGTTTCCACGTACAAGGCACGGGGCAGCTTTCGAATGTGGGTACTAGTTCCAAAGGAGTGTCACTCCCATAGCGGGAAGTAAACCAGTCGACCAGGGATACTAGGTCCTATCCACTTTTCCACGTGGGACAAGTTATACACTAAGCAGCAAGATAAATTAAAAAAAAAAGAAGTTTTTGCTTTGATTAAATAGCTTTTACATCACAAAAGAAAAAAGTTGCCACATGAGCATGGTACTTAGCACGTCAGTTGGTAATCTGAAGTTCATGAGGTTTTTTCCTCACACGTGGAACTATTCTCCCCCCTTTTCTTGGGATATTGTGTCACCCACTCAGAACTTTCTCACTGAAACGTTTCCGATTCGAAAGGAAACAGGAGCCTTAGTGACAGACAGAACACATGGATTGTTGAGTCCCTTGACGCTTTGGAGTAATAAGGTGTAGTTGAGAATGGTTTAAGCTATGAAACAAAATGAAATCTTGTGCTAAAGGTCAGTAAGGTAAGTACAAAATCTACCTGAAATATTATTGTCTGGAAAATACATTTCTGTCTTTGATTGTTGGCAGTAGTACAGTAGTCCATAACGGGAGTCGAACCCAGTCCGCCTGGGTGAAAACCAGGAATCCTAACCGCTAGACCATATGGGAATGGATAGCTACACACTGAGGTATCTATTGAAAAAAATCAGCTCGGGGGCTTGCACAAGAAACGTCTGCAGATCGGCACGTGCATCTTGCCTCGTTAGCGCAGTAGGTAGCGCGTCAGTCTCATAATCTGAAGGGCGTGAGTTCGATCCTCACACGGGGCAGCGGGCTCCTCTTTTCCGAAGAGATTTTGTCAAAAACTTAGAACTTTCCCGTTAAGTTCTAACACGTTTCTGATAAGTAAGGATTTGTGAACCCAAATGACACATGGGTTGCTGGTTCTCTTGACCTGTTTGCTGTATAAAGAGGCAGATGAGAGTGATTTGAGCTATGAAAAAAAATTAAATCTTGTGCCAAAGGTCGTCACAATGAATGTAACCAAAAGCTGGTGTTCAGAATGATTGACAGCTAAGCGCAAAATCTACCTGAAATACATTTGTCTGAAAAACACCCGCGTCAGTCTCATAATCTGAAGGTCGTGAGTTCGATCCTCACACGGGGCAGCAGGCTCCTCTTTTCCGAAGAGATTTTGTCAAAAACTTAGAACTTTCCCTTTCAGTTCTAAAACGTTTCTGATAAGTAAGGATTTGTGAACCCAAATGACAGATGGGACACATGGGTTGCTGTTTCTCTTGACCCGTTTGCTGTATAAAGAGGCAGATGAGAGTGATTTGAGCTGTTTGACAGCTAAGCGCAAAATCTACCTGAAATACTTTTGTCTGAATAACACCCGTCAGTAGCGAGCGCGTCAGTCTCATATTCTGAAGTTCGTGAGTTCGATCCTCACACGGGGAAGCGGTCTCCTCTTTTCTGAAGAGATTCTGTCACCAAATTAGAACTTTCCCTTTCAGATTTAAAATGTTTCTGATAAGTAAGAATTTGCGAACCCAAATGACAGATAGGACACATGGGTTGTTGATTCTCTTGACACGTTTGCTGTAAAAGGGGCTAGTTGAGATTGATTTGAGCTATGAAACCAAATTAAATCTTGTGCCAAAGTTCATCACAACGAACGGACCAAAAGATGGCGTTCAGAATTTTCGACAGCTTAACGCAAATTCTACCTGAAATACTTTTGTCTGAAAAACACCTTTGTCTTTGAATGTTGGTGGCAGTACAGAAAAGTACATTCCCATACCGGGAGTTGAACCCGGGCCGCCTGGGTGAGAACCAGGAATCCTAACCGCTAGACCATATGGGAAAAGATGTGCTGTCTTATCAGTGACAATCTGAAAAAAAATAAGTTTTCTACTTGGCACAAGCAACTTCTGCAGTTCTATTTGCGCAGCTTGCCTCGTTAACACAGTTGTAAGCAAATCAGTCTCATAAGCTGAAAGATGAACGTTCGATTCTTAGACGGGGTACTGGTCCCTCGTTTTCTCAATCGATTCTGTCTCCATCTTGGCTACAGGGCCACAGATTTTTCCGATTCAGTACCAAAACATAACCAATTTAGTTCCTAAACTGTTTCCACGTACAAGGCACGGGGCAGCTTTTGAATGTGTGTACTAGTTCCAAAGGAGTGTCACTCCCATAGCAGGAAGTAAACCAGTCGACCAGGGATACTAGGTCCTATCCACTTTTCCACGTGGGACAAGTTATACTCTCAGCAGCAAGATAAATTAAAAAAAAAAAGAAGTTTTTGCTTTGATTAAATAGCTTTTACATCACAAAAGAAAAAAGTTGCCACATGAGCATGGTACTTAGCACGTCAGTTGGTAATCTAAAGTTCATGAGGTTTTTTCCTCACACGTGGAACTATTCTGCCCCCTTTTCTTGGGATATTGTGTCACCCACTCAGAACTTTCTCACTGAAACGTTTCCGATTCGAAAGGAAACAGGAGCCTTAGTGACAGACAGAACACATGGATTGTTGAGTCCCTTGACGCTTTGGAGTAATAAGGTGTAGTTGAGAATGGTTTAAGCTATGAAACAAAATGAAATCTTGTGCTAAAGGTCAGTAAGAGCCACAAATACCCTGATGTTCAGCATTTTTGACTGCAAAGTACAAAATCTACCTGAAATATTATTGTCTGGAAAATACATTTCTGTCTTTGATTGTTGGCAGTAGTACAGTAAAAGGTGCGTTCCCATAACATGAGTCGAACCCGGTCCGCCTGGGTGAAAACCAGGAATCCTAACCGCTAGACCATATGGGAATGGATAGCTACACACTGAGGTATCTATTGAAAAAAATCAGCTCGGGGGCTTGCACAAGAAACGTCTGCAGATCGGCACGTGCATCTTGCCTCGATAGCGCAGTAGGTAGCGCGTCAGTCTCATAATCTGAAGGGCGTGAGTTCGATCCTCACACGGGGCAGCGGGCTCCTCTTTTCCGAAGAGATTTTGTCAAAAACTTAGAACTTTCCCGTTAAGTTCTAACACGTTTCTGATAAGTAAGGATTTGTGAACCCAAATGACACATGGGTTGCTGGTTCTCTTGACCCGTTTGCTGTATAAAGAGGCAGATGAGAGTGATTTGAGCTATGAAAAAAAATTAACTCTTGTGCCAAAGGTCGTCACAATGAATGTAACGTCTGACATTACAACGAATGTAATGTCTGCATTGTGATTGCTATAAGTGTGTGCTAGAAGTGTGAAGATTAATTTAAGAATTAAAACCAGAAGGATGAATACAGACTGTGCCCTGCTACCTGCCACCATCGCACTCTAACAAGCATCTCTATTCTTCCGACAGGTATGTCCATCCACCCAGCTCTCCTGCTGTCTGTCTATGAAGGACACACAGTGCGTCACCCAGCTTTGCACATAGACTTGCCTCTGCACCTAGCATTCACATGGTATGTCCATCCACCCAGCTCTCCTGCTCTCCTGCTGTCTGTCTATGAAGGACACACAGTGCGTCACCCAGCTTTGCACATAGACTTGCCTCTGCACCTAGCATTCACATGGTATGTCCATCCACCCAGCTCTCCTGCTCTCCTGCTGTCTGTCTATGAAGGACACACAGTGCGTCACCCAGCTTTGCACATAGACTTGCCTCTGCACCTAGCATTCACATGGTATGTCCATCCACCCAGCTCTCCTGCTCTCCTGCTGTCTGTCTATGAAGGACACACAGTGCGTCACCCAGCTTTGCACATAGACTTGCCTCTGCACCTAGCATTCACATGGTATGTCCATCCACCCAGCTCTCCTGCTCTCCTGCTGTCTGTCTATGAAGGACACACAGTGCGTCACCCAGCTTTGCACATAGACTTGCCTCTGCACCTAGCATTCACATGGTATGCCTTTCAGCTAACCCCAGCTTACCCCAGTGTTATTTATGACCTTGTTTACTCTGGCTTGATCATATACATCTGGTCCACTCTTAATTGTCTGGCCAAGATGAGCAGAGACCACTCCTCTCTGCTTCACACCTGACTGCACTTAGTTGTACATATATTGCAGAGTACAAGTCTGCATAGACTTCAGTCTGCATTGTGATTGCTATAAGTGTGTGCTAGAAGTGTGAAGATTAATTTAAGAATTAAAACCAGAATTGGAACTGAAGGGAACTGAAGGTAACTGGATACAGTCACTGTAAACAATGTTTCTGTTTGTTTTCACTTTCACCCCAATAATCCTTCACTTTCTGCTAATTCCCCTAATCCCTACTCCTAGTAAGGAACTGTTCATCTCTTCTTCAATCCTCCCCATCCACCTCACCTCCGCCTCAAAACTGTTCCTTAACATACAATCCTCTGTCTCCAAACACAGACAGCCCCCTCATGCCCTCTCCTGCTCCCACCTGCTAACACTTTCTCTGCTCCTTCTCACTGCTGGTGATATCTCTCCAAATCCTGGTCCTCCTCACCACATTCCCACAGTCATTTCTACCTCCCATCCACGCTCTATCACAACCTTCCGTAACCTCTCCAACCTTATACCCATTCACCCAGCCCCCGCTTCCCCAGTCCCACTAACAGGAGCTCTGTGGAACGCTCGCTCTGTCTGCAACAAGCTTTCCTACATCCATGATCTTTTTGTTACTACCAAACTCTCCTTCCTCGCCATCACCGAAACCTGGCTCACCCCTTCTGACACAGCCTCTCCTGCTGCACTTTCGTATGGCGGCTTCCACCTTTCTCACACCCCCCGCCCCAGCAGCAAACATGGTGGAGGAGTTGGTTTTCTCCTGTCAGATACCTGCTCCTTCACCCCAATCCCACTGCCACCCTCTGTTACCCTCCCTTCCTTTGAGGTGCACTCTGTGCGCATCTACTCCCCCTCCAACCTCCAACTGGCTGTCATCTACCGCCCCCCAGGGCCAGCCACCACCTTCTTTGACCACTTCACCACCTGGTTACTTCATTTCCTTTCCGCGGACATCCCTACTATCATCATGGGCGACTTCAACATCCCCATTGACACTTCCCTCTCAGCTGCCACTAAACTTCTATCTCTCACTTCCTCCTTCGGCCTCACTCAATGGTCTTCTGCAGCCACTCACAAAGATGGCCACACACTAGACCTCATCTTCACCCGCCTCTGCGCCCTATCTAGCCTCTCTAACTCACCTCTTCCTCTCTCTGACCACAACCTGCTCACATTCTCTTCCCTCTTCACTCCATGTCTACAATCCCCACCCCACAAACTTTCACACCCTCGCAGGAATCTTAAACACCTTGACCTACACTCATTCTCCGAATCCCTCCTCCCTCTTACAGATATAAGTTCCTTACACAATGCGGATGATGCTGCCGCTCTATATAACACCACAATAGCTGTAGCTTTGGAATCCGCTGCCCCACTTACACATACCAAAACTCGCAAAATCAACAGACAGCCCTGGCACACCAGCCTGACCAAAGAGCTGAGGCGAGCTTCCAGGGCTGCTGAGCGCAGATGGAAAAGATCCCACTCCAACGAGCATTTCATCGCATTCAAACAGTCCCTCACTACTTTCAAGACCACACTCGCCACAGCTAAACAAACCTACTTCTCATCTCTCATATCCTCCCTGTCTCACAACCCTAAACAGTTATTCAACACCTTCAATTCTCTCCTCCGCCCCCCAGCACCTCCTCCCTCCCCACTCATCTCAGCTGAAGACTTTGCCTCATTTTTCAAGCAGAAAATTGATAACATCAGGGACAGTTTTGGTCAACAACCCCCAGAGCCCTTCCTCCCGACTTCCCAGCCCTCCACCTTCAAAACCAACTTCTCCACCATTACAGAAGATCGACTCTCCACTCTACTCTCAAGATCACATCTCACCACCTGTGCACTCGACCCGATCCCATCCCACTTCATCCCAAACCTTACCACAGTCTTCATCCCAACCCTAACCCATCTCTTCAACCTATCACTAACAACTGGTGTTTTCCCCTCAAGCTTTAAACATGCCTCCATCACACCTATCCTCAAAAAGCCCTCTCTTGACCCATCCTCTGTATCTAGCTATCGCCCTATATCACTTCTCCCATACGCCTCCAAGCTACTGGAACAACACGTCTACCTTGAACTGTCCTCCCATCTCTCTTCTTGCTCCCTCTTCGACCGCTTACAATCTGGCTTCCGGTCACACCACTCCACTGAAACTGCCCTTACTAAGGTCACCAATGACCTCTTAACTGCCAAGAGCAAGCGACACTACTCTGTCCTCCTCCTCCTGGACCTGTCGGCTGCCTTTGACACAGTGGACCATTCCCTATTATTACAGACCCTCTCATCCCTCGGCATCACAGACTTGGCCCTCTCCTGGATCTCATCATACCTAACAGACCGGACATTCAGCGTCTCCCACTCACACACCACCTCCTCACCTCGCCCCCTATCTGTCGGAGTCCCACAAGGTTCAGTCCTAGGGCCCCTGCTGTTCTCTATTTACACCTTTGGCCTGGGACAGCTCATAGAATCTCATGGCTTTCAGTATCATCTTTATGCTGATGACACACAGATCTACATCTCTGGACCAGATATCACCTCCCTACTAACCAGAATCCCTCAATGTCTGTCCACTATTTCATCCTTCTTCTCCACTAGATATCTGAAACTCAACATGGACAAAACAGAATTCATCATCTTTCCCCCATCTCACGTGACCCCCCCTACGAACCTATCAATTACAGTAAATGACTGCCCACTCTCCCCAGTCCCACAAGCTCGCTGCCTCGGAGTAATCCTTGATGCTGATCTCTCCTTCAAACCACATATCCAAACCCTTTCCACTTCCTGCCGACTTCAACTCAAAAATATTTCACGCATCCGTTCATTCCTCACCCAAGAATCTGCAAAAACCCTAGTCCATGCCCTCATCATCTCTCGCCTTGACTACTGCAACCTCATGCTCTGCGGCCTCCCCTCAAACACTCTCGCACCCCTCCAATCTATTCTAAACTCTGCTGCCCGACTAATCCACCTGTCCCCCCGCTATTCCCCAGCTTCTCCCCTCTGTCAATCCCTTCACTGGCTCCCAATTGCCCAGAGACTCCATTACAAAACCCTAACCATGACATACAAAGCCATCCACAACTTGTCTCCTCCATACATCTGTGACCTCGTCTCCCGGTACTTTCCTGCACGCAACCTCCGATCCTCACAAGATCTCCTTCTCTACTCCCCTCTTATCTCCTCTTCCCACAATCGCATACAAGATTTCTCTCGCGCATCACCCCTACTCTGGAACTCTCTACCACAACATATCAGACTCTCACCTATCATCGAAACCTTCAAAAAGAGCCTGAAGACCCACCTCTTCCGACAAGCCTATAACCTGCAGTAACCACCGATCGACCAAACCGCTGCACGACCAGCTCTACCCTCGCCTACTGTATTATCACCCATCCCTAGAAGATTGTGAGCCCTCGCGGGCAGGGTCCTCTCTCCTCCTGTACCAGTTATGACTTGTATTGTTTAAGATTATTGTACTTGTTTTTATGTATACCCCCCTCACATGTAAAGCGCCATGGAATAAATGGCGCTATAACAATAAATAATAATAATAATAATAATAATAATAATAATGTAACCAAAAGCTGGTGTGCAGAATGATTGACAGCTAAGCGCAAAATCTACCTGAAATACTTTTGTCTGAAAAACACCCGCGTCAGTCTCATAATCTGAAGGTCGTGAGTTCGATCCTCACACGGGGCAGCAGGCTCCTCTTTTCCGAAGAGATTTTGTCAAAAACTTAGAACTTTCCCTTTCAGTTCTAACACGTTTCTGATAAGTAAGGATTTGTGAACCCAAATGACAGATGGGACACATGGGTTGCTGTTTCTCTTCACCCGTTTGCTGTATAAAGAGGCAGATGAGAGTGATTTGAGCTGTTTGACAGCTAAGCGCAAAATCTACCTGAAATACTTTTGTCTGAATAACACCCGTCAGTAGCGAGCGCGTCAGTCTCATATTCTGAAGTTCGTGAGTTCGATCCTCACACGGGGAAGCGGTCTCCTCTTTTCTGAAGAGATTCTGTCACCAAATTAGAACTTTCCCTTTCAGATTTAAAATGTTTCTGATAAGTAAGAATTTGCGAACCCAAATGACAGACAGGACACATGGGTTGTTGATTCTCTTGACACGTTTGCTGTAAAAGGGGCTAGTTGAGATTGATTTGAGCTATGAAACCAAATTAAATCTTGTGCCAAAGTTCATCACAACGAACGGACCAAAAGATGGCGTTCAGAATTTTCGACAGCTTAACGCAAATTCTACCTGAAATACTTTTGTCTGAAAAACACCTTTGTCTTTGAATGTTGGTGGCAGTACAGAAAAGTACATTCCCATACTGGGAGTTGAACCCTGGCCGCCTGGGTGAGAACCAGGAATCCTAACCGCTAGACCATATAGGAAAAGATGTGCTGTCTTATCAGTGACAATCTGAAAAAAAATAAGTTTTCTACTTGGCACAAGCAACTTCTGCAGTTCTATTTGCGCAGCTTGCCTCGTTAACACAGTTGTAAGCAAATCAGTCTCATAAGCTGAAAGGTGAACGTTCGATTCTTAGACGGGAACTGGTCCCTCGATTTCTCAATCGATTCTGCCTCCATCTTGGCTACAGGGCCACAGATTTTTCCGATTCAGTACCAAAACATAACCAATTTGGTTCCTAAACTGTTTCCACGTACAAGGCACGGGGCAGCTTTCGAATGTGGGTACTAGTTCCAAAGGAGTGTCACTCCCATAGCAGGAAGTAAACCAGTCGACCAGGGATACTAGGTCCTATCCACTTTTCCACGTGGGACAAGTTATACACTAAGCAGCAAGATAAATTAAAAAAAAAAAAAAAAAAAAAAAAGAAGTTTTTGCTTTGATTAAATAGCTTTTACATCACAAAAGAAAAAAGTTGCCACATGAGCATGGTATTTAGCACGTCAGTTGGTAATCTGAAGTTCATGAGGTTTTTTCCTCACACGTGGAACTATTCTGCCCCCTTTTCTTGGGATATTGTGTCACCCACTCAGAACTTTCTCACTGAAACGTTTCTGATTCGAAAGGAAACAGGAGCCTTAGTGACAGACAGAACACATGGATTGTTGAGTCCCTTGACGCTTTGGAGTAATAAGGTGTAGTTGAGAATGGTTTAAGCTATGAAACAAAATGAAATCTTGTGCTAAAGGTCAGTAAGAGCCACAAATACCCTGATGTTCAGCATTTTTGACTGCAAAGTACAAAATCTACCTGAAATATTATTGTCTGGAAAATACATTTCTGTCTTTGATTGTTGGCAGTAGTACAGTAAAAGGTGCGTTCCCATAACGTGAGTCGAACCCAGTCCGCCTGGGTGAAAACCAGGTACCCTAACCGCTAGACAAAATGGGAATGGATAGCTACACTCTGAGGTATCTATTGAAAAAAATCAGCTCGGGGGCTTGTACAAGAAACGTCTGCAGATCAGCACGTTCATCTTGCCTCGTTAGCGCAGTAGGTAGCGCGTCAGTCTCATAATCTGAAGGGCGTGAGTTCGATCCTCACACGGGGCAGCGGGCTCCTCTTTTCCGAAGAGATTTTGTCAAAAACTTAGAACTCTCCCGTTAAGTTCTAACACGTTTCTGATAAGTAAGGATTTGTGAACCCAAATGACACATGGGTTGCTGGTTCTCTTGACCCGTTTGCTGTATAAAGAGGCAGATGAGAGTGATTTGAGCTATGAAAAAAATTAACTCTTGTGCCAAAGGTCATCACAATGAATGTAACCAAAAGCTGGTGTTCAGAATGATTGCCAGCTAAGCGCAAAATCTACCTGAAATACTTTTGTCTGAAAAACACCCGCGTCAGTCTCATAATCTGAAGGTCGTGAGTTCGATCCTCACACGGGGCAGCAGGCTCCTCTTTTCCGAAGAGATTTTGTCAAAAACTTAGAACTTTCCCTTTCAGTTCTAAAACGTTTCTGATAAGTAAGGATTTGTGAACCCAAATGACAGATGGGACACATGGGTTGCTGTTTCTCTTGACCCGTTTGCTGTATAAAGAGGCAGATGAGAGTGATTTGAGCTGTTTGACAGCTAAGCGCAAAATCTACCTGAAATACTTTTGTCTGAATAACACCCGTCAGTAGCGAGCGCGTCAGTCTCATATTCTGAAGTTCGTGAGTTCGATCCTCACACGGGGAAGAGGTCTCCTCTTTTCTGAAGAGATTCTGTCACCAAATTAGAACTTTCCCTTTCAGATTTAAAATGTTTCTGATAAGTAAGAATTTGCGAACCCAAATGACAGATAGGACACATGGGTTGTTGATTCTCTTGACACGTTTGCTGTAAAAGGGGCTAGTTGAGATTGATTTGAGCTATGAAACCAAATTAAATCTTGTGCCAAAGTTCATCACAACGAACAGACCAAAAGATGGCGTTCAGAATTTTCGACAGCTTAACGCAAATTCTACCTGAAATACTTTTGTCTGAAAAACACCTTTGTCTTTGAATGTTGGTGGCAGTACAGAAAAGTACATTCCCATACCGGGAGTTGAACCAGGGCCGCCTGGGAGACAAACAGGAATCCTAACCGCTAGACCATATGGGAAAAGATGTGCTGTCTTATCAGTGACAATCTGAAAAAAAATAAGTTTTCTACTTGGCACAAGCAACTTCTGCAGTTCTATTTGCGCAGCTTGCCTCGTTAACATAGTTGTAAGCAAATCAGTCTCATAAGCTGAAAGATGAACGTTCGATTCTTAGACGGGGTACTGGTCCCTCGTTTTCTCAATCGATTCTGTCTCCATCTTGGCTACAGGGCCACAGATTTTTCCGATTCAGTACCAAAACATAACCATTGTAGTTCCTAAACTGTTTCCACGTACAAGGCACGGGGCAGCTTTTGAATGTGTGTACTAGTTCCAAAGGAGTGTCACTCCCATAGCAGGAAGTAAACCAGTCGACCAGGGATACTAGGTTCTATCCACTTTTCCACGTGGGACAAGTTATACACTAAGCAGCAAGATAAATTAAAAAAAAAAGAAGTTTTTGCTTTGATTAAATAGCTTTTACATCACAAAAGAAAAAAGTTGCCACATGAGCATGGTACTTAGCACGTCAGTTGGTAATCTGAAGTTCATGAGGTTTTTTCCTCACACGTGGAACTATTCTCCCCCCTTTTCTTGGGATATTGTGTCACCCACTCAGAACTTTCTCACTGAAACGTTTCCGATTCGAAAGGAAACAGGAGCCTTAGTGACAGACAGAACACATGGATTGTTGCGTCCCTTGACGCTTTGGAGTAATAAGGTGTAGTTGAGAATGGTTTAAGCTATGAAACAAAATGAAATCTTGTGCTAAAGGTCAGTAAGAGCCACAAATACCCTGATGTTCAGCATTTTTGACTGCAAAGTACAAAATCTACCTGAAATATTATTGTCTGGAAAATACATTTCTGTCTTTGATTGTTGGCAGTAGTACAGTAAAAAGCGCGTTCCAATACCAGGAGTCGAACCCGGGCCGCCTGGGTGAAAACCAGGAATCCTAACCACTAGACCATATGGGAATGGATAGCTACACACTGAGGTATCTATTGAAAAAAATCAGCTCGGGGTCTTGCACAAGAAACGTCTGCAGATTGGCACGTGCATCTTGCCTCGTTAGCGCAGTAGGTAGCGCGTCAGTCTCATAATCTGAAGGTCGTGAGTTCGATCCTCACACGGGGCAGCGGGCTCCTCTTTTCCGAAGAGATTTTGTCAAAAACTTAGAACTTTCCCGTTCAGTTCTAACATGTTTCTGATAAGTAAGGATTTGTGAACCCAAATAACACATGGGTTGCTGGTTCTCTTGACTCGTTTGCTGTATAAAGAGGCAGATGAGAGTGATTTGAGCTATGAAAAAAAATTAAATCTTGTGCCAAAGGTCGTCACAATGAATGTAACCAAAAGCTGGTGTTCAGAATGATTGACAGCTAAGCGCAAAATCTACCTGAAATACTTTTGTCTGAAAAACACCCGCGTCAGTCTCATAATCTGAAGGTCGTGAGTTCGATCCTCACACGGGGCAGCAGGCTCCTCTTTTCCGAAGAGATTTTGTCAAAATCTTAGAACTTTCCCTTTCAGTTCTAACACGTTTCTGATAAGTAAGGATTTGTGAACCCAAATGACAGATGGGACACATGGGTTGCTGTTTCTCTTGACCCGTTTGCTGTATAAAGAGGCAGATGAGAGTGATTTGAGCTGTTTGACAGCTAAGCGCAAAATCTACCTGAAATACTTTTGTCTGAAAAACACCCGTCAGTAGCGAGCGCGTCAGTCTCATATTCTGAAGTTCGTGAGTTCGATCCTCACACGGGGAAGCGGTCTCCTCTTTTCTGAAGAGATTCTGTCACCAAATTAGAACTTTCCCTTTCAGATTTAAAATGTTTCTGATAAGTAAGAATTTGCGAACCCAAATGACAGACAGGACACATGGGTTGTTGATTCTCTTGACACGTTTGCTGTAAAAGGGGCTAGTTGAGATTGATTTGAGCTATGAAACCAAATTAAATCTTGTGCCAAAGTTCATCACAACGAACGGACCAAAAGATAGCGTTCAGAATTTTCGACAGCTTAACGCAAATTCTACCTGAAATACTTTTGTCTGAAAAACACCTTTGTCTTTGAATGTTGGTGGCAGTACAGAAAAGTACATTCCCATACCGGGAGTTGAACCCGGCCCGCCTGGGTGAGAACCAGGAATCCTAACCGCTAGACCATATGGGAAAAGATGTGCTTTCTTATCAGTGACAATCTGAAAAAAAATAAGTTTTCTACTTGGCACAAGCAACTTCTGCAGTTCTATTTGCGCAGCTTGCCTCGTTAACACAGTTGTAAGCAAATCAGTCTCATAAGCTGAAAGATGAACGTTCGATTCTTAGACGGGGTACTGGTCCCTCGTTTTCTCAATCGATTCTGTCTCCATCTTGGCTACAGGGCCACAGATTTTTCCGATTCAGTACCAAAACATAACCAATTTAGTTCCTAAACTGTTTCCACGTACAAGGCATGGGGCAGCTTTTGAATGTGTGTACTAGTTCCAAAGGAGTGTCACTCCCATAGCAGGAAGTAAACCAGTCGACCAGGGATACTAGGTCCTATCCACTTTTCCACGTGGGACAAGTTATACACTAAGCAGCAAGATAAATTAAAAAAAAAAAAAAAAAAAAAGAAGTTTTTGCTTTGATTAAATAGCTTTTACATCACAAAAGAAAAAAGTTGCCACATGAGCATGGTACTTAGCACGTCAGTTGGTAATCTGAAGTTCATGAGGTTTTTTCCTCACACGTGGAACTATTCTCCCCTCCTTTTCTTGGGATATTGTGTCACCCACTCAGAACTTTCTCACTGAAACGTTTCCGATTCGAAAGGAAACAGGAGCCTTAGTGACAGACAGAACACATGGATTGTTGCGTCCCTTGACGCTTTGGAGTAATAAGGTGTAGTTGAGAATGGTTTAAGCTATGAAACAAAATGAAATCTTGTGCTAAAGGTCAGTAAGAGCCACAAATACCCTGATGTTCAGCATTTTTGACTGCAAAGTACAAAATCTACCTGAAATATTATTGTCTGGAAAATACATTTCTGTCTTTGATTGTTGGCAGTAGTACAGTAAAAAGTGCGTTCCCATACCGGGAGTCAAACCGGGGCCGCCTGGGTGAAAACCAGGAATCCTAACCGCTAGACCATATGGGAATGGATAGCTACACACTGAGGTATCTATTGAAAAAAATCAGCTCGGGGGCTTGCACAAGAAACGTCTGCAGATTGGCACGTGCATCTTGCCTCGTTAGCGCAGTAGGTAGCGCATCAGTCTCATAATCTGAAGGTCTTGAGTTCGATCCTCACACGGGGCAGCGGGCTCCTCTTTTCCGAAGAGATTTTGTCAAAAACTTAGAACTTTCCCGTTCAGTTCTAACATGTTTCTGATAAGTAAGGATTTGTGAACCCAAACGACACATGGGTTGCTGGTTCTCTTGACTCGTTTGCTGTATAAAGAGGCAGATGAGAGTGATTTGAGCTATGAAAAAAAATTAAATCTTGTGCCAAAGGTCGTCACAATGAATGTAACCAAAAGCTGGTGTTCAGAATGATTGACAGCTAAGCGCAAAATCTACCTGAAATACTTTTGTCTGAAAAACACCAGCGTCAGTCTCATAATCTGAAGGTCGTGAGTTCGATCCTCACAAGGGGCAGCAGGCTCCTCTTTTCCGAAGAGATTTTGTCAAAATCTTAGAACTTTCCCTTTCAGTTCTAACACGTTTCTGATAAGTAAGGATTTGTGAACCCAAATGACAGATGGGACACATGGGTTGCTGTTTCTCTTGACCCGTTTGCTGTATAAAGAGGCATATGAGAGTGATTTGAGCTGTTTGACAGCTAAGCGCAAAATCTACCTGAAATACTTTTGTCTGAAAAACACCCGTCAGTAGCGAGCGCGTCAGTCTCATATTCTGAAGTTCGTGAGTTCGATCCTCACACGGGGAAGCGGTCTCCTCTTTTCTGAAGAGATTCTGTCACCAAATTAGAACTTTCCCTTTCAGATTTAAAATGTTTCTGATAAGTAAGAATTTGCGAACCCAAATGACAGACAGGACACATGGGTTGTTGATTCTCTTGACACGTTTGCTGTAAAAGGGGCTAGTTGAGATTGATTTGAGCTATGAAACCAAATTAAATCTTGTGCCAAAGTTCATCACAACGAACGGACCAAAAGATGGCGTTCAGAATTTTCGACAGCTTAACGCAAATTCTACCTGAAATACTTTTGTCTGAAAAACACCTTTGTCTTTGAATGTTGGTGGCAGTACAGAGAAGTACATTCCCATACCGGGAGTTGAATCGGGCCGCCTGGGTGAGAACCAGGAATCCTAACCGCTAGACCATATGGGAAAAGATGTGCTGTCTTATCAGTGACAATCTGAAAAAAAATAAGTTTTCTACTTGGCACAAGCAACTTCTGCAGTTCTATTTGCGCAGCTTGCCTCGTTAACACAGTTGTAAGCAAATCAGTCTCATAAGCTGAAAGATGAACGTTCGATTGTTAGACGGGGTACTGGTCCCTCGTTTTCTCAATCGATTCTGTCTCCATCTTGGCTACAGGGCCACAGATTTTTCCGATTCAGTACCAAAACATAACCAATTTAGTTCCTAAACTGTTTCCACGTACAAGGCATGGGGCAGCTTTTGAATGTGTGTACTAGTTCCAAAGGAGTGTCACTCCCATAGCAGGAAGTAAACCAGTCGACCAAGGATACTAGGTCCTATCCACTTTTCCACGTGGGACAAGTTATACACTAAGCAGCAAGATAAATTAAAAAAAAAAAAAAAAAAAAAAAAAGAAGTTTTTGCTTTGATTAAATAGCTTTTACATCACAAAAGAAAAAAGTTGCCACATGAGCATGGTACTTAGCACGTCAGTTGGTAATCTGAAGTTCATGAGGTTTTTTCCTCACACGTGGAACTATTCTCCCCCCTTTTCTTGGGATATTGTGTCACCCACTCAGAACTTTCTCACTGAAACGTTTCCGATTCGAAAGGAAACAGGAGCCTTAGTGACAGACAGAACACATGGATTGTTGCGTCCCTTGACGCTTTGGAGTAATAAGGTGTAGTTGAGAATGGTTTAAGCTATGAAACAAAATGAAATCTTGTGCTAAAGGTCAGTAAGAGCCACAAATACCCTGATGTTCAGCATTTTTGACTGCAAAGTACAAAATCTACCTGAAATATTATTGTCTGGAAAATACATTTCTGTCTTTGATTGTTGGCAGTAGTACAGTAAAAGGTGCGTTCCCATACCGGTAGTCGAACCCGGGCCGACTGGGTGAAAACCAGGGATCCTAACCGCTAGACCATATGGGAATGGCTAGCTACACACTGAGGTATCTATTGAAAAAAATCAGCTCGGGGGCTTGCACAAGAAACGTCTGCAGATTGGCACGTGCATCTTGCCTCGTTAGCGCAGTAGGTAGCGCGTCAGTCTCATAATCTGAAGGTCGTGAGTTCGATCCTCACACGGGGCAGCGGGCTCCTCTTTTCCGAAGAGATTTTGTCAAAAACTTAGAACTTTCTCGTTCAGTTCTAACATGTTTCTGATAAGTAAGGATTTGTGAACCCAAATGACACATGGGTTGCTGGTTCTCTTGACTCGTTTGCTGTATAAAGAGGCAGATGAGAGTGATTTGAGCTATGAAAAAAAATTAAATCTTGTGCCAAAGGTCGTCACAATGAATGTAACCAAAAGCTGGTGTTCAGAATGATTGACAGCTAAGCGCAAAATCTACCTGAAATACTTTTGTCTGAAAAACACCCGCGTCAGTCTCATAATCTGAAGGTCGTGAGTTCGATCCTCACACGGGGCAGCAGGCTCCCCTTTTCCGAAGAGATTTTGTCAAAATCTTAGAACTTTCCCTTTCAGTTCTAACACGTTTCTGATAAGTAAGGATTTGTGAACCCAAATGACAGATGGGACACATGGGTTGCTGTTTCTCTTGACCCGTTTGCTGTATAAAGAGGCAGATGAGAGTGATTTGAGCTGTTTGACAGCTAAGCACAAAATCTACCTGAAATACTTTTGTCTGAAAAACACCCGTCAGTAGCGAGCGCGTCAGTCTCATATTCTGAAGTTCGTGAGTTCGATCCTCACACGGGGAAGCGGTCTCCTCTTTTCTGAAGAGATTCTGTCACCAAATTAGAACTTTCCCTTTCAGATTTAAAATGTTTCTGATAAGTAAGAATTTGCGAACCCAAATGACAGACAGGACACATGGGTTGTTGATTCTCTTGACACGTTTGCTGTAAAAGGGGCTAGTTGAGATTGATTTGAGCTATGAAACCAAATTAAATCTTGTGCCAAAGTTCATCACAACGAACGGACCAAAAGATAGCGTTCAGAATTTTCGACAGCTTAACGCAAATTCTACCTGAAATACTTTTGTCTGAAAAACACCTTTGTCTTTGAATGTTGGTGGCAGTACAGAAAAGTACATTCCCATACCGGGAGTTGAACCCGGCCCACCTGGGTGAGAACCAGGAATCCTAACCGCTAGACCATATGGGAAAAGATGTGCTGTCTTATCAGTGACAATCTGAAAAAAAATAAGTTTCCTACTTGGCACAAGCAACTTCTGCAGTTCTATTTGCGCAGCTTGCCTCGTTAACATAGTTGTAAGCAAATCAGTCTCATAAGCTGAAAGATGAACGTTCGATTCTTAGACGGGGTACTGGTCCCTTGTTTTCTCAATCGATTCTGTCTCCATCTTGGCTACAGGGCCACAGATTTTTCCGATTCAGTACCAAAACATAACCATTGTAGTTCCTAAACTGTTTCCACGTACAAGGCACGGGGCAGCTTTTGAATGTGTGTACTAGTTCCAAAGGAGTGTCACTCCCATAGCAGGAAGTAAACCAGTCGACCAGGGATACTAGGTTCTATCCACTTTTCCACGTGGGACAAGTTATACACTAAGCAGCAAGATAAATTAAAAAAAAAAGAAGTTTTTGCTTTGATTAAATAGCTTTTACATCACAAAAGAAAAAAGTTGCCACATGAGCATGGTACTTAGCACGTCAGTTGGTAATCTGAAGTTCATGAGGTTTTTTCCTCACACGTGGAACTATTCTCCCCCCTTTTCTTGGGATATTGTGTCACCCACTCAGAACTTTCTCAATGAAACGTTTCCGATTCGAAAGGAAACAGGAGCCTTAGTGACAGAAAGAACACATGGATTGTTGCGTCCCTTGACGCTTTGGAGTAATAAGGTGTAGTTGAGAATGGTTTAAGCTATGAAACAAAATGAAATCTTGTGCTAAAGGTCAGTAAGAGCCACAAATACCCTGATGTTCAGCATTTTTGACTGCAAAGTACAAAATCTACCTGAAATATTATTGTCTGGAAAATACATTTCTGTCTTTGATTGTTGGCAGTAGTACAGTAAAAGGTGCGTTCCCATACCGGGAGTTGAACCCGGCCGGCCTGGGTGAGAACCAGGAATCCTAACCGCTAGACCATATGGGAAAAGATGTGCTGTCTTATCAGTGACAATCTGAAAAAAAATAAGTTTTCTACTTGGCACAAGCAACTTCTGCAGTTCTATTTGCGCAGCTTGCCTCGTTAACACAGTTGTAAGCAAATCAGTCTCATAAGCTGAAAGATGAACGTTCGATTCTTAGACGGGGTACTGGTCCCTCGTTTTCTCAATCGATTCTGTCTCCATCTTGGCTACAGGGCCACAGATTTTTCCGATTCAGTACCAAAACATAACCAATTTAGTTCCTAAACTGTTTCCACGTACAAGGCATGGGGCAGCTTTTGAATGTGTGTACTAGTTCCAAAGGAGTGTCACTCCCATAGCAGGAAGTAAACCAGTCGACCAGGGATACTAGGTCCTATCCACTTTTCCACGTGGGACAAGTTATACACTAAGCAGCAAGATAAATTAAAAAAAAAAAAGAAGTTTTTGCTTTGATTAAATAGCTTTTACATCACAAAAGAAAAAAGTTGCCACATGAGCATGGTACTTAGCACGTCAGTTGGTAATCTGAAGTTCATGAGGTTTTTTCCTCACACGTGGAACTATTCTCCCCCCTTTTCTTGGGATATTGTGTCACCCACTCAGAACTTTCTCAATGAAACGTTTCCGATTCGAAAGGAAACAGGAGCCTTAGTGACAGAAAGAACACATGGATTGTTGCGTCCCTTGACGCTTTGGAGTAATAAGGTGTAGTTGAGAATGGTTTAAGCTATGAAACAAAATGAAATCTTGTGCTAAAGGTCAGTAAGAGCCACAAATACCCTGATGTTCAGCATTTTTGACTGCAAAGTACAAAATCTACCTGAAATATTATTGTCTGGAAAATACATTTCTGTCTTTGATTGTTGGCAGTAGTACAGTAAAAGGTGCGTTCCCATACCGGGAGTTGAACCCGGCCCGCCTGGTTGAGAACCAGGAATCCTAACCGCTAGACCATATGGGAAAAGATGTGCTGTCTTATCAGTGACAATCTGAAAAAAAATAAGTTTTCTACTTGGCACAAGCAACTTCTGCAGTTCTATTTGCGCAGCTTGCCTCGTTAACACAGTTGTAAGCAAATCAGTCTCATAAGCTGAAAGATGAACGTTCGATTCTTAGACGGGGTACTGGTCCCTCGTTTTCTCAATCGATTCTGTCTCCATCTTGGCTACAGGGCCACAGATTTTTCCGATTCAGTACCAAAACATAACCAATTTAGTTCCTAAACTGTTTCCACGTACAAGGCATGGGGCAGCTTTTGAATGTGTGTACTAGTTCCAAAGGAGTGTCACTCCCATAGCAGGAAGTAAACCAGTCGACCAGGGATACTAGGTCCTATCCACTTTTCCACGTGGGACAAGTTATACACTAAGCAGCAAGATAAATTAAAAAAAAAAAAGAAGTTTTTGCTTTGATTAAATAGCTTTTACATCACAAAAGAAAAAAGTTGCCACATGAGCATGGTACTTTGCACGTCAGTTGGTAATCTGAAGTTCATGAGGTTTATTCCTCACACGTGGAACTATTCTCCCCCCTTTTCTTGGGATATTGTGTCACCCACTCAGAACTTTCTCACTGAAACGTTACCGATTCGAAAGGAAACAGGAGCCTTAGTGACAGAAAGAACACATGGATTGTTGCGTCCCTTGACGCTTTGGAGTAATAAGGTGTAGTTGAGAATGGTTTAAGCTATGAAACAAAATGAAATCTTGTGCTAAAAGTCAGTAAGAGCCACAAATACCCTGATGTTCAGCATTTTTGACTGCAAAGTACAAAATCTACCTGAAATATTATTGTCTGGAAAATACATTTCTGTCTTTGATTGTTGGCAGTAGTACAGTAAAAGGTGCGTTCCCATACCGGGAGTCGAACGCGGGCCGCCTGGGTGAAAACCAGGAATCCTAACCGCTAGACCATATGGGAATGGATAGCTACACACTGAGGTATCTATTGAAAAAAATCAGCTCGGGGGCTTGCACAAGAAACGTCTGCAGATTGGCACGTGCATCTTGCCTCGTTAGCGCAGTAGGTAGCGCGTCAGTCTCATAATCTGAAGGTCGTGAGTTCGATCTTCACACGGGGCAGCGGGCTCCTCTTTTCCGAAGAGATTTTGTCAAAAACTTAGAACTTTCCCGTTCAGTTCTAACATGTTTCTGATAAGTAAGGATTTGTGAACCCAAATGACACATGGGTTGCTGGCTCTCTTGACTCGTTTGCTGTATAAAGAGGCAGATGAGAGTGATTTGAGCTATGAAAAAAAATTAAATCTTGTGCCAAAGGTCGTCACAATGAATGTAACCAAAAGCTGGTGTTCAGAATGATTGACAGCTAAGCGCAAAATCTACCTGAAATACTTTTGTCTGAAAAACACCCGCGTCAGTCTCATAATCTGAAGGTCGTGAGTTCGATCCTCACACGGGGCAGCAGGCTCCTCTTTTCCGAAGAGATTTTGTCAAAATCTTAGAACTTTCCCTTTCAGTTCTAACACGTTTCTGATAAGTAAGGATTTGTGAACCCAAATGACAGATGGGACACATGGGTTGCTGTTTCTCTTGACCCGTTTGCTGTATAAAGAGGCAGATGAGAGTGATTTGAGCTGTTTGACAGCTAAGCGCAAAATCTACCTGAAATACTTTTGTCTGAAAAACACCCGTCAGTAGCGAGCGCGTCAGTCTCATATTCTGAAGTTCGTGAGTTCGATCCTCACACGGGGAAGCGGTCTCCTCTTTTCTGAAGAGATTCTGTCACCAAATTAGAACTTTCCCTTTCAGATTTAAAATGTTTCTGATAAGTAAGAATTTGCGAACCCAAATGACAGACAGGACACATGGGTTGTTGATTCTCTTGACACGTTTGCTGTAAAAGGGGCTAGTTGAGATTGATTTGAGCTATGAAACCAAATTAAATCTTGTGCCAAAGTTCATCACAACGAACGGACCAAAAGATGGCGTTCAGAATTTTCGACAGCTTAACGCAAATTCTACCTGAAATACTTTTGTCTGAAAAACACCTTTGTCTTTGAATGTTAGTGGCAGTACAGAAAAGTACATTCCCATACCGGGAGTTGAATCGGGCCGCCTGGGTGAGAACCAGGAATCCTAACCGCTAGACCATATGGGAAAAGATGTGCTGTCTTATCAGTGACAATCTGAAAAAAAATAAGTTTTCTACTTGGCACAAGCAACTTCTGCAGTTCTATTTGCGCAGCTTGCCTCGTTAACACAGTTGTAAGCAAATCAGTCTCATAAGCTGAAAGATGAACGTTCGATTGTTAGACGGGGTACTGGTCCCTCGTTTTCTCAATCGATTCTGTCTCCATCTTGGCTACAGGGCCACAGATTTTTCCGATTCAGTACCAAAACATAACCAATTTAGTTCCTAAACTGTTTCCACGTACAAGGCACGGGGCAGCTTTCGAATGTGTGTACTAGTTCCAAAGGAGTGTCACTCCCATAGCAGGAAGTAAACCAGTCGACCAGGGATACTAGGTCCTATCCACTTTTCCACGTGGGACAAGTTATACACTAAGCAGCAAGATAAATTAAAAAAAAAAAAAAAAAAAAAAGAAGTTTTTGCTTTGATTAAATAGCTTTTACATCACAAAAGAAAAAAGTTGCCACATGAGCATGGTACTTAGCACGTCAGTTGGTAATCTGAAGTTCATGAGGTTTTTTCCTCACACGTGGAACTATTCTCCCCCCTTTTCTTGGGATATTGTGTCACCCACTCAGAACTTTCTCAATGAAACGTTTCCGATTCGAAAGGAAACAGGAGCCTTAGTGACAGAAAGAACACATGGATTGTTGCGTCCCTTGACGCTTTGGAGTAATAAGGTGTAGTTGAGAATGGTTTAAGCTATGAAACAAAATGAAATCTTGTGCTAAAGGTCAGTAAGAGCCACAAATACCCTGATGTTCAGCATTTTTGACTGCAAAGTACAAAATCTACCTGAAATATTCTTGTCTGGAAAATACATTTCTGTCTTTGATTGTTGGCAGTAGTACAGTAAAAGGTGCGTTCCCATACCGGGAGTTGAACCCGGCCCGCCTGGGTGAGAACCAGGAATCCTAACCGCTAGACCATATGGGAAAAGATGTGCTGTCTTATCAGTGACAATCTGAAAAAAAATAAGTTTTCTACTTGGCACAAGCAACTTCTGCAGTTCTTTTTGCGCAGCTTGCCTCGTTAACACAGTTGTAAGCAAATCAGTCTCATAAGCTGAAAGATGAACGTTCGATTCTTAGACGGGGTACTGGTCCCTCGTTTTCTCAATCGATTCTGTCTCCATCTTGGCTACAGGGCCACAGATTTTTCCGATTCAGTACCAAAACATAACCAATTTAGTTCCTAAACTGTTTCCACGTACAAGGCATGGGGCAGCTTTTGAATGTGTGTACTAGTTCCAAAGGAGTGTCACTCCCATAGCAGGAAGTAAACCAGTCGACCAGGGATACTAGGTCCTATCCACTTTTCCACGTGGGACAAGTTATACACTAAGCAGCAAGATAAATTAAAAAAAAAAAAAAGAAGTTTTTGCTTTGATTAAATAGCTTTTACATCACAAAAGAAAAAAGTTGCCACATGAGCATGGTACTTAGCACGTCAGTTGGTAATCTGAAGTTCATGAGGTTTTTTCCTCACACGTGGAACTATTCTCCCCCCTTTTCTTGGGATATTGTGTCACCCACTCAGAACTTTCTCACTGAAACGTTTCCGATTCGAAAGGAAACAGGAGCCTTAGTGACAGAAAGAACACATGGATTGTTGCGTCCCTTGACGCTTTGGAGTAATAAGGTGTAGTTGAGAATGGTTTAAGCTATGAAACAAAATGAAATCTTGTGCTAAAGGTCAGTAAGAGCCACAAATACCCTGATGTTCAGCATTTTTGACTGCAAAGTACAAAATCTACCTGAAATATTATTGTCTGGAAAATACATTTCTGTCTTTGATTGTTGGCAGTAGTACAGTAAAAGGTGCGTTCCCATACCGGGAGTCGAACGCGGGCCGCCTGGGTGAAAACCAGGAATCCTAACCGCTAGACCATATGGGAATGGATAGCTACACACTGAGGTATCTATTGAAAAAAATCAGCTCGGGGGCTTGCACAAGAAACGTCTGCAGATTGGCACGTGCATCTTGCCTCGTTAGCGCAGTAGGTAGCGCGTCAGTCTCATAATCTGAAGGTCGTGAGTTCGATGTTCACACGGGGCAGCGGGCTCCTCTTTTCCGAAGAGATTTTGTCAAAAACTTAGAACTTTCCCGTTCAGTTCTAACATGTTTCTGATAAGTAAGGATTTGTGAACCCAAATGACACATGGGTTGCTGGTTCTCTTGACTCGTTTGCTGTATAAAGAGGCAGATGAGAGTGATTTGAGCTATGAAAAAAAATTAAATCTTGTGCCAAAGGTCGTCACAATGAATGTAACCAAAAGCTGGTGTTCAGAATGATTGACAGCTAAGCGCAAAATCTACCTGAAATACTTTTGTCTGAAAAACACCCGCGTCAGTCTCATAATCTGAAGGTCGTGAGTTCGATCCTCACACGGGGCAGCAGGCTCCTCTTTTCCGAAGAGATTTTGTCAAAATCTTAGAACTTTCCCTTTCAGTTCTAACACGTTTCTGATAAGTAAGGATTTGTGAACCCAAATGACAGATGGGACACATGGGTTGCTGTTTCTCTTGACCCGTTTGCTGTATAAAGAGGCAGATGAGAGTGATTTGAGCTGTTTGACAGCTAAGCGCAAAATCTACCTGAAATACTTTTGTCTGAAAAACACCCGTCAGTAGCGAGCACGTCAGTCTCATATTCTGAAGTTCGTGAGTTCGATCCTCACACGGGGAAGCGGTCTCCTCTTTTCTGAAGAGATTCTGTCACCAAATTAGAACTTTCCCTTTCAGATTTAAAATGTTTCTGATAAGTAAGAATTTGCGAACCCAAATGACAGACAGGACACATGGGTTGTTGATTCTCTTGACACGTTTGCTCTAAAAGGGGCTAGTTGAGATTGATTTGAGCTATGAAACCAAATTAAATCTTGTGCCAAAGTTCATCACAACGAACGGACCAAAAGATGGCGTTCAGAATTTTCGACAGCTTAACGCAAATTCTACCTGAAATACTTTTGTCTGAAAAACACCTTTGTCTTTGAATGTTGGTGGCAGTACAGAAAAGTACATTCCCATACCAGGAGTTGAACCCGGGTCGCCTGGGTGAGAACCAGGAATCCTAACCGCTAGACCATATGGGAAAAGATGTGCTGTCTTATCAGTGACAATCTGAAAAAAAATAAGTTTTCTACTTGGCACAAGCAACTTCTGCAGTTCTATTTGCGCAGCTTGCCTCGTTAACACAGTTGTAAGCAAATCAGTCTCATAAGCTGAAAGATGAACGTTCGATTGTTAGACGGGGTACTGGTCCCTCGTTTTCTCAATCGATTCTGTCTCCATCTTGGCTACAGGGCCACAGATTTTTCCGATTCAGTACCAAAACATAACCAATTTAGTTCCTAAACTGTTTCCACGTACAAGGCACGGGGCAGCTTTCGAATGTGTGTACTAGTTCCAAAGGAGTGTCACTCCCATAGCAGGAAGTAAACCAGTCGACCAGGGATACTAGGTCCTATCCACTTTTCCACGTGGGACAAGTTATACACTAAGCAGCAAGATAAATTAAAAAAAAAAAAAAAAAAAAAAAGAAGTTTTTGCTTTGATTAAATAGCTTTTACATCACAAAAGAAAAAAGTTGCCACATGAGCATGGTACTTAGCACGTCAGTTGGTAATCTGAAGTTCATGAGGTTTTTTCCTCACACGTGGAACTATTCTCCCCCCTTTTCTTGGGATATTGTGTCACCCACTCAGAACTTTCTCAATGAAACGTTTCCGATTCGAAAGGAAACAGGAGCCTTAGTGACAGAAAGAACACATGGATTGTTGCGTCCCTTGACGCTTTGGAGTAATAAGGTGTAGTTGAGAATGGTTTAAGCTATGAAACAAAATGAAATCTTGTGCTAAAGGTCAGTAAGAGCCACAAATACCCTGATGTTCAGCATTTTTGACTGCAAAGTACAAAATCTACCTGAAATATTATTGTCTGGAAAATACATTTCTGTCTTTGATTGTTGGCAGTAGTACAGTTAAAGGTGCGTTCCCATACCGGGAGTTGAACCCGGCCCGCCTGGGTGAGAACCAGGAATCCTAACCGCTAGACCATATGGGAAAAGATGTGCTGTCTTATCAGTGACAATCTGAAAAAAAATAAGTTTTCTACTTGGCACAAGCAACTTCTGCAGTTCTATTTGCGCAGCTTGCCTCGTTAACACAGTTGTAAGCAAATCAGTCTCATAAGCTGAAAGATGAACGTTCGATTGTTAGACGGGGTACTGGTCCCTCGTTTTCTCAATCGATTCTGTCTCCATCTTGGCTACAGGGCCACAGATTTTTCCGATTCAGTACCAAAACATAACCAATTTAGTTCCTAAACTGTTTCCACGTACAAGGCATGGGGCAGCTTTTGAATGTGTGTACTAGTTCCAAAGGAGTGTCACTCCCATAGCAGGAAGTAAACCAGTCGACCAGGGATACTAGGTCCTATCCACTTTTCCACGTGGGACAAGTTATACACTAAGCAGCAAGATAAATTAAAAAAAAAAAAAAAAAAAAAAGAAGTTTTTGCTTTGATTAAATAGCTTTTACATCACAAAAGAAAAAAGTTGCCACATGAGCATGGTACTTAGCACGTCAGTTGGTAATCTGAAGTTCATGAGGTTTTTTCCTCACACGTGGAACTATTCTCCCCCCTTTTCTTGGGATATTGTGTCACCCACTCAGAACTTTCTCACTGAAACGTTTCCGATTCGAAAGGAAACAGGAGCCTTAGTGACAGAAAGAACACATGGATTGTTGCGTCCCTTGACGCTTTGGAGTAATAAGGTGTAGTTGAGAATGGTTTAAGCTATGAAACAAAATGAAATCTTGTGCTAAAGGTCAGTAAGAGCCACAAATACCCTGATGTTCAGCATTTTTGACTGCAAAGTACAAAATCTACCTGAAATATTATTGTCTGGAAAATACATTTCTGTCTTTGATTGTTGGCAGTAGTACAGTAAAAGGTGCGTTCCCATACCGGGAGTCGAACGCGGGCCGCCTGGGTGAAAACCAGGAATCCTAACCGCTAGACCATATGGGAATGGATAGCTACACACTGAGGTATCTATTGAAAAAAATCAGCTCGGGGGCTTGCACAAGAAACGTCTGCAGATTGGCACGTGCATCTTGCCTCGTTAGCGCAGTAGGTAGCGCGTCAGTCTCATAATCTGAAGGTCGTGAGTTCGATCTTCACACGGGGCAGCGGGCTCCTCTTTTCCAAAGAGATTTTGTCAAAAACTTAGAACTTTCCCGTTCAGTTCTAACATGTTTCTGATAAGTAAGGATTTGTGAACCCAAATGACACATGGGTTGCTGGTTCTCTTGACTCGTTTGCTGTATAAAGAGGCAGATGAGAGTGATTTGAGCTATGACAAAAAATTAAATCTTGTGCCAAAGGTCGTCACAATGAATGTAACCAAAAGCTGGTGTTCAGAATGATTGACAGCTAAGCGCAAAATCTACCTGAAATACTTTTGTCTGAAAAACACCCGCGTCAGTCTCATAATCTGAAGGTCGTGAGTTCGATCCTCACACGGGGCAGCAGGCTCCTCTTTTCCGAAGAGATTTTGTCAAAATCTTAGAACTTTCCCTTTCAGTTCTAACACGTTTCTGATAAGTAAGGATTTTGAACCCAAATGACAGATGGGACACATGGGTTGCTGTTTCTCTTGACCCGTTTGCTGTATAAAGAGGCAGATGAGAGTGATTTGAGCTGTTTGACAGCTAAGCGCAAAATCTACCTGAAATACTTTTGTCTGAAAAACACCCGTCAGTAGCGAGCGCGTCAGTCTCATATTCTGAAGTTCGTGAGTTCGATCCTCACACGGGGAAGCGGTCTCCTCTTTTCTGAAGAGATTCTGTCACCAAATTAGAACTTTCCCTTTCAGATTTAAAATGTTTCTGATAAGTAAGAATTTGCGAACCCAAATGACAGACAGGACACATGGGTTGTTGATTCTCTTGACACGTTTGCTGTAAAAGGGGCTAGTTGAGATTGATTTGAGCTATGAAACCAAATTAAATCTTGTGCCAAAGTTCATCACAACGAACGGACCAAAAGATGGCGTTCAGAATTTTCGACAGCTTAACGCAAATTCTACCTGAAATACTTTTGTCTGAAAAACACCTTTGTCTTTGAATGTTGGTGGCAGTACAGAAAAGTACATTCCCATACCGGGAGTTGAACCCCGGCCACCTGGGTGAGAACCAGGAATCCTAACCGCTAGACCATATGGGAAAAGTTGTGCTGTCTTATCAGTGACAATCTGAAAAAAAATAAGTTTTCTACTTGGCACAAGCAACTTCTGCAGTTCTATTTGCGCAGCTTGCCTCGTTAACACAGTTGTAAGCAAATCAGTCTCATAAGCTGAAAGATGAACGTTCGATTCTTAGACGGGGTACTGGTCCCTCGTTTTCTCAATCGATTCTGTCTCCATCTTGGCTACAGGGCCACAGATTTTTCCGATTCAGTACCAAAACATAACCAATTTAGTTCCTAAACTGTTTCCACGTACAAGGCATGGGGCAGCTTTTGAATGTGTGTACTAGTTCCAAAGGAGTGTCACTCCCATAGCAGGAAGTAAACCAGTCGACCAGGGATACTAGGTCCTATCCACTTTTCCACGTGGGACAAGTTATACACTAAGCAGCAAGATAAATAAAAAAAAAAAAAAAAAAAAAAGAAGTTTTTGCTTTGATTAAATAGCTTTTACATCACAAAAGAAAAAAGTTGCCACATGAGCATGGTACTTAGCACGTCAGTTGGTAATCTGAAGTTCATGAGGTTTTTTCCTCACACGTGGAACTATTCTCCCCCCTTTTCTTGGGATATTGTGTCACCCACTCAGAACTTTCTCAATGAAACGTTTCCGATTCGAAAGGAAACAGGAGCCTTAGTGACAGAAAGAACACATGGATTGTTGCGTCCCTTGACGCTTTGGAGTAATAAGGTGTAGTTGAGAATGGTTTAAGCTATGAAACAAAATGAAATCTTGTGCTAAAGGTCAGTAAGAGCCACAAATACCCTGATGTTCAGCATTTTTGACTGCAAAGTACAAAATCTACCTGAAATATTATTGTCTGGAAAATACATTTCTGTCTTTGATTGTTGGCAGTAGTACAGTAAAAGGTGCGTTCCCATACCGGGAGTTGAACCCGGCCCGCCTGGGTGAGAACCAGGAATCCTAACCGCTAGACCATATGGGAAAAGATGTGCTGTCTTATCAGTGACAATCTGAAAAAAAATAAGTTTTCTACTTGGCACAAGCAACTTCTGCAGTTCTATTTGCGCAGCTTGCCTCGTTAACACAGTTGTAAGCAAATCAGTCTCATAAGCTGAAAGATGAACGTTCGATTCTTAGACGGGGTACTGGTCCCTCGTTTTCTCAATCGATTCTGTCTCCATCTTGGCTACAGGGCCACAGATTTTTCCGATTCAGTACCAAAACATAACCAATTTAGTTCCTAAACTGTTTCCACGTACAAGGCATGGGGGAGCTTTTGAATGTGTGTACTAGTTCCAAAGGAGTGTCACTCCCATAGCAGGAAGTAAACCAGTCGACCAGGGATACTAGGTCCTATCCACTTTTCCACGTGGGACAAGTTATACACTAAGCAGCAAGATAAATTAAAAAAAAAAAAAAAAAAAAAGAAGTTTTTGCTTTGATTAAATAGCTTTTACATCACAAAAGAAAAAAGTTGCCACATGAGCATGGTACTTAGCACGTCAGTTGGTAATCTGAAGTTCATGAGGTTTTTTCCTCACACGTGGAACTATTCTCCCCCCTTTTCTTGGGATATTGTGTCACCCACTCAGAACTTTCTCACTGAAACGTTTCCGATTCGAAAGGAAACAGGAGCCTTAGTGACAGAAAGAACACATGGATTGTTGCGTCCCTTGACGCTTTGGAGTAATAAGGTGTAGTTGAGAATGGTTTAAGCTATGAAACAAAATGAAATCTTGTGCTAAAGGTCAGTAAGAGCCACAAATACCCTGATGTTCAGCATTTTTGACTGCAAAGTACAAAATCTACCTGAAATATTATTGTCTGGAAAATACATTTCTGTCTTTGATTGTTGGCAGTAGTACAGTAAAAGGTGCGTTCCCATACCGGGAGTTGAACCCGGCCCGCCTGGGTGAGAACCAGGAATCCTAACCGCTAGACCATATGGGAAAAGATGTGCTGTCTTATCAGTGACAATCTGAAAAAAAATAAGTTTTCTACTTGGCACAAGCAACTTCTGCAGTTCTATTTGCGCAGCTTGCCTCGTTAACACAGTTGTAAGCAAATCAGTCTCATAAGCTGAAAGATGAACGTTCGATTGTTAGACGGGGTACTGGTCCCTCGTTTTCTCAATCGATTCTGTCTCCATCTTGGCTACAGGGCCACAGATTTTTCCGATTCAGTACCAAAACATAACCAATTTAGTTCCTAAACTGTTTCCACGTACAAGGCATGGGGCAGCTTTTGAATGTGTGTACTAGTTCCAAAGGAGTGTCACTCCCATAGCAGGAAGTAAACCAGTCGACCAGGGATACTAGGTCCTATCCACTTTTCCACGTGGGACAAGTTATACACTAAGCAGCAAGATAAATTAAAAAAAAAAAAAAAAAGAAGTTTTTGCTTTGATTAAATAGCTTTTACATCACAAAAGAAAAAAGTTGCCACATGAGCATGGTACTTAGCACGTCAGTTGGTAATCTGAAGTTCATGATGTTTTTTCCTCACGCGGGGAACTATTCTCCTCCCTTTTCTTGGGATATTGTGTCACCCACTCAGAACTTTCTCACTGAAACGTTTCCGATTCGAAAGGAAACAGGAGCCTTAGTGACAGACAGAACACATGGATTGTTGCGTCCCTTGACGCTTTGGAGTAATAAGGTGTAGTTGAGAATGGTTTAAGCTATGAAACAAAATGAAATCTTGTGCTAAAGGTCAGTAAGAGCCACAAATACCCTGATGTTCAGCATTTTTGACTGCAAAGTACAAAATCTACCTGAAATATTATTGTCTGGAAAATACATTTCTGTCTTTGATTGTTGGCAGTAGTACAGTAAAAGGTGCGTTCCCATACCGGGAGTCGAACACGGGCCGCCTGGGTGAAAACCAGGAATCCTAACCGCTAGACCATATGGGAATGGATAGCTACACACTGAGGTATCTATTGAAAAAAATCAGCTCGGGGGCTTGCACAAGAAACGTCTGCAGATTGGCACGTGCATCTTGCCTCGTTAGCGCAGTAGGTAGCGCGTCAGTCTCATAATCTGAAGGTCGTGAGTTCGATCTTCACACGGGGCAGCGGGCTCCTCTTTTCCGAAGAGATTTTGTCAAAAACTTAGAACTTTCCCGTTCAGTTCTAACATGTTTCTGATAAGTAAGGATTTGTGAACCCAAATGACACATGGGTTGCTGGTTCTCTTGACTCGTTTGCTGTATAAAGAGGCAGATGAGAGTGATTTGAGCTATGAAAAAAAATTAAATCTTGTGCCAAAGGTCGTCACAATGAATGTAACCAAAAGCTGGTGTTCAGAATGATTGACAGCTAAGCGCAAAATCTACCTGAAATACTTTTGTCTGAAAAACACCCGCGTCAGTCTCATAATCTGAAGGTCGTGAGTTCGATCCTCACACGGGGCAGCAGGCTCCTCTTTTCCGAAGAGATTTTCTCAAAATCTTAGAACTTTCCCTTTCAGTTCTAACACGTTTCTGATAAGTAAGGATTTGTGAACCCAAATGACAGATGGGACACATGGGTTGCTGTTTCTCTTGACCCGTTTGCTGTATAAAGAGGCAGATGAGAGTGATTTGAGCTGTTTGACAGCTAAGCGCAAAATCTACCTGAAATACTTTTGTCTGAAAAACACCCGTCAGTAGCGAGCGCGTCAGTCTCATATTCTGAAGTTCGTGAGTTCGATCCTCACACGGGGAAGCGGTCTCCTCTTTTCTGAAGAGATTCTGTCACCAAATTAGAACTTTCCCTTTCAGATTTAAAATGTTTCTGATAAGTAAGAATTTGCGAACCCAAATGACAGACAGGACACATGGGTTGTTGATTCTCTTGACACGTTTGCTCTAAAAGGGGCTAGTTGAGATTGATTTGAGCTATGAAACCAAATTAAATCTTGTGCCAAAGTTCATCACAACGAACGGACCAAAAGATGGCGTTCAGAATTTTCGACAGCTTAACGCAAATTCTACCTGAAATACTTTTGTCTGAAAAACACCTTTGTCTTTGAATGTTGGTGGCAGTACAGAAAAGTACATTCCCATACCGGGAGTTGAACCCGGGTCGCCTGGGTGAGAACCAGGAATCCTAACCGGATATTTCTTGGGATATTGTGTCACCCACTCAGAACTTTCTCACTGAAACGTTTCTGATTCGAAAGGAAACAGGAGCCTTAGTGACAGACAGAACACATGGATTGTTGCGTCCCTTGACGCTTTGGAGTAATAAGGTGTAGTTGAGAATGGTTTAAGCTATGAAACAAAATGAAATCTTGTGCTAAAGGTCAGTAAGAGCCACAAATACCCTGATGTTCAGCATTTTTGACTGCAAAGTACAAAATCTACCTGAAATATTATTGTCTGGAAAATACATTTCTGTCTTTGATTGTTGGCAGTAGTACAGTAAAAGGTGCGTTCCCATACCGGGAGTCGAACACGGGCCGCCTGGGTGAAAACCAGGAATCCTAACCGCTAGACCATATGGGAATGGATAGCTACACACTGAGGTATCTATTGAAAAAAATCAGCTCGGGGGCTTGCACAAGAAACGTCTGCAGATTGGCACGTGCATCTTGCCTCGTTAGCGCAGTAGGTAGCGCGTCAGTCTCATAATCTGAAGGTCGTGAGTTCGATACTCACACGGGGCAGCGGGCTCCTCTTTTCCGAAGAGATATTGTCAAAAACTTAGAACTTTCCCCTTCATTTCTAACACGTTTCTGATAAGTAAGGATTTGTGAACCCAAATGACACATGGGATGCTGGTTCTCTTGACCCGTTTGCTGTATAAAGAGGCAGATGAGAGTGATTTGAGCTATGACAAAAAATTAAATCTTGTGCCAAAGGTCGTCACAATGAATGTAACCAAAAGCTGGTGTTCAGAATGATTGACAGCTAAGCGCAAAATCTACCTGAAATACTTTTGTCTGAAAAACACCCGCGTCAGTCTCATAATCTGAAGGTCGTGAGTTCGATCCTCACACGGGGCAGCAGGCTCCTCTTTTCCGAAGAGATTTTGTCAAAAACTTAGAACTTTCCCTTTCAGTTCTAACACGTTTCTGATAAGTAAGGATTTGTGAACCCAAATGACAGATGGGACACATGGGTTGCTGTTTCTCTTGACCCGTTTGCTGTATAAAGAGGCAGATGAGAGTGATTTGAGCTGTTTGACAGCTAAGCGCAAAATCTACCTGAAATACTTTTGTCTGAAAAACACCCGTCAGTAGCGAGCGCGTCAGTCTCATATTCTGAAGTTCGTGAGTTCGATCCTCACACGGGGAAGCGGTCTCCTCTTTTCTGAAGAGATTCTGTCACCAAATTAGAACTTTCCCTTTCAGATTTAAAATGTTTCTGATAAGTAAGAATTTGCGAACCCAAATGACAGACAGGACACATGGGTTGTTGATTCTCTTTACACGTTTGCTGTAAAAGGGGCTAGTTGAGATTGATTTGAGCTATGAAACCAAATTAAATCTTGTGCCAAAGTTCATCACAACGAACGGACCAAAAGATGGCGTTCAGAATTTTCGACAGCTTAACGCAAATTCTACCTGAAATACTTTTGTCTGAAAAACACCTTTGTCTTTGAATGTTGGTGGCAGTACAGAAAAGTACATTCCCATACCGGGAGTTGAACCCGGGCCACCTGGGTGAGAACCAGGAATCCTAACCGCTAGACCATATGGGAAAAGTTGTGCTGTCTTATCAGTGACAATCTGAAAAAAAATAAGTTTTCTACTTGGCACAAGCAACTTCTGCAGTTCTATTTGCGCAGCTTGCCTCGTTAACACAGTTGTAAGCAAATCAGTCTCATAAGCTGAAAGATGAACGTTCGATTCTTAGACGGGGTACTGGTCCCTCGTTTTCTCAATCGATTCTGTCTCCATCTTGGCTACAGGGCCACAGATTTTTCCGATTCAGTACCAAAACATAACTAATTTAGTTCCTAAACTGTTTCCACGTACAAGGCATGGGGCAGCTTTTGAATGTGTGTACTAGTTCCAAAGGAGTGTCACTCCCATAGCAGGAAGTAAACCAGTCGACCAGGGATACTAGGTCCTATCCACTTTTCCACGTGGGACAAGTTATACACTAAGCAGCAAGATAAATTAAAAAAAAAAAAAAGAAGTTTTTGCTTTGATTAAATAGCTTTTACATCACAAAAGAAAAAAGTTGCCACATGAGCATGGTACTTAGCACGTCAGTTGGTAATCTGAAGTTCATGAGGTTTTTTCCTCACACGTGGAACTATTCTCCCCCCTTTTCTTGGGATATTGTGTCACCCACTCAGAACTTTCTCAATGAAACGTTTCCGATTCAAAAGGAAACAGGAGCCTTAGTGACAGAAAGAACACATGGATTGTTGCGTCCCTTGACGCTTTGGAGTAATAAGGTGTAGTTGAGAATGGTTTAAGCTATGAAACAAAATGAAATCTTGTGCTAAAGGTCAGTAAGAGCCACAAATACCCTGATGTTCAGCATTTTTGACTGCAAAGTAATAAATCTACCTGAAATATTATTGTCTGGAAAATACATTTCTGTCTTTGATTGTTGGCAGTAGTACAGTAAAAGGTGCGTTCCCATACCGGGAGTTGAACCTGGCCCGCCTGGGTGAGAACCAGGAATCCTAACCGCTAGACCATATGGGAAAAGATGTGCTGTCTTATCAGTGACAATCTGAAAAAAAATAAGTTTTCTACTTGGCACAAGCAACTTCTGCAGTTCTATTTGCGCAGCTTGCCTCGTTAACACAGTTGTAAGCAAATCAGTCTCATAAGCTGAAAGATGAACGTTCGATTCTTAGACGGGGTACTGGTCCCTCGTTTTCTCAATCGATTCTGTCTCCATCTTGGCTACAGGGCCACAGATTTTTCCGATTCAGTACCAAAACATAACCAATTTAGTTCCTAAACTGTTTCCACGTACAAGGCATGGGGCAGCTTTTGAATGTGTGTACTAGTTCCAAAGGAGTGTCACTCCCATAGCAGGAAGTAAACCAGTCGACCAGGGATACTAGGTCCTATCCACTTTTCCACGTGGGACAAGTTATACACTAAGCAGCAAGATAAATTAAAAAAAAAAAAAAAAGAAGTTTTTGCTTTGATTAAATAGCTTTTACATCACAAAAGAAAAAAGTTGCCACATGAGCATGGTACTTAGCACGTCAGTTGGTAATCTGAAGTTCATGAGGTTTTTTCCTCACACGTGGAACTATTCTCCCCCCTTTTCTTGGGATATTGTGTCACCCACTCAGAACTTTCTCACTGAAACGTTTCCGATTCGAAAGGAAACAGGAGCCTTAGTGACAGAAAGAACACATGGATTGTTGCGTCCCTTGACGCTTTGGAGTAATAAGGTGTAGTTGAGAATGGTTTAAGCTATGAAACAAAATGAAATCTTGTGCTAAATGTCAGTAAGAGCCACAAATACCCTGATGTTCAGCATTTTTGACTGCAAAGTACAAAATCTACCTGAAATATTATTGTCTGGAAAATACATTTCTGTCTTTGATTGTTGGCAGTAGTACAGTAAAAGGTGCGTTCCCATACCGGGAGTCGAACGCGGGACGCCTGGGTGAAAACCAGGAATCCTAACCGCTAGACCATATGGGAATGGATAGCTACACACTGAGGTATCTATTGAAAAAAATCAGCTCGGGGGCTTGCACAAGAAACGTCTGCAGATTGGCACGTGCATCTTTCCTCGTTAGCGCAGTAGGTAGCGAGTCAGTCTCATAATCTGAAGGTCGTGAGTTCGATCCTCACACGGGGCAGCAGGCTCCTCTTTTCCGAAGAGATTTTGTCAAAATCTTAGAACTTTCCCTTTCAGTTCTAACACGTTTCTGATAAGTAAGGATTTGTGAACCCAAATGACAGATGGGACACATGGGTTGCTGTTTCTCTTGACCCGTTTGCTGTATAAAGAGGCAGATGAGAGTGATTTGAGCTGTTTGACAGCTAAGCGCAAAATCTACCTGAAATACTTTTGTCTGAAAAACACCCGTCAGTAGCGAGCGCGTCAGTCTCATATTCTGAAGTTCGTGAGTTCGATCCTCACACGGGGAAGCGGTCTCCTCTTTTCTGAAGAGATTCTGTCACCAAATTAGAACTTTCCCTTTCAGATTTAAAATGTTTCTGATAAGTAAGAATTTGCGAACCCAAATGACAGACAGGACACATGGGTTGTTGATTCTCTTGACACGTTTGCTCTAAAAGGGGCTAGTTGAGATTGATTTGAGCTATGAAACCAAATTAAATCTTGTGCCAAAGTTCATCACAACGAACGGACCAAAAGATGGCGTTCAGAATTTTCGACAGCTTAACGCAAATTCTACCTGAAATACTTTTGTCTGAAAAACACCTTTGTCTTTGAATGTTGGTGGCAGTACAGAAAAGTACATTCCCATACCGGGAGTTGAACCCGGGTCGCCTGGGTGAGAACCAGGAATCCTAACCGCTAGACCATATGGGAAAAGATGTGCTGTCTTATCAGTGACAATCTGAAAAAAAATAAGTTTTCTACTTGGCACAAGCAACTTCTGCAGTTCTATTTGCGCAGCTTGCCTCGTTAACACAGTTGTAAGCAAATCAGTCTCATAAGCTGAAAGATGAACGTTCGATTGTTAGACGGGGTACTGGTCCCTCGTTTTCTCAATCGATTCTGTCTCCATCTTGGCTACAGGGCCACAGATTTTTCCGATTCAGTACCAAAACATAACCAATTTAGTTCCTAAACTGTTTCCACGTACAAGGCACGGGGCAGCTTTCGAATGTGTGTACTAGTTCCAAAGGAGTGTCACTCCCATAGCAGGAAGTAAACCAGTCGACCAGGGATACTAGGTCCTATCCACTTTTCCACGTGGGACAAGTTATACACTAAGCAGCAAGATAAATTATTGTCTGGAAAATACATTTCTGTCTTTGATTGTTGGCAGTAGTACAGTAAAAGGTGCGTTCCCATACCGGGAGTCGAACGCGGGACGCCTGGGTGAAAACCAGGAATCCTAACCGCTAGACCATATGGGAATGGATAGCTACACACTGAGGTATCTATTGAAAAAAATCAGCTCGGGGGCTTGCACAAGAAACGTCTGCAGATTGGCACGTGCATCTTGCCTCGTTAGCGCAGTAGGTAGCGAGTCAGTCTCATAATCTGAAGGTCGTGAGTTCGATCCTCACACGGGGCAGCAGGCTCCTCTTTTCCGAAGAGATTTTGTCAAAATCTTAGAACTTTCCCTTTCAGTTCTAACACGTTTCTGATAAGTAAGGATTTGTGAACCCAAATGACAGATGGGACACATGGGTTGCTGTTTCTCTTGACCCGTTTGCTGTATAAAGAGGCAGATGAGAGTGATTTGAGCTGTTTGACAGCTAAGCGCAAAATCTACCTGAAATACTTTTGTCTGAAAAACACCCGTCAGTAGCGAGCGCGTCAGTCTCATATTCTGAAGTTCGTGAGTTCGATCCTCACACGGGGAAGCGGTCTCCTCTTTTCTGAAGAGATTCTGTCACCAAATTAGAACTTTCCCTTTCAGATTTAAAATGTTTCTGATAAGTAAGAATTTGCGAACCCAAATGACAGACAGGACACATGGGTTGTTGATTCTCTTGACACGTTTGCTCTAAAAGGGGCTAGTTGAGATTGATTTGAGCTATGAAACCAAATTAAATCTTGTGCCAAAGTTCATCACAACGAACGGACCAAAAGATGGCGTTCAGAATTTTCGACAGCTTAACGCAAATTCTACCTGAAATACTTTTGTCTGAAAAACAACTTTGTCTTTGAATGTTGGTGGCAGTACAGAAAAGTACATTCCCATACCGGGAGTTGAACCCGGGTCGCCTGGGTGAGAACCAGGAATCCTAACCGCTAGACCATATGGGAAAAGATGTGCTGTCTTATCAGTGACAATCTGAAAAAAAATAAGTTTTCTACTTGGCACAAGCAACTTCTGCAGTTCTATTTGCGCAGCTTGCCTCGTTAACACAGTTGTAAGCAAATCAGTCTCATAAGCTGAAAGATGAACGTTCGATTGTTAGACGGGGTACTGGTCCCTCGTTTTCTCAATCGATTCTGTCTCCATCTTGGCTACAGGGCCACAGATTTTTCCGATTCAGTACCAAAACATAACCAATTTAGTTCCTAAACTGTTTCCACGTACAAGGCACGGGGCAGCTTTCGAATGTGTGTACTAGTTCCAAAGGAGTGTCACTCCCATAGCAGGAAGTAAACCAGTCGACCAGGGATACTAGGTCCTATCCACTTTTCCACGTGGGACAAGTTATACACTAAGCAGCAAGATAAATTAAAAAAAAAAAAAAAAAGAAGTTTTTGCTTTGATTAAATAGCTTTTACATCACAAAAGAAAAAAGTTGCCACATGAGCATGGTACTTAGCACGTCAGTTGGTAATCTGAAGTTCATGAGGTTTTTTCCTCACACGTGGAACTATTCTTCCCCCTTTTCTTGGGATATTGTGTCACCCACTCAGAACTTTCTCAATGAAACGTTTCCGATTCGAAAGGAAACAGGAGCCTTAGTGACAGAAAGAACACATGGATTGTTGCGTCCCTTGACGCTTTGGAGTAATAAGGTGTAGTTGAGAATGGTTTAAGCTATGAAACAAAATGAAATCTTGTGCTAAAGGTCAGTAAGAGCCACAAATACCCTGATGTTCAGCATTTTTGACTGCAAAGTACAAAATCTACCTGAAATATTATTGTCTGGAAAATACATTTCTGTCTTTGATTGTTGGCAGTAGTACAGTAAAAGGTGCGTTCCCATACCGGGAGTTGAACCCGGCCCGCCTGGGTGAGAACCAGGAATCCTAACCGCTAGACCATATGGGAAAAGATGTGCTGTCTTATCAGTGAGAATCTGAAAAAAAATAAGTTTTCTACTTGGCACAAGCAACTTCTGCAGTTCTATTTGCGCAGCTTGCCTCGTTAACACAGTTGTAAGCAAATCAGTCTCATAAGCTGAAAGATGAACGTTCGATTGTTAGACGGGGTACTGGTCCCTCGTTTTCTCAATCGATTCTGTCTCCATCTTGGCTACAGGGCCACAGATTTTTCCGATTCAGTACCAAAACATAACCAATTTAGTTCCTAAACTGTTTCCACGTACAAGGCATGGGGTAGCTTTTGAATGTGTGTACTAGTTCCAAAGGAGTGTCACTCCCATAGCAGGAAGTAAACCAGTCGACCAGGGATACTAGGTCCTATCCACTTTTCCACGTGGGACAAGTTATACACTAAGCAGCAAGATAAATTAAAAAAAAAAAAGAAGTTTTTGCTTTGATTAAATAGCTTTTACATCACAAAAGAAAAAAGTTGCCACATGAGCATGGTACTTAGCACGTCAGTTGGTAATCTGAAGTTCATGATGTTTTTTCCTCACACGGGGAACTATTCTCCTCCCTTTTCTTGGGATATTGTGTCACCCACTCAGAACTTTCTCACTGAAACGTTTCCGATTTGAAAGGAAACAGGAGCCTTAGTGACAGACAGAACACATGGATTGTTGCGTCCCTTGACGCTTTGGAGTAATAAGGTGTAGTTGAGAATGGTTTAAGCTATGAAACAAAATGAAATCTTGTGCTAAAGGTCAGTAAGAGCCACAAATACCCTGATGTTCAGCATTTTTGACTGCAAAGTACAAAATCTACCTGAAATATTATTGTCTGGAAAATACATTTCTGTCTTTGATTGTTGGCAGTAGTACAGTAAAAGGTGCGTTCCCATACCGGGAGTCGAACACGGGCCGCCTGGGTGAAAACCAGGAATCCTAACCGCTAGACCATATGGGAATGGATAGCTACACACTGAGGTATCTATTGAAAAAAATCAGCTCGGGGGCTTGCACAAGAAACGTCTGCAGATTGGCACGTGCATCTTGCCTCGTTAGCGCAGTAGGTAGCGCGTCAGTCTCATAATCTGAAGGTCGTGAGTTCGATACTCACACGGGGCAGCGGGCTCCTCTTTTCCGAAGAGATATTGTCAAAAACTTAGAACTTTCCCCTTCATTTCTAACACGTTTCTGATAAGTAAGGATTTGTGAACCCAAATGACACATGGGATGCTGGTTCTCTTGACCCGTTTGCTGTATAAAGAGGCAGATGAGAGTGATTTGAGCTATGACAAAAAATTAAATCTTGTGCCAAAGGTCGTCACAATGAATGTAACCAAAAGCTGGTGTTCAGAATGATTGACAGCTAAGCGCAAAATCTACCTGAAATACTTTTGTCTGAAAAACACCCGCGTCAGTCTCATAATCTGAAGGTCGTGAGTTCGATCCTCACACGGGGCAGCAGGCTCCTCTTTTCCGAAGAGATTTTGTCAAAAACTTAGAACTTTCCCTTTCAGTTCTAACACGTTTCTGATAAGTAAGGATCTGTGAACCCAAATGACAGATGGGACACATGGGTTGCTGTTTCTCTTGACCCGTTTGCTGTATAAAGAGGCAGATGAGAGTGATTTGAGCTGTTTGACAGCTAAGCGCAAAATCTACCTGAAATACTTTTGTCTGAAAAACACCCGTCAGTAGCGAGCGCGTCAGTCTCATATTCTGAAGTTCGTGAGTTCGATCCTCACACGGGGAAGCGGTCTCCTCTTTTCTGAAGAGATTCTGTCACCAAATTAGAACTTTCCCTTTCAGATTTAAAATGTTTCTGATAAGTAAGAATTTGCGAACCCAAATGACAGACAGGACACATGGGTTGTTGATTCTCTTGACACGTTTGCTGTAAAAGGGGCTAGTTGAGATTGATTTGAGCTATGAAACCAAATTAAATCTTGTGCCAAAGTTCATCACAACGAACGGACCAAAAGATGGCGTTCAGAATTTTCGACAGCTTAACGCAAATTCTACCTGAAATACTTTTGTCTGAAAAACACCTTTGTCTTTGAATGTTGGTGGCAGTACAGAAAAGTACATTCCCATACCAGGAGTTGAACCCGGGCCACCTGGGTGAGAACCAGGAATCCTAACCGCTAGACCATATGGGAAAAGTTGTGCTGTCTTATCAGTGACAATCTGAAAAAAAATAAGTTTTCTACTTGGCACAAGCAACTTCTGCAGTTCTATTTGCGCAGCTTGCCTCGTTAACACAGTTGTAAGCAAATCAGTCTCATAAGCTGAAAGATGAACGTTCGATTCTTAGACGGGGTACTGGTCCCTCGTTTTCTCAATCGATTCTGTCTCCATCTTGGCTACAGGGCCACAGATTTTTCCGATTCAGTACCAAAACATAACCAATTTAGTTCCTAAACTGTTTCCACGTACAAGGCATGGGGCAGCTTTTGAATGTGTGTACTAGTTCCAAAGGAGTGTCACTCCCATAGCAGGAAGTAAACCAGTCGACCAGGGATACTAGGTCCTATCCACTTTTCCACGTGGGGCAAGTTATACACTAAGCAGCAAGATAAATTAAAAAAAAAAAAAAAAAAAAAAGAAGTTTTTGCTTTGATTAAATAGCTTTTACATCACAAAAGAAAAAAGTTGCCACATGAGCATGGTACTTAGCACGTCAGTTGGTAATCTGAAGTTCATGAGGTTTTTCCTCACACGTGGAACTATTCTCCCCCCTTTTCTTGGGATATTGTGTCACCCACTCAGAACTTTCTCAATGAAACGTTTCCGATTCGAAAGGAAACAGGAGCCTTAGTGACAGAAAGAACACATGGATTGTTGCGTCCCTTGACGCTTTGGAGTAATAAGGTGTAGTTGAGAATGGTTTAAGCTATGAAACAAAATGAAATCTTGTGCTAAAGGTCAGTAAGAGCCACAAATACCCTGATGTTCAGCATTTTTGACTGCAAAGTAATAAATCTACCTGAAATATTATTGTCTGGAAAATACATTTCTGTCTTTGATTGTTGGCAGTAGTACAGTAAAAGGTGCGTTCCCATACCGGGAGTTGAACCCGGCCCGCCTGGGTGAGAACCAGGAATCCTAACCGCTAGACCACATGGGAAAAGATGTGCTGTCTTATCAGTGACAATCTGAAAAAAAATAAGTTTTCTACTTGGCACAAGCAACTTCTGCAGTTCTATTTGCGCAGCTTGCCTCGTTAACACAGTTGTAAGCAAATCAGTCTCATAAGCTGAAAGATGAACGTTCGATTCTTAGACGGGGTACTGGTCCCTCGTTTTCTCAATCGATTCTGTCTCCATCTTGGCTACAGGGCCACAGATTTTTCCGATTCAGTACCAAAACATAACCAATTTAGTTCCTAAACTGTTTCCACGTACAAGGCATGGGGCAGCTTTTGAATGTGTGTACTAGTTCCAAAGGAGTGTCACTCCCATAGCAGGAAGTAAACCAGTCGACCAGGGATACTAGGTCCTATCCACTTTTCCACGTGGGACAAGTTATACACTAAGCAGCAAGATAAATTAAAAAAAAAAAAAAAAAAAAAGAAGTTTTTGCTTTGATTAAATAGCTTTTACATCACAAAAGAAAAAAGTTGCCACATGAGCATGGTACTTAGCACGTCAGTTGGTAATCTGAAGTTCATGAGGTTTTTTCCTCACACGTGGAACTATTCTCCCCCCTTTTCTTGGGATATTGTGTCACCCACTCAGAACTTTCTCACTGAAACGTTTCCGATTCGAAAGGAAACAGGAGCCTTAGTGACAGAAAGAACACATGGATTGTTGCGTCCCTTGACGCTTTGGAGTAATAAGGTGTAGTTGAGAATGGTTTAAGCTATGAAACAAAATGAAATCTTGTGCTAAATGTCAGTAAGAGCCACAAATACCCTGATGTTCAGCATTTTTGACTGCAAAGTACAAAATCTACCTGAAATATTATTGTCTGGAAAATACATTTCTGTCTTTGATTGTTGGCAGTAGTACAGTAAAAGGTGCGTTCCCATACCGGGAGTCGAACGCGGGCCGCCTGGGTGAAAACCAGGAATCCTAACCGCTAGACCATATGGGAATGGATAGCTACACACTGAGGTATCTATTGAAAAAAATCAGCTCGGGGGCTTGCACAAGAAACGTCTGCAGATTGGCACGTGCATCTTGCCTCGTTAGCGCAGTAGGTAGCGCGTCAGTCTCATAATCTGAAGGTCGTGAGTTCGATCCTCACACGGGGCAGCAGGCTCCTCTTTTCCGAAGAGATTTTGTCAAAATCTTAGAACTTTCCCTTTCAGTTCTAACACGTTTCTGATAAGTAAGGATTTGTGAACCCAAATGACAGATGGGACACATGGGTTGCTGTTTCTCTTGACCCGTTTGCTGTATAAAGAGGCAGATGAGAGTGATTTGAGCTGTTTGACAGCTAAGCGCAAAATCTACCTGAATTACTTTTGTCTGAAAAACACCCGTCAGTAGCGAGCGCGTCAGTCTCATATTCTGAAGTTCGTGAGTTCGATCCTCACACGGGGAAGCGGTCTCCTCTTTTCTGAAGAGATTCTGTCACCAAATTAGAACTTTCCCTTTCAGATTTAAAATGTTTCTGATAAGTAAGAATTTGCGAACCCAAATGACAGACAGGACACATGGGTTGTTGATTCTCTTGACACGTTTGCTCTAAAAGGGGCTAGTTGAGATTGATTTGAGCTATGAAACCAAATTAAATCTTGTGCCAAAGTTCATCACAACGAACGGACCAAAAGATGGCGTTCAGAATTTTCGACAGCTTAACGCAAATTCTACCTGAAATACTTTTGTCTGAAAAACACCTTTGTCTTTGAATGTTGGTGGCAGTACAGAAAAGTACATTCCCATACCGGGAGTTGAACCCGGGTCGCCTGGGTGAGAACCAGGAATCCTAACCGCTAGACCATATGGGAAAAGATGTGCTGTCTTATCAGTGACAATCTGAAAAAAAATAAGTTTTCTACTTGGCACAAGCAACTTCTGCAGTTCTATTTGCGCAGCTTGCCTCGTTAACACAGTTGTAAGCAAATCAGTCTCATAAGCTGAAAGATGAACGTTCGATTGTTAGACGGGGTACTGGTCCCTCGTTTTCTCAATCGATTCTGTCTCCATCTTGGCTACAGGGCCACAGATTTTTCCGATTCAGTACCAAAACATAACCAATTTAGTTCCTAAACTGTTTCCACGTACAAGGCACGGGGCGGCTTTCGAATGTGTGTACTAGTTCCAAAGGAGTGTCACTCCCATAGCAGGAAGTAAACCAGTCGACCAGGGATACTAGGTCCTATCCACTTTTCCACGTGGGACAAGTTATACACTAAGCAGCAAGATAAATTAAAAAAAAAAAAAAGAAGTTTTTGCTTTGATTAAATAGCTTTTACATCACAAAAGAAAAAAGTTGCCACATGAGCATGGTACTTAGCACGTCAGTTGGTAATCTGAAGTTCATGAGGTTTTTTCCTCACACGTGGAACTATTCTCCCCCCTTTTCTTGGGATATTGTGTCACCCACTCAGAACTTTCTCACTGAAACGTTTCCGATTCGAAAGGAAACAGGAGCCTTAGTGACAGAAAGAACACATGGATTGTTGCGTCCCTTGACGCTTTGGAGTAATAAGGTGTAGTTGAGAATGGTTTAAGCTATGAAACAAAATGAAATCTTGTGCTAAAGGTCAGTAAGAGCCACAAATACCCTGATGTTCAGCATTTTTGACTGCAAAGTAATAAATCTACCTGAAATATTATTGTCTGGAAAATACATTTCTGTCTTTGATTGTTGGCAGTAGTACAGTAAAAGGTGCATTCCCATACCGGGAGTTGAACCCGGCCCGCCTGGGTGAGAACCAGGAATCCTAACCGCTAGACCATATGGGAAAAGATGTGCTGTCTTATCAGTGACAATCTGAAAAAAAATAAGTTTTCTACTTGGCACAAGCAACCTCTGCAGTTCTATTTGCGCAGCTTGCCTCGTTAACACAGTTGTAAGCAAATCAGTCTCATAAGCTGAAAGATGAACGTTCGATTCTTAGACGGGGTACTGGTCCCTCGTTTTCTCAATCGATTCTGTCTCCATCTTGGCTACAGGGCCACAGATTTTTCCGATTCAGTACCAAAACATAACCAATTTAGTTCCTAAACTGTTTCCACGTACAAGGCATGGGGCAGCTTTTGAATGTGTGTACTAGTTCCAAAGGAGTGTCACTCCCATAGCAGGAAGTAAACCAGTCGACCAGGGATACTAGGTCCTATCCACTTTTCCACGTGGGACAAGTTATACACTAAGCAGCAAGATAAATTAAAAAAAAAAAAAAAAAAAAATAAGTTTTTGCTTTGATTAAATAGCTTTTACATCACAAAAGAAAAAAGTTGCCACATGAGCATGGTACTTAGCACGTCAGTTGGTAATCTGAAGTTCATGAGGTTTTTTCCTCACACGTGGAACTATTCTCCCCCCTTTTCTTGGGATATTGTGTCACCCACTCAGAACTTTCTCACTGAAACGTTTCCGATTCGAAAGGAAACAGGAGCCTTAGTGACAGAAAGAACACATGGATTGTTGCGTCCCTTGACGCTTTGGAGTAATAAGGTGTAGTTGAGAATGGTTTAAGCTATGAAACAAAATGAAATCTTGTGCTAAATGTCAGTAAGAGCCACAAATACCCTGATGTTCAGCATTTTTGACTGCAAAGTACAAAATCTACCTGAAATATTATTGTCTGGAAAATACATTTCTGTCTTTGATTGTTGGCAGTAGTACAGTAAAAGGTGCGTTCCCATACCGGGAGTCGAACGCGGGCCGCCTGGGTGAAAACCAGGAATCCTAACCGCTAGACCATATGGGAATGGATAGCTACACACTGAGGTATCTATTGAAAAAAATCAGCTCGGGGGCTTGCACAAGAAACGTCTGCAGATTGGCACGTGCATCTTGCCTCGTTAGCGCAGTAGGTAGCGCGTCAGTCTCATAATCTGAAGGTCGTGAGTTCGATCCTCACACGGGGCAGCAGGCTCCTCTTTTCGGAAGAGATTTTGTCAAAATCTTAGAACTTTCCCTTTCAGTTCTAACACGTTTCTGATAAGTAAGGATTTGTGAACCCAAATGACAGATGGGACACATGGGTTGCTGTTTCTCTTGAACCGTTTGCTGTATAAAGAGGCAGATGAGAGTGATTTGAGCTGTTTGACAGCTAAGCGCAAAATCTACCTGAAATACTTTTGTCTGAAAAACACCCGTCAGTAGCGAGCGCGTCAGTCTCATATTCTGAAGTTCGTGAGTTCGATCCTCACACGGGGAAGCGGTCTCCTCTTTTCTGAAGAGATTCTGTCACCAAATTAGAACTTTCCCTTTCAGATTTAAAATGTTTCTGATAAGTAAGAATTTGCGAACCCAAATGACAGACAGGACACATGGGTTGTTGATTCTCTTGACACGTTTGCTCTAAAAGGGGCTAGTTGAGATTGATTTGAGCTATGAAACCAAATTAAATCTTGTGCCAAAGTTCATCACAACGAACGGACCAAAAGATGGCGTTCAGAATTTTCGACAGCTTAACGCAAATTCTACCTGAAATACTTTTGTCTGAAAAACACCTTTGTCTTTGAATGTTGGTGGCAGTACAGAAAAGTACATTCCCATACCGGGAGTTGAACCCGGGTCGCCTGGGTGAGAACCAGGAATCCTAACCGCTAGACCATATGGGAAAAGATGTGCTGTCTTATCAGTGACAATCTGAAAAAAAATAAGTTTTCTACTTGGCACAAGCAACTTCTGCAGTTCTATTTGCGCAGCTTGCCTCGTTAACACAGTTGTAAGCAAATCAGTCTCATAAGCTGAAAGATGAACGTTCGATTGTTAGACGGGGTACTGGTCCCTCGTTTTCTCAATCGATTCTGTCTCCATCTTGGCTACAGGGCCACAGATTTTTCCGATTCAGTACCAAAACATAACCAATTTAGTTCCTAAACTGTTTCCACGTACAAGGCACGGGGCGGCTTTCGAATGTGTGTACTAGTTCCAAAGGAGTGTCACTCCCATAGCAGGAAGTAAACCAGTCGACCAGGGATACTAGGTCCTATCCACTTTTCCACGTGGGACAAGTTATACACTAAGCAGCAAGATAAATTAAAAAAAAAAAAAAAAAAAAGAAGTTTTTGCTTTGATTAAATAGCTTTTACATCACAAAAGAAAAAAGTTGCCACATGAGCATGGTACTTAGCACGTCAGTTGGTAATCTGAAGTTCATGAGGTTTTTTCCTCACACGTGGAACTATTCTCCCCCCTTTTCTTGGGATATTGTGTCACCCACTCAGAACTTTCTCACTGAAACGTTTCCGATTCGAAAGGAAACAGGAGCCTTAGTGACAGAAAGAACACATGGATTGTTGCGTCCCTTGGCGCTTTGGAGTAATAAGGTGTAGTTGAGAATGGTTTAAGCTATGAAACAAAATGAAATCTTGTGCTAAATGTCAGTAAGAGCCACAAATACCCTGATGTTCAGCATTTTTGACTGCAAAGTACAAAATCTACCTGAAATATTATTGTCTGGAAAATACATTTCTGTCTTTGATTGTTGGCAGTAGTACAGTAAAAGGTGCGTTCCCATACCGGGAGGCGAACGCGGGCCGCCTGGGTGAAAACCAGGAATCCTAACCGCTAGACCATATGGGAATGGATAGCTACACACTGAGGTATCTATTGAAAAAAATCAGCTCGGGGGCTTGCACAAGAAACGTCTGCAGATTGGCACGTGCATCTTGCCTCGTTAGCGCAGTAGGTAGCGCGTCAGTCTCATAATCTGAAGGTCGTGAGTTCGATCCTCACACGGGGCAGCAGGCTCCTCTTTTCGGAAGAGATTTTGTCAAAATCTTAGAACTTTCCCTTTCAGTTCTAACACGTTTCTGATAAGTAAGGATTTGTGAACCCAAATGACAGATGGGACACATGGGTTGCTGTTTCTCTTGACCCGTTTGCTGTATAAAGAGGCAGATGAGAGTGATTTGAGCTGTTTGACAGCTAAGCGCAAAATCTACCTGAAATACTTTTGTCTGAAAAACACCCGTCAGTAGCGAGCGCGTCAGTCTCATATTCTGAAGTTCGTGAGTTCGATCCTCACACGGGGAAGCGGTCTCCTCTTTTCTGAAGAGATTCTGTCACCAAATTAGAACTTTCCCTTTCAGATTTAAAATGTTTCTGATAAGTAAGAATTTGCGAACCCAAATGACAGACAGGACACATGGGTTGTTGATTCTCTTGACACGTTTGCTCTAAAAGGGGCTAGTTGAGATTGATTTGAGCTATGAAACCAAATTAAATCTTGTGCCAAAGTTCATCACAACGAACGGACCAAAAGATGGCGTTCAGAATTTTCGACAGCTTAACGCAAATTCTACCTGAAATACTTTTGTCTGAAAAACACCTTTGTCTTTGAATGTTGGTGGCAGTACAGAAAAGTACATTCCCATACCGGGAGTTGAACCCGGGTCGCCTGGGTGAGAACCAGGAATCCTAACCGCTAGACCATATGGGAAAAGATGTGCTGTCTTATCAGTGACAATCTGAAAAAAAATAAGTTTTCTACTTGGCACAAGCAACTTCTGCAGTTCTATTTGCGCAGCTTGCCTCGTTAACACAGTTGTAAGCAAATCAGTCTCATAAGCTGAAAGATGAACGTTCGATTGTTAGACGGGGTACTGGTCCCTCATTTTCTCAATCGATTCTGTCTCCATCTTGGCTACAGGGCCACAGATTTTTCCGATTCAGTACCAAAACATAACCAATTTAGTTCCTAAACTGTTTCCACGTACAAGGCACGGGGCGGCTTTCGAATGTGTGTACTAGTTCCAAAGGAGTGTCACTCCCATAGCAGGAAGTAAACCAGTCGACCAGGGATACTAGGTCCTATCCACTTTTCCACGTGGGACAAGTTATACACTAAGCAGCAAGATAAATTAAAAAAAAAAAAAAAAAAAAAGAAGTTTTTGCTTTGATTAAATAGCTTTTACATCACAAAAGAAAAAAGTTGCCACATGAGCATGGTACTTAGCACGTCAGTTGGTAATCTGAAGTTCATGAGGTTTTTTCCTCACACGTGGAACTATTCTCCCCCCTTTTCTTGGGATATTGTGTCACCCACTCAGAACTTTCTCACTGAAACGTTTCCGATTCGAAAGGAAACAGGAGCCTTAGTGACAGAAAGAACACATGGATTGTTGCGTCCCTTGACGCTTTGGAGTAATAAGGTGTAGTTGAGAATGGTTTAAGCTATGAAACAAAATGAAATCTTGTGCTAAATGTCAGTAAGAGCCACAAATACCCTGATGTTCAGCATTTTTGACTGCAAAGTACAAAATCTACCTGAAATATTATTGTCTGGAAAATACATTTCTGTCTTTGATTGTTGGCAGTAGTACAGTAAAAGGTGCGTTCCCATACCGGGAGTCGAACGCGGGCCGCCTGGGTGAAAACCAGGAATCCTAACCGCTAGACCATATGGGAATGGATAGCTACACACTGAGGTATCTATTGAAAAAAATCAGCTCGGGGGCTTGCACAAGAAACGTCTGCAGATTGGCACGTGCATCTTGCCTCGTTAGCGCAGTAGGTAGCGCGTCAGTCTCATAATCTGAAGGTCGTGAGTTCGATCCTCACACGGGGCAGCAGGCTCCTCTTTTCCGAAGAGATTTTGTCAAAATCTTAGAACTTTCCCTTTCAGTTCTAACACGTTTCTGATAAGTAAGGATTTGTGAACCCAAATGACAGATGGGACACATGGGTTGCTGTTTCTCTTGACCCGTTTGCTGTATAAAGAGGCAGATGAGAGTGATTTGAGCTGTTTGACAGCTAAGCGCAAAATCTACCTGAAATACTTTTGTCTGAAAAACACCCGTCAGTAGCGAGCGCGTCAGTCTCATATTCTGAAGTTCGTGAGTTCGATCCTCACACGGGGAAGCGGTCTCCTCTTTTCTGAAGAGATTCTGTCACCAAATTAGAACTTTCCCTTTCAGATTTAAAATGTTTCTGATAAGTAAGAATTTGCGAACCCAAATGACAGACAGGACACATGGGTTGTTGATTCTCTTGACACGTTTGCTGTAAAAGGGGCTAGTTGAGATTGATTTGAGCTATGAAACCAAATTAAATCTTGTGCCAAAGTTCATCACAACGAACGGACCAAAAGATGGCGTTCAGAATTTTCGACAGCTTAACGCAAATTCTACCTGAAATACTTTTGTCTGAAAAACACCTTTGTCTTTGAATGTTGGTGGCAGTACAGAAAAGTACATTCCCATACCGGGAGTTGAACCCGGGTCGCCTGGGTGAGAACCAGGAATCCTAACCGCTAGACCATATGGGAAAAGATGTGCTGTCTTATCAGTGACAATCTGAAAAAAAATAAGTTTTCTACTTGGCACAAGCAACTTCTGCAGTTCTATTTGCGCAGCTTGCCTCGTTAACACAGTTGTAAGCAAATCAGTCTCATAAGCTGAAAGATGAACGTTCGATTGTTAGACGGGGTACTGGTCCCTCGTTTTCTCAATCGATTCTGTCTCCATCTTGGCTACAGGGCCACAGATTTTTCCGATTCAGTACCAAAACATAACCAATTTAGTTCCTAAACTGTTTCCACGTACAAGGCACGGGGCGGCTTTCGAATGTGTGTACTAGTTCCAAAGGAGTGTCACTCCCATAGCAGGAAGTAAACCAGTCGACCAGGGATACTAGGTCCTATCCACTTTTCCACGTGGGACAAGTTATACACTAAGCAGCAAGATAAATGAAAAAAAAAAAAAAAAAAAAGAAGTTTTTGCTTTGATTAAATAGCTTTTACATCACAAAAGAAAAAAGTTGCCACATGAGCATGGTACTTAGCACGTCAGTTGGTAATCTGAAGTTCATGAGGTTTTTTCCTCACACGTGGAACTATTCTCCCCCCTTTTCTTGGGATATTGTGTCACCCACTCAGAACTTTCTCACTGAAACGTTTCCGATTCGAAAGGAAACAGGAGCCTTAGTGACAGAAAGAACACATGGATTGTTGCGTCCCTTGACGCTTTGGAGTAATAAGGTGTAGTTGAGAATGGTTTAAGCTATGAAACAAAATGAAATCTTGTGCTAAATGTCAGTAAGAGCCACAAATACCCTGATGTTCAGCATTTTTGACTGCAAAGTACAAAATCTACCTGAAATATTATTGTCTGGAAAATACATTTCTGTCTTTGATTGTTGGCAGTAGTACAGTAAAAGGTGCGTTCCCATACCGGGAGTCGAACGCGGGCCGCCTGGGTGAAAACCAGGAATCCTAACCGCTAGACCATATGGGAATGGATAGCTACACACTGAGGTATCTATTGAAAAAAATCAGCTCGGGGGCTTGCACAAGAAACGTCTGCAGATTGGCACGTGCATCTTGCCTCGTTAGCGCAGTAGGTAGCGCGTCAGTCTCATAATCTGAAGGTCGTGAGTTCGATCCTCACACGGGGCAGCAGGCTCCTCTTTTCGGAAGAGATTTTGTCAAAATCTTAGAACTTTCCCTTTCAGTTCTAACACGTTTCTGATAAGTAAGGATTTGTGAACCCAAATGACAGATGGGACACATGGGTTGCTGTTTCTCTTGACCCGTTTGCTGTATAAAGAGGCAGATGAGAGTGATTTGAGCTGTTTGACAGCTAAGCGCAAAATCTACCTGAAATACTTTTGTCTGAAAAACACCCGTCAGTAGCGAGCGCGTCAGTCTCATATTCTGAAGTTCGTGAGTTCGATCCTCACACGGGGAAGCGGTCTCCTCTTTTCTGAAGAGATTCTGTCACCAAATTAGAACTTTCCCTTTCAGATTTAAAATGTTTCTGATAAGTAAGAATTTGCGAACCCAAATGACAGACAGGACACATGGGTTGTTGATTCTCTTGACACGTTTGCTCTAAAAGGGGCTAGTTGAGATTGATTTGAGCTATGAAACCAAATTAAATCTTGTGCCAAAGTTCATCACAACGAACGGACCAAAAGATGGCGTTCAGAATTTTCGACAGCTTAACGCAAATTCTACCTGAAATACTTTTGTCTGAAAAACACCTTTGTCTTTGAATGTTGGTGGCAGTACAGAAAAGTACATTCCCATACCGGGAGTTGAACCCAGGTCGCCTGGGTGAGAACCAGGAATCCTAACCGCTAGACCATATGGGAAAAGATGTGCTGTCTTATCAGTGACAATCTGAAAAAAAATAAGTTTTCTACTTGGCACAAGCAACTTCTGCAGTTCTATTTGCGCAGCTTGCCTCGTTAACACAGTTGTAAGCAAATCAGTCTCATAAGCTGAAAGATGAACGTTCGATTGTTAGACGGGGTACTGGTCCCTCGTTTTCTCAATCGATTCTGTCTCCATCTTGGCTACAGGGCCACAGATTTTTCCGATTCAGTACCAAAACATAACCAATTTAGTTCCTAAACTGTTTCCACGTACAAGGCACGGGGCGGCTTTCGAATGTGTGTACTAGTTCCAAAGGAGTGTCACTCCCATAGCAGGAAGTAAACCAGTCGACCAGGGATACTAGGTCCTATCCACTTTTCCACGTGGGACAAGTTATACACTAAGCAGCAAGATAAATTAAAAAAAAAAAAAAAAAAAAAAGAAGTTTTTGCTTTGATTAAATAGCTTTTACATCACAAAAGAAAAAAGTTGCCACATGAGCATGGTACTTAGCACGTCAGTTGGTAATCTGAAGTTCATGAGGTTTTTTCCTCACACGTGGAACTATTCTCCCCCCTTTTCTTGGGATATTGTGTCACCCACTCAGAACTTTCTCACTGAAACGTTTCCGATTCGAAAGGAAACAGGAGCCTTAGTGACAGAAAGAACACATGGATTGTTGCGTCCCTTGACGCTTTGGAGTAATAAGGTGTAGTTGAGAATGGTTTAAGCTATGAAACAAAATGAAATCTTGTGCTAAATGTCAGTAAGAGCCACAAATACCCTGATGTTCAGCATTTTTGACTGCAAAGTACAAAATCTACCTGAAATATTATTGTCTGGAAAATACATTTCTGTCTTTGATTGTTGGCAGTAGTACAGTAAAAGGTGCGTTCCCATACCGGGAGTCGAACGCGGGCCGCCTGGGTGAAAACCAGGAATCCTAACCGCTAGACCATATGGGAATGGATAGCTACACACTGAGGTATCTATTGAAAAAAATCAGCTCGGGGGCTTGCACAAGAAACGTCTGCAGATTGGCACGTGCATCTTGCCTCGTTAGCGCAGTAGGTAGCGCGTCAGTCTCATAATCTGAAGGTCGTGAGTTCGATCCTCACACGGGGCAGCAGGCTCCTCTTTTCCGAAGAGATTTTGTCAAAATCTTAGAACTTTCCCTTTCAGTTCTAACACGTTTCTGATAAGTAAGGATTTGTGAACCCAAATGACAGATGGGACACATGGGTTGCTGTTTCTCTTGACCCGTTTGCTGTATAAAGAGGCAGATGAGAGTGATTTGAGCTGTTTGACAGCTAAGCGCAAAATCTACCTGAAATACTTTTGTCTGAAAAACACCCGTCAGTAGCGAGCGCGTCAGTCTCATATTCTGAAGTTCGTGAGTTCGATCCTCACACGGGGAAGCGGTCTCCTCTTTTCTGAAGAGATTCTGTCACCAAATTAGAACTTTCCCTTTCAGATTTAAAATGTTTCTGATAAGTAAGAATTTGCGAACCCAAATGACAGACAGGACACATGGGTTGTTGATTCTCTTGACACGTTTGCTGTAAAAGGGGCTAGTTGAGATTGATTTGAGCTATGAAACCAAATTAAATCTTGTGCCAAAGTTCATCACAACGAACGGACCAAAAGATGGCGTTCAGAATTTTCGACAGCTTAACGCAAATTCTACCTGAAATACTTTTGTCTGAAAAACACCTTTGTCTTTGAATGTTGGTGGCAGTACAGTAAAAGGTGCGTTCCCATACCGGGAGTTGAACCCGGCCCGCCTGGGTGAGAACCAGGAATCCTAACCGCTAGACCATATGGGAAAAGATGTGCTGTCTTATTAGTGACAATCTGAAAAAAAATAAGTTTTCTACTTGGCACAAGCAACTTCTGCAGTTCTATTTGCGCAGCTTGCCTCGTTAACACAGTTGTAAGCAAATCATTCTCATAAGCTGAAAGATGAACGTTCGATTCTTAGACGGGGTACTGGTCCCTCGTTTTCTCAATCGATTCTGTCTCCATCTTGGCTACAGGGCCACAGATTTTTCCGATTCAGTACCAAAACATAACCAATTTAGTTCCTAAACTGTTTCCACGTACAAGGCATGGGGCAGCTTTTGAATGTGTGTACTAGTTCCAAAGGAGTGTCACTCCCATAGCAGGAAGTAAACCAGTCGACCAGGGATACTAGGTCCTATCCACTTTTCCACGTGGGACAAGTTATACACTAAGCAGCAAGATAAATTAAAAAAAAAAAAAAAAAAAAAGAAGTTTTTGCTTTGATTAAATAGCTTTTACATCACAAAAGAAAAAAGTTGCCACATGAGCATGGTACTTAGCACGTCAGTTGGTAATCTGAAGTTCATGAGGTTTTTTCCTCACACGTGGAACTATTCTCCCCCCTTTTCTTGGGATATTGTGTCACCCACTCAGAACTTTCTCACTGAAACGTTTCCGATTCGAAAGGAAACAGGAGCCTTAGTGACAGAAAGAACACATGGATTGTTGCGTCCCTTGACGCTTTGGAGTAATAAGGTGTAGTTGAGAATGGTTTAAGCTATGAAACAAAATGAAATCTTGTGCTAAATGTCAGTAAGAGCCACAAATACCCTGATGTTCAGCATTTTTGACTGCAAAGTACAAAATCTACCTGAAATATTATTGTCTGGAAAATACATTTCTGTCTTTGATTGTTGGCAGTAGTACAGTAAAAGGTCCGTTCCCATACCGGGAGTCGAACGCGGGCCGCCTGGGTGAAAACCAGGAATCCTAACCGCTAGACCATATGGGAATGGATAGCTACACACTGAGGTATCTATTGAAAAAAATCAGCTCGGGGGCTTGCACAAGAAACGTCTGCAGATTGGCACGTGCATCTTGCCTCGTTAGCGCAGTAGGTAGCGCGTCAGTCTCATAATCTGAAGGTCGTGAGTTCGATCCTCACACGGGGCAGCAGGCTCCTCTTTTCGGAAGACATTTTGTCAAAATCTTAGAACTTTCCCTTTCAGTTCTAACACGTTTCTGATAAGTAAGGATTTGTGAACCCAAATGACAGATGGGACACATGGGTTGCTGTTTCTCTTGACCCGTTTGCTGTATAAAGAGGCAGATGAGAGTGATTTGAGCTGTTTGACAGCTAAGCGCAAAATCTACCTGAAATACTTTTGTCTGAAAAACACCCGTCAGTAGCGAGCGCGTCAGTCTCATATTCTGAAGTTCGTGAGTTCGATCCTCACACGGGGAAGCGGTCTCCTCTTTTCTGAAGAGATTCTGTCACCAAATTAGAACTTTCCCTTTCAGATTTAAAATGTTTCTGATAAGTAAGAATTTGCGAACCCAAATGACAGACAGGACACATGGGTTGTTGATTCTCTTGACACGTTTGCTCTAAAAGGGGCTAGTTGAGATTGATTTGAGCTATGAAACCAAATTAAATCTTGTGCCAAAGTTCATCACAACGAACGGACCAAAAGATGGCGTTCAGAATTTTCGACAGCTTAACGCAAATTCTACCTGAAATACTTTTGTCTGAAAAACACCTTTGTCTTTGAATGTTGGTGGCAGTACAGAAAAGTACATTCCCATACCGGGAGTTGAACCCGGGTCGCCTGGGTGAGAACCAGGAATCCTAACCGCTAGACCATATGGGAAAAGATGTGCTGTCTTATCAGTGACAATCTGAAAAAAAATAAGTTTTCTACTTGGCACAAGCAACTTCTGCAGTTCTATTTGCGCAGCTTGCCTCGTTAACACAGTTGTAAGCAAATCAGTCTCATAAGCTGAAAGATGAACGTTCGATTGTTAGACGGGGTACTGGTCCCTCGTTTTCTCAATCGATTCTGTCTCCATCTTGGCTACAGGGCCACAGATTTTTCCGATTCAGTACCAAAACATAACCAATTTAGTTCCTAAACTGTTTCCACGTACAAGGCACGGGGCGGCTTTCGAATGTGTGTACTAGTTCCAAAGGAGTGTCACTCCCATAGCAGGAAGTAAACCAGTCGACCAGGGATACTAGGTCCTATCCACTTTTCCACGTGGGACAAGTTATACACTAAGCAGCAAGATAAATTAAAAAAAAAAAAAAAAAAAAAGAAGTTTTTGCTTTGATTAAATAGCTTTTACATCACAAAAGAAAAAAGTTGCCACATGAGCATGGTACTTAGCACGTCAGTTGGTAATCTGAAGTTCATGAGGTTTTTTCCTCACACGTGGAACTATTCTCCCCCCTTTTCTTGGGATATTGTGTCACCCACTCAGAACTTTCTCACTGAAACGTTTCCGATTCGAAAGGAAACAGGAGCCTTAGTGACAGAAAGAACACATGGATTGTTGCGTCCCTTGACGCTTTGGAGTAATAAGGTGTAGTTGAGAATGGTTTAAGCTATGAAACAAAATGAAATCTTGTGCTAAATGTCAGTAAGAGCCACAAATACCCTGATGTTCAGCATTTTTGACTGCAAAGTACAAAATCTACCTGAAATATTATTGTCTGGAAAATACATTTCTGTCTTTGATTGTTGGCAGTAGTACAGTAAAAGGTGCGTTCCCATACCGGGAGTCGAACGCGGGCCGCCTGGGTGAAAACCAGGAATCCTAACCGCTAGACCATATGGGAATGGATAGCTACACACTGAGGTATCTATTGAAAAAAATCAGCTCGGGGGCTTGCACAAGAAACGTCTGCAGATTGGCACGTGCATCTTGCCTCGTTAGCGCAGTAGGTAGCGCGTCAGTCTCATAATCTGAAGGTCGTGAGTTCGATCCTCACACGGGGCAGCAGGCTCCTCTTTTCCGAAGAGATTTTGTCAAAATCTTAGAACTTTCCCTTTCAGTTCTAACACGTTTCTGATAAGTAAGGATTTGTGAACCCAAATGACAGATGGGACACATGGGTTGCTGTTTCTCTTGACCCGTTTGCTGTATAAAGAGGCAGATGAGAGTGATTTGAGCTGTTTGACAGCTAAGCGCAAAATCTACCTGAAATACTTTTGTCTGAAAAACACCCGTCAGTAGCGAGCGCGTCAGTCTCATATTCTGAAGTTCGTGAGTTCGATCCTCACACGGGGAAGCGGTCTCCTCTTTTCTGAAGAGATTCTGTCACCAAATTAGAACTTTCCCTTTCAGATTTAAAATGTTTCTGATAAGTAAGAATTTGCGAACCCAAATGACAGACAGGACACATGGGTTGTTGATTCTCTTGACACGTTTGCTCTAAAAGGGGCTAGTTGAGATTGATTTGAGCTATGAAACCAAATTAAATCTTGTGCCAAAGTTCATCACAACGAACGGACCAAAAGATGGCGTTCAGAATTTTCGACAGCTTAACGCAAATTCTACCTGAAATACTTTTGTCTGAAAAACACCTTTGTCTTTGAATGTTGGTGGCAGTACAGAAAAGTACATTCCCATACCGGGAGTTGAACCCGGGTCGCCTGGGTGAGAACCAGGAATCCTAACCGCTAGACCATATGGGAAAAGATGTGCTGTCTTATCAGTGACAATCTGAAAAAAAATAAGTTTTCTACTTGGCACAAGCAACTTCTGCAGTTCTATTTGCGCAGCTTGCCTCGTTAACACAGTTGTAAGCAAATCAGTCTCATAAGCTGAAAGATGAACGTTCGATTGTTAGACGGGGTACTGGTCCCTCGTTTTCTCAATCGATTCTGTCTCCATCTTGGCTACAGGGCCACAGATTTTTCCGATTCAGTACCAAAACATAACCAATTTAGTTCCTAAACTGTTTCCACGTACAAGGCACGGGGCGGCTTTCGAATGTGTGTACTAGTTCCAAAGGAGTGTCACTCCCATAGCAGGAAGTAAACCAGTCGACCAGGGATACTAGGTCCTATCCACTTTTCCACGTGGGACAAGTTATACACTAAGCAGCAAGATAAATTAAAAAAAAAAAAAAAAAAAAAGAAGTTTTTGCTTTGATTAAATAGCTTTTACATCACAAAAGAAAAAAGTTGCCACATGAGCATGGTACTTAGCACGTCAGTTGGTAATCTGAAGTTCATGAGGTTTTTTCCTCACACGTGGAACTATTCTCCCCCCTTTTCTTGGGATATTGTGTCACCCACTCAGAACTTTCTCACTGAAACGTTTCCGATTCGAAAGGAAACAGGAGCCTTAGTGACAGAAAGAACACATGGATTGTTGCGTCCCTTGACGCTTTGGAGTAATAAGGTGTAGTTGAGAATGGTTTAAGCTATGAAACAAAATGAAATCTTGTGCTAAATGTCAGTAAGAGCCACAAATACCCTGATGTTCAGCATTTTTGACTGCAAAGTACAAAATCTACCTGAAATATTATTGTCTGGAAAATACATTTCTGTCTTTGATTGTTGGCAGTAGTACAGTAAAAGGTGCGTTCCCATACCGGGAGTCGAACGCGGGCCGCCTGGGTGAAAACCAGGAATCCTAACCGCTAGACCATATGGGAATGGATAGCTACACACTGAGGTATCTATTGAAAAAAATCAGCTCGGGGGCTTGCACAAGAAACGTCTGCAGATTGGCACGTGCATCTTGCCTCGTTAGCGCAGTAGGTAGCGCGTCAGTCTCATAATCTGAAGGTCGTGAGTTCGATCCTCACACGGGGCAGCAGGCTCCTCTTTTCGGAAGAGATTTTGTCAAAATCTTAGAACTTTCCCTTTCAGTTCTAACACGTTTCTGATAAGTAAGGATTTGTGAACCCAAATGACAGATGGGACACATGGGTTGCTGTTTCTCTTGACCCGTTTGCTGTATAAAGAGGCAGATGAGAGTGATTTGAGCTGTTTGACAGCTAAGCGCAAAATCTACCTGAAATACTTTTGTCTGAAAAACACCCGTCAGTAGCGAGCGCGTCAGTCTCATATTCTGAAGTTCGTGAGTTCGATCCTCACACGGGGAAGCGGTCTCCTCTTTTCTGAAGAGATTCTGTCACCAAATTAGAACTTTCCCTTTCAGATTTAAAATGTTTCTGATAAGTAAGAATTTGCGAACCCAAATGACAGACAGGACACATGGGTTGTTGATTCTCTTGACACGTTTGCTCTAAAAGGGGCTAGTTGAGATTGATTTGAGCTATGAAACCAAATTAAATCTTGTGCCAAAGTTCATCACAACGAACGGACCAAAAGATGGCGTTCAGAATTTTCGACAGCTTAACGCAAATTCTACCTGAAATACTTTTGTCTGAAAAACACCTTTGTCTTTGAATGTTGGTGGCAGTACAGTAAAAGGTGCGTTCCCATACCGGGAGTTGAACCCGGCCCGCCTGGGTGAGAACCAGGAATCCTAACCGCTAGACCATATGGGAAAAGATGTGCTGTCTTATCAGTGACAATCTGAAAAAAAATAAGTTTTCTACTTGGCACAAGCAACTTCTGCAGTTCTATTTGCGCAGCTTGCCTCGTTAACACAGTTGTAAGCAAATCATTCTCATAAGCTGAAAGATGAACGTTCGATTCTTAGACGGGGTACTGGTCCCTCGTTTTCTCAATCGATTCTGTCTCCATCTTGGCTACAGGGCCACAGATTTTTCCGATTCAGTACCAAAACATAACCAATTTAGTTCCTAAACTGTTTCCACGTACAAGGCATGGGGCAGCTTTTGAATGTGTGTACTAGTTCCAAAGGAGTGTCACTCCCATAGCAGGAAGTAAACCAGTCGACCAGGGATACTAGGTCCTATCCACTTTTCCACGTGGGACAAGTTATACACTAAGCAGCAAGATAAATTAAAAAAAAAAAAAAAAAAAAAGAAGTTTTTGCTTTGATTAAATAGCTTTTACATCACAAAAGAAAAAAGTTGCCACATGAGCATGGTACTTAGCACGTCAGTTGGTAATCTGAAGTTCATGAGGTTTTTTCCTCACACGTGGAACTATTCTCCCCCCTTTTCTTGGGATATTGTGTCACCCACTCAGAACTTTCTCACTGAAACGTTTCCGATTCGAAAGGAAACAGGAGCCTTAGTGACAGAAAGAACACATGGATTGTTGCGTCCCTTGACGCTTTGGAGTAATAAGGTGTAGTTGAGAATGGTTTAAGCTATGAAACAAAATGAAATCTTGTGCTAAATGTCAGTAAGAGCCACAAATACCCTGATGTTCAGCATTTTTGACTGCAAAGTACAAAATCTACCTGAAATATTATTGTCTGGAAAATACATTTCTGTCTTTGATTGTTGGCAGTAGTACAGTAAAAGGTGCGTTCCCATACCGGGAGTCGAACGCGGGCCGCCTGGGTGAAAACCAGGAATCCTAACCGCTAGACCATATGGGAATGGATAGCTACACACTGAGGTATCTATTGAAAAAAATCAGCTCGGGGGCTTGCACAAGAAACGTCTGCAGATTGGCACGTGCATCTTACCTCGTTAGCGCAGTAGGTAGCGCGTCAGTCTCATAATCTGAAGGTCGTGAGTTCGATCCTCACACGGGGCAGCAGGCTCCTCTTTTCGGAAGAGATTTTGTCAAAATCTTAGAACTTTCCCTTTCAGTTCTAACACGTTTCTGATAAGTAAGGATTTGTGAACCCAAATGACAGATGGGACACATGGGTTGCTGTTTCTCTTGACCCGTTTGCTGTATAAAGAGGCAGATGAGAGTGATTTGAGCTGTTTGACAGCTAAGCGCAAAATCTACCTGAAATACTTTTGTCTGAAAAACACCCGTCAGTAGCGAGCGCGTCAGTCTCATATTCTGAAGTTCGTGAGTTCGATCCTCACACGGGGAAGCGGTCTCCTCTTTTCTGAAGAGATTCTGTCACCAAATTAGAACTTTCCCTTTCAGATTTAAAATGTTTCTGATAAGTAAGAATTTGCGAACCCAAATGACAGACAGGACACATGGGTTGTTGATTCTCTTGACACGTTTGCTCTAAAAGGGGCTAGTTGAGATTGATTTGAGCTATGAAACCAAATTAAATCTTGTGCCAAAGTTCATCACAACGAACGGACCAAAAGATGGCGTTCAGAATTTTCGACAGCTTAACGCAAATTCTACCTGAAATACTTTTGTCTGAAAAACACCTTTGTCTTTGAATGTTGGTGGCAGTACAGAAAAGTACATTCCCATACCGGGAGTTGAACCCGGGTCGCCTGGGTGAGAACCAGGAATCCTAACCGCTAGACCATATGGGAAAAGATGTGCTGTCTTATCAGTGACAATCTGAAAAAAAATAAGTTTTCTACTTGGCACAAGCAACTTCTGCAGTTCTATTTGCGCAGCTTGCCTCGTTAACACAGTTGTAAGCAAATCAGTCTCATAAGCTGAAAGATGAACGTTCGATTGTTAGACGGGGTACTGGTCCCTCGTTTTCTCAATCGATTCTGTCTCCATCTTGGCTACAGGGCCACAGATTTTTCCGATTCAGTACCAAAACATAACCAATTTAGTTCCTAAACTGTTTCCACGTACAAGGCACGGGGCAGCTTTCGAATGTGTGTACTAGTTCCAAAGGAGTGTCACTCCCATAGCAGGAAGTAAACCAGTCGACCAGGGATACTAGGTCCTATCCACTTTTCCACGTGGGACAAGTTATACACTAAGCAGCAAGATAAATTAAAAAAAAAAAAAAAAAGAAGTTTTTGCTTTGATTAAATAGCTTTTACATCACAAAAGAAAAAAGTTGCCACATGAGCATGGTACTTAGCACGTCAGTTGGTAATCTGAAGTTCATGAGGTTTTTTCCTCACACGTGGAACTATTCTCCCCCCTTTTCTTGGGATATTGTGTCACCCACTCAGAACTTTCTCAATGAAACGTTTCCGATTCGAAAGGAAACAGGAGCCTTAGTGACAGAAAGAACACATGGATTGTTGCGTCCCTTGACGCTTTGGAGTAATAAGGTGTAGTTGAGAATGGTTTAAGCTATGAAACAAAATGAAATCTTGTGCTAAAGGTCAGTAAGAGCCACAAATACCCTGATGTTCAGCATTTTTGACTGCAAAGTAATAAATCTACCTGAAATATTATTGTCTGGAAAATACATTTCTGTCTTTGATTGTTGGCAGTAGTACAGTAAAAGGTGCGTTCCCATACCGGGAGTTGAACCCGGCCCGCCTGGGTGAGAACCAGGAATCCTAACCGCTAGACCATATGGGAAAAGATGTGCTGTCTTATCAGTGACAATCTGAAAAAAAATAAGTTTTCTACTTGGCACAAGCAACTTCTGCAGTTCTATTTGCGCAGCTTGCCTCGTTAACACAGTTGTAAGCAAATCAGTCTCATAAGCTGAAAGATGAACGTTCGATTCTTAGACGGGGTACTGGTCCCTCGTTTTCTCAATCGATTCTGTCTCCATCTTGGCTACAGGGCCACAGATTTTTCCGATTCAGTACCAAAACATAACCAATTTAGTTCCTAAACTGTTTCCACGTACAAGGCACGGGGCGGCTTTCGAATGTGTGTACTAGTTCCAAAGGAGTGTCACTCCCATAGCAGGAAGTAAACCAGTCGACCAGGGATACTAGGTCCTATCCACTTTTCCACGTGGGACAAGTTATACACTAAGCAGCAAGATAAATTAAAAAAAAAAAAAAAAAAAAAGAAGTTTTTGCTTTGATTAAATAGCTTTTACATCACAAAAGAAAAAAGTTGCCACATGAGCATGGTACTTAGCACGTCAGTTGGTAATCTGAAGTTCATGAGGTTTTTTCCTCACACGTGGAACTATTCTCCCCCCTTTTCTTGGGATATTGTGTCACCCACTCAGAACTTTCTCACTGAAACGTTTCCGATTCGAAAGGAAACAGGAGCCTTAGTGACAGAAAGAACACATGGATTGTTGCGTCCCTTGACGCTTTGGAGTAATAAGGTGTAGTTGAGAATGGTTTAAGCTATGAAACAAAATGAAATCTTGTGCTAAATGTCAGTAAGAGCCACAAATACCCTGATGTTCAGCATTTTTGACTGCAAAGTACAAAATCTACCTGAAATATTATTGTCTGGAAAATACATTTCTGTCTTTGATTGTTGGCAGTAGTACAGTAAAAGGTCCGTTCCCATACCGGGAGTCGAACGCGGGCCGCCTGGGTGAAAACCAGGAATCCTAACCGCTAGACCATATGGGAATGGATAGCTACACACTGAGGTATCTATTGAAAAAAATCAGCTCGGGGGCTTGCACAAGAAACGTCTGCAGATTCGCACGTGCATCTTGCCTCGTTAGCGCAGTAGGTAGCGCGTCAGTCTCATAATCTGAAGGTCGTGAGTTCGATCCTCACACGGGGCAGCAGGCTCCTCTTTTCGGAAGAGATTTTGTCAAAATCTTAGAACTTTCCCTTTCAGTTCTAACACGTTTCTGATAAGTAAGGATTTGTGAACCCAAATGACAGATGGGACACATGGGTTGCTGTTTCTCTTGACCCGTTTGCTGTATAAAGAGGCAGATGAGAGTGATTTGAGCTGTTTGACAGCTAAGCGCAAAATCTACCTGAAATACTTTTGTCTGAAAAACACCCGTCAGTAGCGAGCGCGTCAGTCTCATATTCTGAAGTTCGTGAGTTCGATCCTCACACGGGGAAGCGGTCTCCTCTTTTCTGAAGAGATTCTGTCACCAAATTAGAACTTTCCCTTTCAGATTTAAAATGTTTCTGATAAGTAAGAATTTGCGAACCCAAATGACAGACAGGACACATGGGTTGTTGATTCTCTTGACACGTTTGCTCTAAAAGGGGCTAGTTGAGATTGATTTGAGCTATGAAACCAAATTAAATCTTGTGCCAAAGTTCATCACAACGAACGGACCAAAAGATGGCGTTCAGAATTTTCGACAGCTTAACGCAAATTCTACCTGAAATACTTTTGTCTGAAAAACACCTTTGTCTTTGAATGTTGGTGGCAGTACAGTAAAAGGTGCGTTCCCATACCGGGAGTTGAACCCGGCCCGCCTGGGTGAGAACCAGGAATCCTAACCGCTAGACCATATGGGAAAAGATGTGCTGTCTTATCAGTGACAATCTGAAAAAAAATAAGTTTTCTACTTGGCACAAGCAACTTCTGCAGTTCTATTTGCGCAGCTTGCCTCGTTAACACAGTTGTAAGCAAATCATTCTCATAAGCTGAAAGATGAACGTTCGATTCTTAGACGGGGTACTGGTCCCTCGTTTTCTCAATCGATTCTGTCTCCATCTTGGCTACAGGGCCACAGATTTTTCCGATTCAGTACCAAAACATAACCAATTTAGTTCCTAAACTGTTTCCACGTACAAGGCATGGGGCAGCTTTTGAATGTGTGTACTAGTTCCAAAGGAGTGTCACTCCCATAGCAGGAAGTAAACCAGTCGACCAGGGATACTAGGTCCTATCCACTTTTCCACGTGGGACAAGTTATACACTAAGCAGCAAGATAAATTAAAAAAAAAAAAAAAAAAAAAGAAGTTTTTGCTTTGATTAAATAGCTTTTACATCACAAAAGAAAAAAGTTGCCACATGAGCATGGTACTTAGCACGTCAGTTGGTAATCTGAAGTTCATGAGGTTTTTTCCTCACACGTGGAACTATTCTCCCCCCTTTTCTTGGGATATTGTGTCACCCACTCAGAACTTTCTCACTGAAACGTTTCCGATTCGAAAGGAAACAGGAGCCTTAGTGACAGAAAGAACACATGGATTGTTGCGTCCCTTGACGCTTTGGAGTAATAAGGTGTAGTTGAGAATGGTTTAAGCTATGAAACAAAATGAAATCTTGTGCTAAATGTCAGTAAGAGCCACAAATACCCTGATGTTCAGCATTTTTGACTGCAAAGTACAAAATCTACCTGAAATATTATTGTCTGGAAAATACATTTCTGTCTTTGATTGTTGGCAGTAGTACAGTAAAAGGTCCGTTCCCATACCGGGAGTCGAACGCGGGCCGCCTGGGTGAAAACCAGGAATCCTAACCGCTAGACCATATGGGAATGGATAGCTACACACTGAGGTATCTATTGAAAAAAATCAGCTCGGGGGCTTGCACAAGAAACGTCTGCAGATTGGCACGTGCATCTTGCCTCGTTAGCGCAGTAGGTAGCGCGTCAGTCTCATAATCTGAAGGTCGTGAGTTCGATCCTCACACGGGGCAGCAGGCTCCTCTTTTCGGAAGAGATTTTGTCAAAATCTTAGAACTTTCCCTTTCAGTTCTAACACGTTTCTGATAAGTAAGGATTTGTGAACCCAAATGACAGATGGGACACATGGGTTGCTGTTTCTCTTGACCCGTTTGCTGTATAAAGAGGCAGATGAGAGTGATTTGAGCTGTTTGACAGCTAAGCGCAAAATCTACCTGAAATACTTTTGTCTGAAAAACACCCGTCAGTAGCGAGCGCGTCAGTCTCATATTCTGAAGTTCGTGAGTTCAATCCTCACACGGGGAAGCGGTCTCCTCTTTTCTGAAGAGATTCTGTCACCAAATTAGAACTTTCCCTTTCAGATTTAAAATGTTTCTGATAAGTAAGAATTTGCGAACCCAAATGACAGACAGGACACATGGGTTGTTGATTCTCTTGACACGTTTGCTCTAAAAGGGGCTAGTTGAGATTGATTTGAGCTATGAAACCAAATTAAATCTTGTGCCAAAGTTCATCACAACGAACGGACCAAAAGATGGCGTTCAGAATTTTCGACAGCTTAACGCAAATTCTACCTGAAATACTTTTGTCTGAAAAACACCTTTGTCTTTGAATGTTGGTGGCAGTACAGAAAAGTACATTCCCATACCGGGAGTTGAACCCGGGTCGCCTGGGTGAGAACCAGGAATCCTAACCGCTAGACCATATGGGAAAAGATGTGCTGTCTTATCAGTGACAATCTGAAAAAAAATAAGTTTTCTACTTGGCACAAGCAACTTCTGCAGTTCTATTTGCGCAGCTTGCCTCGTTAACACAGTTGTAAGCAAATCAGTCTCATAAGCTGAAAGATGAACGTTCGATTCTTAGACGGGGTACTGGTCCCTCGTTTTCTCAATCGATTCTGTCTCCATCTTGGCTACAGGGCCACAGATTTTTCCGATTCAGTACCAAAACATAACCAATTTAGTTCCTAAACTGTTTCCACGTACAAGGCATGGGGCGGCTTTTGAATGTGTGTACTAGTTCCAAAGGAGTGTCACTCCCATAGCAGGAAGTAAACCAGTCGACCAGGGATACTAGGTCCTATCCACTTTTCCACGTGGGACAAGTTATACACTAAGCAGCAAGATAAATTAAAAAAAAAAAAAAAAAAAAAGAAGTTTTTGCTTTGATTAAATAGCTTTTACATCACAAAAGAAAAAAGTTGCCACATGAGCATGGTACTTAGCACGTCAGTTGGTAATCTGAAGTTCATGAGGTTTTTTCCTCACACGTGGAACTATTCTCCCCCCTTTTCTTGGGATATTGTGTCACCCACTCAGAACTTTCTCACTGAAACGTTTCCGATTCGAAAGGAAACAGGAGCCTTAGTGACAGAAAGAACACATGGATTGTTGCGTCCCTTGACGCTTTGGAGTAATAAGGTGTAGTTGAGAATGGTTTAAGCTATGAAACAAAATGAAATCTTGTGCTAAATGTCAGTAAGAGCCACAAATACCCTGATGTTCAGCATTTTTGACTGCAAAGTACAAAATCTACCTGAAATATTATTGTCTGGAAAATACATTTCTGTCTTTGATTGTTGGCAGTAGTACAGTAAAAGGTCCGTTCCCATACCGGGAGTCGAACGCGGGCCGCCTGGGTGAAAACCAGGAATCCTAACCGCTAGACCATACGGGAATGGATAGCTACACACTGAGGTATCTATTGAAAAAAATCAGCTCGGGGGCTTGCACAAGAAACGTCTGCAGATTGGCACGTGCATCTTGCCTCGTTAGCGCAGTAGGTAGCGCGTCAGTCTCATAATCTGAAGGTCGTGAGTTCGATCCTCACACGGGGCAGCAGGCTCCTCTTTTCGGAAGAGATTTTGTCAAAATCTTAGAACTTTCCCTTTCAGTTCTAACACGTTTCTGATAAGTAAGGATTTGTGAACCCAAATGACAGATGGGACACATGGGTTGCTGTTTCTCTTGACCCGTTTGCTGTATAAAGAGGCAGATGAGAGTGATTTGAGCTGTTTGACAGCTAAGCGCAAAATCTACCTGAAATACTTTTGTCTGAAAAACACCCGTCAGTAGCGAGCGCGTCAGTCTCATATTCTGAAGTTCGTGAGTTCGATCCTCACACGGGGAAGCGGTCTCCTCTTTTCTGAAGAGATTCTGTCACCAAATTAGAACTTTCCCTTTCAGATTTAAAATGTTTCTGATAAGTAAGAATTTGCGAACCCAAATGACAGACAGGACACATGGGTTGTTGATTCTCTTGACACGTTTGCTCTAAAAGGGGCTAGTTGAGATTGATTTGAGCTATGAAACCAAATTAAATCTTGTGCCAAAGTTCATCACAACGAACGGACCAAAAGATGGCGTTCAGAATTTTCGACAGCTTAACGCAAATTCTACCTGAAATACTTTTGTCTGAAAAACACCTTTGTCTTTGAATGTTGGTGGCAGTACAGTAAAAGGTGGTTGGTGGCAGTACAGAAAAGTACATTCCCATACCGGGAGTTGAACCCGGGTCGCCTGGGTGAGAACCAGGAATCCTAACCGCTAGACCATATGGGAAAAGATGTGCTGTCTTATCAGTGACAATCTGAAAAAAAATAAGTTTTCTACTTGGCACAAGCAACTTCTGCAGTTCTATTTGCGCAGCTTGCCTCGTTAACACAGTTGTAAGCAAATCAGTCTCATAAGCTGAAAGATGAACGTTCGATTGTTAGACGGGGTACTGGTCCCTCGTTTTCTCAATCGATTCTGTCTCCATCTTGGCTACAGGGCCACAGATTTTTCCGATTCAGTACCAAAACATAACCAATTTAGTTCCTAAACTGTTTCCACGTACAAGGCACGGAGCGGCTTTCGAATGTGTGTACTAGTTCCAAAGGAGTGTCACTCCCATAGCAGGAAGTAAACCAGTCGACCAGGGATACTAGGTCCTATCCACTTTTCCACGTGGGACAAGTTATACACTAAGCAGCAAGATAAATTAAAAAAAAAAAAAAAAAAAAAGAAGTTTTTGCTTTGATTAAATAGCTTTTACATCACAAAAGAAAAAAGTTGCCACATGAGCATGGTACTTAGCACGTCAGTTGGTAATCTGAAGTTCATGAGGTTTTTTCCTCACACGTGGAACTATTCTCCCCCCTTTTCTTGGGATATTGTGTCACCCACTCAGAACTTTCTCACTGAAACGTTTCCGATTCGAAAGGAAACAGGAGCCTTAGTGACAGAAAGAACACATGGATTGTTGCGTCCCTTGACGCTTTGGAGTAATAAGGTGTAGTTGAGAATGGTTTAAGCTATGAAACAAAATGAAATCTTGTGCTAAATGTCAGTAAGAGCCACAAATACCCTGATGTTCAGCATTTTTGACTGCAAAGTACAAAATCTACCTGAAATATTATTGTCTGGAAAATACATTTCTGTCTTTGATTGTTGGCAGTAGTACAGTAAAAGGTGCGTTCCCATACCGGGAGTCGAACGCGGGCCGCCTGGGTGAAAACCAGGAATCCTAACCGCTAGACCATATGGGAATGGATAGCTACACACTGAGGTATCTATTGAAAAAAATCAGCTCGGGAGCTTGCACAAGAAACGTCTGCAGATTGGCACGTGCATCTTGCCTCGTTAGCGCAGTAGGTAGCGCGTCAGTCTCATAATCTGAAGGTCGTGAGTTCGATCCTCACACGGGGCAGCAGGCTCCTCTTTTCGGAAGAGATTTTGTCAAAATCTTAGAACTTTCCCTTTCAGTTCTAACACGTTTCTGATAAGTAAGGATTTGTGAACCCAAATGACAGATGGGACACATGGGTTGCTGTTTCTCTTGACCCGTTTGCTGTATAAAGAGGCAGATGAGAGTGATTTGAGCTGTTTGACAGCTAAGCGCAAAATCTACCTGAAATACTTTTGTCTGAAAAACACCCGTCAGTAGCGAGCGCGTCAGTCTCATATTCTGAAGTTCGTGAGTTCGATCCTCACACGGGGAAGCGGTCTCCTCTTTTCTGAAGAGATTCTGTCACCAAATTAGAACTTTCCCTTTCAGATTTAAAATGTTTCTGATAAGTAAGAATTTGCGAACCCAAATGACAGACAGGACACATGGGTTGTTGATTCTCTTGACACGTTTGCTCTAAAAGGGGCTAGTTGAGATTGATTTGAGCTATGAAACCAAATTAAATCTTGTGCCAAAGTTCATCACAACGAACGGACCAAAAGATGGCGTTCAGAATTTTCGACAGCTTAACGCAAATTCTACCTGAAATACTTTTGTCTGAAAAACACCTTTGTCTTTGAATGTTGGTGGCAGTACAGTAAAAGGTGCGTTCCCATACCGGGAGTTGAACCCGGCCCGCCTGGGTGAGAACCAGGAATCCTAACCGCTAGACCATATGGGAAAAGATGTGCTGTCTTATCAGTGACAATCTGAAAAAAAATAAGTTTTCTACTTGGCACAAGCAACTTCTGCAGTTCTATTTGCGCAGCTTGCCTCGTTAACACAGTTGTAAGCAAATCATTCTCATAAGCTGAAAGATGAACGTTCGATTCTTAGACGGGGTACTGGTCCCTCGTTTTCTCAATCGATTCTGTCTCCATCTTGGCTACAGGGCCACAGATTTTTCCGATTCAGTACCAAAACATAACCAATTTAGTTCCTAAACTGTTTCCACGTACAAGGCATGGGGCAGCTTTTGAATGTGTGTACTAGTTCCAAAGGAGTGTCACTCCCATAGCAGGAAGTAAACCAGTCGACCAGGGATACTAGGTCCTATCCACTTTTCCACGTGGGACAAGTTATACACTAAGCAGCAAGATAAATTAAAAAAAAAAAAAAAAAAAAAGAAGTTTTTGCTTTGATTAAATAGCTTTTACATCACAAAAGAAAAAAGTTGCCACATGAGCATGGTACTTAGCACGTCAGTTGGTAATCTGAAGTTCATGAGGTTTTTTCCTCACACGTGGAACTATTCTCCCCCCTTTTCTTGGGATATTGTGTCACCCACTCAGAACTTTCTCACTGAAACGTTTCCGATTCGAAAGGAAACAGGAGCCTTAGTGACAGAAAGAACACATGGATTGTTGCGTCCCTTGACGCTTTGGAGTAATAAGGTGTAGTTGAGAATGGTTTAAGCTATGAAACAAAATGAAATCTTGTGCTAAATGTCAGTAAGAGCCACAAATACCCTGATGTTCAGCATTTTTGACTGCAAAGTACAAAATCTACCTGAAATATTATTGTCTGGAAAATACATTTCTGTCTTTGATTGTTGGCAGTAGTACAGTAAAAGGTCCGTTCCCATACCGGGAGTCGAACGCGGGCCGCCTGGGTGAAAACCAGGAATCCTAACCGCTAGACCATATGGGAATGGATAGCTACACACTGAGGTATCTATTGAAAAAAATCAGCTCGGGGGCTTGCACAAGAAACGTCTGCAGATTGGCACGTGCATCTTGCCTCGTTAGCGCAGTAGGTAGCGCGTCAGTCTCATAATCTGAAGGTCGTGAGTTCGATCCTCACACGGGGCAGCAGGCTCCTCTTTTCGGAAGAGATTTTGTCAAAATCTTAGAACTTTCCCTTTCAGTTCTAACACGTTTCTGATAAGTAAGGATTTGTGAACCCAAATGACAGATGGGACACATGGGTTGCTGTTTCTCTTGACCCGTTTGCTGTATAAAGAGGCAGATGAGAGTGATTTGAGCTGTTTGACAGCTAAGCGCAAAATCTACCTGAAATACTTTTGTCTGAAAAACACCCGTCAGTAGCGAGCGCGTCAGTCTCATATTCTGAAGTTCGTGAGTTCGATCCTCACACGGGGAAGCGGTCTCCTCTTTTCTGAAGAGATTCTGTCACCAAATTAGAACTTTCCCTTTCAGATTTAAAATGTTTCTGATAAGTAAGAATTTGCGAACCCAAATGACAGACAGGACACATGGGTTGTTGATTCTCTTGACACGTTTGCTCTAAAAGGGGCTAGTTGAGATTGATTTGAGCTATGAAACCAAATTAAATCTTGTGCCAAAGTTCATCACAACGAACGGACCAAAAGATGGCGTTCAGAATTTTCGACAGCTTAACGCAAATTCTACCTGAAATACTTTTGTCTGAAAAACACCTTTGTCTTTGAATGTTGGTGGCAGTACAGTAAAAGGTGGTTGGTGGCAGTACAGAAAAGTACATTCCCATACCGGGAGTTGAACCCGGGTCGCCTGGGTGAGAACCAGGAATCCTAACCGCTAGACCATATGGGAAAAGATGTGCTGTCTTATCAGTGACAATCTGAAAAAAAATAAGTTTTCTACTTGGCACAAGCAACTTCTGCAGTTCTATTTGCGCAGCTTGCCTCGTTAACACAGTTGTAAGCAAATCAGTCTCATAAGCTGAAAGATGAACGTTCGATTGTTAGACGGGGTACTGGTCCCTCGTTTTCTCAATCGATTCTGTCTCCATCTTGGCTACAGGGCCACAGATTTTTCCGATTCAGTACCAAAACATAACCAATTTAGTTCCTAAACTGTTTCCACGTACAAGGCACGGAGCGGCTTTCGAATGTGTGTACTAGTTCCAAAGGAGTGTCACTCCCATAGCAGGAAGTAAACCAGTCGACCAGGGATACTAGGTCCTATCCACTTTTCCACGTGGGACAAGTTATACACTAAGCAGCAAGATAAATTAAAAAAAAAAAAAAAAAAAAAGAAGTTTTTGCTTTGATTAAATAGCTTTTACATCACAAAAGAAAAAAGTTGCCACATGAGCATGGTACTTAGCACGTCAGTTGGTAATCTGAAGTTCATGAGGTTTTTTCCTCACACGTGGAACTATTCTCCCCCCTTTTCTTGGGATATTGTGTCACCCACTCAGAACTTTCTCACTGAAACGTTTCCGATTCGAAAGGAAACAGGAGCCTTAGTGACAGAAAGAACACATGGATTGTTGCGTCCCTTGACGCTTTGGAGTAATAAGGTGTAGTTGAGAATGGTTTAAGCTATGAAACAAAATGAAATCTTGTGCTAAATGTCAGTAAGAGCCACAAATACCCTGATGTTCAGCATTTTTGACTGCAAAGTACAAAATCTACCTGAAATATTATTGTCTGGAAAATACATTTCTGTCTTTGATTGTTGGCAGTAGTACAGTAAAAGGTGCGTTCCCATACCGGGAGTCGAACGCGGGCCGCCTGGGTGAAAACCAGGAATCCTAACCGCTAGACCATATGGGAATGGATAGCTACACACTGAGGTATCTATTGAAAAAAATCAGCTCGGGGGCTTGCACAAGAAACGTCTGCAGATTGGCACGTGCATCTTGCCTCGTTAGCGCAGTAGGTAGCGCGTCAGTCTCATAATCTGAAGGTCGTGAGTTCGATCCTCACACGGGGCAGCAGGCTCCTCTTTTCGAAAGAGATTTTGTCAAAATCTTAGAACTTTCCCTTTCAGTTCTAACACGTTTCTGATAAGTAAGGATTTGTGAACCCAAATGACAGATGGGACACATGGGTTGCTGTTTCTCTTGACCCGTTTGCTGTATAAAGAGGCAGATGAGAGTGATTTGAGCTGTTTGACAGCTAAGCGCAAAATCTACCTGAAATACTTTTGTCTGAAAAACACCCGTCAGTAGCGAGCGCGTCAGTCTCATATTCTGAAGTTCGTGAGTTCGATCCTCACACGGGGAAGCGGTCTCCTCTTTTCTGAGGAGATTCTGTCACCAAATTAGAACTTTCCCTTTCAGATTTAAAATGTTTCTGATAAGTAAGAATTTGCGAACCCAAATGACAGACAGGACACATGGGTTGTTGATTCTCTTGACACGTTTGCTCTAAAAGGGGCTAGTTGAGATTGATTTGAGCTATGAAACCAAATTAAATCTTGTGCCAAAGTTCATCACAACGAACGGACCAAAAGATGGCGTTCAGAATTTTCGACAGCTTAACGCAAATTCTACCTGAAATACTTTTGTCTGAAAAACACCTTTGTCTTTGAATGTTGGTGGCAGTACAGTAAAAGGTGCGTTCCCATACCGGGAGTTGAACCCGGCCCGCCTGGGTGAGAACCAGGAATCCTAACCGCTAGACCATATGGGAAAAGATGTGCTGTCTTATCAGTGACAATCTGAAAAAAAATAAGTTTTCTACTTGGCACAAGCAACTTCTGCAGTTCTATTTGCGCAGCTTGCCTCGTTAACACAGTTGTAAGCAAATCATTCTCATAAGCTGAAAGATGAACGTTCGATTCTTAGACGGGGTACTGGTCCCTCGTTTTCTCAATCGATTCTGTCTCCATCTTGGCTACAGGGCCACAGATTTTTCCGATTCAGTACCAAAACATAACCAATTTAGTTCCTAAACTGTTTCCACGTACAAGGCATGGGGCAGCTTTTGAATGTGTGTACTAGTTCCAAAGGAGTGTCACTCCCATAGCAGGAAGTAAACCAGTCGACCAGGGATACTAGGTCCTATCCACTTTTCCACGTGGGACAAGTTATACACTAAGCAGCAAGATAAATTAAAAAAAAAAAAAAAAAAAAAGAAGTTTTTGCTTTGATTAAATAGCTTTTACATCACAAAAGAAAAAAGTTGCCACATGAGCATGGTACTTAGCACGTCAGTTGGTAATCTGAAGTTCATGAGGTTTTTTCCTCACACGTGGAACTATTCTCCCCCCTTTTCTTGGGATATTGTGTCACCCACTCAGAACTTTCTCACTGAAACGTTTCCGATTCGAAAGGAAACAGGAGCCTTAGTGACAGAAAGAACACATGGATTGTTGCGTCCCTTGACGCTTTGGAGTAATAAGGTGTAGTTGAGAATGGTTTAAGCTATGAAACAAAATGAAATCTTGTGCTAAATGTCAGTAAGAGCCACAAATACCCTGATGTTCAGCATTTTTGACTGCAAAGTACAAAATCTACCTGAAATATTATTGTCTGGAAAATACATTTCTGTCTTTGATTGTTGGCAGTAGTACAGTAAAAGGTCCGTTCCCATACCAGGAGTCGAACGCGGGCCGCCTGGGTGAAAACCAGGAATCCTAACCGCTAGACCATATGGGAATGGATAGCTACACACTGAGGTATCTATTGAAAAAAATCAGCTCGGGGGCTTGCACAAGAAACGTCTGCAGATTGGCACGTGCATCTTGCCTCGTTAGCGCAGTAGGTAGCGCGTCAGTCTCATAATCTGAAGGTCGTGAGTTCGATCCTCACACGGGGCAGCAGGCTCCTCTTTTCGGAAGAGATTTTGTCAAAATCTTAGAACTTTCCCTTTCAGTTCTAACACGTTTCTGATAAGTAAGGATTTGTGAACCCAAATGACAGATGGGACACATGGGTTGCTGTTTCTCTTGACCCGTTTGCTGTATAAAGAGGCAGATGAGAGTGATTTGAGCTGTTTGACAGCTAAGCGCAAAATCTACCTGAAATACTTTTGTCTGAAAAACACCCGTCAGTAGCGAGCGCGTCAGTCTCATATTCTGAAGTTCGTGAGTTCGATCCTCACACGGGGAAGCGGTCTCCTCTTTTCTGAAGAGATTCTGTCACCAAATTAGAACTTTCCCTTTCAGATTTAAAATGTTTCTGATAAGTAAGAATTTGCGAACCCAAATGACAGACAGGACACATGGGTTGTTGATTCTCTTGACACGTTTGCTCTAAAAGGGGCTAGTTGAGATTGATTTGAGCTATGAAACCAAATTAAATCTTGTGCCAAAGTTCATCACAACGAACGGACCAAAAGATGGCGTTCAGAATTTTCGACAGCTTAACGCAAATTCTACCTGAAATACTTTTGTCTGAAAAACACCTTTGTCTTTGAATGTTGGTGGCAGTACAGAAAAGTACATTCCCATACCGGGAGTTGAACCCGGGTCGCCTGGGTGAGAACCAGGAATCCTAACCGCTAGACCATATGGGAAAAGATGTGCTGTCTTATCAGTGACAATCTGAAAAAAAATAAGTTTTCTACTTGGCACAAGCAACTTCTGCAGTTCTATTTGCGCAGCTTGCCTCGTTAACACAGTTGTAAGCAAATCAGTCTCATAAGCTGAAAGATGAACGTTCGATTGTTAGACGGGGTACTGGTCCCTCGTTTTCTCAATCGATTCTGTCTCCATCTTGGCTACAGGGCCACAGATTTTTCCGATTCAGTACCAAAACATAACCAATTTAGTTCCTAAACTGTTTCCACGTACAAGGCACGGGGCGGCTTTCGAATGTGTGTACTAGTTCCAAAGGAGTGTCACTCCCATAGCAGGAAGTAAACCAGTCGACCAGGGATACTAGGTCCTATCCACTTTTCCACGTGGGACAAGTTATACACTAAGCAGCAAGATAAATTAAAAAAAAAAAAAAAAAAAAAGAAGTTTTTGCTTTGATTAAATAGCTTTTACATCACAAAAGAAAAAAGTTGCCACATGAGCATGGTACTTAGCACGTCAGTTGGTAATCTGAAGTTCATGAGGTTTTTTCCTCACACGTGGAACTATTCTCCCCCCTTTTCTTGGGATATTGTGTCACCCACTCAGAACTTTCTCACTGAAACGTTTCCGATTCGAAAGGAAACAGGAGCCTTAGTGACAGAAAGAACACATGGATTGTTGCGTCCCTTGACGCTTTGGAGTAATAAGGTGTAGTTGAGAATGGTTTAAGCTATGAAACAAAATGAAATCTTGTGCTAAATGTCAGTAAGAGCCACAAATACCCTGATGTTCAGCATTTTTGACTGCAAAGTACAAAATCTACCTGAAATATTATTGTCTGGAAAATACATTTCTGTCTTTGATTGTTGGCAGTAGTACAGTAAAAGGTGCGTTCCCATACCGGGAGTCGAACGCGGGCCGCCTGGGTGAAAACCAGGAATCCTAACCGCTAGACCATATGGGAATGGATAGCTACACACTGAGGTATCTATTGAAAAAAATCAGCTCGGGGGCTTGCACAAGAAACGTCTGCAGATTGGCACGTGCATCTTGCCTCGTTAGCGCAGTAGGTAGCGCGTCAGTCTCATAATCTGAAGGTCGTGAGTTCGATCCTCACACGGGGCAGCAGGCTCCTCTTTTCCGAAGAGATTTTGTCAAAATCTTAGAACTTTCCCTTTCAGTTCTAACACGTTTCTGATAAGTAAGGATTTGTGAACCCAAATGACAGATGGGACACATGGGTTGCTGTTTCTCTTGACCCGTTTGCTGTATAAAGAGGCAGATGAGAGTGATTTGAGCTGTTTGACAGCTAAGCGCAAAATCTACCTGAAATACTTTTGTCTGAAAAACACCCGTCAGTAGCGAGCGCGTCAGTCTCATATTCTGAAGTTCGTGAGTTCGATCCTCACACGGGGAAGCGGTCTCCTCTTTTCTGAAGAGATTCTGTCACCAAATTAGAACTTTCCCTTTCAGATTTAAAATGTTTCTGATAAGTAAGAATTTGCGAACCCAAATGACAGACAGGACACATGGGTTGTTGATTCTCTTGACACGTTTGCTCTAAAAGGGGCTAGTTGAGATTGATTTGAGCTATGAAACCAAATTAAATCTTGTGCCAAAGTTCATCACAACGAACGGACCAAAAGATGGCGTTCAGAATTTTCGACAGCTTAACGCAAATTCTACCTGAAATACTTTTGTCTGAAAAACACCTTTGTCTTTGAATGTTGGTGGCAGTACAGAAAAGTACATTCCCATAACGGGAGTTGAACCCGGGTCGCCTGGGTGAGAACCAGGAATCCTAACCGCTAGACCATATGGGAAAAGATGTGCTGTCTTATCAGTGACAATCTGAAAAAAAATAAGTTTTCTACTTGGCACAAGCAACTTCTGCAGTTCTATTTGCGCAGCTTGCCTCGTTAACACAGTTGTAAGCAAATCAGTCTCATAAGCTGAAAGATGAACGTTCGATTGTTAGACGGGGTACTGGTCCCTCGTTTTCTCAATCGATTCTGTCTCCATCTTGGCTACAGGGCCACAGATTTTTCCGATTCAGTACCAAAACATAACCAATTTAGTTCCTAAACTGTTTCCACGTACAAGGCACGGGGCGGCTTTCGAATGTGTGTACTAGTTCCAAAGGAGTGTCACTCCCATAGCAGGAAGTAAACCAGTCGACCAGGGATACTAGGTCCTATCCACTTTTCCACGTGGGACAAGTTATACACTAAGCAGCAAGATAAATTTAAAAAAAAAAAAAAAAAAAAAAAAGAAGTTTTTGCTTTGATTAAATAGCTTTTACATCACAAAAGAAAAAAGTTGCCACATGAGCATGGTACTTAGCACGTCAGTTGGTAATCTGAAGTTCATGAGGTTTTTTCCTCACACGTGGAACTATTCTCCCCCCTTTTCTTGGGATATTGTGTCACCCACTCAGAACTTTCTCAATGAAACGTTTCCGATTCGAAAGGAAACAGGAGCCTTAGTGACAGAAAGAACACATGGATTGTTGCGTCCCTTGACGCTTTGGAGTAATAAGGTGTAGTTGAGAATGGTTTAAGCTATGAAACAAAATGAAATCTTGTGCTAAAGGTCAGTAAGAGCCACAAATACCCTGATGTTCAGCATTTTTGACTGCAAAGTAATAAATCTACCTGAAATATTATTGTCTGGAAAATACATTTCTGTCTTTGATTGTTGGCAGTAGTACAGTAAAAGGTGCGTTCCCATACCGGGAGTTGAACCCGGCCTGCCTGGGTGAGAACCAGGAATCCTAACCGCTAGACCATATGGGAAAAGATGTGCTGTCTTATCAGTGACAATCTGAAAAAAAATAAGTTTTCTACTTGGCACAAGCAACTTCTGCAGTTCTATTTGCGCAGCTTGCCTCGTTAACACAGTTGTAAGCAAATCAGTCTCATAAGCTGAAAGATGAACGTTCGATTCTTAGACGGGGTACTGGTCCCTCGTTTTCTCAATCGATTCTGTCTCCATCTTGGCTACAGGGCCACAGATTTTTCCGATTCAGTACCAAAACATAACCAATTTAGTTCCTAAACTGTTTCCACGTACAAGGCATGGGGCAGCTTTTGAATGTGTGTACTAGTTCCAAAGGAGTGTCACTCCCATAGCAGGAAGTAAACCAGTCGACCAGGGATACTAGGTCCTATCCACTTTTCCACGTGGGACAAGTTATACACTAAGCAGCAAGATAAATTAAAAAAAAAAAAAAAAAAAAAGAAGTTTTTGCTTTGATTAAATAGCTTTTACATCACAAAAGAAAAAAGTTGCCACATGAGCATGGTACTTAGCACGTCAGTTGGTAATCTGAAGTTCATGAGGTTTTTTCCTCACACGTGGAACTATTCTCCCCCCTTTTCTTGGGATATTGTGTCACCCACTCAGAACTTTCTCACTGAAACGTTTCCGATTCGAAAGGAAACAGGAGCCTTAGTGACAGAAAGAACACATGGATTGTTGCGTCCCTTGACGCTTTGGAGTAATAAGGTGTAGTTGAGAATGGTTTAAGCTATGAAACAAAATGAAATCTTGTGCTAAATGTCAGTAAGAGCCACAAATACCCTGATGTTCAGCATTTTTGACTGCAAAGTACAAAATCTACCTGAAATATTATTGTCTGGAAAATACATTTCTGTCTTTGATTGTTGGCAGTAGTACAGTAAAAGGTGCGTTCCCATACCGGGAGTCGAACGCGGGCCGCCTGGGTGAAAACCAGGAATCCTAACCGCTAGACCATATGGGAATGGATAGCTACACACTGAGGTATCTATTGAAAAAAATCAGCTCGGGGGCTTGCACAAGAAACGTCTGCAGATTGGCACGTGCATCTTGCCTCGTTAGCGCAGTAGGTAGCGCGTCAGTCTCATAATCTGAAGGTCGTGAGTTCGATCCTCACACGGGGCAGCAGGCTCCTCTTTTCCGAAGAGATTTTGTCAAAATCTTAGAACTTTCCCTTTCAGTTCTAACACGTTTCTGATAAGTAAGGATTTGTGAACCCAAATGACAGATGGGACACATGGGTTGCTGTTTCTCTTGACCCGTTTGCTGTATAAAGAGGCAGATGAGAGTGATTTGAGCTGTTTGACAGCTAAGCGCAAAATCTACCTGAAATACTTTTGTCTGAAAAACACCCGTCAGTAGCGAGCGCGTCAGTCTCATATTCTGAAGTTCGTGAGTTCGATCCTCACACGGGGAAGCGGTCTCCTCTTTTCTGAAGAGATTCTGTCACCAAATTAGAACTTTCCCTTTCAGATTTAAAATGTTTCTGATAAGTAAGAATTTGCGAACCCAAATGACAGACAGGACACATGGGTTGTTGATTCTCTTGACACGTTTGCTCTAAAAGGGGCTAGTTGAGATTGATTTGAGCTATGAAACCAAATTAAATCTTGTGCCAAAGTTCATCACAACGAACGGACCAAAAGATGGCGTTCAGAATTTTCGACAGCTTAACGCAAATTCTACCTGAAATACTTTTGTCTGAAAAACACCTTTGTCTTTGAATGTTGGTGGCAGTACAGAAAAGTACATTCCCATAACGGGAGTTGAACCCGGGTCGCCTGGGTGAGAACCAGGAATCCTAACCGCTAGACCATATGGGAAAAGATGTGCTGTCTTATCAGTGACAATCTGAAAAAAAATAAGTTTTCTACTTGGCACAAGCAACTTCTGCAGTTCTATTTGCGCAGCTTGCCTCGTTAACACAGTTGTAAGCAAATCAGTCTCATAAGCTGAAAGATGAACGTTCGATTGTTAGACGGGGTACTGGTCCCTCGTTTTCTCAATCGATTCTGTCTCCATCTTGGCTACAGGGCCACAGATTTTTCCGATTCAGTACCAAAACATAACCAATTTAGTTCCTAAACTGTTTCCACGTACAAGGCACGGGGCGGCTTTCGAATGTGTGTACTAGTTCCAAAGGAGTGTCACTCCCATAGCAGGAAGTAAACCAGTCGACCAGGGATACTAGGTCCTATCCACTTTTCCACGTGGGACAAGTTATACACTAAGCAGCAAGATAAATTTAAAAAAAAAAAAAAAAAAAAAAAGAAGTTTTTGCTTTGATTAAATAGCTTTTACATCACAAAAGAAAAAAGTTGCCACATGAGCATGGTACTTAGCACGTCAGTTGGTAATCTGAAGTTCATGAGGTTTTTTCCTCACACGTGGAACTATTCTCCCCCCTTTTCTTGGGATATTGTGTCACCCACTCAGAACTTTCTCAATGAAACGTTTCCGATTCGAAAGGAAACAGGAGCCTTAGTGACAGAAAGAACACATGGATTGTTGCGTCCCTTGACGCTTTGGAGTAATAAGGTGTAGTTGAGAATGGTTTAAGCTATGAAACAAAATGAAATCTTGTGCTAAAGGTCAGTAAGAGCCACAAATACCCTGATGTTCAGCATTTTTGACTGCAAAGTAATAAATCTACCTGAAATATTATTGTCTGGAAAATACATTTCTGTCTTTGATTGTTGGCAGTAGTACAGTAAAAGGTGCGTTCCCATACCGGGAGTTGAACCCGGCCTGCCTGGGTGAGAACCAGGAATCCTAACCGCTAGACCATATGGGAAAAGATGTGCTGTCTTATCAGTGACAATCTGAAAAAAAATAAGTTTTCTACTTGGCACAAGCAACTTCTGCAGTTCTATTTGCGCAGCTTGCCTCGTTAACACAGTTGTAAGCAAATCAGTCTCATAAGCTGAAAGATGAACGTTCGATTCTTAGACGGGGTACTGGTCCCTCGTTTTCTCAATCGATTCTGTCTCCATCTTGGCTACAGGGCCACAGATTTTTCCGATTCAGTACCAAAACATAACCAATTTAGTTCCTAAACTGTTTCCACGTACAAGGCATGGGGCAGCTTTTGAATGTGTGTACTAGTTCCAAAGGAGTGTCACTCCCATAGCAGGAAGTAAACCAGTCGACCAGGGATACTAGGTCCTATCCACTTTTCCACGTGGGACAAGTTATACACTAAGCAGCAAGATAAATTAAAAAAAAAAAAAAAAAAAAAGAAGTTTTTGCTTTGATTAAATAGCTTTTACATCACAAAAGAAAAAAGTTGCCACATGAGCATGGTACTTAGCACGTCAGTTGGTAATCTGAAGTTCATGAGGTTTTTTCCTCACACGTGGAACTATTCTCCCCCCTTTTCTTGGGATATTGTGTCACCCACTCAGAACTTTCTCACTGAAACGTTTCCGATTCGAAAGGAAACAGGAGCCTTAGTGACAGAAAGAACACATGGATTGTTGCGTCCCTTGACGCTTTGGAGTAATAAGGTGTAGTTGAGAATGGTTTAAGCTATGAAACAAAATGAAATCTTGTGCTAAATGTCAGTAAGAGCCACAAATACCCTGATGTTCAGCATTTTTGACTGCAAAGTACAAAATCTACCTGAAATATTATTGTCTGGAAAATACATTTCTGTCTTTGATTGTTGGCAGTAGTACAGTAAAAGGTCCGTTCCCATACCGGGAGTCGAACGCGGGCCGCCTGGGTGAAAACCAGGAATCCTAACCGCTAGACCATATGGGAATGGATAGCTACACACTGAGGTATCTATTGAAAAAAATCAGCTCGGGGGCTTGCACAAGAAACGTCTGCAGATTGGCACGTGCATCTTGCCTCGTTAGCGCAGTAGGTAGCGCGTCAGTCTCATAATCTGAAGGTCGTGAGTTCGATCCTCACACGGGGCAGCAGGCTCCTCTTTTCGGAAGAGATTTTGTCAAAATCTTAGAACTTTCCCTTTCAGTTCTAACACGTTTCTGATAAGTAAGGATTTGTGAACCCAAATGACAGATGGGACACATGGGTTGCTGTTTCTCTTGACCCGTTTGCTGTATAAAGAGGCAGATGAGAGTGATTTGAGCTGTTTGACAGCTAAGCGCAAAATCTACCTGAAATACTTTTGTCTGAAAAACACCCGTCAGTAGCGAGCGCGTCAGTCTCATATTCTGAAGTTCGTGAGTTCGATCCTCACACGGGGAAGCGGTCTCCTCTTTTCTGAAGAGATTCTGTCACCAAATTAGAACTTTCCCTTTCAGATTTAAAATGTTTCTGATAAGTAAGAATTTGCGAACCCAAATGACAGACAGGACACATGGGTTGTTGATTCTCTTGACACGTTTGCTCTAAAAGGGGCTAGTTGAGATTGATTTGAGCTATGAAACCAAATTAAATCTTGTGCCAAAGTTCATCACAACGAACGGACCAAAAGATGGCGTTCAGAATTTTCGACAGCTTAACGCAAATTCTACCTGAAATACTTTTGTCTGAAAAACACCTTTGTCTTTGAATGTTGGTGGCAGTACAGAAAAGTACATTCCCATACCGGGAGTTGAACCCGGGTCGCCTGGGTGAGAACCAGGAATCCTAACCGCTAGACCATATGGGAAAAGATGTGCTGTCTTATCAGTGACAATCTGAAAAAAAATAAGTTTTCTACTTGGCACAAGCAACTTCTGCAGTTCTATTTGCGCAGCTTGCCTCGTTAACACAGTTGTAAGCAAATCAGTCTCATAAGCTGAAAGATGAACGTTCGATTGTTAGACGGGGTACTGGTCCCTCGTTTTCTCAATCGATTCTGTCTCCATCTTGGCTACAGGGCCACAGATTTTTCCGATTCAGTACCAAAACATAACCAATTTAGTTCCTAAACTGTTTCCACGTACAAGGCACGGGGCGGCTTTCGAATGTGTGTACTAGTTCCAAAGGAGTGTCACTCCCATAGCAGGAAGTAAACCAGTCGACCAGGGATACTAGGTCCTATCCACTTTTCCACGTGGGACAAGTTATACACTAAGCAGCAAGATAAATTAAAAAAAAAAAAAAAAAAAAAAGAAGTTTTTGCTTTGATTAAATAGCTTTTACATCACAAAAGAAAAAAGTTGCCACATGAGCATGGTACTTAGCACGTCAGTTGGTAATCTGAAGTTCATGAGGTTTTTTCCTCACACGTGGAACTATTCTCCCCCCTTTTCTTGGGATATTGGGTCACCCACTCAGAACTTTCTCAATGAAACGTTTCCGATTCGAAAGGAAACAGGAGCCTTAGTGACAGAAAGAACACATGGATTGTTGCGTCCCTTGACGCTTTGGAGTAATAAGGTGTAGTTGAGAATGGTTTAAGCTATGAAACAAAATGAAATCTTGTGCTAAAGGTCAGTAAGAGCCACAAATACCCTGATGTTCAGCATTTTTGACTGCAAAGTAATAAATCTACCTGAAATATTATTGTCTGGAAAATACATTTCTGTCTTTGATTGTTGGCAGTAGTACAGTAAAAGGTGCGTTCCCATACCGGGAGTTGAACCCGGCCCGCCTGGGTGAGAACCAGGAATCCTAACCGCTAGACCATATGGGAAAAGATGTGCTGTCTTATCAGTGACAATCTGAAAAAAAATAAGTTTTCTACTTGGCACAAGCAACTTCTGCAGTTCTATTTGCGCAGCTTGCCTCGTTAACACAGTTGTAAGCAAATCAGTCTCATAAGCTGAAAGATGAACGTTCGATTCTTAGACGGGGTACTGGTCCCTCGTTTTCTCAATCGATTCTGTCTCCATCTTGGCTACAGGGCCACAGATTTTTCCGATTCAGTACCAAAACATAACCAATTTAGTTCCTAAACTGTTTCCACGTACAAGGCATGGGGCAGCTTTTGAATGTGTGTACTAGTTCCAAAGGAGTGTCACTCCCATAGCAGGAAGTAAACCAGTCGACCAGGGATACTAGGTCCTATCCACTTTTCCACGTGGGACAAGTTATACACTAAGCAGCAAGATAAATTAAAAAAAAAAAAAAAAAAAAAGAAGTTTTTGCTTTGATTAAATAGCTTTTACATCACAAAAGAAAAAAGTTGCCACATGAGCATGGTACTTAGCACGTCAGTTGGTAATCTGAAGTTCATGAGGTTTTTTCCTCACACGTGGAACTATTCTCCCCCCTTTTCTTGGGATATTGTGTCACCCACTCAGAACTTTCTCACTGAAACGTTTCCGATTCGAAAGGAAACAGGAGCCTTAGTGACAGAAAGAACACATGGATTGTTGCGTCCCTTGACGCTTTGGAGTAATAAGGTGTAGTTGAGAATGGTTTAAGCTATGAAACAAAATGAAATCTTGTGCTAAATGTCAGTAAGAGCCACAAATACCCTGATGTTCAGCATTTTTGACTGCAAAGTACAAAATCTACCTGAAATATTATTGTCTGGAAAATACATTTCTGTCTTTGATTGTTGGCAGTAGTACAGTAAAAGGTCCGTTCCCATACCGGGAGTCGAACGCGGGCCGCCTGGGTGAAAACCAGGAATCCTAACCGCTAGACCATATGGGAATGGATAGCTACACACTGAGGTATCTATTGAAAAAAATCAGCTCGGGGGCTTGCACAAGAAACGTCTGCAGATTGGCACGTGCATCTTGCCTCGTTAGCGCAGTAGGTAGCGCGTCAGTCTCATAATCTGAAGGTCGTGAGTTCGATCCTCACACGGGGCAGCAGGCTCCTCTTTTCCGAAGAGATTTTGTCAAAATCTTAGAACTTTCCCTTTCAGTTCTAACACGTTTCTGATAAGTAAGGATTTGTGAACCCAAATGACAGATGGGACACATGGGTTGCTGTTTCTCTTGACCCGTTTGCTGTATAAAGAGGCAGATGAGAGTGATTTGAGCTGTTTGACAGCTAAGCGCAAAATCTACCTGAAATACTTTTGTCTGAAAAACACCCGTCAGTAGCGAGCGCGTCAGTCTCATATTCTGAAGTTCGTGAGTTCGATCCTCACACGGGGAAGCGGTCTCCTCTTTTCTGAAGAGATTCTGTCACCAAATTAGAACTTTCCCTTTCAGATTTAAAATGTTTCTGATAAGTAAGAATTTGCGAACCCAAATGACAGACAGGACACATGGGTTGTTGATTCTCTTGACACGTTTGCTCTAAAAGGGGCTAGTTGAGATTGATTTGAGCTATGAAACCAAATTAAATCTTGTGCCAAAGTTCATCACAACGAACGGACCAAAAGATGGCGTTCAGAATTTTCGACAGCTTAACGCAAATTCTACCTGAAATACTTTTGTCTGAAAAACACCTTTGTCTTTGAATGTTGGTGGCAGTACAGAAAAGTACATTCCCATACCGGGAGTTGAACCCGGGTCGCCTGGGTGAGAACCAGGAATCCTAACCGCTAGACCATATGGGAAAAGATGTGCTGTCTTATCAGTGACAATCTGAAATAAAATAAGTTTTCTACTTGGCACAAGCAACTTCTGCAGTTCTATTTGCGCAGCTTGCCTCGTTAACACAGTTGTAAGCAAATCAGTCTCATAAGCTGAAAGATGAACGTTCGATTGTTAGACGGGGTACTGGTCCCTCGTTTTCTCAATCGATTCTGTCTCCATCTTGGCTACAGGGCCACAGATTTTTCCGATTCAGTACCAAAACATAACCAATTTAGTTCCTAAACTGTTTCCACGTACAAGGCACGGGGCGGCTTTCGAATGTGTGTACTAGTTCCAAAGGAGTGTCACTCCCATAGCAGGAAGTAAACCAGTCGACCAGGGATACTAGGTCCTATCCACTTTTCCACGTGGGACAAGTTATACACTAAGCAGCAAGATAAATTAAAAAAAAAAAAAAAAAAAAAGAAGTTTTTGCTTTGATTAAATAGCTTTTACATCACAAAAGAAAAAAGTTGCCACATGAGCATGGTACTTAGCACGTCAGTTGGTAATCTGAAGTTCATGAGGTTTTTTCCTCACACGTGGAACTATTCTCCCCCCTTTTCTTGGGATATTGTGTCACCCACTCAGAACTTTCTCACTGAAACGTTTCCGATTCGAAAGGAAACAGGAGCCTTAGTGACAGAAAGAACACATGGATTGTTGCGTCCCTTGACGCTTTGGAGTAATAAGGTGTAGTTGAGAATGGTTTAAGCTATGAAACAAAATGAAATCTTGTGCTAAATGTCAGTAAGAGCCACAAATACCCTGATGTTCAGCATTTTTGACTGCAAAGTACAAAATCTACCTGAAATATTATTGTCTGGAAAATACATTTCTGTCTTTGATTGTTGGCAGTAGTACAGTAAAAGGTGCGTTCCCATACCGGGAGTCGAACGCGGGCCGCCTGGGTGAAAACCAGGAATCCTAACCGCTAGACCATATGGGAATGGATAGCTACACACTGAGGTATCTATTGAAAAAAATCAGCTCGGGGGCTTGCACAAGAAACGTCTGCAGATTGGCACGTGCATCTTGCCTCGTTAGCGCAGTAGGTAGCGCGTCAGTCTCATAATCTGAAGGTCGTGAGTTCGATCCTCACACGGGGCAGCAGGCTCCTCTTTTCCGAAGAGATTTTGTCAAAATCTTAGAACTTTCCCTTTCAGTTCTAACACGTTTCTGATAAGTAAGGATTTGTGAACCCAAATGACAGATGGGACACATGGGTTGCTGTTTCTCTTGACCCGTTTGCTGTATAAAGAGGCAGATGAGAGTGATTTGAGCTGTTTGACAGCTAAGCGCAAAATCTACCTGAAATACTTTTGTCTGAAAAACACCCGTCAGTAGCGAGCGCGTCAGTCTCATATTCTGAAGTTCGTGAGTTCGATCCTCACACGGGGAAGCGGTCTCCTCTTTTCTGAAGAGATTCTGTCACCAAATTAGAACTTTCCCTTTCAGATTTAAAATGTTTCTGATAAGTAAGAATTTGCGAACCCAAATGACAGACAGGACACATGGGTTGTTGATTCTCTTGACACGTTTGCTCTAAAAGGGGCTAGTTGAGATTGATTTGAGCTATGAAACCAAATTAAATCTTGTGCCAAAGTTCATCACAACGAACGGACCAAAAGATGGCGTTCAGAATTTTCGACAGCTTAACGCAAATTCTACCTGAAATACTTTTGTCTGAAAAACAACTTTGTCTTTGAATGTTGGTGGCAGTACAGAAAAGTACATTCCCATACCGGGAGTTGAACCCGGGTCGCCTGGGTGAGAACCAGGAATCCTAACCGCTAGACCATATGGGAAAAGATGTGCTGTCTTATCAGTGACAATCTGAAAAAAAATAAGTTTTCTACTTGGCACAAGCAACTTCTGCAGTTCTATTTGCGCAGCTTGCCTCGTTAACACAGTTGTAAGCAAATCAGTCTCATAAGCTGAAAGATGAACGTTCGATTGTTAGACGGGGTACTGGTCCCTCGTTTTCTCAATCGATTCTGTCTCCATCTTGGCTACAGGGCCACAGATTTTTCCGATTCAGTACCAAAACATAACCAATTTAGTTCCTAAACTGTTTCCACGTACAAGGCACGGGGCGGCTTTCGAATGTGTGTACTAGTTCCAAAGGAGTGTCACTCCCATAGCAGGAAGTAAACCAGTCGACCAGGGATACTAGGTCCTATCCACTTTTCCACGTGGGACAAGTTATACACTAAGCAGCAAGATAAATTAAAAAAAAAAAAAAAAAAAAAAAAAGAAGTTTTTGCTTTGATTAAATAGCTTTTACATCACAAAAGAAAAAAGTTGCCACATGAGCATGGTACTTAGCACGTCAGTTGGTAATCTGAAGTTCATGAGGTTTTTTCCTCACACGTGGAACTATTCTCCCCCCTTTTCTTGGGATATTGTGTCACCCACTCAGAACTTTCTCAATGAAACGTTTCCGATTCGAAAGGAAACAGGAGCCTTAGTGACAGAAAGAACACATGGATTGTTGCGTCCCTTGACGCTTTGGAGTAATAAGGTGTAGTTGAGAATGGTTTAAGCTATGAAACAAAATGAAATCTTGTGCTAAAGGTCAGTAAGAGCCACAAATACCCTGATGTTCAGCATTTTTGACTGCAAAGTAATAAATCTACCTGAAATATTATTGTCTGGAAAATACATTTCTGTCTTTGATTGTTGGCAGTAGTACAGTAAAAGGTGCGTTCCCATACCGGGAGTTGAACCCGGCCTGCCTGGGTGAGAACCAGGAATCCTAACCGCTAGACCATATGGGAAAAGATGTGCTGTCTTATCAGTGACAATCTGAAAAAAAATAAGTTTTCTACTTGGCACAAGCAACTTCTGCAGTTCTATTTGCGCAGCTTGCCTCGTTAACACAGTTGTAAGCAAATCAGTCTCATAAGCTGAAAGATGAACGTTCGATTCTTAGACGGGGTACTGGTCCCTCGTTTTCTCAATCGATTCTGTCTCCATCTTGGCTACAGGGCCACAGATTTTTCCGATTCAGTACCAAAACATAACCAATTTAGTTCCTAAACTGTTTCCACGTACAAGGCATGGGGCAGCTTTTGAATGTGTGTACTAGTTCCAAAGGAATGTCACTCCCATAGCAGGAAGTAAACCAGTCGACCAGGGATACTAGGTCCTATCCACTTTTCCACGTGGGACAAGTTATACACTAAGCAGCAAGATAAATTAAAAAAAAAAAAAAAAAAAAAGAAGTTTTTGCTTTGATTAAATAGCTTTTACATCACAAAAGAAAAAAGTTGCCACATGAGCATGGTACTTAGCACGTCAGTTGGTAATCTGAAGTTCATGAGGTTTTTTCCTCACACGTGGAACTATTCTCCCCCCTTTTCTTGGGATATTGTGTCACCCACTCAGAACTTTCTCACTGAAACGTTTCCGATTCGAAAGGAAACAGGAGCCTTAGTGACAGAAAGAACACATGGATTGTTGCGTCCCTTGACGCTTTGGAGTAATAAGGTGTAGTTGAGAATGGTTTAAGCTATGAAACAAAATGAAATCTTGTGCTAAATGTCAGTAAGAGCCACAAATACCCTGATGTTCAGCATTTTTGACTGCAAAGTACAAAATCTACCTGAAATATTATTGTCTGGAAAATACATTTCTGTCTTTGATTGTTGGCAGTAGTACAGTAAAAGGTCCGTTCCCATACCGGGAGTCGAACGCGGGCCGCCTGGGTGAAAACCAGGAATCCTAACCGCTAGACCATATGGGAATGGATAGCTACACACTGAGGTATCTATTGAAAAAAATCAGCTCGGGGGCTTGCACAAGAAACGTCTGCAGATTGGCACGTGCATCTTGCCTCGTTAGCGCAGTAGGTAGCGCGTCAGTCTCATAATCTGAAGGTCGTGAGTTCGATCCTCACACGGGGCAGCAGGCTCCTCTTTTCGGAAGAGATTTTGTCAAAATCTTAGAACTTTCCCTTTCAGTTCTAACACGTTTCTGATAAGTAAGGATTTGTGAACCCAAATGACAGATGGGACACATGGGTTGCTGTTTCTCTTGACCCGTTTGCTGTATAAAGAGGCAGATGAGAGTGATTTGAGCTGTTTGACAGCTAAGCGCAAAATCTACCTGAAATACTTTTGTCTGAAAAACACCCGTCAGTAGCGAGCGCGTCAGTCTCATATTCTGAAGTTCGTGAGTTCGATCCTCACACGGGGAAGCGGTCTCCTCTTTTCTGAAGAGATTCTGTCACCAAATTAGAACTTTCCCTTTCAGATTTAAAATGTTTCTGATAAGTAAGAATTTGCGAACCCAAATGACAGACAGGACACATGGGTTGTTGATTCTCTTGACACGTTTGCTCTAAAAGGGGCTAGTTGAGATTGATTTGAGCTATGAAACCAAATTAAATCTTGTGCCAAAGTTCATCACAACGAACGGACCAAAAGATGGCGTTCAGAATTTTCGACAGCTTAACGCAAATTCTACCTGAAATACTTTTGTCTGAAAAACACCTTTGTCTTTGAATGTTGGTGGCAGTACAGAAAAGTACATTCCCATACCGGGAGTTGAACCCGGGTCGCCTGGGTGAGAACCAGGAATCCTAACCGCTAGACCATATGGGAAAAGATGTGCTGTCTTATCAGTGACAATCTGAAAAAAAATAAGTTTTCTACTTGGCACAAGCAACTTCTGCAGTTCTATTTGCGCAGCTTGCCTCGTTAACACAGTTGTAAGCAAATCAGTCTCATAAGCTGAAAGATGAACGTTCGATTGTTAGACGGGGTACTGGTCCCTCGTTTTCTCAATCGATTCTGTCTCCATCTTGGCTACAGGGCCACAGATTTTTCCGATTCAGTACCAAAACATAACCAATTTAGTTCCTAAACTGTTTCCACGTACAAGGCACGGGGCGGCTTTCGAATGTGTGTACTAGTTCCAAAGGAGTGTCACTCCCATAGCAGGAAGTAAACCAGTCGACCAGGGATACTAGGTCCTATCCACTTTTCCACGTGGGACAAGTTATACACTAAGCAGCAAGATAAATTAAAAAAAAAAAAAAAAAAAAAGAAGTTTTTGCTTTGATTAAATAGCTTTTACATCACAAAAGAAAAAAGTTGCCACATGAGCATGGTACTTAGCACGTCAGTTGGTAATCTGAAGTTCATGAGGTTTTTTCCTCACACGTGGAACTATTCTCCCCCCTTTTCTTGGGATATTGTGTCACCCACTCAGAACTTTCTCAATGAAACGTTTCCGATTCGAAAGGAAACAGGAGCCTTAGTGACAGAAAGAACACATGGATTGTTGCGTCCCTTGACGCTTTGGAGTAATAAGGTGTAGTTGAGAATGGTTTAAGCTATGAAACAAAATGAAATCTTGTGCTAAAGGTCAGTAAGAGCCACAAATACCCTGATGTTCAGCATTTTTGACTGCAAAGTAATAAATCTACCTGAAATATTATTGTCTGGAAAATACATTTCTGTCTTTGATTGTTGGCAGTAGTACAGTAAAAGGTGCGTTCCCATACCGGGAGTTGAACCCGGCCCGCCTGGGTGAGAACCAGGAATCCTAACCGCTAGACCATATGGGAAAAGATGTGCTGTCTTATCAGTGACAATCTGAAAAAAAATAAGTTTTCTACTTGGCACAAGCAACTTCTGCAGTTCTATTTGCGCAGCTTGCCTCGTTAACACAGTTGTAAGCAAATCAGTCTCATAAGCTGAAAGATGAACGTTCGATTCTTAGACGGGGTACTGGTCCCTCGTTTTCTCAATCGATTCTGTCTCCATCTTGGCTACAGGGCCACAGATTTTTCCGATTCAGTACCAAAACATAACCAATTTAGTTCCTAAACTGTTTCCACGTACAAGGCATGGGGCAGCTTTTGAATGTGTGTACTAGTTCCAAAGGAGTGTCACTCCCATAGCAGGAAGTAAACCAGTCGACCAGGGATACTAGGTCCTATCCACTTTTCCACGTGGGACAAGTTATACACTAAGCAGCAAGATAAATTAAAAAAAAAAAAAAAAAAAAAGAAGTTTTTGCTTTGATTAAATAGCTTTTACATCACAAAAGAAAAAAGTTGCCACATGAGCATGGTACTTAGCACGTCAGTTGGTAATCTGAAGTTCATGAGGTTTTTTCCTCACACGTGGAACTATTCTCCCCCCTTTTCTTGGGATATTGTGTCACCCACTCAGAACTTTCTCACTGAAACGTTTCCGATTCGAAAGGAAACAGGAGCCTTAGTGACAGAAAGAACACATGGATTGTTGCGTCCCTTGACGCTTTGGAGTAATAAGGTGTAGTTGAGAATGGTTTAAGCTATGAAACAAAATGAAATCTTGTGCTAAATGTCAGTAAGAGCCACAAATACCCTGATGTTCAGCATTTTTGACTGCAAAGTACAAAATCTACCTGAAATATTATTGTCTGGAAAATACATTTCTGTCTTTGATTGTTGGCAGTAGTACAGTAAAAGGTCCGTTCCCATACCGGGAGTCGAACGCGGGCCGCCTGGGTGAAAACCAGGAATCCTAACCGCTAGACCATATGGGAATGGATAGCTACACACTGAGGTATCTATTGAAAAAAATCAGCTCGGGGGCTTGCACAAGAAACGTCTGCAGATTGGCACGTGCATCTTGCCTCGTTAGCGCAGTAGGTAGCGCGTCAGTCTCATAATCTGAAGGTCGTGAGTTCGATCCTCACACGGGGCAGCAGGCTCCTCTTTTCGGAAGAGATTTTGTCAAAATCTTAGAACTTTCCCTTTCAGTTCTAACACGTTTCTGATAAGTAAGGATTTGTGAACCCAAATGACAGATGGGACACATGGGTTGCTGTTTCTCTTGACCCGTTTGCTGTATAAAGAGGCAGATGAGAGTGATTTGAGCTGTTTGACAGCTAAGCGCAAAATCTACCTGAAATACTTTTGTCTGAAAAACACCCGTCAGTAGCGAGCGCGTCAGTCTCATATTCTGAAGTTCGTGAGTTCGATCCTCACACGGGGAAGCGGTCTCCTCTTTTCTGAAGAGATTCTGTCACCAAATTAGAACTTTCCCTTTCAGATTTAAAATGTTTCTGATAAGTAAGAATTTGCGAACCCAAATGACAGACAGGACACATGGGTTGTTGATTCTCTTGACACGTTTGCTCTAAAAGGGGCTAGTTGAGATTGATTTGAGCTATGAAACCAAATTAAATCTTGTGCCAAAGTTCATCACAACGAACGGACCAAAAGATGGCGTTCAGAATTTTCGACAGCTTAACGCAAATTCTACCTGAAATACTTTTGTCTGAAAAACACCTTTGTCTTTGAATGTTGGTGGCAGTACAGAAAAGTACATTCCCATACCGGGAGTTGAACCCGGGTCGCCTGGGTGAGAACCAGGAATCCTAACCGCTAGACCATATGGGAAAAGATGTGCTGTCTTATCAGTGACAATCTGAAATAAAATAAGTTTTCTACTTGGCACAAGCAACTTCTGCAGTTCTATTTGCGCAGCTTGCCTCGTTAACACAGTTGTAAGCAAATCAGTCTCATAAGCTGAAAGATGAACGTTCGATTGTTAGACGGGGTACTGGTCCCTCGTTTTCTCAATCGATTCTGTCTCCATCTTGGCTACAGGGCCACAGATTTTTCCGATTCAGTACCAAAACATAACCAATTTAGTTCCTAAACTGTTTCCACGTACAAGGCACGGGGCGGCTTTCGAATGTGTGTACTAGTTCCAAAGGAGTGTCACTCCCATAGCAGGAAGTAAACCAGTCGACCAGGGATACTAGGTCCTATCCACTTTTCCACGTGGGACAAGTTATACACTAAGCAGCAAGATAAATTAAAAAAAAAAAAAAAAAAAAAGAAGTTTTTGCTTTGATTAAATAGCTTTTACATCACAAAAGAAAAAAGTTGCCACATGAGCATGGTACTTAGCACGTCAGTTGGTAATCTGAAGTTCATGAGGTTTTTTCCTCACACGTGGAACTATTCTCCCCCCTTTTCTTGGGATATTGTGTCACCCACTCAGAACTTTCTCACTGAAACGTTTCCGATTCGAAAGGAAACAGGAGCCTTAGTGACAGAAAGAACACATGGATTGTTGCGTCCCTTGACGCTTTGGAGTAATAAGGTGTAGTTGAGAATGGTTTAAGCTATGAAACAAAATGAAATCTTGTGCTAAATGTCAGTAAGAGCCACAAATACCCTGATGTTCAGCATTTTTGACTGCAAAGTACAAAATCTACCTGAAATATTATTGTCTGGAAAATACATTTCTGTCTTTGATTGTTGGCAGTAGTACAGTAAAAGGTGCGTTCCCATACCGGGAGTCGAACGCGGGCCGCCTGGGTGAAAACCAGGAATCCTAACCGCTAGACCATATGGGAATGGATAGCTACACACTGAGGTATCTATTGAAAAAAATCAGCTCGGGGGCTTGCACAAGAAACGTCTGCAGATTGGCACGTGCATCTTGCCTCGTTAGCGCAGTAGGTAGCGCGTCAGTCTCATAATCTGAAGGTCGTGAGTTCGATCCTCACACGGGGCAGCAGGCTCCTCTTTTCCGAAGAGATTTTGTCAAAATCTTAGAACTTTCCCTTTCAGTTCTAACACGTTTCTGATAAGTAAGGATTTGTGAACCCAAATGACAGATGGGACACATGGGTTGCTGTTTCTCTTGACCCGTTTGCTGTATAAAGAGGCAGATGAGAGTGATTTGAGCTGTTTGACAGCTAAGCGCAAAATCTACCTGAAATACTTTTGTCTGAAAAACACCTGTCAGTAGCGAGCGCGTCAGTCTCATATTCTGAAGTTCGTGAGTTCGATCCTCACACGGGGAAGCGGTCTCCTCTTTTCTGAAGAGATTCTGTCACCAAATTAGAACTTTCCCTTTCAGATTTAAAATGTTTCTGATAAGTAAGAATTTGCGAACCCAAATGACAGACAGGACACATGGGTTGTTGATTCTCTTGACACGTTTGCTCTAAAAGGGGCTAGTTGAGATTGATTTGAGCTATGAAACCAAATTAAATCTTGTGCCAAAGTTCATCACAACGAACGGACCAAAAGATGGCGTTCAGAATTTTCGACAGCTTAACGCAAATTCTACCTGAAATACTTTTGTCTGAAAAACAACTTTGTCTTTGAATGTTGGTGGCAGTACAGAAAAGTACATTCCCATACCGGGAGTTGAACCCGGGTCGCCTTGGTGAGAACCAGGAATCCTAACCGCTAGACCATATGGGAAAAGATGTGCTGTCTTATCAGTGACAATCTGAAAAAAAATAAGTTTTCTACTTGGCACAAGCAACTTCTGCAGTTCTATTTGCGCAGCTTGCCTCGTTAACACAGTTGTAAGCAAATCAGTCTCATAAGCTGAAAGATGAACGTTCGATTGTTAGACGGGGTACTGGTCCCTCGTTTTCTCAATCGATTCTGTCTCCATCTTGGCTACAGGGCCACAGATTTTTCCGATTCAGTACCAAAACATAACCAATTTAGTTCCTAAACTGTTTCCACGTACAAGGCACGGGGCGGCTTTCGAATGTGTGTACTAGTTCCAAAGGAGTGTCACTCCCATAGCAGGAAGTAAACCAGTCGACCAGGGATACTAGGTCCTATCCACTTTTCCACGTGGGACAAGTTATACACTAAGCAGCAAGATAAATTAAAAAAAAAAAAAAAAAAAGAAGTTTTTGCTTTGATTAAATAGCTTTTACATCACAAAAGAAAAAAGTTGCCACATGAGCATGGTACTTAGCACGTCAGTTGGTAATCTGAAGTTCATGAGGTTTTTTCCTCACACGTGGAACTATTCTCCCCCCTTTTCTTGGGATATTGTGTCACCCACTCAGAACTTTCTCAATGAAACGTTTCCGATTCGAAAGGAAACAGGAGCCTTAGTGACAGAAAGAACACATGGATTGTTGCGTCCCTTGACGCTTTGGAGTAATAAGGTGTAGTTGAGAATGGTTTAAGCTATGAAACAAAATGAAATCTTGTGCTAAAGGTCAGTAAGAGCCACAAATACCCTGATGTTCAGCATTTTTGACTGCAAAGTAATAAATCTACCTGAAATATTATTGTCTGGAAAATACATTTCTGTCTTTGATTGTTGGCAGTAGTACAGTAAAAGGTGCGTTCCCATACCGGGAGTTGAACCCGGCCCGCCTGGGTGAGAACCAGGAATCCTAACCGCTAGACCATATGGGAAAAGATGTGCTGTCTTATCAGTGACAATCTGAAAAAAAATAAGTTTTCTACTTGGCACAAGCAACTTCTGCAGTTCTATTTGCGCAGCTTGCCTCGTTAACACAGTTGTAAGCAAATCAGTCTCATAAGCTGAAAGATGAACGTTCGATTCTTAGACGGGGTACTGGTCCCTCGTTTTCTCAATCGATTCTGTCTCCATCTTGGCTACAGGGCCACAGATTTTTCCGATTCAGTACCAAAACATAACCAATTTAGTTCCTAAACTGTTTCCACGTACAAGGCATGGGGCAGCTTTTGAATGTGTGTACTAGTTCCAAAGGAGTGTCACTCCCATAGCAGGAAGTAAACCAGTCGACCAGGGATACTAGGTCCTATCCACTTTTCCACGTGGGACAAGTTATACACTAAGCAGCAAGATAAATTAAAAAAAAAAAAAAAAAAAAGAAGTTTTTGCTTTGATTAAATAGCTTTTACATCACAAAAGAAAAAAGTTGCCACATGAGCATGGTACTTAGCACGTCAGTTGGTAATCTGAAGTTCATGAGGTTTTTTCCTCACACGTGGAACTATTCTCCCCCCTTTTCTTGGGATATTGTGTCACCCACTCAGAACTTTCTCAATGAAACGTTTCCGATTCGAAAGGAAACAGGAGTCTTAGTGACAGAAAGAACACATGGATTGTTGCGTCCCTTGACGCTTTGGAGTAATAAGGTGTAGTTGAGAATGGTTTAAGCTATGAAACAAAATGAAATCTTGTGCTAAATGTCAGTAAGAGCCACAAATACCCTGATGTTCAGCATTTTTGACTGCAAAGTACAAAATCTACCTGAAATATTATTGTCTGGAAAATACATTTCTGTCTTTGATTGTTGGCAGTAGTACAGTAAAAGGTGCGTTCCCATACCGGGAGTCGAACGCGGGCCGCCTGGGTGAAAACCAGGAATCCTAACCGCTAGACCATATGGGAATGGATAGCTACACACTGAGGTATCTATTGAAAAAAATCAGCTCGGGGGCTTGCACAAGAAACGTCTGCAGATTGGCACGTGCATCTTGCCTCGTTAGCGCAGTAGGTAGCGCGTCAGTCTCATAATCTGAAGGTCGTGAGTTCGATCCTCACACGGGGCAGCAGGCTCCTCTTTTCCGAAGAGATTTTGTCAAAATCTTAGAACTTTCCCTTTCAGTTCTAACACATTTCTGATAAGTAAGGATTTGTGAACCCAAATGACAGATGGGACACATGGGTTGCTGTTTCTCTTGACCCGTTTGCTGTATAAAGAGGCAGATGAGAGTGATTTGAGCTGTTTGACAGCTAAGCGCAAAATCTACCTGAAATACTTTTGTCTGAAAAACACCCGTCAGTAGCGAGCGCGTCAGTCTCATATTCTGAAGTTCGTGAGTTCGATCCTCACACGGGGAAGCGGTCTCCTCTTTTCTGAAGAGATTCTGTCACCAAATTAGAACTTTCCCTTTCAGATTTAAAATGTTTCTGATAAGTAAGAATTTGCGAACCCAAATGACAGACAGGACACATGGGTTGTTGATTCTCTTGACACGTTTGCTCTAAAAGGGGCTAGTTGAGATTGATTTGAGCTATGAAACCAAATTAAATCTTGTGCCAAAGTTCATCACAACGAACGGACCAAAAGATGGCGTTCAGAATTTTCGACAGCTTAACGCAAATTCTACCTGAAATACTTTTGTCTGAAAAACACCTTTGTCTTTGAATGTTGGTGGCAGTACAGAAAAGTACATTCCCATACCGGGAGTTGAACCCGGGTCGCCTGGGTGAGAACCAGGAATCCTAACCGCTAGACCATATGGGAAAAGATCTGCTGTCTTATCAGTGACAATCTGAAAAAAAATAAGTTTTCTACTTGGCACAAGCAACTTCTGCAGTTCTATTTGCGCAGCTTGCCTCGTTAACACAGTTGTAAGCAAATCAGTCTCATAAGCTGAAAGATGAACGTTCGATTCTTAGACGGGGTACTGGTCCCTCGTTTTCTCAATCGATTCTGTCTCCATCTTGGCTACAGGGCCACAGATTTTTCCGATTCAGTACCAAAACATAACCAATTTAGTTCCTAAACTGTTTCCACGTACAAGGCATGGGGCAGCTTTTGAATGTGTGTACTAGTTCCAAAGGAGTGTCACTCCCATAGCAGGAAGTAAACCAGTCGACCAGGGATACTAGGTCCTATCCACTTTTCCACGTGGGACAAGTTATACACTAAGCAGCAAGATAAATTAAAAAAAAAAAAAAAAAAAAAGAAGTTTTTGCTTTGATTAAATAGCTTTTACATCACAAAAGAAAAAAGTTGCCACATGAGCATGGTACTTAGCACGTCAGTTGGTAATCTGAAGTTCATGAGGTTTTTTCCTCACACGTGGAACTATTCTCCCCCCTTTTCTTGGGATATTGTGTCACCCACTCAGAACTTTCTCACTGAAACGTTTCCGATTCGAAAGGAAACAGGAGCCTTAGTGACAGAAAGAACACATGGATTGTTGCGTCCCTTGACGCTTTGGAGTAATAAGGTGTAGTTGAGAATGGTTTAAGCTATGAAACAAAATGAAATCTTGTGCTAAATGTCAGTAAGAGCCACAAATACCCTGATGTTCAGCATTTTTGACTGCAAAGTACAAAATCTACCTGAAATATTATTGTCTGGAAAATACATTTCTGCCTTTGATTGTTGGCAGTAGTACAGTAAAAGGTGCGTTCCCATACCGGGAGTCGAACGCGGGACGCCTGGGTGAAAACCAGGAATCCTAACCGCTAGACCATATGGGAATGGATAGCTACACACTGAGGTATCTATTGAAAAAAATCAGCTCGGGGGCTTGCACAAGAAACGTCTGCAGATTGGCACGTGCATCTTGCCTCGTTAGCGCAGTAGGTAGCGCGTCAGTCTCATAATCTGAAGGTCGTGAGTTCGATCCTCACACGGGGCAGCAGGCTCCTCTTTTCCGAAGAGATTTTGTCAAAATCTTAGAACTTTCCCTTTCAGTTCTAACACGTTTCTGATAAGTAAGGATTTGTGAACCCAAATGACAGATGGGACACATGGGTTGCTGTTTCTCTTGACCCGTTTGCTGTATAAAGAGGCAGATGAGAGTGATTTGAGCTGTTTGACAGCTAAGCGCAAAATCTACCTGAAATACTTTTGTCTGAAAAACACCCGTCAGTAGCGAGCGCGTCAGTCTCATATTCTGAAGTTCGTGAGTTCGATCCTCACACGGGGAAGCGGTCTCCTCTTTTCTGAAGAGATTCTGTCACCAAATTAGAACTTTCCCTTTCAGATTTAAAATGTTTCTGATAAGTAAGAATTTGCGAACCCAAATGACAGACAGGACACATGGGTTGTTGATTCTCTTGACACGTTTTCTCTAAAAGGGGCTAGTTGAGATTGATTTGAGCTATGAAACCAAATTAAATCTTGTGCCAAAGTTCATCACAACGAACGGACCAAAAGATGGCATTCAGAATTTTCGACAGCTTAACGCAAATTCTACCTGAAATACTTTTGTCTGAAAAACACCTTTGTCTTTGAATGTTGGTGGCAGTACAGAAAAGTACATTCCCATACCGGGAGTTGAACCCGGGTCGCCTGGGTGAGAACCAGGAATCCTAACCGCTAGACCATATGGGAAAAGATGTGCTGTCTTATCAGTGACAATCTGAAAAAAAATAAGTTTTCTACTTGGCACAAGCAACTTCTGCAGTTCTATTTGCGCAGCTTGCCTCGTTAACACAGTTGTAAGCAAATCAGTCTCATAAGCTGAAAGATGAACGTTCGATTGTTAGACGGGGTACTGGTCCCTCGTTTTCTCAATCAATTCTGTCTCCATCTTGGCTACAGGGCCACAGATTTTTCCGATTCAGTACCAAAACATAACCAATTTAGTTCCTAAACTGTTTCCACGTACAAGGCACGGGGCGGCTTTCGAATGTGTGTACTAGTTCCAAAGGAGTGTCACTCCCATAGCAGGAAGTAAACCAGTCGACCAGGGATACTAGGTCCTATCCACTTTTCCACGTGGGACAAGTTATACACTAAGCAGCAAGATAAATTAAAAAAAAAAAAAAAAAAAAAGAAGTTTTTGCTTTGATTAAATAGCTTTTACATCACAAAAGAAAAAAGTTGCCACATGAGCATGGTACTTAGCACGTCAGTTGGTAATCTGAAGTTCATGAGGTTTTTTCCTCACACGTGGAACTATTCTCCCCCCTTTTCTTGGGATATTGTGTCACCCACTCAGAACTTTCTCACTGAAACGTTTCCGATTCGAAAGGAAACAGGAGCCTTAGTGACAGAAAGAACACATGGATTGTTGCGTCCCTTGACGCTTTGGAGTAATAAGGTGTAGTTGAGAATGGTTTAAGCTATGAAACAAAATGAAATCTTGTGCTAAATGTCAGTAAGAGCCACAAATACCCTGATGTTCAGCATTTTTGACTGCAAAGTACAAAATCTACCTGAAATATTATTGTCTGGAAAATACATTTCTGTCTTTGATTGTTGGCAGTAGTACAGTAAAAGGTGCGTTCCCATACCGGGAGTCGAACGCGGGCCGCCTGGGTGAAAACCAGGAATCCTAACCGCTAGACCATATGGGAATGGATAGCTACACACTGAGGTATCTATTGAAAAAAATCAGCTCGGGGGCTTGCACAAGAAACGTCTGCAGATTGGCACGTGCATCTTGCCTCGTTAGCGCAGTAGGTAGCGCGTCAGTCTCATAATCTGAAGGTCGTGAGTTCGATCCTCACACGGGGCAGCAGGCTCCTCTTTTCCGAAGAGATTTTGTCAAAATCTTAGAACTTTCCCTTTCAGTTCTAACACGTTTCTGATAAGTAAGGATTTGTGAACCCAAATGACAGATGGGACACATGGGTTGCTGTTTCTCTTGACCCGTTTGCTGTATAAAGAGGCAGATGAGAGTGATTTGAGCTGTTTGACAGCTAAGCGCAAAATCTACCTGAAATACTTTTGTCTGAAAAACACCCGTCAGTAGCGAGCGCGTCAGTCTCATATTCTGAAGTTCGTGAGTTCGATCCTCACACGGGGAAGCGGTCTCCTCTTTTCTGAAGAGATTCTGTCACCAAATTAGAACTTTCCCTTTCAGATTTAAAATGTTTCTGATAAGTAAGAATTTGCGAACCCAAATGACAGACAGGACACATGGGTTGTTGATTCTCTTGACACGTTTGCTCTAAAAGGGGCTAGTTGAGATTGATTTGAGCTATGAAACCAAATTAAATCTTGTGCCAAAGTTCATCACAACGAACGGACCAAAAGATGGCGTTCAGAATTTTCGACAGCTTAACGCAAATTCTACCTGAAATACTTTTGTCTGAAAAACACCTTTGTCTTTGAATGTTGGTGGCAGTACAGAAAAGTACATTCCCATACCGGGAGTTGAACCCGGGTCGCCTGGGTGAGAACCAGGAATCCTAACCGCTAGACCATATGGGAATGGATAGCTACACACTGAGGTATCTATTGAAAAAAATCAGCTCGGGGGCTTGCACAAGAAACGTCTGCAGATTGGCACGTGCATCTTGCCTCGTTAGCGCAGTAGGTAGCGCGTCAGTCTCATAATCTGAAGGTCGTGAGTTCGATACTCACACGTGGCAGCGGGCTCCTCTTTTCCGAAGAGATATTGTCAAAAACTTAGAACTTTCCCCTTCATTTCTAACACGTTTCTGATAAGTAAGGATTTGTGAACCCAAATGACACATGGGATGCTGGTTCTCTTGACCCGTTTGCTGTATAAAGAGGCATATGAGAGTGATTTGAGCTATGACAAAAAATTAAATCTTGTGCCAAAGGTCGTCACAATGAATGTAACCAAAAGCTGGTGTTCAGAATGATTGACAGCTAAGCGCAAAATCTACCTGAAATACTTTTGTCTGAAAAACACCCGCGTCAGTCTCATAATCTGAAGGTCGTGAGTTCGATCCTCACACGGGGCAGCAGGCTCCTCTTTTCCGAAGAGATTTTGTCAAAAACTTAGAACTTTCCCTTTCAGTTCTAACACGTTTCTGATAAGTAAGGATTTGTGAACCCAAATGACAGATGGGACACATGGGTTGCTGTTTCTCTTGACCCGTTTGCTGTATAAAGAGGCAGATGAGAGTGATTTGAGCTGTTTGACAGCTAAGCGCAAAATCTACCTGAAATACTTTTGTCTGAAAAACACCCGTCAGTAGCGAGCGCGTCAGTCTCATATTCTGAAGTTCGTGAGTTCGATCCTCACACGGGGAAGCGGTCTCCTCTTTTCTGAAGAGATTCTGTCACCAAATTAGAACTTTCCCTTTCAGATTTAAAATGTTTCTGATAAGTAAGAATTTGCGAACCCAAATGACAGACAGGACACATGGGTTGTTGATTCTCTTGACACGTTTGCTGTAAAAGGGGCTAGTTGAGATTGATTTGAGCTATGAAACCAAATTAAATCTTGTGCCAAAGTTCATCACAACGAACGGACCAAAAGATGGCGTTCAGAATTTTCGACAGCTTAACGCAAATTCTACCTGAAATACTTTTGTCTGAAAAACACCTTTGTCTTTGAATGTTGGTGGCAGTACAGAAAAGTACATTCCCATACCGGGAGTTGAACCCGGGCCACCTGGGTGAGAACCAGGAATCCTAACCGCTAGACCATATGGGAAAAGTTGTGCTGTCTTATCAGTGACAATCTGAAAAAAAATAAGTTTTCTACTTGGCACAAGCAACTTCTGCAGTTCTATTTGCGCAGCTTGCCTCGTTAACACAGTTGTAAGCAAATCAGTCTCATAAGCTGAAAGATGAACGTTCGATTCTTAGACGGGGTACTGGTCCCTCGTTTTCTCAATCGATTCTGTCTCCATCTTGGCTACAGGGCCACAGATTTTTCCGATTCAGTACCAAAACATAACCAATTTAGTTCCTAAACTGTTTCCACGTACAAGGCATGGGGCAGCTTTTGAATGTGTGTACTAGTTCCAAAGGAGTGTCACTCCCATAGCAGGAAGTAAACCAGTCGACCAGGGATACTAGGTCCTATCCACTTTTCCACGTGGGACAAGTTATACACTAAGCAGCAAGATAAATTAAAAAAAAAAAAAAAAGAAGTTTTTGCTTTGATTAAATAGCTTTTACATCACAAAAGAAAAAAGTTGCCACATGAGCATGGTACTTAGCACGTCAGTTGGTAATCTGAAGTTCATGAGGTTTTTTCCTCACACGTGGAACTATTCTCCCCCCTTTTCTTGGGATATTGTGTCACCCACTCAGAACTTTCTCAATGAAACGTTTCCGATTCGAAAGGAAACAGGAGCCTTAGTGACAGAAAGAACACATGGATTGTTGCGTCCCTTGACGCTTTGGAGTAATAAGGTGTAGTTGAGAATGGTTTAAGCTATGAAACAAAATGAAATCTTGTGCTAAAGGTCAGTAAGAGCCACAAATACCCTGATGTTCAGCATTTTTGACTGCAAAGTAATAAATCTACCTGAAATATTATTGTCTGGAAAATACATTTCTGTCTTTGATTGTTGGCAGTAGTACAGTAAAAGGTGCGTTCCCATACCGGGAGTTGAACCCGGCCCGCCTGGGTGAGAACCAGGAATCCTAACCGCTAGACCATATGGGAAAAGATGTGCTGTCTTATCAGTGACAATCTGAAAAAAAATAAGTTTTCTACTTGGCACAAGCAACTTCTGCAGTTCTATTTGCGCAGCTTGCCTCGTTAACACAGTTGTAAGCAAATCAGTCTCATAAGCTGAAAGATGAACGTTCGATTCTTAGACGGGGTACTGGTCCCTCGTTTTCTCAATCGATTCTGTCTCCATCTTGGCTACAGGGCCACAGATTTTTCCGATTCAGTACCAAAACATAACCAATTTAGTTCCTAAACTGTTTCCACGTACAAGGCATGGGGCAGCTTTTGAATGTGTGTACTAGTTCCAAAGGAGTGTCACTCCCATAGCAGGAAGTAAACCAGTCGACCAGGGATACTAGGTCCTATCCACTTTTCCACGTGGGACAAGTTATACACTAAGCAGCAAGATAAATTAAAAAAAAAAAAAAAAAAAAAGAAGTTTTTGCTTTGATTAAATAGCTTTTACATCACAAAAGAAAAAAGTTGCCACATGAGCATGGTACTTAGCACGTCAGTTGGTAATCTGAAGTTCATGAGGTTTTTTCCTCACACGTGGAACTATTCTCCCCCCTTTTCTTGGGATATTGTGTCACCCACTCAGAACTTTCTCACTGAAACGTTTCCGATTCGAAAGGAAACAGGAGCCTTAGTGACAGAAAGAACACATGGATTGTTGCGTCCCTTGACGCTTTGGAGTAATAAGGTGTAGTTGAGAATGGTTTAAGCTATGAAACAAAATGAAATCTTGTGCTAAATGTCAGTAAGAGCCACAAATACCCTGATGTTCAGCATTTTTGACTGCAAAGTACAAAATCTACCTGAAATATTATTGTCTGGAAAATACATTTCTGTCTTTGATTGTTGGCAGTAGTACAGTAAAAGGTGCGTTCCCATACCGGGAGTCGAACGCGGGCCGCCTGGGTGAAAACCAGGAATCCTAACCGCTTGACCATATGGGAATGGATAGCTACACACTGAGGTATCTATTGAAAAAAATCAGCTCGGGGGCTTGCACAAGAAACGTCTGCAGATTGGCACGTGCATCTTGCCTCGTTAGCGCAGTAGGTAGCGCGTCAGTCTCATAATCTGAAGGTCGTGAGTTCGATCCTCACACGGGGCAGCAGGCTCCTCTTTTCCGAAGAGATTTTGTCAAAATCTTAGAACTTTCCCTTTCAGTTCTAACACGTTTCTGATAAGTAAGGATTTGTGAACCCAAATGACAGATGGGACACATGGGTTGTTGTTTCTCTTGACCCGTTTGCTGTATAAAGAGGCAGATGAGAGTGATTTGAGCTGTTTGACAGCTAAGCGCTAAATCTACCTGAAATACTTTTGTCTGAAAAACACCCGTCAGTAGCGAGCGCGTCAGTCTCATATTCTGAAGTTCGTGAGTTCGATCCTCACACGGGGAAGCGGTCTCCTCTTTTCTGAAGAGATTCTGTCACCAAATTAGAACTTTCCCTTTCAGATTTAAAATGTTTCTGATAAGTAAGAATTTGCGAACCCAAATGACAGACAGGACACATGGGTTGTTGATTCTCTTGACACGTTTGCTGTAAAAGGGGCTAGTTGAGATTGATTTGAGCTATGAAACCAAATTAAATCTTGTGCCAAAGTTCATCACAACGAACGGACCAAAAGATGGCGTTCAGAATTTTCGACAGCTTAACGCAAATTCTACCTGAAATACTTTTGTCTGAAAAACACCTTTGTCTTTGAATGTTGGTGGCAGTACAGAAAAGTACATTCCCATACCGGGAGTTGAACCCGGGTCGCCTGGGTGAGAACCAGGAATCCTAACCGCTAGACCATATGGGAAAAGATGTGCTGTCTTATCAGTGACAATCTGAAAAAAAATAAGTTTTCTACTTGGCACAAGCAACTTCTGCAGTTCTATTTGCGCAGCTTGCCTCGTTAACACAGTTGTAAGCAAATCAGTCTCATAAGCTGAAAGATGAACGTTCGATTGTTAGACGGGGTACTGGTCCCTCGTTTTCTCAATCGATTCTGTCTCCATCTTGGCTACAGGGCACAGATTTTTCCGATTCAGTACCAAAACATAACCAATTTAGTTCCTAAACTGTTTCCACGTACAAGGCACGGGGCAGCTTTCGAATGTGTGTACTAGTTCCAAAGGAGTGTCACTCCCATAGCAGGAAGTAAACCAGTCGACCAGGGATACTAGGTCCTATCCACTTTTCCACGTGGGACAAGTTATACACTAAGCAGCAAGATAAATTAAAAAAAAAAAAAAAAAAAAAGAAGTTTTTGCTTTGATTAAATAGCTTTTACATCACAAAAGAAAAAAGTTGCCACATGAGCATGGTACTTAGCACGTCAGTTGGTAATCTGAAGTTCATGAGGTTTTTTCCTCACACGTGGAACTATTCTCCCCCCTTTTCTTGGGATATTGTGTCACCCACTCAGAACTTTCTCAATGAAACGTTTCCGATTCGAAAGGAAACAGGAGCCTTAGTGACAGAAAGAACACATGGATTGTTGCGTCCCTTGACGCTTTGGAGTAATAAGGTGTAGTTGAGAATGGTTTAAGCTATGAAACAAAATGAAATCTTGTGCTAAAGGTCAGTAAGAGCCACAAATACCCTGATGTTCAGCATTTTTGACTGCAAAGTACAAAATCTACCTGAAATATTATTGTCTGGAAAATACATTTCTGTCTTTGATTGTTGGCAGTAGTACAGTAAAAGGTGCGTTCCCATACCGGGAGTCGAACACGGGCCGCCTGGGTGAAAACCAGGAATCCTAACCGCTAGACCATATGGGAATGGATAGCTACACACTGAGGTATCTATTGAAAAAAATCAGCTCGGGGGCTTGCACAAGAAACGTCTGCAGATTGGCACGTGCATCTTGCCTCGTTAGCGCAGTAGGTAGCGCGTCAGTCTCATAATCTGAAGGTCGTGAGTTCGATACTCACACGGGGCAGCGGGCTCCTCTTTTCCGAAGAGATATTGTCAAAAACTTAGAACTTTCCCCTTCATTTCTAACACGTTTCTGATAAGTAAGGATTTGTGAACCCAAATGACACATGGGATGCTGGTTCTCTTGACCCGTTTGCTGTATAAAGAGGCAGATGAGAGTGATTTGAGCTATGACAAAAAATTAAATCTTGTGCCAAAGGTCGTCACAATGAATGTAACCAAAAGCTGGTGTTCAGAATGATTGACAGCTAAGCGCAAAATCTACCTGAAATACTTTTGTCTGAAAAACACCCGCGTCAGTCTCATAATCTGAAGGTCGTGAGTTCGATCCTCACACGGGGCAGCAGGCTCCTCTTTTCCGAAGAGATTTTGTCAAAAACTTAGAACTTTCCCTTTCAGTTCTAACACGTTTCTGATAAGTAAGGATTTGTGAACCCAAATGACAGATGGGACACATGGGTTGCTGTTTCTCTTGACCCGTTTGCTGTATAAAGAGGCAGATGAGAGTGATTTGAGCTGTTTGACAGCTAAGCGCAAAATCTACCTGAAATACTTTTGTCTGAAAAACACCCGTCAGTAGCGAGCGCGTCAGTCTCATATTCTGAAGTTCGTGAGTTCGATCCTCACACGGGGAAGCGGTCTCCTCTTTTCTGAAGAGATTCTGTCACCAAATTAGAACTTTCCCTTTCAGATTTAAAATGTTTCTGATAAGTAAGAATTTGCGAACCCAAATGACAGACAGGACACATGGGTTGTTGATTCTCTTGACACGTTTGCTGTAAAAGGGGCTAGTTGAGATTGATTTGAGCTATGAAACCAAATTAAATCTTGTGCCAAAGTTCATCACAACGAACGGACCAAAAGATGGCGTTCAGAATTTTCGACAGCTTAACGCAAATTCTACCTGAAATACTTTTGTCTGAAAAACACCTTTGTCTTTGAATGTTGGTGGCAGTACAGAAAAGTACATTCCCATACCGGGAGTTGAACCCGGGCCACCTGGGTGAGAACCAGGAATCCTAACCGCTAGACCATATGGGAAAAGTTGTGCTGTCTTATCAGTGACAATCTGAAAAAAAATAAGTTTTCTACTTGGCACAAGCAACTTCTGCAGTTCTATTTGCGCAGCTTGCCTCGTTAACACAGTTGTAAGCAAATCAGTCTCATAAGCTGAAAGATGAACGTTCGATTCTTAGACGGGGTACTGGTCCCTCGTTTTCTCAATCGATTCTGTCTCCATCTTGGCTACAGGGCCACAGATTTTTCCGATTCAGTACCAAAACATAACCAATTTAGTTCCTAAACTGTTTCCACGTACAAGGCATGGGGCAGCTTTTGAATGTGTGTACTAGTTCCAAAGGAGTGTCACTCCCATAGCAGGAAGTAAACCAGTCGACCAGGGATACTAGGTCCTATCCACTTTTCCACGTGGGACAAGTTATACACTAAGCAGCAAGATAAATTAAAAAAAAAAAAAAAAAAAAGAAGTTTTTGCTTTGATTAAATAGCTTTTACATCACAAAAGAAAAAAGTTGCCACATGAGCATGGTACTTAGCACGTCAGTTGGTAATCTGAAGTTCATGAGGTTTTTTCCTCACACGTGGAACTATTCTCCCCCCTTTTCTTGGGATATTGTGTCACCCACTCAGAACTTTCTCAATGAAACGTTTCCGATTCGAAAGGAAACAGGAGCCTTAGTGACAGAAAGAACACATGGATTGTTGCGTCCCTTGACGCTTTGGAGTAATAAGGTGTAGTTGAGAATGGTTTAAGCTATGAAACAAAATGAAATCTTGTGCTAAAGGTCAGTAAGAGCCACAAATACCCTGATGTTCAGCATTTTTGACTGCAAAGTAATAAATCTACCTGAAATATTATTGTCTGGAAAATACATTTCTGTCTTTGATTGTTGGCAGTAGTACAGTAAAAGGTGCGTTCCCATACCGGGAGTTGAACCCGGCCCGCCTGGGTGAGAACCAGGAATCCTAACCGCTAGACCATATGGGAAAAGATGTGCTGTCTTATCAGTGACAATCTGAAAAAAAATAAGTTTTCTACTTGGCACAAGCAACTTCTGCAGTTCTATTTGCGCAGCTTGCCTCGTTAACACAGTTGTAAGCAAATCAGTCTCATAAGCTGAAAGATGAACGTTCGATTCTTAGACGGGGTACTGGTCCCTCGTTTTCTCAATCGATTCTGTCTCCATCTTGGCTACAGGGCCACAGATTTTTCCGATTCAGTACCAAAACATAACCAATTTAGTTCCTAAACTGTTTCCACGTACAAGGCATGGGGCAGCTTTTGAATGTGTGTACTAGTTCCAAAGGAGTGTCACTCCCATAGCAGGAAGTAAACCAGTCGACCAGGGATACTAGGTCCTATCCACTTTTCCACGTGGGACAAGTTATACACTAAGCAGCAAGATAAATTAAAAAAAAAAAAAAAAAAAAAAGAAGTTTTTGCTTTGATTAAATAGCTTTTACATCACAAAAGAAAAAAGTTGCCACATGAGCATGGTACTTAGCACGTCAGTTGGTAATCTGAAGTTCATGAGGTTTTTTCCTCACACGTGGAACTATTCTCCCCCCTTTTCTTGGGATATTGTGTCACCCACTCAGAACTTTCTCACTGAAACGTTTCCGATTCGAAAGGAAACAGGAGCCTTAGTGACAGAAAGAACACATGGATTGTTGCGTCCCTTGACGCTTTGGAGTAATAAGGTGTAGTTGAGAATGGTTTAAGCTATGAAACAAAATGAAATCTTGTGCTAAATGTCAGTAAGAGCCACAAATACCCTGATGTTCAGCATTTTTGACTGCAAAGTACAAAATCTACCTGAAATATTATTGTCTGGAAAATACATTTCTGTCTTTGATTGTTGGCAGTAGTACAGTAAAAGGTGCGTTCCCATACCGGGAGTCGAACGCGGGCCGCCTGGGTGAAAACCAGGAATCCTAACCGCTTGACCATATGGGAATGGATAGCTACACACTGAGGTATCTATTGAAAAAAATCAGCTCGGGGGCTTGCACAAGAAACGTCTGCAGATTGGCACGTGCATCTTGCCTCGTTAGCGCAGTAGGTAGCGCGTCAGTCTCATAATCTGAAGGTCGTGAGTTCGATCCTCACACGGGGCAGCAGGCTCCTCTTTTCCGAAGAGATTTTGTCAAAATCTTAGAACTTTCCCTTTCAGTTCTAACACGTTTCTGATAAGTAAGGATTTGTGAACCCAAATGACAGATGGGACACATGGGTTGTTGTTTCTCTTGACCCGTTTGCTGTATAAAGAGGCAGATGAGAGTGATTTGAGCTGTTTGACAGCTAAGCGCTAAATCTACCTGAAATACTTTTGTCTGAAAAACACCCGTCAGTAGCGAGCGCGTCAGTCTCATATTCTGAAGTTCGTGAGTTCGATCCTCACACGGGGAAGCGGTCTCCTCTTTTCTGAAGAGATTCTGTCACCAAATTAGAACTTTCCCTTTCAGATTTAAAATGTTTCTGATAAGTAAGAATTTGCGAACCCAAATGACAGACAGGACACATGGGTTGTTGATTCTCTTGACACGTTTGCTGTAAAAGGGGCTAGTTGAGATTGATTTGAGCTATGAAACCAAATTAAATCTTGTGCCAAAGTTCATCACAACGAACGGACCAAAAGATGGCGTTCAGAATTTTCGACAGCTTAACGCAAATTCTACCTGAAATACTTTTGTCTGAAAAACACCTTTGTCTTTGAATGTTGGTGGCAGTACAGAAAAGTACATTCCCATACCGGGAGTTGAACCCGGGTCGCCTGGGTGAGAACCAGGAATCCTAACCGCTAGACCATATGGGAAAAGATGTGCTGTCTTATCAGTGACAATCTGAAAAAAAATAAGTTTTCTACTTGGCACAAGCAACTTCTGCAGTTCTATTTGCGCAGCTTGCCTCGTTAACACAGTTGTAAGCAAATCAGTCTCATAAGCTGAAAGATGAACGTTCGATTGTTAGACGGGGTACTGGTCCCTCGTTTTCTCAATCGATTCTGTCTCCATCTTGGCTACAGGGCACAGATTTTTCCGATTCATTACCAAAACATAACCAATTTAGTTCCTAAACTGTTTCCACGTACAAGGCACGGGGCAGCTTTCGAATGTGTGTACTAGTTCCAAAGGAGTGTCACTCCCATAGCAGGAAGTAAACCAGTCGACCAGGGATACTAGGTCCTATCCACTTTTCCACGTGGGACAAGTTATACACTAAGCAGCAAGATAAATTAAAAAAAAAAAAAAAAAAAAAGAAGTTTTTGCTTTGATTAAATAGCTTTTACATCACAAAAGAAAAAAGTTGCCACATGAGCATGGTACTTAGCACGTCAGTTGGTAATCTGAAGTTCATGAGGTTTTTTCCTCACACGTGGAACTATTCTCCCCCCTTTTCTTGGGATATTGTGTCACCCACTCAGAACTTTCTCAATGAAACGTTTCCGATTCGAAAGGAAACAGGAGCCTTAGTGACAGAAAGAACACATGGATTGTTGCGTCCCTTGACGCTTTGGAGTAATAAGGTGTAGTTGAGAATGGTTTAAGCTATGAAACAAAATGAAATCTTGTGCTAAAGGTCAGTAAGAGCCACAAATACCCTGATGTTCAGCATTTTTGACTGCAAAGTACAAAATCTACCTGAAATATTATTGTCTGGAAAATACATTTCTGTCTTTGATTGTTGGCAGTAGTACAGTAAAAGGTGCGTTCCCATACCGGGAGTCGAACACGGGCCGCCTGGGTGAAAACCAGGAATCCTAACCGCTAGACCATATGGGAATGGATAGCTACACACTGAGGTATCTATTGAAAAAAATCAGCTCGGGGGCTTGCACAAGAAACGTCTGCAGATTGGCACGTGCATCTTGCCTCGTTAGCGCAGTAGGTAGCGCGTCAGTCTCATAATCTGAAGGTCGTGAGTTCGATACTCACACGGGGCAGCGGGCTCCTCTTTTCCGAAGAGATATTGTCAAAAACTTAGAACTTTCCCCTTCATTTCTAACACGTTTCTGATAAGTAAGGATTTGTGAACCCAAATGACACATGGGATGCTGGTTCTCTTGACCCGTTTGCTGTATAAAGAGGCAGATGAGAGTGATTTGAGCTATGACAAAAAATTAAATCTTGTGCCAAAGGTCGTCACAATGAATGTAACCAAAAGCTGGTGTTCAGAATGATTGACAGCTAAGCGCAAAATCTACCTGAAATACTTTTGTCTGAAAAACACCCGCGTCAGTCTCATAATCTGAAGGTCGTGAGTTCGATCCTCACACGGGGCAGCAGGCTCCTCTTTTCCGAAGAGATTTTGTCAAAAACTTAGAACTTTCCCTTTCAGTTCTAACACGTTTCTGATAAGTAAGGATTTGTGAACCCAAATGACAGATGGGACACATGGGTTGCTGTTTCTCTTGACCCGTTTGCTGTATAAAGAGGCAGATGAGAGTGATTTGAGCTGTTTGACAGCTAAGCGCAAAATCTACCTGAAATACTTTTGTCTGAAAAACACCCGTCAGTAGCGAGCGCGTCAGTCTCATATTCTGAAGTTCGTGAGTTCGATCCTCACACGGGGAAGCGGTCTCCTCTTTTCTGAAGAGATTCTGTCACCAAATTAGAACTTTCCCTTTCAGATTTAAAATGTTTCTGATAAGTAAGAATTTGCGAACCCAAATGACAGACAGGACACATGGGTTGTTGATTCTCTTGACACGTTTGCTGTAAAAGGGGCTAGTTGAGATTGATTTGAGCTATGAAACCAAATTAAATCTTGTGCCAAAGTTCATCACAAAGAACGGACCAAAAGATGGCGTTCAGAATTTTCGACAGCTTAACGCAAATTCTACCTGAAATACTTTTGTCTGAAAAACACCTTTGTCTTTGAATGTTGGTGGCAGTACAGAAAAGTACATTCCCATACCGGGAGTTGAACCCGGGCCACCTGGGTGAGAACCAGGAATCCTAACCGCTAGACCATATGGGAAAAGTTGTGCTGTCTTATCAGTGACAATCTGAAAAAAAATAAGTTTTCTACTTGGCACAAGCAACTTCTGCAGTTCTATTTGCGCAGCTTGCCTCGTTAACACAGTTGTAAGCAAATCAGTCTCATAAGCTGAAAGATGAACGTTCGATTCTTAGACGGGGTACTGGTCCCTCGTTTTCTCAATCGATTCTGTCTCCATCTTGGCTACAGGGCCACAGATTTTTCCGATTCAGTACCAAAACATAACCAATTTAGTTCCTAAACTGTTTCCACGTACAAGGCATGGGGCAGCTTTTGAATGTGTGTACTAGTTCCAAAGGAGTGTCACTCCCATAGCAGGAAGTAAACCAGTCGACCAGGGATACTAGGTCCTATCCACTTTTCCACGTGGGACAAGTTATACACTAAGCAGCAAGATAAATTAAAAAAAAAAAAAAAAAAAAGAAGTTTTTGCTTTGATTAAATAGCTTTTACATCACAAAAGAAAAAAGTTGCCACATGAGCATGGTACTTAGCACGTCAGTTGGTAATCTGAAGTTCATGAGGTTTTTTCCTCACACGTGGAACTATTCTCCCCCCTTTTCTTGGGATATTGTGTCACCCACTCAGAACTTTCTCAATGAAACGTTTCCGATTCGAAAGGAAACAGGAGCCTTAGTGACAGAAAGAACACATGGATTGTTGCGTCCCTTGACGCTTTGGAGTAATAAGGTGTAGTTGAGAATGGTTTAAGCTATGAAACAAAATGAAATCTTGTGCTAAAGGTCAGTAAGAGCCACAAATACCCTGATGTTCAGCATTTTTGACTGCAAAGTAATAAATCTACCTGAAATATTATTGTCTGGAAAATACATTTCTGTCTTTGATTGTTGGCAGTAGTACAGTAAAAGGTGCGTTCCCATACCGGGAGTTGAACCCGGCCCGCCTGGGTGAGAACCAGGAATCCTAACCGCTAGACCATATGGGAAAAGATGTGCTGTCTTATCAGTGACAATCTGAAAAAAAATAAGTTTTCTACTTGGCACAAGCAACTTCTGCAGTTCTATTTGCGCAGCTTGCCTCGTTAACACAGTTGTAAGCAAATCAGTCTCATAAGCTGAAAGATGAACGTTCGATTCTTAGACGGGGTACTGGTCCCTCGTTTTCTCAATCGATTCTGTCTCCATCTTGGCTACAGGGCCACAGATTTTTCCGATTCAGTACCAAAACATAACCAATTTAGTTCCTAAACTGTTTCCACGTACAAGGCATGGGGCAGCTTTTGAATGTGTGTACTAGTTCCAAAGGAGTGTCACTCCCATAGCAGGAAGTAAACCAGTCGACCAGGGATACTAGGTCCTATCCACTTTTCCACGTGGGACAAGTTATACACTAAGCAGCAAGATAAATTAAAAAAAAAAAAAAAAAAAAAGAAGTTTTTGCTTTGATTAAATAGCTTTTACATCACAAAAGAAAAAAGTTGCCACATGAGCATGGTACTTAGCACGTCAGTTGGTAATCTGAAGTTCATGAGGTTTTTTCCTCACACGTGGAACTATTCTCCCCCCTTTTCTTGGGATATTGTGTCACCCACTCAGAACTTTCTCACTGAAACGTTTCCGATTCGAAAGGAAACAGGAGCCTTAGTGACAGAAAGAACACATGGATTGTTGCGTCCCTTGACGCTTTGGAGTAATAAGGTGTAGTTGAGAATGGTTTAAGCTATGAAACAAAATGAAATCTTGTGCTAAATGTCAGTAAGAGCCACAAATACCCTGATGTTCAGCATTTTTGACTGCAAAGTACAAAATCTACCTGAAATATTATTGTCTGGAAAATACATTTCTGTCTTTGATTGTTGGCAGTAGTACAGTAAAAGGTGCGTTCCCATACCGGGAGTCGAACGCGGGCCGCCTGGGTGAAAACCAGGAATCCTAACCGCTAGACCATATGGGAATGGATAGCTACACACTGAGGTATCTATTGAAAAAAATCAGCTCGGGGGCTTGCACAAGAAACGTCTGCAGATTGGCACGTGCATCTTGCCTCGTTAGCGCAGTAGGTAGCGCGTCAGTCTCATAATCTGAAGGTCGTGAGTTCGATCCTCACACGGGGCAGCAGGCTCCTCTTTTCCGAAGAGATTTTGTCAAAATCTTAGAACTTTCCCTTTCAGTTCTAACACGTTTCTGATAAGTAAGGATTTGTGAACCCAAATGACAGATGGGACACATGGGTTGCTGTTTCTCTTGACCCGTTTGCTGTATAAAGAGGCAGATGAGAGTGATTTGAGCTGTTTGACAGCTAAGCGCAAAATCTACCTGAAATACTTTTGTCTGAAAAACACCCGTCAGTAGCGAGCGCGTCAGTCTCATATTCTGAAGTTCGTGAGTTCGATCCTCACACGGGGAAGCGGTCTCCTCTTTTCTGAAGAGATTCTGTCACCAAATTAGAACTTTCCCTTTCAGATTTAAAATGTTTCTGATAAGTAAGAATTTGCGAACCCAAATGACAGACAGGACACATGGGTTGTTGATTCTCTTGACACGTTTGCTCTAAAAGGGGCTAGTTGAGATTGATTTGAGCTATGAAACCAAATTAAATCTTGTGCCAAAGTTCATCACAACGAACGGACCAAAAGATGGCGTTCAGAATTTTCGACAGCTTAACGCAAATTCTACCTGAAATACTTTTGTCTGAAAAACACCTTTGTCTTTGAATGTTGGTGGCAGTACAGAAAAGTACATTCCCATACCGGGAGTTGAACCCGGGCCACCTGGGTGAGAACCAGGAATCCTAACCGCTAGACCATATGGGAAAAGTTGTGCTGTCTTATCAGTGACAATCTGAAAAAAAATAAGTTTTCTACTTGGCACAAGCAACTTCTGCAGTTCTATTTGCGCAGCTTGCCTCGTTAACACAGTTGTAAGCAAATCAGTCTCATAAGCTGAAAGATGAACGTTCGATTGTTAGACGGGGTACTGGTCCCTCGTTTTCTCAATCGATTCTGTCTCCATCTTGGCTACAGGGCCACAGATTTTTCCGATTCAGTACCAAAACATAACCAATTTAGTTCCTAAACTGTTTCCACGTACAAGGCACGGGGCAGCTTTCGAATGTGTGTACTAGTTCCAAAGGAGTGTCACTCCCATAGCAGGAAGTAAACCAGTCGACCAGGGATACTAGGTCCTATCCACTTTTCCACGTGGGACAAGTTATACACTAAGCAGCAAGATAAATTAAAAAAAAAAAAAAAAAAAAAGAAGTTTTTGCTTTGATTAAATAGCTTTTACATCACAAAAGAAAAAAGTTGCCACATGAGCATGGTACTTAGCACGTCAGTTGGTAATCTGAAGTTCATGAGGTTTTTTCCTCACACGTGGAACTATTCTCCCCCCTTTTCTTGGGATATTGTGTCACCCACTCAGAACTTTCTCACTGAAACGTTTCCGATTCGAAAGGAAACAGGAGCCTTAGTGACAGAAAGAACACATGGATTGTTGCGTCCCTTGACGCTTTGGAGTAATAAGGTGTAGTTGAGAATGGTTTAAGCTATGAAACAAAATGAAATCTTGTGCTAAATGTCAGTAAGAGCCACAAATACCCTGATGTTCAGCATTTTTGACTGCAAAGTACAAAATCTACCTTAAATATTATTGTCTGGAAAATACATTTCTGTCTTTGATTGTTGGCAGTAGTACAGTAAAAGGTGCGTTCCCATACCGGGAGTCGAACGCGGGCCGCCTGGGTGAAAACCAGGAATCCTAACCGCTAGACCATATGGGAATGGATAGCTACACACTGAGGTATCTATTGAAAAAAATCAGCTCGGGGGCTTGCACAAGAAACGTCTGCAGATTGGCACGTGCATCTTGCCTCGTTAGAGCAGTAGGTAGCGCGTCAGTCTCATAATCTGAAGGTTGTGAGTTCGATCCTCACACGGGGCAGCAGGCTCCTCTTTTCCGAAGAGATTTTGTCAAAATCTTAGAACTTTCCCTTTCAGTTCTAACACGTTTCTGATAAGTAAGGATTTGTGAACCCAAATGACAGATGGGACACATGGGTTGCTGTTTCTCTTGACCCGTTTGCTGTATAAAGAGGCAGATGAGAGTGATTTGAGCTGTTTGACAGCTAAGCGCAAAATCTACCTGAAATACTTTTGTCTGAAAAACACCCGTCAGTAGCGAGCGCGTCAGTCTCATATTCTGAAGTTCGTGAGTTCGATCCTCACACGGGGAAGCGGTCTCCTCTTTTCTGAAGAGATTCTGTCACCAAATTAGAACTTTCCCTTTCAGATTTAAAATGTTTCTGATAAGTAAGAATTTGCGAACCCAAATGACAGACAGGACACATGGGTTGTTGATTCTCTTGACACGTTTGCTCTAAAAGGGGCTAGTTGAGATTGATTTGAGCTATGAAACCAAATTAAATCTTGTGCCAAAGTTCATCACAACGAACGGACCAAAAGATGGCGTTCAGAATTTTCGACAGCTTAACGCAAATTCTACCTGAAATACTTTTGTCTGAAAAACACCTTTGTCTTTGAATGTTGGTGGCAGTACAGAAAAGTACATTCCCATACCGGGAGTTGAACCCGGGTCGCCTGGGTGAGAACCAGGAATCCTAACCGCTAGACCATATGGGAAAAGATGTGCTGTCTTATCAGTGACAATCTGAAAAAAAATAAGTTTTCTACTTGGCACAAGCAACTTCTGCAGTTCTATTTGCGCAGCTTGCCTCGTTAACACAGTTGTAAGCAAATCAGTCTCATAAGCTGAAAGATGAACGTTCGATTGTTAGACGGGGTACTGGTCCCTCGTTTTCTCAATCGATTCTGTCTCCATCTTGGCTACAGGGCCACAGATTTTTCCGATTCAGTACCAAAACATAACCAATTTAGTTCCTAAACTGTTTCCACGTACAAGGCACGGGGCAGCTTTCGAATGTGTGTACTAGTTCCAAAGGAGTGTCACTCCCATAGCAGGAAGTAAACCAGTCGACCAGGGATACTAGGTCCTATCCACTTTTCCACGTGGGACAAGTTATACACTAAGCAGCAAGATAAATTAAAAAAAAAAAAAAAAAAAAAGAAGTTTTTGCTTTGATTAAATAGCTTTTACATCACAAAAGAAAAAAGTTGCCACATGAGCATGGTACTTAGCACGTCAGTTGGTAATCTGAAGTTCATGAGGTTTTTTCCTCACACGTGGAACTATTCTCCCCCCTTTTCTTGGGATATTGTGTCACCCACTCAGAACTTTCTCAATGAAACGTTTCCGATTCGAAAGGAAACAGGAGCCTTAGTGACAGAAAGAACACATGGATTGTTGCGTCCCTTGACGCTTTGGAGTAATAAGGTGTAGTTGAGAATGGTTTAAGCTATGAAACAAAATGAAATCCTGTGCTAAAGGTCAGTAAGAGCCACAAATACCCTGATGTTCAGCATTTTTGACTGCAAAGTACAAAATCTACCTGAAATATTATTGTCTGGAAAATACATTTCTGTCTTTGATTGTTGGCAGTAGTACAGTAAAAGGTGCGTTCCCATACCGGGAGTTGAACCCGGCCCGCCTGGGTGAGAACCAGGAATCCTAACCGCTAGACCATATGGGAAAAGATGTGCTGTCTTATCAGTGACAATCTGAAAAAAAATAAGTTTTCTACTTGGCACAAGCAACTTCTGCAGTTCTATTTGCGCAGCTTGCCTCGTTAACACAGTTGTAAGCAAATCAGTCTCATAAGCTGAAAGATGAACGTTCGATTGTTAGACGGGGTACTGGTCCCTCGTTTTCTCAATCGATTCTGTCTCCATCTTGGCTACAGGGCCACAGATTTTTCCGATTCAGTACCAAAACATAACCAATTTAGTTCCTAAACTGTTTCCACGTACAAGGCATGGGGCAGCTTTTGAATGTGTGTACTAGTTCCAAAGGAGTGTCACTCCCATAGCAGGAAGTAAACCAGTCGACCAGGGATACTAGGTCCTATCCACTTTTCCACGTGGGACAAGTTATACACTAAGCAGCAAGATAAATTAAAAAAAAAAAAAAAAAGAAGTTTTTGCTTTGATTAAATAGCTTTTACATCACAAAAGAAAAAAGTTGCCACATGAGCATGGTACTTAGCACGTCAGTTGGTAATCTGAAGTTCATGATGTTTTTTCCTCACACGGGGAACTATTCTCCTCCCTTTTCTTGGGATATTGTGTCACCCACTCAGAACTTTCTCACTGAAACGTTTCCGATTCGAAAGGAAACAGGAGCCTTAGTGACAGACAGAACACATGGATTGTTGCGTCCCTTGACGCTTTGGAGTAATAAGGTGTAGTTGAGAATGGTTTAAGCTATGAAACAAAATGAAATCTTGTGCTAAAGGTCAGTAAGAGCCACAAATACCCTGATGTTCAGCATTTTTGACTGCAAAGTACAAAATCTAACTGAAATATTATTGTCTGGAAAATACATTTCCGTCTTTGATTGTTGGCAGTAGTACAGTAAAGGGTGCGTTCCCATACCGGGAGTCGAACACGGGCCGCCTGTGTGAAAACCAGGAATCCTAACCGCTAGACCATATGGGAATGGATAGCTACACACTGAGGTATCTATTGAAAAAAATCAGCTCGGGGGCTTGCACAAGAAACGTCTGCAGATTGGCACGTGCATCTTGCCTCGTTAGCGCAGTAGGTAGCGCGTCAGTCTCATAATCTGAAGGTCGTGAGTTCGATACTCACACGGGGCAGCGGGCTCCTCTTTTCCGAAGAGATATTGTCAAAAACTTAGAACTTTCCCCTTCATTTCTAACACGTTTCTGATAAGTAAGGATTTGTGAACCCAAATGACACATGGGATGCTGGTTCTCTTGACCCGTTTGCTGTATAAAGAGGCAGATGAGAGTGATTTGAGCTATGACAAAAAATTAAATCTTGTGCCAAAGGTCGTCACAATGAATGTAACCAAAAGCTGGTGTTCAGAATGATTGACAGCTAAGCGCAAAATCTACCTGAAATACTTTTGTCTGAAAAACACCCGCGTCAGTCTCATAATCTGAAGGTCGTGAGTTCGATCCTCACACGGGGCAGCAGGCTCCTCTTTTCCGAAGAGATTTTGTCAAAAACTTAGAACTTTCCCTTTCAGTTCTAACACGTTTCTGATAAGTAAGGATTTGTGAACCCAAATGACAGATGGGACACATGGGTTGCTGTTTCTCTTGACCCGTTTGCTGTATAAAGAGGCAGATGAGAGTGATTTGAGCTGTTTGACAGCTAAGCGCAAAATCTACCTGAAATACTTTTGTCTGAAAAACACCCGTCAGTAGCGAGCGCGTCAGTCTCATATTCTGAAGTTCGTGAGTTCGATCCTCACACGGGGAAGCGGTCTCCTCTTTTCTGAAGAGATTCTGTCACCAAATTAGAACTTTCCCTTTCAGATTTAAAATGTTTCTGATAAGTAAGAATTTGCGAACCCAAATGACAGACAGGACACATGGGTTGTTGATTCTCTTGACACGTTTGCTGTAAAAGGGGCTAGTTGAGATTGATTTGAGCTATGAAACCAAATTAAATCTTGTGCCAAAGTTCATCACAACGAACGGACCAAAAGATGGCGTTCAGAATTTTCGACAGCTTAACGCAAATTCTACCTGAAATACTTTTGTCTGAAAAACACCTTTGTCTTTGAATGTTGGTGGCAGTACAGAAAAGTACATTCCCATACCGGGAGTTGAACCCGGGCCACCTGGGTGAGAACCAGGAATCCTAACCGCTAGACCATATGGGAAAAGTTGTGCTGTCTTATCAGTGACAATCTGAAAAAAAATAAGTTTTCTACTTGGCACAAGCAACTTCTGCAGTTCTATTTGCGCAGCTTGCCTCGTTAACACAGTTGTAAGCAAATCAGTCTCATAAGCTGAAAGATGAACGTTCGATTCTTAGACGGGGTACTGGTCCCTCGTTTTCTCAATCGATTCTGTCTCCATCTTGGCTACAGGGCCACAGATTTTTCCGATTCAGTACCAAAACATAACCAATTTAGTTCCTAAACTGTTTCCACGTACAAGGCACGGGGCAGCTTTCGAATGTGTGTACTAGTTCCAAAGGAGTGTCACTCCCATAGCAGGAAGTAAACCAGTCGACCAGGGATACTAGGTCCTATCCACTTTTCCACGTGGGACAAGTTATACACTAAGCAGCAAGATAAATTAAAAAAAAAAAAAAAAAAGAAGTTTTTGCTTTGATTAAATAGCTTTTACATCACAAAAGAAAAAAGTTGCCACATGAGCATGGTACTTAGCTCGTCAGTTGGTAATCTGAAGTTCATGATGTTTTTTCCTCACACGGGGAACTATTCTCCTCCCTTTTCTTGGGATATTGTGTCACCCACTCAGAACTTTCTCACTGAAACGTTTCCGATTCGAAAGGAAACAGGAGCCTTAGTGACAGACAGAACACATGGATTGTTGCGTCCCTTGACGCTTTGGAGTAATAAGGTGTAGTTGAGAATGGTTTAAGCTATGAAACAAAATGAAATCTTGTGCTAAAGGTCAGTAAGAGCCACAAATACCCTGATGTTCAGCATTTTTGACTGCAAAGTACAAAATCTACCTGAAATATTATTGTCTGGAAAATACATTTCTGTCTTTGATTGTTGGCAGTAGTACAGTAAAAGGTGCGTTCCCATACCGGGAGTCGAACACGGGCCGCCTGGGTGAAAACCAGGAATCCTAACCGCTAGACCATATGGGAATGGATAGCTACACACTGAGGTATCTATTGAAAAAAATCAGCTCGGGGGCTTGCACAAGAAACGTCTGCAGATTGGCACGTGCATCTTGCCTCGTTAGCGCAGTAGGTAGCGCGTCAGTCTCATAATCTGAAGGTCGTGAGTTCGATACTCACACGGGGCAGCGGGCTCCTCTTTTCCGAAGAGATATTGTCAAAAACTTAGAACTTTCCCCTTCATTTCTAACACGTTTCTGATAAGTAAGGATTTGTGAACCCAAATGACACATGGGATGCTGGTTCTCTTGACCCGTTTGCTGTATAAAGAGGCAGATGAGAGTGATTTGAGCTATGACAAAAAATTAAATCTTGTGCCAAAGGTCGTCACAATGAATGTAACCAAAAGCTGGTGTTCAGAATGATTGACAGCTAAGCGCAAAATCTACCTGAAATACTTTTGTCTGAAAAACACCCGCGTCAGTCTCATAATCTGAAGGTCGTGAGTTCGATCCTCACACGGGGCAGCAGGCTCCTCTTTTCCGAAGAGATTTTGTCAAAAACTTAGAACTTTCCCTTTCAGTTCTAACACGTTTCTGATAAGTAAGGATTTGTGAACCCAAATGACAGATGGGACACATGGGTTGCTGTTTCTCTTGACCCGTTTGCTGTATAAAGAGGCAGATGAGAGTGATTTGAGCTGTTTGACAGCTAAGCGCAAAATCTACCTGAAATACTTTTGTCTGAAAAACACCCGTCAGTAGCGAGCGCGTCAGTCTCATATTCTGAAGTTCGTGAGTTCGATCCTCACACGGGGAAGCGGTCTCCTCTTTTCTGAAGAGATTCTGTCACCAAATTAGAACTTTCCCTTTCAGATTTAAAATGTTTCTGATAAGTAAGAATTTGCGAACCCAAATGACAGACAGGACACATGGGTTGTTGATTCTCTTGACACGTTTGCTGTAAAAGGGGCTAGTTGAGATTGATTTGAGCTATGAAACCAAATTAAATCTTGTGCCAAAGTTCATCACAACGAACGGACCAAAAGATGGCGTTCAGAATTTTCGACAGCTTAACGCAAATTCTACCTGAAATACTTTTGTCTGAAAAACACCTTTGTCTTTGAATGTTGGTGGCAGTACAGAAAAGTACATTTCCATACCGGGAGTTGAACCCGGGCCACCTGGGTGAGAACCAGGAATCCTAACCGCTAGACCATATGGGAAAAGTTGTGCTGTCTTATCAGTGACAATCTGAAAAAAAATAAGTTTTCTACTTGGCACAAGCAACTTCTGCAGTTCTATTTGCGCAGCTTGCCTCGTTAACACAGTTGTAAGCAAATCAGTCTCATAAGCTGAAAGATGAACGTTCGATTCTTAGACGGGGTACTGGTCCCTCGTTTTCTCAATCGATTCTGTCTCCATCTTGGCTACAGGGCCACAGATTTTTCCGATTCAGTACCAAAACATAACCAATTTAGTTCCTAAACTGTTTCCACGTACAAGGCATGGGGCAGCTTTTGAATGTGTGTACTAGTTCCAAAGGAGTGTCACTCCCATAGCAGGAAGTAAACCAGTCGGCCAGGGATACTAGGTCCTATCCACTTTTCCACGTGGGACAAGTTATACACTAAGCAGCAAGATAAATTTAAAAAAAAAAAAAAAAAGAAGAAGTTTTTGCTTTGATTAAATAGCTTTTACATCACAAAAGAAAAAAGTTGCCACATGAGCATGGTACTTAGCACGTCAGTTGGTAATCTGAAGTTCATGAGGTTTTTTCCTCACACGTGGAACTATTCTCCCCCCTTTTCTTGGGATATTGTGTCACCCACTCAGAACTTTCTCAATGAAACGTTTCCGATTCGAAAGGAAACAGGAGCCTTAGTGACAGAAAGAACACATGGATTGTTGCGTCCCTTGACGCTTTGGAGTAATAAGGTGTAGTTGAGAATGGTTTAAGCTATGAAACAAAATGAAATCTTGTGCTAAAGGTCAGTAAGAGCCACAAATACCCTGATGTTCAGCATTTTTGACTGCAAAGTACAAAATCTACCTGAAATATTATTGTCTGGAAAATACATTTCTGTCTTTGATTGTTGGCAGTAGTACAGTAAAAGGTGCGTTCCCATACCGGGAGTTGAACCCGGCCCGCCTGGGTGAGAACCAGGAATCCTAACCGCTAGACCATATGGGAAAAGATGTGCTGTCTTATCAGTGACAATCTGAAAAAAAATAAGTTTTCTACTTGGCACAAGCAACTTCTGCAGTTCTATTTGCGCAGCTTGCCTCGTTAACACAGTTGTAAGCAAATCAGTCTCATAAGCTGAAAGATGAACGTTCGATTGTTAGACGGGGTACTGGTCCCTCGTTTTCTCAATCGATTCTGTCTCCATCTTGGCTACAGGGCCACAGATTTTTCCGATTCAGTACCAAAACATAACCAATTTAGTTCCTAAACTGTTTCCACGTACAAGGCATGGGGCAGCTTTTGAATGTGTGTACTAGTTCCAAAGGAGTGTCACTCCCATAGCAGGAAGTAAACCAGTCGACCAGGGATACTAGGTCCTATCCACTTTTCCACGTGGGACAAGTTATACACTAAGCAGCAAGATAAATTAAAAAAAAAAAAAAAAAGAAGTTTTTGCTTTGATTAAATAGCTTTTACATCACAAAAGAAAAAAGTTGCCACATGAGCATGGTACTTAGCACGTCAGTTGGTAATCTGAAGTTCATGATGTTTTTTCCTCACACGGGGAACTATTCTCCTCCCTTTTCTTGGGATATTGTGTCACCCACTCAGAACTTTCTCACTGAAACGTTTCCGATTCGAAAGGAAACAGGAGCCTTAGTGACAGACAGAACACATGGATTGTTGCGTCCCTTGACGCTTTGGAGTAATAAGGTGTAGTTGAGAATGGTTTAAGCTATGAAACAAAATGAAATCTTGTGCTAAAGGTCAGTAAGAGCCACAAATACCCTGATGTTCAGCATTTTTGACTGCAAAGTACAAAATCTACCTGAAATATTATTGTCTGGAAAATACATTTCTGTCTTTGATTGTTGGCAGTAGTACAGTAAAAGGTGCGTTCCCATACCGGGAGTCGAACACGGGCCGCCTGGGTGAAAACCAGGAATCCTAACCGCTAGACCATATGGGAATGGATAGCTACACACTGAGGTATCTATTGAAAAAAATCAGCTCGGGGGCTTGCACAAGAAACGTCTGCAGATTGGCACGTGCATCTTGCCTCGTTAGCGCAGTAGGTAGCGCGTCAGTCTCATAATCTGAAGGTCGTGAGTTCGATACTCACACGGGGCAGCGGGCTCCTCTTTTCCGAAGAGATATTGTCAAAAACTTAGAACTTTCCCCTTCATTTCTAACACGTTTCTGATAAGTAAGGATTTGTGAACCCAAATGACACATGGGATGCTGGTTCTCTTGACCCGTTTGCTGTATAAAGAGGCAGATGAGAGTGATTTGAGCTATGACAAAAAATTAAATCTTGTGCCAAAGGTCGTCACAATGAATGTAACCAAAAGCTGGTGTTCAGAATGATTGACAGCTAAGCGCAAAATCTACCTGAAATACTTTTGTCTGAAAAACACCCGCGTCAGTCTCATAATCTGAAGGTCGTGAGTTCGATCCTCACACGGGGCAGCAGGCTCCTCTTTTCCGAAGAGATTTTGTCAAAAACTTAGAACTTTCCCTTTCAGTTCTAACACGTTTCTGATAAGTAAGGATTTGTGAACCCAAATGACAGATGGGACACATGGGTTGCTGTTTCTCTTGACCCGTTTGCTGTATAAAGAGGCAGATGAGAGTGATTTGAGCTGTTTGACAGCTAAGCACAAAATCTACCTGAAATACTTTTGTCTGAAAAACACCCGTCAGTAGCGAGCGCGTCAGTCTCATATTCTGAAGTTCGTGAGTTCGATCCTCACACGGGGAAGCGGTCTCCTCTTTTCTGAAGAGATTCTGTCACCAAATTAGAACTTTCCCTTTCAGATTTAAAATGTTTCTGATAAGTAAGAATTTGCGAACCCAAATGACAGACAGGACACATGGGTTGTTGATTCTCTTGACACGTTTGCTGTAAAAGGGGCTAGTTGAGATTGATTTGAGCTATGAAACCAAATTAAATCTTGTGCCAAAGTTCATCACAACGAACGGACCAAAAGATGGCGTTCAGAATTTTCGACAGCTTAACGCAAATTCTACCTGAAATACTTTTGTCTGAAAAACACCTTTGTCTTTGAATGTTGGTGGCAGTACAGAAAAGTACATTCCCATACCGGGAGTTGAACCCGGGCCACCTGGGTGAGAACCAGGAATCCTAACCGCTAGACCATATGGGAAAAGTTGTGCTGTCTTATCAGTGACAATCTGAAAAAAAATAAGTTTTCTACTTGGCACAAGCAACTTCTGCAGTTCTATTTGCGCAGCTTGCCTCGTTAACACAGTTGTAAGCAAATCAGTCTCATAAGCTGAAAGATGAACGTTCGATTCTTAGACGGGGTACTGGTCCCTCGTTTTCTCAATCGATTCTGTCTCCATCTTGGCTACAGGGCCACAGATTTTTCCGATTCAGTACCAAAACATAACCAATTTAGTTCCTAAACTGTTTCCACGTACAAGGCACGGGGCAGCTTTCGAATGTGTGTACTAGTTCCAAAGGAGTGTCACTCCCATAGCAGGAAGTAAACCAGTCGACCAGGGATACTAGGTCCTATCCACTTTTCCACGTGGGACAAGTTATACACTAAGCAGCAAGATAAATTAAAAAAAAAAAAAAAAAAGAAGTTTTTGCTTTGATTAAATAGCTTTTACATCACAAAAGAAAAAAGTTGCCACATGAGCATGGTACTTAGCACGTCAGTTGGTAATCTGAAGTTCATGATGTTTTTTCCTCACACGGGGAACTATTCTCCTCCCTTTTCTTGGGATATTGTGTCACCCACTCAGAACTTTCTCACTGAAACGTTTCCGATTCGAAAGGAAACAGGAGCCTTAGTGACAGACAGAACACATGGATTGTTGCGTCCCTTGACGCTTTGGAGTAATAAGGTGTAGTTGAGAATGGTTTAAGCTATGAAACAAAATGAAATCTTGTGCTAAAGGTCAGTAAGAGCCACAAATACCCTGATGTTCAGCATTTTTGACTGCAAAGTACAAAATCTACCTGAAATATTATTGTCTGGAAAATACATTTCTGTCTTTGATTGTTGGCAGTAGTACAGTAAAAGGTGCGTTCCCATACCGGGAGTCGAACACGGGCCGCCTGGGTGAAAACCAGGAATCCTAACCGCTAGACCATATGGGAATGGATAGCTACACACTGAGGTATCTATTGAAAAAAATCAGCTCGGGGGCTTGCACAAGAAACGTCTGCAGATTGGCACGTGCATCTTGCCTCGTTAGCGCAGTAGGTAGCGCGTCAGTCTCATAATCTGAAGGTCGTGAGTTCGATACTCACACGGGGCAGCGGGCTCCTCTTTTCCGAAGAGATATTGTCAAAAACTTAGAACTTTCCCCTTCATTTCTAACACGTTTCTGATAAGTAAGGATTTGTGAACCCAAATGACACATGGGATGCTGGTTCTCTTGAACCGTTTGCTGTATAAAGAGGCAGATGAGAGTGATTTGAGCTATGACAAAAAATTAAATCTTGTGCCAAAGGTCGTCACAATGAATGTAACCAAAAGCTGGTGTTCAGAATGATTGACAGCTAAGCGCAAAATCTACCTGAAATACTTTTGTCTGAAAAACACCCGCGTCAGTCTCATAATCTGAAGGTCGTGAGTTCGATCCTCACACGGGGCAGCAGGCTCCTCTTTTCCGAAGAGATTTTGTCAAAATCTTAGAACTTTCCCTTTCAGTTCTAACACGTTTCTGATAAGTAAGGATTTGTGAACCCAAATGACAGATGGGACACATGGGTTGCTGTTTCTCTTGACCCGTTTGCTGTATAAAGAGGCAGATGAGAGTGATTTGAGCTGTTTGACAGCTAAGCGCAAAATCTACCTGAAATACTTTTGTCTGAAAAACACCCGTCAGTAGCGAGCGCGTCAGTCTCATATTCTGAAGTTCGTGAGTTCGATCCTCACACGGGGAAGCGGTCTCCTCTTTTCTGAAGAGATTCTGTCACCAAATTAGAACTTTCCCTTTCAGATTTAAAATGTTTCTGATAAGTAAGAATTTGCGAACCCAAATGACAGACAGGACACATGGGTTGTTGATTCTCTTGACACGTTTGCTCTAAAAGGGGCTAGTTGAGATTGATTTGAGCTATGAAACCAAATTAAATCTTGTGCCAAAGTTCATCACAACGAACGGACCAAAAGATGGCGTTCAGAATTTTCGACAGATTAACGCAAATTCTACCTGAAATACTTTTGTCTGAAAAACACCTTTGTCTTTGAATGTTGGTGGCAGTACAGAAAAGTACATTCCCATATCGGGAGTTGAACCCGGGTCGCCTGGGTGAGAACCAGGAATCCTAACCGCTAGACCATATGGGAAAAGATGTGCTGTCTTATCAGTGACAATCTGAAAAAAAATAAGTTTTCTACTTGGCACAAGCAACTTCTGCAGTTCTATTTGCGCAGCTTGCCTCGTTAACACAGTTGTAAGCAAATCAGTCTCATAAGCTGAAAGATGAACGTTCGATTGTTAGACGGGGTACTGGTCCCTCGTTTTCTCAATCGATTCTGTCTCCATCTTGGCTACAGGGCCACAGATTTTTCCGATTCAGTACCAAAACATAACCAATTTAGTTCCTAAACTGTTTCCACGTACAAGGCACGGGGCAGCTTTCGAATGTGTGTACTAGTTCCAAAGGAGTGTCACTCCCATAGCAGGAAGTAAACCAGTCGACCAGTTATACTAGGTCCTATCCACTTTTCCACGTGGGACAAGTTATACACTAAGCAGCAAGATAAATTAAAAAAAAAAAAAAAAAAGAAGTTTTTGCTTTGATTAAATAGCTTTTACATCACAAAAGAAAAAAGTTGCCACATGAGCATGGTACTTAGCACGTCAGTTGGTAATCTGAAGTTCATGATGTTTTTTCCTCACACGGGGAACTATTCTCCTCCCTTTTCTTGGGATATTGTGTCACCCACTCAGAACTTTCTCACTGAAACGTTTCCGATTCGAAAGGAAACAGGAGCCTTAGTGACAGACAGAACACATGGATTGTTGCGTCCCTTGACGCTTTGGAGTAATAAGGTGTAGTTGAGAATGGTTTAAGCTATGAAACAAAATGAAATCTTGTGCTAAAGGTCAGTAAGAGCCACAAATAATCTGATGTTCAGCATTTTTGACTGCAAAGTACAAAATCTACCTGAAATATTATTGTCTGGAAAATACATTTCTGTCTTTGATTGTTGGCAGTAGTACAGTAAAAGGTGCGTTCCCATACCGGGAGTCGAACACGGGCCGCCTGGGTGAAAACCAGGAATCCTAACAGCTAGACCATATGGGAATGGATAGCTACACACTGAGGTATCTATTGAAAAAAATCAGCTCGGGGGCTTGCACAAGAAACATCTGCAGATTGGCACGTGCATCTTGCCTCGTTAGCGCAGTAGGTAGCGCGTCAGTCTCATAATCTGAAGGTCGTGAGTTCGATACTCACACGGGGCAGCGGGCTCCTCTTTTCCGAAGAGATATTGTCAAAAACTTAGAACTTTCCCCTTCATTTCTAACACGTTTCTGATAAGTAAGGATTTGTGAACCCAAATGACACATGGGATGCTGGTTCTCTTGACCCGTTTGCTGTATAAAGAGGCAGATGAGAGTGATTTGAGCTATGACAAAAAATTAAATCTTGTGCCAAAGGTCGTCACAATGAATGTAACCAAAAGCTGGTGTTCAGAATGATTGACAGCTAAGCGCAAAATCTACCTGAAATACTTTTGTCTGAAAAACACCCGCGTCAGTCTCATAATCTGAAGGTCGTGAGTTCGATCCTCACACGGGGCAGCAGGCTCCTCTTTTCCGAAGAGATTTTGTCAAAAACTTAGAACTTTCCCTTTCAGTTCTAACACGTTTCTGATAAGTAAGGATTTGTGAACCCAAATGACAGATGGGACACATGGGTTGCTGTTTCTCTTGACCCGTTTGCTGTATAAAGAGGCAGATGAGAGTGATTTGAGCTGTTTGACAGCTAAGCGCAAAATCTACCTGAAATACTTTTGTCTGAAAAACACCCGTCAGTAGCGAGCGCGTCAGTCTCATATTCTGAAGTTCGTGAGTTCGATCCTCACACGGGGAAGCGGTCTCCTCTTTTCTGAAGAGATTCTGTCACCAAATTAGAACTTTCCCTTTCAGATTTAAAATGTTTCTGATAAGTAAGAATTTGCGAACCCAAATGACAGACAGGACACATGGGTTGTTGATTCTCTTGACACGTTTGCTGTAAAAGGGGCTAGTTGAGATTGATTTGAGCTATGAAACCAAATTAAATCTTGTGCCAAAGTTCATCACAACGAACGGACCAAAAGATGGCGTTCAGAATTTTCGACAGCTTAACGCAAATTCTACCTGAAATACTTTTGTCTGAAAAACACCTTTGTCTTTGAATGTTGGTGGCAGTACAGAAAAGTACATTCCCATACCGGGAGTTGAACCCGGGCCACCTGGGTGAGAACCAGGAATCCTAACCGCTAGACCATATGGGAAAAGTTGTGCTGTCTTATCAGTGACAATCTGAAAAAAAATAAGTTTTCTACTTGGCACAAGCAACTTCTGCAGTTCTATTTGCGCAGCTTGCCTCGTTAACACAGTTGTAAGCAAATCAGTCTCATAAGCTGAAAGATGAACGTTCGATTCTTAGACGGGGTACTGGTCCCTCGTTTTCTCAATCGATTCTGTCTCCATCTTGGCTACAGGGCCACAGATTTTTCCGATTCAGTACCAAAACATAACCAATTTAGTTCCTAAACTGTTTCCACGTACAAGGCATGGGGCAGCTTTTGAATGTGTGTACTAGTTCCAAAGGAGTGTCACTCCCATAGCAGGAAGTAAACCAGTCGGCCAGGGATACTAGGTCCTATCCACTTTTCCACGTGGGACAAGTTATACACTAAGCAGCAAGATAAATTAAAAAAAAAAAAAAAAAAAAAGAAGTTTTTGCTTTGATTAAATAGCTTTTACATCACAAAAGAAAAAAGTTGCCACATGAGCATGGTACTTAGCACGTCAGTTGGTAATCTGAAGTTCATGAGGTTTTTTCCTCACACGTGGAACTATTCTCCCCCCTTTTCTTGGGATATTGTGTCACCCACTCAGAACTTTCTCAATGAAACGTTTCCGATTCGAAAGGAAACAGGAGCCTTAGTGACAGAAAGAACACATGGATTGTTGCGTCCCTTGACGCTTTGGAGTAATAAGGTGTAGTTGAGAATGGTTTAAGCTATGAAACAAAATGAAATCTTGTGCTAAAGGTCAGTAAGAGCCACAAATACCCTGATGTTCAGCATTTTTGACTGCAAAGTAATAAATCTACCTGAAATATTATTGTCTGGAAAATACATTTCTGTCTTTGATTGTTGGCAGTAGTACAGTAAAAGGTGCGTTCCCATACCGGGAGTTGAACCCGGCCCGCCTGGGTGAGAACAAGGAATCCTAACCGCTAGACCATATGGGAAAAGATGTGCTGTCTTATCAGTGACAATCTGAAAAAAAATAAGTTTTCTACTTGGCACAAGCAACTTCTGCAGTTCTATTTGCGCAGCTTGCCTCGTTAACACAGTTGTAAGCAAATCAGTCTCATAAGCTGAAAGATGAACGTTCGATTCTTAGACGGGGTACTGGTCCCTCGTTTTCTCAATCGATTCTGTCTCCATCTTGGCTACAGGGCCACAGATTTTTCCGATTCAGTACCAAAACATAACCAATTTAGTTCCTAAACTGTTTCCACGTACAAGGCATGGGGCAGCTTTTGAATGTGTGTACTAGTTCCAAAGGAGTGTCACTCCCATAGCAGGAAGTAAACCAGTCGACCAGGGATACTAGGTCCTATCCACTTTTCCACGTGGGACAAGTTATACACTAAGCAGCAAGATAAATTAAAAAAAAAAAAAAAAAAATGAAGTTTTTGCTTTGATTAAATAGATTTTACATCACAAAAGAAAAAAGTTGCCACATGAGCATGGTACTTAGCACGTCAGTTGGTAATCTGAAGTTCATGAGGTTTTTTCCTCACACGTGGAACTATTCTCCCCCCTTTTCTTGGGATATTGTGTCACCCACTCAGAACTTTCTCACTGAAACGTTTCCGATTCGAAAGGAAACAGGAGCCTTAGTGACAGAAAGAACACATGGATTGTTGCGTCCCTTGACGCTTTGGAGTAATAAGGTGTAGTTGAGAATGGTTTAAGCTATGAAACAAAATGAAATCTTGTGCTAAATGTCAGTAAGAGCCACAAATACCCTGATGTTCAGCATTTTTGACTGCAAAGTACAAAATCTACCTGAAATATTATTGTCTGGAAAATACATTTCTGTCTTTGATTGTTGGCAGTAGTACAGTAAAAGGTGCGTTCCCATACCGGGAGTCGAACGCGGGCCGCCTGGGTGAAAACCAGGAATCCTAACCGCTAGACCATATGGGAATGGATAGCTACACACTGAGGTATCTATTGAAAAAAATCAGCTCGGGGGCTTGCACAAGAAACGTCTGCAGATTGGCACGTGCATCTTGCCTCGTTAGCGCAGTAGGTAGCGCGTTAGGCTCATAATCTGAAGGTCGTGAGTTCGATCCTCACACGGGGCAGCAGGCTCCTCTTTTCCGAAGAGATTTTGTCAAAATCTTAGAACTTTCCCTTTCAGTTCTAACACGTTTCTGATAAGTAAGGATTTGTGAACCCAAATGACAGATGGGACACATGGGTTGCTGTTTCTCTTGACCCGTTTGCTGTATAAAGAGGCAGATGAGAGTGATTTGAGCTGTTTGACAGCTAAGCGCAAAATCTACCTGAAATACTTTTGTCTGAAAAACACCCGTCAGTAGCGAGCGCGTCAGTCTCATATTCTGAAGTTCGTGAGTTCGATCCTCACACGGGGAAGCGGTCTCCTCTTTTCTGAAGAGATTCTGTCACCAAATTAGAACTTTCCCTTTCAGATTTAAAATGTTTCTGATAAGTAAGAATTTGCAAACCCAAATGACAGACAGGACACATGGGTTGTTGATTCTCTTGACACGTTTGCTCTAAAAGGGGCTAGTTGAGATTGATTTGAGCTATGAAACCAAATTAAATCTTGTGCCAAAGTTCATCACAACGAACGGACCAAAAGATGGCGTTCAGAATTTTCGACAGCTTAACGCAAATTCTACCTGAAATACTTTTGTCTGAAAAACACCTTTGTCTTTGAATGTTGGTGGCAGTACAGAAAAGTACATTCCCATATCGGGAGTTGAACCCGGGTCGCCTGGGTGAGAACCAGGAATCCTAACCGCTAGACCATATGGGAAAAGATGTGCTGTCTTATCAGTGACAATCTGGAAAAAAATAAGTTTTCTACTTGGCACAAGCAACTTCTGCAGTTCTATTTGCGCAGCTTGCCTCGTTAACACAGTTGTAAGCAAATCAGTCTCATAAGCTGAAAGATGAACGTTCGATTGTTAGACGGGGTACTGGTCCCTCGTTTTCTCAATCGATTCTGTCTCCATCTTGGCTACAGGGCCACAGATTTTTCCGATTCAGTACCAAAACATAACCAATTTAGTTCCTAAACTGTTTCCACGTACAAGGCACGGGGCAGCTTTCGAATGTGTGTACCAGTTCCAAAGGAGTGTCACTCCCATAGCAGGAAGTAAACCAGTCGACCAGGGATACTAGGTCCTATCCACTTTTCCACGTGGGACAAGTTATACACTAAGCAGCAAGATAAATTAAAAAAAAAAAAAAAAAAGAAGTTTTTGCTTTGATTAAATAGCTTTTACATCACAAAAGAAAAAAGTTGCCACATGAGCATGGTACTTAGCACGTCAGTTGGTAATCTGAAGTTCATGATGTTTTTTCCTCACACGGGGAACTATTCTCCTCCCTTTTCTTGGGATATTGTGTCACCCACTCAGAACTTTCTCACTGAAACGTTTCCGATTCGAAAGGAAACAGGAGCCTTAGTGACAGACAGAACACATGGATTGTTGCGTCCCTTGACGCTTTGGAGTAATAAGGTGTAGTTGAGAATGGTTTAAGCTATGAAACAAAATGAAATCTTGTGCTAAAGGTCAGTAAGAGCCACAAATACCCTGATGTTCAGCATTTTTGACTGCAAAGTACAAAATCTACCTGAAATATTATTGTCTGGAAAATACATTTCTGTCTTTGATTGTTGGCAGTAGTACAGTAAAAGGTGCGTTCCCATACCGGGAGTCGAACACGGGCCGCCTGGGTGAAAACCAGGAATCCTAACAGCTAGACCATATGGGAATGGATAGCTACACACTGAGGTATCTATTGAAAAAAATCAGCTCGGGGGCTTGCACAAGAAACGTCTGCAGATTGGCACGTGCATCTTGCCTCGTTAGCGCAGTAGGTAGCGCGTCAGTCTCATAATCTGAAGGTCGTGAGTTCGATACTCACACGGGGCAGCGGGCTCCTCTTTTCCGAAGAGATATTGTCAAAAACTTAGAACTTTCCCCTTCATTTCTAACACGTTTCTGATAAGTAAGGATTTGTGAACCCAAATGACACATGGGATGCTGGTTCTCTTGACCCGTTTGCTGTATAAAGAGGCAGATGAGAGTGATTTGAGCTATGACAAAAAATTAAATCTTGTGCCAAAGGTCGTCACAATGAATGTAACCAAAAGCTGGTGTTCAGAATGATTGACAGCTAAGCGCAAAATCTACCTGAAATACTTTTGTCTGAAAAACACCCGCGTCAGTCTCATAATCTGAAGGTCGTGAGTTCGATCCTCACACGGGGCAGCAGGCTCCTCTTTTCCGAAGAGATTTTGTCAAAAACTTAGAACTTTCCCTTTCAGTTCTAACACGTTTCTGATAAGTAAGGATTTGTGAACCCAAATGACAGATGGGACACATGGGTTGCTGTTTCTCTTGACCCGTTTGCTGTATAAAGAGGCAGATGAGAGTGATTTGAGCTGTTTGACAGCTAAGCGCAAAATCTACCTGAAATACTTTTGTCTGAAAAACACCCGTCAGTAGCGAGCGCGTCAGTCTCATATTCTGAAGTTCGTGAGTTCGATCCTCACACGGGGAAGCGGTCTCCTCTTTTCTGAAGAGATTCTGTCACCAAATTAGAACTTTCCCTTTCAGATTTAAAATGTTTCTGATAAGTAAGAATTTGCGAACCCAAATGACAGACAGGACACATGGGTTGTTGATTCTCTTGACACGTTTGCTGTAAAAGGGGCTAGTTGAGATTGATTTGAGCTATGAAACCAAATTAAATCTTGTGCCAAAGTTCATCACAACGAACGGACCAAAAGATGGCGTTCAGAATTTTCGACAGCTTAACGCAAATTCTACCTGAAATACTTTTGTCTGAAAAACACCTTTGTCTTTGAATGTTGGTGGCAGTACAGAAAAGTACATTCCCATACCGGGAGTTGAACCCGGGCCACCTGGGTGAGAACCAGGAATCCTAACCGCTAGACCATATGGGAAAAGTTGTGCTGTCTTATCAGTGACAATCTGAAAAAAAATAAGTTTTCTACTTGGCACAAGCAACTTCTGCAGTTCTATTTGCGCAGCTTGCCTCGTTAACACAGTTGTAAGCAAATCAGTCTCATAAGCTGAAAGATGAACGTTCGATTCTTAGACGGGGTACTGGTCCCTCGTTTTCTCAATCGATTCTGTCTCCATCTTGGCTACAGGGCCACAGATTTTTCCGATTCAGTACCAAAACATAACCAATTTAGTTCCTAAACTGTTTCCACGTACAAGGCACGGGGCAGCTTTCGAATGTGTGTACTAGTTCCAAAGGAGTGTCACTCCCATAGCAGGAAGTAAACCAGTCGACCAGGGATACTAGGTCCTATCCACTTTTCCACGTGGGACAAGTTATACACTAAGCAGCAAGATAAATTAAAAAAAAAAAAAAAAAAGAAGTTTTTGCTTTGATTAAATAGCTTTTACATCACAAAAGAAAAAAGTTGCCACATGAGCATGGTACTTAGCACGTCAGTTGGTAATCTGAAGTTCATGATGTTTTTTCCTCACACGGGGAACTATTCTCCTCCCTTTTCTTGGGATATTGTGTCACCCACTCAGAACTTTCTCACTGAAACGTTTCCGATTCGAAAGGAAACAGGAGCCTTAGTGACAGACAGAACACATGGATTGTTGCGTCCCTTGACGCTTTGGAGTAATAAGGTGTAGTTGAGAATGGTTTAAGCTATGAAACAAAATGAAATCTTGTGCTAAAGGTCAGTAAGAGCCACAAATACCCTGATGTTCAGCATTTTTGACTGCAAAGTACAAAATCTACCTGAAATATTATTGTCTGGAAAATACATTTCTGTCTTTGATTGTTGGCAGTAGTACAGTAAAAGGTGCGTTCCCATACCGGGAGTCGAACACGGGCCGCCTGGGTGAAAACCAGGAATCCTAACCGCTAGACCATATGGGAATGGATAGCTACACACTGAGGTATCTATTGAAAAAAATCAGCTCGGGGGCTTGCACAAGAAACGTCTGCAGATTGGCACGTGCATCTTGCCTCGTTAGCGCAGTAGGTAGCGCGTCAGTCTCATAATCTGAAGGTCGTGAGTTCGATACTCACACGGGGCAGCGGGCTCCTCTTTTCCGAAGAGATATTGTCAAAAACTTAGAACTTTCCCCTTCATTTCTAACACGTTTCTGATAAGTAAGGATTTGTGAACCCAAATGACACATGGGATGCTGGTTCTCTTGACCCGTTTGCTGTATAAAGAGGCAGATGAGAGTGATTTGAGCTATGACAAAAAATTAAATCTTGTGCCAAAGGTCGTCACAATGAATGTAACCAAAAGCTGGTGTTCAGAATGATTGACAGCTAAGCGCAAAATCTACCTGAAATACTTTTGTCTGAAAAACACCCGCGTCAGTCTCATAATCTGAAGGTCGTGAGTTCGAATGTTGGTGGCAGTACAGAAAAGTACATTCCCATACCGGGAGTTGAACCCGGGCCACCTGGGTGAGAACCAGGAATCCTAACCGCTAGACCATATGGGAAAAGTTGTGCTGTCTTATCAGTGACAATCTGAAAAAAAATAAGTTTTCTACTTGGCACAAGCAACTTCTGCAGTTCTATTTGCGCAGCTTGCCTCGTTAACACAGTTGTAAGCAAATCAGTCTCATAAGCTGAAAGATGAACGTTCGATTCTTAGACGGGGTACTGGTCCCTCGTTTTCTCAATCGATTCTGTCTCCATCTTGGCTACAGGGCCACAGATTTTTCCGATTCAGTACCAAAACATAACCAATTTAGTTCCTAAACTGTTTCCACGTACAAGGCACGGGGCAGCTTTCGAATGTGTGTACTAGTTCCAAAGGAGTGTCACTCCCATAGCAGGAAGTAAACCAGTCGACCAGGGATACTAGGTCCTATCCACTTTTCCACGTGGGACAAGTTATACACTAAGCAGCAAGATAAATTAAAAAAAAAAAAAAAAAAGAAGTTTTTGCTTTGATTAAATAGCTTTTACATCACAAAAGAAAAAAGTTGCCACATGAGCATGGTACTTAGCACGTCAGTTGGTAATCTGAAGTTCATGATGTTTTTTCCTCACACGGGGAACTATTCTCCTCCCTTTTCTTGGGATATTGTGTCACCCACTCAGAACTTTCTCACTGAAACGTTTCCGATTCGAAAGGAAACAGGAGCCTTAGTGACAGACAGAACACATGGATTGTTGCGTCCCTTGACGCTTTGGAGTAATAAGGTGTAGTTGAGAATGGTTTAAGCTATGAAACAAAATGAAATCTTGTGCTAAAGGTCAGTAAGAGCCACAAATACCCTGATGTTCAGCATTTTTGACTGCAAAGTACAAAATCTACCTGAAATATTATTGTCTGGAAAATACATTTCTGTCTTTGATTGTTGGCAGTAGTACAGTAAAAGGTGCGTTCCCATACCGGGAGTCGAACACGGGCCGCCTGGGTGAAAACCAGGAATCCTAACCGCTAGACCATATGGGAATGGATAGCTACACACTGAGGTATCTATTGAAAAAAATCAGCTCGGGGGCTTGCACAAGAAACGTCTGCAGATTGGCACGTGCATCTTGCCTCGTTAGCGCAGTAGGTAGCGCGTCAGTCTCATAATCTGAAGGTCGTGAGTTCGATACTCACACGGGGCAGCGGGCTCCTCTTTTCCGAAGAGATATTGTCAAAAACTTAGAACTTTCCCCTTCATTTCTAACACGTTTCTGATAAGTAAGGATTTGTGAACCCAAATGACACATGGGATGCTGGTTCTCTTGACCCGTTTGCTGTATAAAGAGGCAGATGAGAGTGATTTGAGCTATGACAAAAAATTAAATCTTGTGCCAAAGGTCGTCACAATGAATGTAACCAAAAGCTGGTGTTCAGAATGATTGACAGCTAAGCGCAAAATCTACCTGAAATACTTTTGTCTGAAAAACACCCGCGTCAGTCTCATAATCTGAAGGTCGTGAGTTCGATCCTCACACGGGGCAGCAGGCTCCTCTTTTCCGAAGAGATTTTGTCAAAAACTTAGAACTTTCCCTTTCAGTTCTAACACGTTTCTGATAAGTAAGGATTTGTGAACCCAAATGACAGATGGGACACATGGGTTGCTGTTTCTCTTGACCCGTTTGCTGTATAAAGAGGCAGATGAGAGTGATTTGAGCTGTTTGACAGCTAAGCGCAAAATCTACCTGAAATACTTTTGTCTGAAAAACACCCGTCAGTAGCGAGCGCGTCAGTCTCATATTCTGAAGTTCGTGAGTTCGATCCTCACACGGGGAAGCGGTCTCCTCTTTTCTGAAGAGATTCTGTAACCAAATTAGAACTTTCCCTTTCAGATTTAAAATGTTTCTGATAAGTAAGAATTTGCGAACCCAAATGACAGACAGGACACATGGGTTGTTGATTCTCTTGACACGTTTGCTGTAAAAGGGGCTAGTTGAGATTGATTTGAGCTATGAAACCAAATTAAATCTTGTGCCAAAGTTCATCACAACGAACGGACCAAAAGATGGCGTTCAGAATTTTCGACAGCTTAACGCAAATTCTACCTGAAATACTTTTGTCTGAAAAACACCTTTGTCTTTGAATGTTGGTGGCAGTACAGAAAAGTACATTCCCATACCGGGAGTTGAACCCGGGCCACCTGGGTGAGAACCAGGAATCCTAACCGCTAGACCATATGGGAAAAGTTGTGCTGTCTTATCAGTGACAATCTGAAAAAAAATAAGTTTTCTACTTGGCACAAGCAACTTCTGCAGTTCTATTTGCGCAGCTTGCCTCGTTAACACAGTTGTAAGCAAATCAGTCTCATAAGCTGAAAGATGAACGTTCGATTCTTAGACGGGGTACTGGTCCCTCGTTTTCTCAATCGATTCTGTCTCCATCTTGGCTACAGGGCCACAGATTTTTCCGATTCAGTACCAAAACATAACCAATTTAGTTCCTAAACTGTTTCCACGTACAAGGCATGGGGCAGCTTTTGAATGTGTGTACTAGTTCCAAAGGAGTGTCACTCCCATAGCAGGAAGTAAACCAGTCGGCCAGGGATACTAGGTCCTATCCACTTTTCCACGTGGGACAAGTTATACACTAAGCAGCAAGATAAATTAAAAAAAAAAAAAAAAAAGAAGAAGTTTTTGCTTTGATTAAATAGCTTTTACATCACAAAAGAAAAAAGTTGCCACATGAGCATGGTACTTAGCACGTCAGTTGGTAATCTGAAGTTCATGAGGTTTTTTCCTCACACGTGGAACTATTCTCCCCCCTTTTCTTGGGATATTGTGTCACCCACTCAGAACTTTCTCAATGAAACGTTTCCGATTCGAAAGGAAACAGGAGGCTTAGTGACAGAAAGAACACATGGATTGTTGCGTCCCTTGACGCTTTGGAGTAATAAGGTGTAGTTGAGAATGGTTTAAGCTATGAAACAAAATGAAATCTTGTGCTAAAGGTCAGTAAGAGCCACAAATACCCTGATGTTCAGCATTTTTGACTGCAAAGTACAAAATCTACCTGAAATATTATTGTCTGGAAAATACATTTCTGTCTTTGATTGTTGGCAGTAGTACAGTAAAAGGTGCGTTCCCATACCGGGAGTTGAACCCGGCCCGCCTGGGTGAGAACCAGGAATCCTAACCGCTAGACCATATGGGAAAAGATGTGCTGTCTTATCAGTGACAATCTGAAAAAAAATAAGTTTTCTACTTGGCACAAGCAACTTCTGCAGTTCTATTTGCGCAGCTTGCCTCGTTAACACAGTTGTAAGCAAATCAGTCTCATAAGCTGAAAGATGAACGTTCGATTGTTAGACGGGGTACTGGTCCCTCGTTTTCTCAATCGATTCTGTCTCCATCTTGGCTACAGGGCCACAGATTTTTCCGATTCAGTACCAAAACATAACCAATTTAGTTCCTAAACTGTTTCCACGTACAAGGCATGGGGCAGCTTTTGAATGTGTGTACTAGTTCCAAAGGAGTGTCACTCCCATAGCAGGAAGTAAACCAGTCGACCAGGGATACTAGGTCCTATCCACTTTTCCACGTGGGACAAGTTATACACTAAGCAGCAAGATAAATTAAAAAAAAAAAAAAAAAGAAGTTTTTGCTTTGATTAAATAGCTTTTACATCACAAAAGAAAAAAGTTGCCACATGAGCATGGTACTTAGCACGTCAGTTGGTAATCTGAAGTTCATGATGTTTTTTCCTCACACGGGGAACTATTCTCCTCCCTTTTCTTGGGATATTGTGTCACCCACTCAGAACTTTCTCACTGAAACGTTTCCGATTCGAAAGGAAACAGGAGCCTTAGTGACAGACAGAACACATGGATTGTTGCGTCCCTTGACGCTTTGGAGTAATAAGGTGTAGTTGAGAATGGTTTAAGCTATGAAACAAAATGAAATCTTGTGCTAAAGGTCAGTAAGAGCCACAAATACCCTGATGTTCAGCATTTTTGACTGCAAAGTACAAAATCTACCTGAAATATTATTGTCTGGAAAATACATTTCTGTCTTTGATTGTTGGCAGTAGTACAGTAAAAGGTGCGTTCCCATACCGGGAGTCGAACACGGGCCGCCTGGGTGAAAACCAGGAATCCTAACCGCTAGACCATATGGGAATGGATAGCTACACACTGAGGTATCTATTGAAAAAAATCAGCTCGGGGGCTTGCACAAGAAACGTCTGCAGATTGGCACGTGCATCTTTCCTCGTTAGCGCAGTAGGTAGCGCGTCAGTCTCATAATCTGAAGGTCGTGAGTTCGATACTCACACGGGGCAGCGGGCTCCTCTTTTCCGAAGAGATATTGTCAAAAACTTAGAACTTTCCCCTTCATTTCTAACACGTTTCTGATAAGTAAGGATTTGTGAACCCAAATGACACATGGGATGCTGGTTCTCTTGACCCGTTTGCTGTATAAAGAGGCAGATGAGAGTGATTTGAGCTATGACAAAAAATTAAATCTTGTGCCAAAGGTCGTCACAATGAATGTAACCAAAAGCTGGTGTTCAGAATGATTGACAGCTAAGCGCAAAATCTACCTGAAATACTTTTGTCTGAAAAACACCCGCGTCAGTCTCATAATCTGAAGGTCGTGAGTTCGATCCTCACACGGGGCAGCAGGCTCCTCTTTTCCGAAGAGATTTTGTCAAAAACTTAGAACTTTCCCTTTCAGTTCTAACACGTTTCTGATAAGTAAGGATTTGTGAACCCAAATGACAGATGGGACACATGGGTTGCTGTTTCTCTTGACCCGTTTGCTGTATAAAGAGGCAGATGAGAGTGATTTGAGCTGTTTGACAGCTAAGCGCAAAATCTACCTGAAATACTTTTGTCTGAAAAACACCCGTCAGTAGCGAGCGCGTCAGTCTCATATTCTGAAGTTCGTGAGTTCGATCCTCACACGGGGAAGCGGTCTCCTCTTTTCTGAAGAGATTCTGTCACCAAATTAGAACTTTCCCTTTCAGATTTAAAATGTTTCTGATAAGTAAGAATTTGCGAACCCAAATGACAGACAGGACACATGGGTTGTTGATTCTCTTGACACGTTTGCTGTAAAAGGGGCTAGTTGAGATTGATTTGAGCTATGAAACCAAATTAAATCTTGTGCCAAAGTTCATCACAACGAACGGACCAAAAGATGGCGTTCAGAATTTTCGACAGCTTAACGCAAATTCTACCTGAAATACTTTTGTCTGAAAAACACCTTTGTCTTTGAATGTTGGTGGCAGTACAGAAAAGTACATTCCCATACCGGGAGTTGAACCCGGGCCACCTGGGTGAGAACCAGGAATCCTAACCGCTAGACCATATGGGAAAAGTTGTGCTGTCTTATCAGTGACAATCTGAAAAAAAATAAGTTTTCTACTTGGCACAAGCAACTTCTGCAGTTCTATTTGCGCAGCTTGCCTCGTTAACACAGTTGTAAGCAAATCAGTCTCATAAGCTGAAAGATGAACGTTCGATTCTTAGACGGGGTACTGGTCCCTCGTTTTCTCAATCGATTCTGTCTCCATCTTGGCTACAGGGCCACAGATTTTTCCGATTCAGTACCAAAACATAACCAATTTAGTTCCTAAACTGTTTCCACGTACAAGGCACGGGGCAGCTTTCGAATGTGTGTACTAGTTCCAAAGGAGTGTCACTCCCATAGCAGGAAGTAAACCAGTCGACCAGGGATACTAGGTCCTATCCACTTTTCCACGTGGGACAAGTTATACACTAAGCAGCAAGATAAATTAAAAAAAAAAAAAAAAAAGAAGTTTTTGCTTTGATTAAATAGCTTTTACATCACAAAAGAAAAAAGTTGCCACATGAGCATGGTACTTAGCACGTCAGTTGGTAATCTGAAGTTCATGATGTTTTTTCCTCACACGGGGAACTATTCTCCCCCCTTTTCTTGGGATATTGTGTCACCCACTCAGAACTTTCTCACTGAAACGTTTCCGATTCGAAAGGAAACAGGAGCCTTAGTGACAGACAGAACACATGGATTGTTGCGTCCCTTGACGCTTTGGAGTAATAAGGTGTAGTTGAGAATGGTTTAAGCTATGAAACAAAATGAAATCTTGTGCTAAAGGTCAGTAAGAGCCACAAATACCCTGATGTTCAGCATTTTTGACTGCAAAGTACAAAATCTACCTGAAATATTATTGTCTGGAAAATACATTTCTGTCTTTGATTGTTGGCAGTAGTACAGTAAAAGGTGCGTTCCCATACCGGGAGTCGAACACGGGCCGCCTGGGTGAAAACCAGGAATCCTAACCGCTAGACCATATGGGAATGGATAGCTACACACTGAGGTATCTATTGAAAAAAATCAGCTCGGGGGCTTGCACAAGAAACGTCTGCAGATTGGCACGTGCATCTTAGCGCAGTAGGTAGCGCGTCAGTCTCATAATCTGAAGGTCGTGAGTTCGATACTCACACGGGGCAGCGGGCTCCTCTTTTCCGAAGAGATATTGTCAAAAACTTAGAACTTTCCCCTTCATTTCTAACACGTTTCTGATAAGTAAGGATTTGTGAACCCAAATGACACATGGGATGCTGGTTCTCTTGACCCGTTTGCTGTATAAAGAGGCAGATGAGAGTGATTTGAGCTATGACAAAAAATTAAATCTTGTGCCAAAGGTCGTCACAATGAATGTAACCAAAAGCTGGTGTTCAGAATGATTGACAGCTAAGCGCAAAATCTACCTGAAATACTTTTGTCTGAAAAACACCCGCGTCAGTCTCATAATCTGAAGGTCGTGAGTTCGATCCTCACACGGGGCAGCAGGCTCCTCTTTTCCGAAGAGATTTTGTCAAAAACTTAGAACTTTCCCTTTCAGTTCTAACACGTTTCTGATAAGTAAGGATTTGTGAACCCAAATGACAGATGGGACACATGGGTTGCTGTTTCTCTTGACCCGTTTGCTGTATAAAGAGGCAGATGAGAGTGATTTGAGCTGTTTGACAGCTAAGCGCAAAATCTACCTGAAATACTTTTGTCTGAAAAACACCCGTCAGTAGCGAGCGCGTCAGTCTCATATTCTGAAGTTCGTGAGTTCGATCCTCACACGGGGAAGCGGTCTCCTCTTTTCTGAAGAGATTCTGTCACCAAATTAGAACTTTCCCTTTCAGATTTAAAATGTTTCTGATAAGTAAGAATTTGCGAACCCAAATGACAGACAGGACACATGGGTTGTTGATTCTCTTGACACGTTTGCTGTAAAAGGGGCTAGTTGAGATTGATTTGAGCTATGAAACCAAATTAAATCTTGTGCCAAAGTTCATCACAACGAACGGACCAAAAGATGGCGTTCAGAATTTTCGACAGCTTAACGCAAATTCTACCTGAAATACTTTTGTCTGAAAAACACCTTTGTCTTTGAATGTTGGTGGCAGTACAGAAAAGTACATTCCCATACCGGGAGTTGAACCCGGGCCACCTGGGTGAGAACCAGGAATCCTAACCGCTAGACCATATGGGAAAAGTTGTGCTGTCTTATCAGTGACAATCTGAAAAAAAATAAGTTTTCTACTTGGCACAAGCAACTTCTGCAGTTCTATTTGCGCAGCTTGCCTCGTTAACACAGTTGTAAGCAAATCAGTCTCATAAGCTGAAAGATGAACGTTCGATTCTTAGACGGGGTACTGGTCCCTCGTTTTCTCAATCGATTCTGTCTCCATCTTGGCTACAGGGCCACAGATTTTTCCGATTCAGTACCAAAACATAACCAATTTAGTTCCTAAACTGTTTCCACGTACAAGGCATGGGGCAGCTTTTGAATGTGTGTACTAGTTCCAAAGGAGTGTCACTCCCATAGCAGGAAGTAAACCAGTCGGCCAGGGATACTAGGTCCTATCCACTTTTCCACGTGGGACAAGTTATACACTAAGCAGCAAGATAAATTAAAAAAAAAAAAAAAAAAGAAGAAGTTTTTGCTTTGATTAAATAGCTTTTACATCACAAAAGAAAAAAGTTGCCACATGAGCATGGTACTTAGCACGTCAGTTGGTAATCTGAAGTTCATGAGGTTTTTTCCTCACACGTGGAACTATTCTCCCCCCTTTTCTTGGGATATTGTGTCACCCACTCAGAACTTTCTCAATGAAACGTTTCCGATTCGAAAGGAAACAGGAGCCTTAGTGACAGAAAGAACACATGGATTGTTGCGTCCCTTGACGCTTTGGAGTAATAAGGTGTAGTTGAGAATGGTTTAAGCTATGAAACAAAATGAAATCTTGTGCTAAAGGTCAGTAAGAGCCACAAATACCCTGATGTTCAGCATTTTTGACTGCAAAGTACAAAATCTACCTGAAATATTATTGTCTGGAAAATACATTTCTGTCTTTGATTGTTGGCAGTAGTACAGTAAAAGGTGCGTTCCCATACCGGGAGTTGAACCCGGCCCGCCTGGGTGAGAACCAGGAATCCTAACCGCTAGACCATATGGGAAAAGATGTGCTGTCTTATCAGTGACAATCTGAAAAAAAATAAGTTTTCTACTTGGCACAAGCAACTTCTGCAGTTCTATTTGCGCAGCTTGCCTCGTTAACACAGTTGTAAGCAAATCAGTCTCATAAGCTGAAAGATGAACGTTCGATTGTTAGACGGGGTACTGGTCCCTCGTTTTCTCAATCGATTCTGTCTCCATCTTGGCTACAGGGCCACAGATTTTTCCGATTCAGTACCAAAACATAACCAATTTAGTTCCTAAACTGTTTCCACGTACAAGGCATGGGGCAGCTTTTGAATGTGTGTACTAGTTCCAAAGGAGTGTCACTCCCATAGCAGGAAGTAAACCAGTCGACCAGGGATACTAGGTCCTATCCACTTTTCCACGTGGGACAAGTTATACACTAAGCAGCAAGATAAATTAAAAAAAAAAAAAAAAAGAAGTTTTTGCTTTGATTAAATAGCTTTTACATCACAAAAGAAAAAAGTTGCCACATGAGCATGGTACTTAGCACGTCAGTTGGTAATCTGAAGTTCATGATGTTTTTTCCTCACACGGGGAACTATTCTCCCCCCTTTTCTTGGGATATTGTGTCACCCACTCAGAACTTTCTCACTGAAACGTTTCCGATTCGAAAGGAAACAGGAGCCTTAGTGACAGACAGAACACATGGATTGTTGCGTCCCTTGACGCTTTGGAGTAATAAGGTGTAGTTGAGAATGGTTTAAGCTATGAAACAAAATGAAATCTTGTGCTAAAGGTCAGTAAGAGCCACAAATACCCTGATGTTCAGCATTTTTGACTGCAAAGTACAAAATCTACCTGAAATATTATTGTCTGGAAAATACATTTCTGTCTTTGATTGTTGGCAGTAGTACAGTAAAAGGTGCGTTCCCATACCGGGAGTCGAACACGGGCCGCCTGGGTGAAAACCAGGAATCCTAACCGCTAGACCATATGGGAATGGATAGCTACACACTGAGGTATCTATTGAAAAAAATCAGCTCGGGGGCTTGCACAAGAAACGTCTGCAGATTGGCACGTGCATCTTTCCTCGTTAGCGCAGTAGGTAGCGCGTCAGTCTCATAATCTGAAGGTCGTGAGTTCGATACTCACACGGGGCAGCGGGCTCCTCTTTTCCGAAGAGATATTGTCAAAAACTTAGAACTTTCCCCTTCATTTCTAACACGTTTCTGATAAGTAAGGATTTGTGAACCCAAATGACACATGGGATGCTGGTTCTCTTGACCCGTTTGCTGTATAAAGAGGCAGATGAGAGTGATTTGAGCTATGACAAAAAATTAAATCTTGTGCCAAAGGTCGTCACAATGAATGTAACCAAAAGCTGGTGTTCAGAATGATTGACAGCTAAGCGCAAAATCTACCTGATATACTTTTGTCTGAAAAACACCCGCGTCAGTCTCATAATCTGAAGGTCGTGAGTTCGATCCTCACACGGGGCAGCAGGCTCCTCTTTTCCGAAGAGATTTTGTCAAAAACTTAGAACTTTCCCTTTCAGTTCTAACACGTTTCTGATAAGTAAGGATTTGTGAACCCAAATGACAGATGGGACACATGGGTTGCTGTTTCTCTTGACCCGTTTGCTGTATAAAGAGGCAGATGAGAGTGATTTGAGCTGTTTGACAGCTAAGCGCAAAATCTACCTGAAATACTTTTGTCTGAAAAACACCCGTCAGTAGCGAGCGCGTCAGTCTCATATTCTGAAGTTCGTGAGTTCGATCCTCACACGGGGAAGCGGTCTCCTCTTTTCTGAAGAGATTCTGTCACCAAATTAGAACTTTCCCTTTCAGATTTAAAATGTTTCTGATAAGTAAGAATTTGCGAACCCAAATGACAGACAGGACACATGGGTTGTTGATTCTCTTGACACGTTTGCTGTAAAAGGGGCTAGTTGAGATTGATTTGAGCTATGAAACCAAATTAAATCTTGTGCCAAAGTTCATCACAACGAACGGACCAAAAGATGGCGTTCAGAATTTTCGACAGCTTAACGCAAATTCTACCTGAAATACTTTTGTCTGAAAAACACCTTTGTCTTTGAATGTTGGTGGCAGTACAGAAAAGTACATTCCCATACCGGGAGTTGAACCCGGGCCACCTGGGTGAGAACCAGGAATCCTAACCGCTAGACCATATGGGAAAAGTTGTGCTGTCTTATCAGTGACAATCTGAAAAAAAATAAGTTTTCTACTTGGCACAAGCAACTTCTGCAGTTCTATTTGCGCAGCTTGCCTCGTTAACACAGTTGTAAGCAAATCAGTCTCATAAGCTGAAAGATGAACGTTCGATTCTTAGACGGGGTACTGGTCCCTCGTTTTCTCAATCGATTCTGTCTCCATCTTGGCTACAGGGCCACAGATTTTTCCGATTCAGTACCAAAACATAACCAATTTAGTTCCTAAACTGTTTCCACGTACAAGGCACGGGGCAGCTTTCGAATGTGTGTACTAGTTCCAAAGGAGTGTCACTCCCATAGCAGGAAGTAAACCAGTCGACCAGGGATACTAGGTCCTATCCACTTTTCCACGTGGGACAAGTTATACACTAAGCAGCAAGATAAATTAAAAAAAAAAAAAAAAAAGAAGTTTTTGCTTTGATTAAATAGCTTTTACATCACAAAAGAAAAAAGTTGCCACATGAGCATGGTACTTAGCACGTCAGTTGGTAATCTGAAGTTCATGATGTTTTTTCCTCACACGGGGAACTATTCTCCCCCCTTTTCTTGGGATATTGTGTCACCCACTCAGAACTTTCTCACTGAAACGTTTCCGATTCGAAAGGAAACAGGAGCCTTAGTGACAGACAGAACACATGGATTGTTGCGTCCCTTGACGCTTTGGAGTAATAAGGTGTAGTTGAGAATGGTTTAAGCTATGAAACAAAATGAAATCTTGTGCTAAAGGTCAGTAAGAGCCACAAATACCCTGATGTTCAGCATTTTTGACTGCAAAGTACAAAATCTACCTGAAATATTATTGTCTGGAAAATACATTTCTGTCTTTGATTGTTGGCAGTAGTACAGTAAAAGGTGCGTTCCCATACCGGGAGTCGAACACGGGCCGCCTGGGTGAAAACCAGGAATCCTAACCGCTAGACCATATGGGAATGGATAGCTACACACTGAGGTATCTATTGAAAAAAATCAGCTCGGGGGCTTGCACAAGAAACGTCTGCAGATTGGCACGTGCATCTTAGCGCAGTAGGTAGCGCGTCAGTCTCATAATCTGAAGGTCGTGAGTTCGATACTCACACGGGGCAGCGGGCTCCTCTTTTCCGAAGAGATATTGTCAAAAACTTAGAACTTTCCCCTTCATTTCTAACACGTTTCTGATAAGTAAGGATTTGTGAACCCAAATGACACATGGGATGCTGGTTCTCTTGACCCGTTTGCTGTATAAAGAGGCAGATGAGAGTGATTTGAGCTATGACAAAAAATTAAATCTTGTGCCAAAGGTCGTCACAATGAATGTAACCAAAAGCTGGTGTTCAGAATGATTGACAGCTAAGCGCAAAATCTACCTGAAATACTTTTGTCTGAAAAACACCCGCGTCAGTCTCATAATCTGAAGGTCGTGAGTTCGATCCTCACACGGGGCAGCAGGCTCCTCTTTTCCGAAGAGATTTTGTCAAAAACTTAGAACTTTCCCTTTCAGTTCTAACACGTTTCTGATAAGTAAGGATTTGTGAACCCAAATGACAGATGGGACACATGGGTTGCTGTTTCTCTTGACCCGTTTGCTGTATAAAGAGGCAGATGAGAGTGATTTGAGCTGTTTGACAGCTAAGCGCAAAATCTACCTGAAATACTTTTGTCTGAAAAACACCCGTCAGTAGCGAGCGCGTCAGTCTCATATTCTGAAGTTCGTGAGTTCGATCCTCACACGGGGAAGCGGTCTCCTCTTTTCTGAAGAGATTCTGTCACCAAATTAGAACTTTCCCTTTCAGATTTAAAATGTTTCTGATAAGTAAGAATTTGCGAACCCAAATGACAGACAGGACACATGGGTTGTTGATTCTCTTGACACGTTTGCTGTAAAAGGGGCTAGTTGAGATTGATTTGAGCTATGAAACCAAATTAAATCTTGTGCCAAAGTTCATCACAACGAACGGACCAAAAGATGGCGTTCAGAATTTTCGACAGCTTAACGCAAATTCTACCTGAAATACTTTTGTCTGAAAAACACCTTTGTCTTTGAATGTTGGTGGCAGTACAGAAAAGTACATTCCCATACCGGGAGTTGAACCCGGGCCACCTGGGTGAGAACCAGGAATCCTAACCGCTAGACCATATGGGAAAAGTTGTGCTGTCTTATCAGTGACAATCTGAAAAAAAATAAGTTTTCTACTTGGCACAAGCAACTTCTGCAGTTCTATTTGCGCAGCTTGCCTCTTTAACACAGTTGTAAGCAAATCAGTCTCATAAGCTGAAAGATGAACGTTCGATTCTTAGACGGGGTACTGGTCCCTCGTTTTCTCAATCGATTCTGTCTCCATCTTGGCTACAGGGCCACAGATTTTTCCGATTCAGTACCAAAACATAACCAATTTAGTTCCTAAACTGTTTCCACGTACAAGGCATGGGGCAGCTTTTGAATGTGTGTACTAGTTCCAAAGGAGTGTCACTCCCATAGCAGGAAGTAAACCAGTCGGCCAGGGATACTAGGTCCTATCCACTTTTCCACGCGGGACAAGTTATACACTAAGCAGCAAGATAAATTAAAAAAAAAAAAAAAAAAGAAGAAGTTTTTGCTTTGATTAAATAGCTTTTACATCACAAAAGAAAAAAGTTGCCACATGAGCATGGTACTTAGCACGTCAGTTGGTAATCTGAAGTTCATGAGGTTTTTTCCTCACACGTGGAACTATTCTCCCCCCTTTTCTTGGGATATTGTGTCACCCACTCAGAACTTTCTCAATGAAACGTTTCCGATTCGAAAGGAAACAGGAGCCTTAGTGACAGAAAGAACACATGGATTGTTGCGTCCCTTGACGCTTTGGAGTAATAAGGTGTAGTTGAGAATGGTTTAAGCTATGAAACAAAATGAAATCTTGTGCTAAAGGTCAGTAAGAGCCACAAATACCCTGATGTTCAGCATTTTTGACTGCAAAGTACAAAATCTACCTGAAATATTATTGTCTGGAAAATACATTTCTGTCTTTGATTGTTGGCAGTAGTACAGTAAAAGGTGCGTTCCCATACCGGGAGTTGAACCCGGCCCGCCTGGGTGAGAACCAGGAATCCTAACCGCTAGACCATATGGGAAAAGATGTGCTGTCTTATCAGTGACAATCTGAAAAAAAATAAGTTTTCTACTTGGCACAAGCAACTTCTGCAGTTCTATTTGCGCAGCTTGCCTCGTTAACACAGTTGTAAGCAAATCAGTCTCATAAGCTGAAAGATGAACGTTCGATTGTTAGACGGGGTACTGGTCCCTCGTTTTCTCAATCGATTCTGTCTCCATCTTGGCTACAGGGCCACAGATTTTTCCGATTCAGTACCAAAACATAACCAATTTAGTTCCTAAACTGTTTCCACGTACAAGGCATGGGGCAGCTTTTGAATGTGTGTACTAGTTCCAAAGGAGTGTCACTCCCATAGCAGGAAGTAAACCAGTCGACCAGGGATACTAGGTCCTATCCACTTTTCCACGTGGGACAAGTTATACACTAAGCAGCAAGATAAATTAAAAAAAAAAAAAAAAAGAAGTTTTTGCTTTGATTAAATAGCTTTTACATCACAAAAGAAAAAAGTTGCCACATGAGCATGGTACTTAGCACGTCAGTTGGTAATCTGAAGTTCATGATGTTTTTTCCTCACACGGGGAACTATTCTCCTCCCTTTTCTTGGGATATTGTGTCACCCACTCAGAACTTTCTCACTGAAACGTTTCCGATTCGAAAGGAAACAGGAGCCTTAGTGACAGACAGAACACATGGATTGTTGCGTCCCTTGACGCTTTGGAGTAATAAGGTGTAGTTGAGAATGGTTTAAGCTATGAAACAAAATGAAATCTTGTGCTAAAGGTCAGTAAGAGCCACAAATACCCTGATGTTCAGCATTTTTGACTGCAAAGTACAAAATCTACCTGAAATATTATTGTCTGGAAAATACATTTCTGTCTTTGATTGTTGGCAGTAGTACAGTAAAAGGTGCGTTCCCATACCGGGAGTCGAACACGGGCCGCCTGGGTGAAAACCAGGAATCCTAACCGCTAGACCATATGGGAATGGATAGCTACACACTGAGGTATCTATTGAAAAAAATCAGCTCGGGGGCTTGCACAAGAAACGTCTGCAGATTGGCACGTGCATCTTGCCTCGTTAGCGCAGTAGGTAGCGCGTCAGTCTCATAATCTGAAGGTCGTGAGTTCGATACTCACACGGGGCAGCGGGCTCCTCTTTTCCGAAGAGATATTGTCAAAAACTTAGAACTTTCCCCTTCATTTCTAACACGTTTCTGATAAGTAAGGATTTGTGAACCCAAATGACACATGGGATGCTGGTTCTCTTGACCCGTTTGCTGTATAAAGAGGCAGATGAGAGTGATTTGAGCTATGACAAAAAATTAAATCTTGTGCCAAAGGTCGTCACAATGAATGTAACCAAAAGCTGGTGTTCAGAATGATTGACAGCTAAGCGCAAAATCTACCTGAAATACTTTTGTCTGAAAAACACCCGCGTCAGTCTCATAATCTGAAGGTCGTGAGTTCGATCCTCACACGGGGCAGCAGGCTCCTCTTTTCCGAAGAGATTTTGTCAAAAACTTAGAACTTTCCCTTTCAGTTCTAACACGTTTCTGATAAGTAAGGATTTGTGAACCCAAATGACAGATGGGACACATGGGTTGCTGTTTCTCTTGACCCGTTTGCTGTATAAAGAGGCAGATGAGAGTGATTTGAGCTGTTTGACAGCTAAGCGCAAAATCTACCTGAAATACTTTTGTCTGAAAAACACCCGTCAGTAGCGAGCGCGTCAGTCTCATATTCTGAAGTTCGTGAGTTCGATCCTCACACGGGGAAGCGGTCTCCTCTTTTCTGAAGAGATTCTGTCACCAAATTAGAACTTTCCCTTTCAGATTTAAAATGTTTCTGATAAGTAAGAATTTGCGAACCCAAATGACAGACAGGACACATGGGTTGTTGATTCTCTTGACACGTTTGCTGTAAAAGGGGCTAGTTGAGATTGATTTGAGCTATGAAACCAAATTAAATCTTGTGCCAAAGTTCATCACAACGAACGGACCAAAAGATGGCGTTCAGAATTTTCGACAGCTTAACGCAAATTCTACCTGAAATACTTTTGTCTGAAAAACACCTTTGTCTTTGAATGTTGGTGGCAGTACAGAAAAGTACATTCCCATACCGGGAGTTGAACCCGGGCCACCTGGGTGAGAACCAGGAATCCTAACCGCTAGACCATATGGGAAAAGTTGTGCTGTCTTATCAGTGACAATCTGAAAAAAAATAAGTTTTCTACTTGGCACAAGCAACTTCTGCAGTTCTATTTGCGCAGCTTGCCTCGTTAACACAGTTGTAAGCAAATCAGTCTCATAAGCTGAAAGATGAACGTTCGATTCTTAGACGGGGTACTGGTCCCTCGTTTTCTCAATCGATTCTGTCTCCATCTTGGCTACAGGGCCACAGATTTTTCCGATTCAGTACCAAAACATAACCAATTTAGTTCCTAAACTGTTTCCACGTACAAGGCACGGGGCAGCTTTCGAATGTGTGTACTAGTTCCAAAGGAGTGTCACTCCCATAGCAGGAAGTAAACCAGTCGACCAGGGATACTAGGTCCTATCCACTTTTCCACGTGGGACAAGTTATACACTAAGCAGCAAGATAAATTAAAAAAAAAAAAAAAAAAGAAGTTTTTGCTTTGATTAAATAGCTTTTACATCACAAAAGAAAAAAGTTGCCACATGAGCATGGTACTTAGCACGTCAGTTGGTAATCTGAAGTTCATGATGTTTTTTCCTCACACGGGGAACTATTCTCCTCCCTTTTCTTGGGATATTGTGTCACCCACTCAGAACTTTCTCACTGAAACGTTTCCGATTCGAAAGGAAACAGGAGCCTTAGTGACAGACAGAACACATGGATTGTTGCGTCCCTTGACGCTTTGGAGTAATAAGGTGTAGTTGAGAATGGTTTAAGCTATGAAACAAAATGAAATCTTGTGCTAAAGGTCAGTAAGAGCCACAAATACCCTGATGTTCAGCATTTTTGACTGCAAAGTACAAAATCTACCTGAAATATTATTGTCTGGAAAATACATTTCTGTCTTTGATTGTTGGCAGTAGTACAGTAAAAGGTGCGTTCCCATACCGGGAGTCGAACACGGGCCGCCTGGGTGAAAACCAGGAATCCTAACCGCTAGACCATATGGGAATGGATAGCTACACACTGAGGTATCTATTGAAAAAAATCAGCTCGGGGGCTTGCACAAGAAACGTCTGCAGATTGGCACGTGCATCTTAGCGCAGTAGGTAGCGCGTCAGTCTCATAATCTGAAGGTCGTGAGTTCGATACTCACACGGGGCAGCGGGCTCCTCTTTTCCGAAGAGATATTGTCAAAAACTTAGAACTTTCCCCTTCATTTCTAACACGTTTCTGATAAGTAAGGATTTGTGAACCCAAATGACACATGGGATGCTGGTTCTCTTGACCCGTTTGCTGTATAAAGAGGCAGATGAGAGTGATTTGAGCTATGACAAAAAATTAAATCTTGTGCCAAAGGTCGTCACAATGAATGTAACCAAAAGCTGGTGTTCAGAATGATTGACAGCTAAGCGCAAAATCTACCTGAAATACTTTTGTCTGAAAAACACCCGCGTCAGTCTCATAATCTGAAGGTCGTGAGTTCGATCCTCACACGGGGCAGCAGGCTCCTCTTTTCCGAAGAGATTTTGTCAAAAACTTAGAACTTTCCCTTTCAGTTCTAACACGTTTCTGATAAGTAAGGATTTGTGAACCCAAATGACAGATGGGACACATGGGTTGCTGTTTCTCTTGACCCGTTTGCTGTATAAAGAGGCAGATGAGAGTGATTTGAGCTGTTTGACAGCTAAGCGCAAAATCTACCTGAAATACTTTTGTCTGAAAAACACCCGTCAGTAGCGAGCGCGTCAGTCTCATATTCTGAAGTTCGTGAGTTCGATCCTCACACGGGGAAGCGGTCTCCTCTTTTCTGAAGAGATTCTGTCACCAAATTAGAACTTTCCCTTTCAGATTTAAAATGTTTCTGATAAGTAAGAATTTGCGAACCCAAATGACAGACAGGACACATGGGTTGTTGATTCTCTTGACACGTTTGCTGTAAAAGGGGCTAGTTGAGATTGATTTGAGCTATGAAACCAAATTAAATCTTGTGCCAAAGTTCATCACAACGAACGGACCAAAAGATGGCGTTCAGAATTTTCGACAGCTTAACGCAAATTCTACCTGAAATACTTTTGTCTGAAAAACACCTTTGTCTTTGAATGTTGGTGGCAGTACAGAAAAGTACATTCCCATACCGGGAGTTGAACCCGGGCCACCTGGGTGAGAACCAGGAATCCTAACCGCTAGACCATATGGGAAAAGTTGTGCTGTCTTATCAGTGACAATCTGAAAAAAAATAAGTTTTCTACTTGGCACAAGCAACTTCTGCAGTTCTATTTGCGCAGCTTGCCTCGTTAACACAGTTGTAAGCAAATCAGTCTCATAAGCTGAAAGATGAACGTTCGATTCTTAGACGGGGTACTGGTCCCTCGTTTTCTCAATCGATTCTGTCTCCATCTTGGCTACAGGGCCACAGATTTTTCCGATTCAGTACCAAAACATAACCAATTTAGTTCCTAAACTGTTTCCACGTACAAGGCATGGGGCAGCTTTTGAATGTGTGTACTAGTTCCAAAGGAGTGTCACTCCCATAGCAGGAAGTAAACCAGTCGGCCAGGGATACTAGGTCCTATCCACTTTTCCACGTGGGACAAGTTATACACTAAGCAGCAAGATAAATTAAAAAAAAAAAAAAAAAAGAAGAAGTTTTTGCTTTGATTAAATAGCTTTTACATCACAAAAGAAAAAAGTTGCCACATGAGCATGGTACTTAGCACGTCAGTTGGTAATCTGAAGTTCATGAGGTTTTTTCCTCACACGTGGAACTATTCTCCCCCCTTTTCTTGGGATATTGTGTCACCCACTCAGAACTTTCTCAATGAAACGTTTCCGATTCGAAAGGAAACAGGAGCCTTAGTGACAGAAAGAACACATGGATTGTTGCGTCCCTTGACGCTTTGGAGTAATAAGGTGTAGTTGAGAATGGTTTAAGCTATGAAACAAAATGAAATCTTGTGCTAAAGGTCAGTAAGAGCCACAAATACCCTGATGTTCAGCATTTTTGACTGCAAAGTACAAAATCTACCTGAAATATTATTGTCTGGAAAATACATTTCTGTCTTTGATTGTTGGCAGTAGTACAGTAAAAGGTGCGTTCCCATACCGGGAGTTGAACGCGGCCCGCCTGGGTGAGAACCAGGAATCCTAACCGCTAGACCATATGGGAAAAGATGTGCTGTCTTATCAGTGACAATCTGAAAAAAAATAAGTTTTCTACTTGGCACAAGCAACTTCTGCAGTTCTATTTGCGCAGCTTGCCTCGTTAACACAGTTGTAAGCAAATCAGTCTCATAAGCTGAAAGATGAACGTTCGATTGTTAGACGGGGTACTGGTCCCTCGTTTTCTCAATCGATTCTGTCTCCATCTTGGCTACAGGGCCACAGATTTTTCCGATTCAGTACCAAAACATAACCAATTTAGTTCCTAAACTGTTTCCACGTACAAGGCATGGGGCAGCTTTTGAATGTGTGTACTAGTTCCAAAGGAGTGTCACTCCCATAGCAGGAAGTAAACCAGTCGACCAGGGATACTAGGTCCTATCCACTTTTCCACGTGGGACAAGTTATACACTAAGCAGCAAGATAAATTAAAAAAAAAAAAAAAAAGAAGTTTTTGCTTTGATTAAATAGCTTTTACATCACAAAAGAAAAAAGTTGCCACATGAGCATGGTACTTAGCACGTCAGTTGGTAATCTGAAGTTCATGATGTTTTTTCCTCACACGGGGAACTATTCTCCTCCCTTTTCTTGGGATATTGTGTCACCCACTCAGAACTTTCTCACTGAAACGTTTCCGATTCGAAAGGAAACAGGAGCCTTAGTGACAGACAGAACACATGGATTGTTGCGTCCCTTGACGCTTTGGAGTAATAAGGTGTAGTTGAGAATGGTTTAAGCTATGAAACAAAATGAAATCTTGTGCTAAAGGTCAGTAAGAGCCACAAATACCCTGATGTTCAGCATTTTTGACTGCAAAGTACAAAATCTACCTGAAATATTATTGTCTGGAAAATACATTTCTGTCTTTGATTGTTGGCAGTAGTACAGTAAAAGGTGCGTTCCCATACCGGGAGTCGAACACGGGCCGCCTGGGTGAAAACCAGGAATCCTAACCGCTAGACCATATGGGAATGGATAGCTACACACTGAGGTATCTATTGAAAAAAATCAGCTCGGGGGCTTGCACAAGAAACGTCTGCAGATTGGCACGTGCATCTTGCCTCGTTAGCGCAGTAGGTAGCGCGTCAGTCTCATAATCTGAAGGTCGTGAGTTCGATACTCACACGGGGCAGCGGGCTCCTCTTTTCCGAAGAGATATTGTCAAAAACTTAGAACTTTCCCCTTCATTTCTAACACGTTTCTGATAAGTAAGGATTTGTGAACCCAAATGACACATGGGATGCTGGTTCTCTTGACCCGTTTGCTGTATAAAGAGGCAGATGAGAGTGATTTGAGCTATGACAAAAAATTAAATCTTGTGCCAAAGGTCGTCACAATGAATGTAACCAAAAGCTGGTGTTCAGAATGATTGACAGCTAAGCGCAAAATCTACCTGAAATACTTTTGTCTGAAAAACACCCGCGTCAGTCTCATAATCTGAAGGTCGTGAGTTCGATCCTCACACGGGGCAGCAGGCTCCTCTTTTCCGAAGAGATTTTGTCAAAAACTTAGAACTTTCCCTTTCAGTTCTAACACGTTTCTGATAAGTAAGGATTTGTGAACCCAAATGACAGATGGGACACATGGGTTGCTGTTTCTCTTGACCCGTTTGCTGTATAAAGAGGCAGATGAGAGTGATTTGAGCTGTTTGACAGCTAAGCGCAAAATCTACCTGAAATACTTTTGTCTGAAAAACACCCGTCAGTAGCGAGCGCGTCAGTCTCATATTCTGAAGTTCGTGAGTTCGATCCTCACACGGGGAAGCGGTCTCCTCTTTTCTGAAGAGATTCTGTCACCAAATTAGAACTTTCCCTTTCAGATTTAAAATGTTTCTGATAAGTAAGAATTTGCGAACCCAAATGACAGACAGGACACATGGGTTGTTGATTCTCTTGACACGTTTGCTGTAAAAGGGGCTAGTTGAGATTGATTTGAGCTATGAAACCAAATTAAATCTTGTGCCAAAGTTCATCACAACGAACGGACCAAAAGATGGCGTTCAGAATTTTCGACAGCTTAACGCAAATTCTACCTGAAATACTTTTGTCTGAAAAACACCTTTGTCTTTGAATGTTGGTGGCAGTACAGAAAAGTACATTCCCATACCGGGAGTTGAACCCGGGCCACCTGGGTGAGAACCAGGAATCCTAACCGCTAGACCATATGGGAAAAGTTGTGCTGTCTTATCAGTGACAATCTGAAAAAAAATAAGTTTTCTACTTGGCACAAGCAACTTCTGCAGTTCTATTTGCGCAGCTTGCCTCGTTAACACAGTTGTAAGCAAATCAGTCTCATAAGCTGAAAGATGAACGTTCGATTCTTAGACGGGGTACTGGTCCCTCGTTTTCTCAATCGATTCTGTCTCCATCTTGGCTACAGGGCCACAGATTTTTCCGATTCAGTACCAAAACATAACCAATTTAGTTCCTAAACTGTTTCCACGTACAAGGCACGGGGCAGCTTTCGAATGTGTGTACTAGTTCCAAAGGAGTGTCACTCCCATAGCAGGAAGTAAACCAGTCGACCAGGGATACTAGGTCCTATCCACTTTTCCACGTGGGACAAGTTATACACTAAGCAGCAAGATAAATTAAAAAAAAAAAAAAAAAAGAAGTTTTTGCTTTGATTAAATAGCTTTTACATCACAAAAGAAAAAAGTTGCCACATGAGCATGGTACTTAGCACGTCAGTTGGTAATCTGAAGTTCATGATGTTTTTTCCTCACACGGGGAACTATTCTCCCCCCTTTTCTTGGGATATTGTGTCACCCACTCAGAACTTTCTCACTGAAACGTTTCCGATTCGAAAGGAAACAGGAGCCTTAGTGACAGACAGAACACATGGATTGTTGCGTCCCTTGACGCTTTGGAGTAATAAGGTGTAGTTGAGAATGGTTTAAGCTATGAAACAAAATGAAATCTTGTGCTAAAGGTCAGTAAGAGCCACAAATACCCTGATGTTCAGCATTTTTGACTGCAAAGTACAAAATCTACCTGAAATATTATTGTCTGGAAAATACATTTCTGTCTTTGATTGTTGGCAGTAGTACAGTAAAAGGTCCGTTCCCATACCGGGAGTCGAACACGGGCCGCCTGGGTGAAAACCAGGAATCCTAACCGCTAGACCATATGGGAATGGATAGCTACACACTGAGGTATCTATTGAAAAAAATCAGCTCGGGGGCTTGCACAAGAAACGTCTGCAGATTGGCACGTGCATCTTAGCGCAGTAGGTAGCGCGTCAGTCTCATAATCTGAAGGTCGTGAGTTCGATACTCACACGGGGCAGCGGGCTCCTCTTTTCCGAAGAGATATTGTCAAAAACTTAGAACTTTCCCCTTCATTTCTAACACGTTTCTGATAAGTAAGGATTTGTGAACCCAAATGACACATGGGATGCTGGTTCTCTTGACCCGTTTGCTGTATAAAGAGGCAGATGAGAGTGATTTGAGCTATGACAAAAAATTAAATCTTGTGCCAAAGGTCGTCACAATGAATGTAACCAAAAGCTGGTGTTCAGAATGATTGACAGCTAAGCGCAAAATCTACCTGAAATACTTTTGTCTGAAAAACACCCGCGTCAGTCTCATAATCTGAAGGTCGTGAGTTCGATCCTCACACGGGGCAGCAGGCTCCTCTTTTCCGAAGAGATTTTGTCAAAAACTTAGAACTTTCCCTTTCAGTTCTAACACGTTTCTGATAAGTAAGGATTTGTGAACCCAAATGACAGATGGGACACATGGGTTGCTGTTTCTCTTGACCCGTTTGCTGTATAAAGAGGCAGATGAGAGTGATTTGAGCTGTTTGACAGCTAAGCGCAAAATCTACCTGAAATACTTTTGTCTGAAAAACACCCGTCAGTAGCGAGCGCGTCAGTCTCATATTCTGAAGTTCGTGAGTTCGATCCTCACACGGGGAAGCGGTCTCCTCTTTTCTGAAGAGATTCTGTCACCAAATTAGAACTTTCCCTTTCAGATTTAAAATGTTTCTGATAAGTAAGAATTTGCGAACCCAAATGACAGACAGGACACATGGGTTGTTGATTCTCTTGACACGTTTGCTGTAAAAGGGGCTAGTTGAGATTGATTTGAGCTATGAAACCAAATTAAATCTTGTGCCAAAGTTCATCACAACGAACGGACCAAAAGATGGCGTTCAGAATTTTCGACAGCTTAACGCAAATTCTACCTGAAATACTTTTGTCTGAAAAACACCTTTGTCTTTGAATGTTGGTGGCAGTACAGAAAAGTACATTCCCATACCGGGAGTTGAACCCGGGCCACCTGGGTGAGAACCAGGAATCCTAACCGCTAGACCATATGGGAAAAGTTGTGCTGTCTTATCAGTGACAATCTGAAAAAAAATAAGTTTTCTACTTGGCACAAGCAACTTCTGCAGTTCTATTTGCGCAGCTTGCCTCGTTAACACAGTTGTAAGCAAATCAGTCTCATAAGCTGAAAGATGAACGTTCGATTCTTAGACGGGGTACTGGTCCCTCGTTTTCTCAATCGATTCTGTCTCCATCTTGGCTACAGGGCCACAGATTTTTCCGATTCAGTACCAAAACATAACCAATTTAGTTCCTAAACTGTTTCCACGTACAAGGCATGGGGCAGCTTTTGAATGTGTGTACTAGTTCCAAAGGAGTGTCACTCCCATAGCAGGAAGTAAACCAGTCGGCCAGGGATACTAGGTCCTATCCACTTTTCCACGTGGGACAAGTTATACACTAAGCAGCAAGATAAATTAAAAAAAAAAAAAAAAAGAAGTTTTTGCTTTGATTAAATAGCTTTTACATCACAAAAGAAAAAAGTTGCCACATGAGCATGGTACTTAGCACGTCAGTTGGTAATCTGAAGTTCATGAGGTTTTTTCCTCACACGTGGAACTATTCTCCCCCCTTTTCTTGGGATATTGTGTCACCCACTCAGAACTTTCTCAATGAAACGTTTCCGATTCGAAAGGAAACAGGAGCCTTAGTGACAGAAAGAACACATGGATTGTTGCGTCCCTTGACGCTTTGGAGTAATAAGGTGTAGTTGAGAATGGTTTAAGCTATGAAACAAAATGAAATCTTGTGCTAAAGGTCAGTAAGAGCCACAAATACCCTGATGTTCAGCATTTTTGACTGCAAAGTAATAAATCTACCTGAAATATTATTGTCTGGAAAATACATTTCTGTCTTTGATTGTTGGCAGTAGTACAGTAAAAGGTGCGTTCCCATACCGGGAGTTGAACCCGGCCCGCCTGGGTGAGAACCAGGAATCCTAACCGCTAGACCATATGGGAAAAGATGTGCTGTCTTATCAGTGACAATCTGAAAAAAAATAAGTTTTCTACTTGGCACAAGCAACTTCTGCAGTTCTATTTGCGCAGCTTGCCTCGTTAACACAGTTGTAAGCAAATCAGTCTCATAAGCTGAAAGATGAACGTTCGATTGTTAGACGGGGTACTGGTCCCTCGTTTTCTCAATCGATTCTGTCTCCATCTTGGCTACAGGGCCACAGATTTTTCCGATTCAGTACCAAAACATAACCAATTTAGTTCCTAAACTGTTTCCACGTACAAGGCATGGGGCAGCTTTTGAATGTGTGTACTAGTTCCAAAGGAGTGTCACTCCCATAGCAGGAAGTAAACCAGTCGACCAGGGATACTAGGTCCTATCCACTTTTCCACGTGGGACAAGTTATACACTAAGCAGCAAGATAAATTAAAAAAAAAAAAAAAAAAAAAGAAGTTTTTGCTTTGATTAAATAGCTTTTACATCACAAAAGAAAAAAGTTGCCACATGAGCATGGTACTTAGCACGTCAGTTGGTAATCTGAAGTTCATGAGGTTTTTTCCTCACACGTGGAACTATTCTCCCCCCTTTTCTTGGGATATTGTGTCACCCACTCAGAACTTTCTCACTGAAACGTTTCCGATTCGAAAGGAAACAGGAGCCTTAGTGACAGAAAGAACACATGGATTGTTGCGTCCCTTGACGCTTTGGAGTAATAAGGTGTAGTTGAGAATGGTTTAAGCTATGAAACAAAATGAAATCTTGTGGTAAATGTCAGTAAGAGCCACAAATACCCTGATGTTCAGCATTTTTGACTGCAAAGTACAAAATCTACCTGAAATATTATTGTCTGGAAAATACATTTCTGTCTTTGATTGTTGGCAGTAGTACAGTAAAAGGTGCGTTCCCATACCGGGAGTCGAACGCGGGCCGCCTGGGTGAAAACCAGGAATCCTAACCGCTAGACCATATGGGAATGGATAGCTACACACTGAGGTATCTATTGAAAAAAATCAGCTCGGGGGCTTGCACAAGAAACGTCTGCAGATTGGCACGTGCATCTTGCCTCGTTAGCGCAGTAGGTAGCGCGTCAGTCTCATAATCTGAAGGTCGTGAGTTCGATCCTCACACGGGGCAGCAGGCTCCTCTTTTCCGAAGAGATTTTGTCAAAATCTTAGAACTTTCCCTTTCAGTTCTAACACGTTTCTGATAAGTAAGGATTTGTGAACCCAAATGACAGATGGGACACATGGGTTGCTGTTTCTCTTGACCCGTTTGCTGTATAAAGAGGCAGATGAGAGTGATTTGAGCTGTTTGACAGCTAAGCGCAAAATCTACCTGAAATACTTTTGTCTGAAAAACACCCGTCAGTAGCGAGCGCGTCAGTCTCATATTCTGAAGTTCGTGAGTTCGATCCTCACACGGGGAAGCGGTCTCCTCTTTTCTGAAGAGATTCTGTCACCAAATTAGAACTTTCCCTTTCAGATTTAAAATGTTTCTGATAAGTAAGAATTTGCGAACCCAAATGACAGACAGGACACATGGGTTGTTGATTCTCTTGACACGTTTGCTCTAAAAGGGGATAGTTGAGATTGATTTGAGCTATGAAACCAAATTAAATCTTGTGCCAAAGTTCATCACAACGAACGGACCAAAAGATGGCGTTCAGAATTTTCGACAGCTTAACGCAAATTCTACCTGAAATACTTTTGTCTGAAAAACACCTTTGTCTTTGAATGTTGGTGGCAGTACAGAAAAGTACATTCCCATACCGGGAGTTGAACCCGGGTCGCCTGGGTGAGAACCAGGAATCCTAACCGCTAGACCATATGGGAAAAGATGTGCTGTCTTATCAGTGACAATCTGAAAAAAAATAAGTTTTCTACTTGGCACAAGCAACTTCTGCAGTTCTATTTGCGCAGCTTGCCTCGTTAACACAGTTGTAAGCAAATCAGTCTCATAAGCTGAAAGATGAACGTTCGATTGTTAGACGGGGTACTGGTCCCTCGTTTTCTCAATCGATTCTGTCTCCATCTTGGCTACAGGGCCACAGATTTTTCCGATTCAGTACCAAAACATAACCAATTTAGTTCCTAAACTGTTTCCACGTACAAGGCATGGGGCAGCTTTTGAATGTGTGTACTAGTTCCAAAGGAGTGTCACTCCCATAGCAGGAAGTAAACCAGTCGACCAGGGATACTAGGTCCTATCCACTTTTCCACGTGGGACAAGTTATACACTAAGCAGCAAGATAAATTTAAAAAAAAAAAAAAAAGAAGTTTTTGCTTTGATTAAATAGCTTTTACATCACAAAAGAAAAAAGTTGCCACATGAGCATGGTACTTAGCACGTCAGTTGGTAATCTGAAGTTCATGATGTTTTTTCCTCACACGGGGAACTATTCTCCTCCCTTTTCTTGGGATATTGTGTCACCCACTCAGAACTTTCTCACTGAAACGTTTCCGATTCGAAAGGAAACAGGAGCCTTAGTGACAGACAGAACACATGGATTGTTGCGTCCCTTGACGCTTTGGAGTAATAAGGTGTAGTTGAGAATGGTTTAAGCTATGAAACAAAATGAAATCTTGTGCTAAAGGTCAGTAAGAGCCACAAATACCCTGATGTTCAGCATTTTTGACTGCAAAGTACAAAATCTACCTGAAATATTATTGTCTGGAAAATACATTTCTGTCTTTGATTGTTGGCAGTAGTACAGTAAAAGGTGCGTTCCCATACCGGGAGTCGAACACGGGCCGCCTGGGTGAAAACCAGGAATCCTAACCGCTAGACCATATGGGAATGGATAGCTACACACTGAGGTATCTATTGAAAAAAATCAGCTCGGGGGCTTGCACAAGAAACGTCTGCAGATTGGCACGTGCATCTTTCCTCGTTAGCGCAGTAGGTAGCGCGTCAGTCTCATAATCTGAAGGTCGTGAGTTCGATACTCACACGGGGCAGCGGGCTCCTCTTTTCCGAAGAGATATTGTCAAAAACTTAGAACTTTCCCCTTCATTTCTAACACGTTTCTGATAAGTAAGGATTTGTGAACCCAAATGACACATGGGATGCTGGTTCTCTTGACCCGTTTGCTGTATAAAGAGGCAGATGAGAGTGATTTGAGCTATGACAAAAAATTAAATCTTGTGCCAAAGGTCGTCACAATGAATGTAACCAAAAGCTGGTGTTCAGAATGATTGACAGCTAAGCGCAAAATCTACCTGAAATACTTTTGTCTGAAAAACACCCGCGTCAGTCTCATAATCTGAAGGTCGTGAGTTCGATCCTCACACGGGGCAGCAGGCTCCTCTTTTCCGAAGAGATTTTGTCAAAAACTTAGAACTTTCCCTTTCAGTTCTAACACGTTTCTGATAAGTAAGGATTTGTGAACCCAAATGACAGATGGGACACATGGGTTGCTGTTTCTCTTGACCCGTTTGCTGTATAAAGAGGCAGATGAGAGTGATTTGAGCTGTTTGACAGCTAAGCGCAAAATCTACCTGAAATACTTTTGTCTGAAAAACACCCGTCAGTAGCGAGCGCGTCAGTCTCATATTCTGAAGTTCGTGAGTTCGATCCTCACACGGGGAAGCGGTCTCCTCTTTTCTGAAGAGATTCTGTCACCAAATTAGAACTTTCCCTTTCAGATTTAAAATGTTTCTGATAAGTAAGAATTTGCGAACCCAAATGACAGACAGGACACATGGGTTGTTGATTCTCTTGACACGTTTGCTGTAAAAGGGGCTAGTTGAGATTGATTTGAGCTATGAAACCAAATTAAATCTTGTGCCAAAGTTCATCACAACGAACGGACCAAAAGATGGCGTTCAGAATTTTCGACAGCTTAACGCAAATTCTACCTGAAATACTTTTGTCTGAAAAACACCTTTGTCTTTGAATGTTGGTGGCAGTACAGAAAAGTACATTCCCATACCGGGAGTTGAACCCGGGCCACCTGGGTGAGAACCAGGAATCCTAACCGCTAGACCATATGGGAAAAGTTGTGCTGTCTTATCAGTGACAATCTGAAAAAAAATAAGTTTTCTACTTGGCACAAGCAACTTCTGCAGTTCTATTTGCGCAGCTTGCCTCGTTAACACAGTTGTAAGCAAATCAGTCTCATAAGCTGAAAGATGAACGTTCGATTCTTAGACGGGGTACTGGTCCCTCGTTTTCTCAATCGATTCTGTCTCCATCTTGGCTACAGGGCCACAGATTTTTCCGATTCAGTACCAAAACATAACCAATTTAGTTCCTAAACTGTTTCCACGTACAAGGCACGGGGCAGCTTTCGAATGTGTGTACTAGTTCCAAAGGAGTGTCACTCCCATAGCAGGAAGTAAACCAGTCGACCAGGGATACTAGGTCCTATCCACTTTTCCACGTGGGACAAGTTATACACTAAGCAGCAAGATAAATTAAAAAAAAAAAAAAAAAAGAAGTTTTTGCTTTGATTAAATAGCTTTTACATCACAAAAGAAAAAAGTTGCCACATGAGCATGGTACTTAGCACGTCAGTTGGTAATCTGAAGTTCATGATGTTTTTTCCTCACACGGGGAACTATTCTCCCCCCTTTTCTTGGGATATTGTGTCACCCACTCAGAACTTTCTCACTGAAACGTTTCCGATTCGAAAGGAAACAGGAGCCTTAGTGACAGACAGAACACATGGATTGTTGCGTCCCTTGACGCTTTGGAGTAATAAGGTGTAGTTGAGAATGGTTTAAGCTATGAAACAAAATGAAATCTTGTGCTAAAGGTCAGTAAGAGCCACAAATACCCTGATGTTCAGCATTTTTGACTGCAAAGTACAAAATCTACCTGAAATATTATTGTCTGGAAAATACATTTCTGTCTTTGATTGTTGGCAGTAGTACAGTAAAAGGTGCGTTCCCATACCGGGAGTCGAACACGGGCCGCCTGGGTGAAAACCAGGAATCCTAACCGCTAGACCATATGGGAATGGATAGCTACACACTGAGGTATCTATTGAAAAAAATCAGCTCGGGGGCTTGCACAAGAAACGTCTGCAGATTGGCACGTGCATCTTAGCGCAGTAGGTAGCGCGTCAGTCTCATAATCTGAAGGTCGTGAGTTCGATACTCACACGGGGCAGCGGGCTCCTCTTTTCCGAAGAGATATTGTCAAAAACTTAGAACTTTCCCCTTCATTTCTAACACGTTTCTGATAAGTAAGGATTTGTGAACCCAAATGACACATGGGATGCTGGTTCTCTTGACCCGTTTGCTGTATAAAGAGGCAGATGAGAGTGATTTGAGCTATGACAAAAAATTAAATCTTGTGCCAAAGGTCGTCACAATGAATGTAACCAAAAGCTGGTGTTCAGAATGATTGACAGCTAAGCGCAAAATCTACCTGAAATACTTTTGTCTGAAAAACACCCGCGTCAGTCTCATAATCTGAAGGTCGTGAGTTCGATCCTCACACGGGGCAGCAGGCTCCTCTTTTCCGAAGAGATTTTGTCAAAAACTTAGAACTTTCCCTTTCAGTTCTAACACGTTTCTGATAAGTAAGGATTTGTGAACCCAAATGACAGATGGGACACATGGGTTGCTGTTTCTCTTGACCCGTTTGCTGTATAAAGAGGCAGATGAGAGTGATTTGAGCTGTTTGACAGCTAAGCGCAAAATCTACCTGAAATACTTTTGTCTGAAAAACACCCGTCAGTAGCGAGCGCGTCAGTCTCATATTCTGAAGTTCGTGAGTTCGATCCTCACACGGGGAAGCGGTCTCCTCTTTTCTGAAGAGATTCTGTCACCAAATTAGAACTTTCCCTTTCAGATTTAAAATGTTTCTGATAAGTAAGAATTTGCGAACCCAAATGACAGACAGGACACATGGGTTGTTGATTCTCTTGACACGTTTGCTGTAAAAGGGGCTAGTTGAGATTGATTTGAGCTATGAAACCAAATTAAATCTTGTGCCAAAGTTCATCACAACGAACGGACCAAAAGATGGCGTTCAGAATTTTCGACAGCTTAACGCAAATTCTACCTGAAATACTTTTGTCTGAAAAACACCTTTGTCTTTGAATGTTGGTGGCAGTACAGAAAAGTACATTCCCATACCGGGAGTTGAACCCGGGCCACCTGGGTGAGAACCAGGAATCCTAACCGCTAGACCATATGGGAAAAGTTGTGCTGTCTTATCAGTGACAATCTGAAAAAAAATAAGTTTTCTACTTGGCACAAGCAACTTCTGCAGTTCTATTTGCGCAGCTTGCCTCGTTAACACAGTTGTAAGCAAATCAGTCTCATAAGCTGAAAGATGAACGTTCGATTCTTAGACGGGGTACTGGTCCCTCGTTTTCTCAATCGATTCTGTCTCCATCTTGGCTACAGGGCCACAGATTTTTCCGATTCAGTACCAAAACATAACCAATTTAGTTCCTAAACTGTTTCCACGTACAAGGCATGGGGCAGCTTTTGAATGTGTGTACTAGTTCCAAAGGAGTGTCACTCCCATAGCAGGAAGTAAACCAGTCGGCCAGGGATACTAGGTCCTATCCACTTTTCCACGTGGGACAAGTTATACACTAAGCAGCAAGATAAATTAAAAAAAAAAAAAAAAAAGAAGAAGTTTTTGCTTTGATTAAATAGCTTTTACATCACAAAAGAAAAAAGTTGCCACATGAGCATGGTACTTAGCACGTCAGTTGGTAATCTGAAGTTCATGAGGTTTTTTCCTCACACGTGGAACTATTCTCCCCCCTTTTCTTGGGATATTGTGTCACCCACTCAGAACTTTCTCAATGAAACGTTTCCGATTCGAAAGGAAACAGGAGCCTTAGTGACAGAAAGAACACATGGATTGTTGCGTCCCTTGACGCTTTGGAGTAATAAGGTGTAGTTGAGAATGGTTTAAGCTATGAAACAAAATGAAATCTTGTGCTAAAGGTCAGTAAGAGCCACAAATACCCTGATGTTCAGCATTTTTGACTGCAAAGTAATAAATCTACCTGAAATATTATTGTCTGGAAAATACATTTCTGTCTTTGATTGTTGGCAGTAGTACAGTAAAAGGTGCGTTCCCATACCGGGAGTTGAACCCGGCCCGCCTGGGTGAGAACCAGGAATCCTAACCGCTAGACCATATGGGAAAAGATGTGCTGTCTTATCAGTGACAATCTGAAAAAAAATAAGTTTTCTACTTGGCACAAGCAACTTCTGCAGTTCTATTTGCGCAGCTTGCCTCGTTAACACAGTTGTAAGCAAATCAGTCTCATAAGCTGAAAGATGAACGTTCGATTGTTAGACGGGGTACTGGTCCCTCGTTTTCTCAATCGATTCTGTCTCCATCTTGGCTACAGGGCCACAGATTTTTCCGATTCAGTACCAAAACATAACCAATTTAGTTCCTAAACTGTTTCCACGTACAAGGCATGGGGCAGCTTTTGAATGTGTGTACTAGTTCCAAAGGAGTGTCACTCCCATAGCAGGAAGTAAACCAGTCGACCAGGGATACTAGGTCCTATCCACTTTTCCACGTGGGACAAGTTATACACTAAGCAGCAAGATAAATTAAAAAAAAAAAAAAAAAAAAAGAAGTTTTTGCTTTGATTAAATAGCTTTTACATCACAAAAGAAAAAAGTTGCCACATGAGCATGGTACTTAGCACGTCAGTTGGTAATCTGAAGTTCATGAGGTTTTTTCCTCACACGTGGAACTATTCTCCCCCCTTTTCTTGGGATATTGTGTCACCCACTCAGAACTTTCTCACTGAAACGTTTCCGATTCGAAAGGAAACAGGAGCCTTAGTGACAGAAAGAACACATGGATTGTTGCGTCCCTTGACGCTTTGGAGTAATAAGGTGTAGTTGAGAATGGTTTAAGCTATGAAACAAAATGAAATCTTGTGGTAAATGTCAGTAAGAGCCACAAATACCCTGATGTTCAGCATTTTTGACTGCAAAGTACAAAATCTACCTGAAATATTATTGTCTGGAAAATACATTTCTGTCTTTGATTGTTGGCAGTAGTACAGTAAAAGGTGCGTTCCCATACCGGGAGTCGAACGCGGGCCGCCTGGGTGAAAACCAGGAATCCTAACCGCTAGACCATATGGGAATGGATAGCTACACACTGAGGTATCTATTGAAAAAAATCAGCTCGGGGGCTTGCACAAGAAACGTCTGCAGATTGGCACGTGCATCTTGCCTCGTTAGCGCAGTAGGTAGCGCGTCAGTCTCATAATCTGAAGGTCGTGAGTTCGATCCTCACACGGGGCAGCAGGCTCCTCTTTTCCGAAGAGATTTTGTCAAAATCTTAGAACTTTCCCTTTCAGTTCTAACACGTTTCTGATAAGTAAGGATTTGTGAACCCAAATGACAGATGGGACACATGGGTTGCTGTTTCTCTTGACCCGTTTGCTGTATAAAGAGGCAGATGAGAGTGATTTGAGCTGTTTGACAGCTAAGCGCAAAATCTACCTGAAATACTTTTGTCTGAAAAACACCCGTCAGTAGCGAGCGCGTCAGTCTCATATTCTGAAGTTCGTGAGTTCGATCCTCACACGGGGAAGCGGTCTCCTCTTTTCTGAAGAGATTCTGTCACCAAATTAGAACTTTCCCTTTCAGATTTAAAATGTTTCTGATAAGTAAGAATTTGCGAACCCAAATGACAGACAGGACACATGGGTTGTTGATTCTCTTGACACGTTTGCTCTAAAAGGGGATAGTTGAGATTGATTTGAGCTATGAAACCAAATTAAATCTTGTGCCAAAGTTCATCACAACGAACGGACCAAAAGATGGCGTTCAGAATTTTCGACAGCTTAACGCAAATTCTACCTGAAATACTTTTGTCTGAAAAACACCTTTGTCTTTGAATGTTGGTGGCAGTACAGAAAAGTACATTCCCATACCGGGAGTTGAACCCGGGTCGCCTGGGTGAGAACCAGGAATCCTAACCGCTAGACCATATGGGAAAAGATGTGCTGTCTTATCAGTGACAATCTGAAAAAAAATAAGTTTTCTACTTGGCACAAGCAACTTCTGCAGTTCTATTTGCGCAGCTTGCCTCGTTAACACAGTTGTAAGCAAATCAGTCTCATAAGCTGAAAGATGAACGTTCGATTGTTAGACGGGGTACTGGTCCCTCGTTTTCTCAATCGATTCTGTCTCCATCTTGGCTACAGGGCCACAGATTTTTCCGATTCAGTACCAAAACATAACCAATTTAGTTCCTAAACTGTTTCCACGTACAAGGCATGGGGCAGCTTTTGAATGTGTGTACTAGTTCCAAAGGAGTGTCACTCCCATAGCAGGAAGTAAACCAGTCGACCAGGGATACTAGGTCCTATCCACTTTTCCACGTGGGACAAGTTATACACTAAGCAGCAAGATAAATTTAAAAAAAAAAAAAAAAGAAGTTTTTGCTTTGATTAAATAGCTTTTACATCACAAAAGAAAAAAGTTGCCACATGAGCATGGTACTTAGCACGTCAGTTGGTAATCTGAAGTTCATGATGTTTTTTCCTCACACGGGGAACTATTCTCCTCCCTTTTCTTGGGATATTGTGTCACCCACTCAGAACTTTCTCACTGAAACGTTTCCGATTCGAAAGGAAACAGGAGCCTTAGTGACAGACAGAACACATGGATTGTTGCGTCCCTTGACGCTTTGGAGTAATAAGGTGTAGTTGAGAATGGTTTAAGCTATGAAACAAAATGAAATCTTGTGCTAAAGGTCAGTAAGAGCCACAAATACCCTGATGTTCAGCATTTTTGACTGCAAAGTACAAAATCTACCTGAAATATTATTGTCTGGAAAATACATTTCTGTCTTTGATTGTTGGCAGTAGTACAGTAAAAGGTGCGTTCCCATACCGGGAGTCGAACACGGGCCGCCTGGGTGAAAACCAGGAATCCTAACCGCTAGACCATATGGGAATGGATAGCTACACACTGAGGTATCTATTGAAAAAAATCAGCTCGGGGGCTTGCACAAGAAACGTCTGCAGATTGGCACGTGCATCTTTCCTCGTTAGCGCAGTAGGTAGCGCGTCAGTCTCATAATCTGAAGGTCGTGAGTTCGATACTCACACGGGGCAGCGGGCTCCTCTTTTCCGAAGAGATATTGTCAAAAACTTAGAACTTTCCCCTTCATTTCTAACACGTTTCTGATAAGTAAGGATTTGTGAACCCAAATGACACATGGGATGCTGGTTCTCTTGACCCGTTTGCTGTATAAAGAGGCAGATGAGAGTGATTTGAGCTATGACAAAAAATTAAATCTTGTGCCAAAGGTCGTCACAATGAATGTAACCAAAAGCTGGTGTTCAGAATGATTGACAGCTAAGCGCAAAATCTACCTGAAATACTTTTGTCTGAAAAACACCCGCGTCAGTCTCATAATCTGAAGGTCGTGAGTTCGATCCTCACACGGGGCAGCAGGCTCCTCTTTTCCGAAGAGATTTTGTCAAAAACTTAGAACTTTCCCTTTCAGTTCTAACACGTTTCTGATAAGTAAGGATTTGTGAACCCAAATGACAGATGGGACACATGGGTTGCTGTTTCTCTTGACCCGTTTGCTGTATAAAGAGGCAGATGAGAGTGATTTGAGCTGTTTGACAGCTAAGCGCAAAATCTACCTGAAATACTTTTGTCTGAAAAACACCCGTCAGTAGCGAGCGCGTCAGTCTCATATTCTGAAGTTCGTGAGTTCGATCCTCACACGGGGAAGCGGTCTCCTCTTTTCTGAAGAGATTCTGTCACCAAATTAGAACTTTCCCTTTCAGATTTAAAATGTTTCTGATAAGTAAGAATTTGCGAACCCAAATGACAGACAGGACACATGGGTTGTTGATTCTCTTGACACGTTTGCTGTAAAAGGGGCTAGTTGAGATTGATTTGAGCTATGAAACCAAATTAAATCTTGTGCCAAAGTTCATCACAACGAACGGACCAAAAGATGGCGTTCAGAATTTTCGACAGCTTAACGCAAATTCTACCTGAAATACTTTTGTCTGAAAAACACCTTTGTCTTTGAATGTTGGTGGCAGTACAGAAAAGTACATTCCCATACCGGGAGTTGAACCCGGGCCACCTGGGTGAGAACCAGGAATCCTAACCGCTAGACCATATGGGAAAAGTTGTGCTGTCTTATCAGTGACAATCTGAAAAAAAATAAGTTTTCTACTTGGCACAAGCAACTTCTGCAGTTCTATTTGCGCAGCTTGCCTCGTTAACACAGTTGTAAGCAAATCAGTCTCATAAGCTGAAAGATGAACGTTCGATTCTTAGACGGGGTACTGGTCCCTCGTTTTCTCAATCGATTCTGTCTCCATCTTGGCTACAGGGCCACAGATTTTTCCGATTCAGTACCAAAACATAACCAATTTAGTTCCTAAACTGTTTCCACGTACAAGGCACGGGGCAGCTTTCGAATGTGTGTACTAGTTCCAAAGGAGTGTCACTCCCATAGCAGGAAGTAAACCAGTCGACCAGGGATACTAGGTCCTATCCACTTTTCCACGTGGGACAAGTTATACACTAAGCAGCAAGATAAATTAAAAAAAAAAAAAAAAAAGAAGTTTTTGCTTTGATTAAATAGCTTTTACATCACAAAAGAAAAAAGTTGCCACATGAGCATGGTACTTAGCACGTCAGTTGGTAATCTGAAGTTCATGATGTTTTTTCCTCACACGGGGAACTATTCTCCCCCCTTTTCTTGGGATATTGTGTCACCCACTCAGAACTTTCTCACTGAAACGTTTCCGATTCGAAAGGAAACAGGAGCCTTAGTGACAGACAGAACACATGGATTGTTGCGTCCCTTGACGCTTTGGAGTAATAAGGTGTAGTTGAGAATGGTTTAAGCTATGAAACAAAATGAAATCTTGTGCTAAAGGTCAGTAAGAGCCACAAATACCCTGATGTTCAGCATTTTTGACTGCAAAGTACAAAATCTACCTGAAATATTATTGTCTGGAAAATACATTTCTGTCTTTGATTGTTGGCAGTAGTACAGTAAAAGGTGCGTTCCCATACCGGGAGTCGAACACGGGCCGCCTGGGTGAAAACCAGGAATCCTAACCGCTAGACCATATGGGAATGGATAGCTACACACTGAGGTATCTATTGAAAAAAATCAGCTCGGGGGCTTGCACAAGAAACGTCTGCAGATTGGCACGTGCATCTTAGCGCAGTAGGTAGCGCGTCAGTCTCATAATCTGAAGGTCGTGAGTTCGATACTCACACGGGGCAGCGGGCTCCTCTTTTCCGAAGAGATATTGTCAAAAACTTAGAACTTTCCCCTTCATTTCTAACACGTTTCTGATAAGTAAGGATTTGTGAACCCAAATGACACATGGGATGCTGGTTCTCTTGACCCGTTTGCTGTATAAAGAGGCAGATGAGAGTGATTTGAGCTATGACAAAAAATTAAATCTTGTGCCAAAGGTCGTCACAATGAATGTAACCAAAAGCTGGTGTTCAGAATGATTGACAGCTAAGCGCAAAATCTACCTGAAATACTTTTGTCTGAAAAACACCCGCGTCAGTCTCATAATCTGAAGGTCGTGAGTTCGATCCTCACACGGGGCAGCAGGCTCCTCTTTTCCGAAGAGATTTTGTCAAAAACTTAGAACTTTCCCTTTCAGTTCTAACACGTTTCTGATAAGTAAGGATTTGTGAACCCAAATGACAGATGGGACACATGGGTTGCTGTTTCTCTTGACCCGTTTGCTGTATAAAGAGGCAGATGAGAGTGATTTGAGCTGTTTGACAGCTAAGCGCAAAATCTACCTGAAATACTTTTGTCTGAAAAACACCCGTCAGTAGCGAGCGCGTCAGTCTCATATTCTGAAGTTCGTGAGTTCGATCCTCACACGGGGAAGCGGTCTCCTCTTTTCTGAAGAGATTCTGTCACCAAATTAGAACTTTCCCTTTCAGATTTAAAATGTTTCTGATAAGTAAGAATTTGCGAACCCAAATGACAGACAGGACACATGGGTTGTTGATTCTCTTGACACGTTTGCTGTAAAAGGGGCTAGTTGAGATTGATTTGAGCTATGAAACCAAATTAAATCTTGTGCCAAAGTTCATCACAACGAACGGACCAAAAGATGGCGTTCAGAATTTTCGACAGCTTAACGCAAATTCTACCTGAAATACTTTTGTCTGAAAAACACCTTTGTCTTTGAATGTTGGTGGCAGTACAGAAAAGTACATTCCCATACCGGGAGTTGAACCCGGGCCACCTGGGTGAGAACCAGGAATCCTAACCGCTAGACCATATGGGAAAAGTTGTGCTGTCTTATCAGTGACAATCTGAAAAAAAATAAGTTTTCTACTTGGCACAAGCAACTTCTGCAGTTCTATTTGCGCAGCTTGCCTCGTTAACACAGTTGTAAGCAAATCAGTCTCATAAGCTGAAAGATGAACGTTCGATTCTTAGACGGGGTACTGGTCCCTCGTTTTCTCAATCGATTCTGTCTCCATCTTGGCTACAGGGCCACAGATTTTTCCGATTCAGTACCAAAACATAACCAATTTAGTTCCTAAACTGTTTCCACGTACAAGGCATGGGGCAGCTTTTGAATGTGTGTACTAGTTCCAAAGGAGTGTCACTCCCATAGCAGGAAGTAAACCAGTCGGCCAGGGATACTAGGTCCTATCCACTTTTCCACGTGGGACAAGTTATACACTAAGCAGCAAGATAAATTAAAAAAAAAAAAAAAAAAGAAGAAGTTTTTGCTTTGATTAAATAGCTTTTACATCACAAAAGAAAAAAGTTGCCACATGAGCATGGTACTTAGCACGTCAGTTGGTAATCTGAAGTTCATGAGGTTTTTTCCTCACACGTGGAACTATTCTCCCCCCTTTTCTTGGGATATTGTGTCACCCACTCAGAACTTTCTCAATGAAACGTTTCCGATTCGAAAGGAAACAGGAGCCTTAGTGACAGAAAGAACACATGGATTGTTGCGTCCCTTGACGCTTTGGAGTAATAAGGTGTAGTTGAGAATGGTTTAAGCTATGAAACAAAATGAAATCTTGTGCTAAAGGTCAGTAAGAGCCACAAATACCCTGATGTTCAGCATTTTTGACTGCAAAGTACAAAATCTACCTGAAATATTATTGTCTGGAAAATACATTTCTGTCTTTGATTGTTGGCAGTAGTACAGTAAAAGGTGCGTTCCCATACCGGGAGTTGAACCCGGCCCGCCTGGGTGAGAACCAGGAATCCTAACCGCTAGACCATATGGGAAAAGATGTGCTGTCTTATCAGTGACAATCTGAAAAAAAATAAGTTTTCTACTTGGCACAAGCAACTTCTGCAGTTCTATTTGCGCAGCTTGCCTCGTTAACACAGTTGTAAGCAAATCAGTCTCATAAGCTGAAAGATGAACGTTCGATTGTTAGACGGGGTACTGGTCCCTCGTTTTCTCAATCGATTCTGTCTCCATCTTGGCTACAGGGCCACAGATTTTTCCGATTCAGTACCAAAACATAACCAATTTAGTTCCTAAACTGTTTCCACGTACAAGGCATGGGGCAGCTTTTGAATGTGTGTACTAGTTCCAAAGGAGTGTCACTCCCATAGCAGGAAGTAAACCAGTCGACCAGGGATACTAGGTCCTATCCACTTTTCCACGTGGGACAAGTTATACACTAAGCAGCAAGATAAATTAAAAAAAAAAAAAAAAAGAAGTTTTTGCTTTGATTAAATAGCTTTTACATCACAAAAGAAAAAAGTTGCCACATGAGCATGGTACTTAGCACGTCAGTTGGTAATCTGAAGTTCATGATGTTTTTTCCTCACACGGGGAACTATTCTCCTCCCTTTTCTTGGGATATTGTGTCACCCACTCAGAACTTTCTCACTGAAACGTTTCCGATTCGAAAGGAAACAGGAGCCTTAGTGACAGACAGAACACATGGATTGTTGCGTCCCTTGACGCTTTGGAGTAATAAGGTGTAGTTGAGAATGGTTTAAGCTATGAAACAAAATGAAATCTTGTGCTAAAGGTCAGTAAGAGCCACAAATACCCTGATGTTCAGCATTTTTGACTGCAAAGTACAAAATCTACCTGAAATATTATTGTCTGGAAAATACATTTCTGTCTTTGATTGTTGGCAGTAGTACAGTAAAAGGTGCGTTCCCATACCGGGAGTCGAACACGGGCCGCCTGGGTGAAAACCAGGAATCCTAACCGCTAGACCATATGGGAATGGATAGCTACACACTGAGGTATCTATTGAAAAAAATCAGCTCGGGGGCTTGCACAAGAAACGTCTGCAGATTGGCACGTGCATCTTTCCTCGTTAGCGCAGTAGGTAGCGCGTCAGTCTCATAATCTGAAGGTCGTGAGTTCGATACTCACACGGGGCAGCGGGCTCCTCTTTTCCGAAGAGATATTGTCAAAAACTTAGAACTTTCCCCTTCATTTCTAACACGTTTCTGATAAGTAAGGATTTGTGAACCCAAATGACACATGGGATGCTGGTTCTCTTGACCCGTTTGCTGTATAAAGAGGCAGATGAGAGTGATTTGAGCTATGACAAAAAATTAAATCTTGTGCCAAAGGTCGTCACAATGAATGTAACCAAAAGCTGGTGTTCAGAATGATTGACAGCTAAGCGCAAAATCTACCTGAAATACTTTTGTCTGAAAAACACCCGCGTCAGTCTCATAATCTGAAGGTCGTGAGTTCGATCCTCACACGGGGCAGCAGGCTCCTCTTTTCCGAAGAGATTTTGTCAAAAACTTAGAACTTTCCCTTTCAGTTCTAACACGTTTCTGATAAGTAAGGATTTGTGAACCCAAATGACAGATGGGACACATGGGTTGCTGTTTCTCTTGACCCGTTTGCTGTATAAAGAGGCAGATGAGAGTGATTTGAGCTGTTTGACAGCTAAGCGCAAAATCTACCTGAAATACTTTTGTCTGAAAAACACCCGTCAGTAGCGAGCGCGTCAGTCTCATATTCTGAAGTTCGTGAGTTCGATCCTCACACGGGGAAGCGGTCTCCTCTTTTCTGAAGAGATTCTGTCACCAAATTAGAACTTTCCCTTTCAGATTTAAAATGTTTCTGATAAGTAAGAATTTGCGAACCCAAATGACAGACAGGACACATGGGTTGTTGATTCTCTTGACACGTTTGCTGTAAAAGGGGCTAGTTGAGATTGATTTGAGCTATGAAACCAAATTAAATCTTGTGCCAAAGTTCATCACAACGAACGGACCAAAAGATGGCGTTCAGAATTTTCGACAGCTTAACGCAAATTCTACCTGAAATACTTTTGTCTGAAAAACACCTTTGTCTTTGAATGTTGGTGGCAGTACAGAAAAGTACATTCCCATACCGGGAGTTGAACCCGGGCCACCTGGGTGAGAACCAGGAATCCTAACCGCTAGACCATATGGGAAAAGTTGTGCTGTCTTATCAGTGACAATCTGAAAAAAAATAAGTTTTCTACTTGGCACAAGCAACTTCTGCAGTTCTATTTGCGCAGCTTGCCTCGTTAACACAGTTGTAAGCAAATCAGTCTCATAAGCTGAAAGATGAACGTTCGATTCTTAGACGGGGTACTGGTCCCTCGTTTTCTCAATCGATTCTGTCTCCATCTTGGCTACAGGGCCACAGATTTTTCCGATTCAGTACCAAAACATAACCAATTTAGTTCCTAAACTGTTTCCACGTACAAGGCACGGGGCAGCTTTCGAATGTGTGTACTAGTTCCAAAGGAGTGTCACTCCCATAGCAGGAAGTAAACCAGTCGACCAGGGATACTAGGTCCTATCCACTTTTCCACGTGGGACAAGTTATACACTAAGCAGCAAGATAAATTAAAAAAAAAAAAAAAAAAGAAGTTTTTGCTTTGATTAAATAGCTTTTACATCACAAAAGAAAAAAGTTGCCACATGAGCATGGTACTTAGCACGTCAGTTGGTAATCTGAAGTTCATGATGTTTTTTCCTCACACGGGGAACTATTCTCCCCCCTTTTCTTGGGATATTGTGTCACCCACTCAGAACTTTCTCACTGAAACGTTTCCGATTCGAAAGGAAACAGGAGCCTTAGTGACAGACAGAACACATGGATTGTTGCGTCCCTTGACGCTTTGGAGTAATAAGGTGTAGTTGAGAATGGTTTAAGCTATGAAACAAAATGAAATCTTGTGCTAAAGGTCAGTAAGAGCCACAAATACCCTGATGTTCAGCATTTTTGACTGCAAAGTACAAAATCTACCTGAAATATTATTGTCTGGAAAATACATTTCTGTCTTTGATTGTTGGCAGTAGTACAGTAAAAGGTCCGTTCCCATACCGGGAGTCGAACACGGGCCGCCTGGGTGAAAACCAGGAATCCTAACCGCTAGACCATATGGGAATGGATAGCTACACACTGAGGTATCTATTGAAAAAAATCAGCTCGGGGGCTTGCACAAGAAACGTCTGCAGATTGGCACGTGCATCTTAGCGCAGTAGGTAGCGCGTCAGTCTCATAATCTGAAGGTCGTGAGTTCGATACTCACACGGGGCAGCGGGCTCCTCTTTTCCGAAGAGATATTGTCAAAAACTTAGAACTTTCCCCTTCATTTCTAACACGTTTCTGATAAGTAAGGATTTGTGAACCCAAATGACACATGGGATGCTGGTTCTCTTGACCCGTTTGCTGTATAAAGAGGCAGATGAGAGTGATTTGAGCTATGACAAAAAATTAAATCTTGTGCCAAAGGTCGTCACAATGAATGTAACCAAAAGCTGGTGTTCAGAATGATTGACAGCTAAGCGCAAAATCTACCTGAAATACTTTTGTCTGAAAAACACCCGCGTCAGTCTCATAATCTGAAGGTCGTGAGTTCGATCCTCACACGGGGCAGCAGGCTCCTCTTTTCCGAAGAGATTTTGTCAAAAACTTAGAACTTTCCCTTTCAGTTCTAACACGTTTCTGATAAGTAAGGATTTGTGAACCCAAATGACAGATGGGACACATGGGTTGCTGTTTCTCTTGACCCGTTTGCTGTATAAAGAGGCAGATGAGAGTGATTTGAGCTGTTTGACAGCTAAGCGCAAAATCTACCTGAAATACTTTTGTCTGAAAAACACCCGTCAGTAGCGAGCGCGTCAGTCTCATATTCTGAAGTTCGTGAGTTCGATCCTCACACGGGGAAGCGGTCTCCTCTTTTCTGAAGAGATTCTGTCACCAAATTAGAACTTTCCCTTTCAGATTTAAAATGTTTCTGATAAGTAAGAATTTGCGAACCCAAATGACAGACAGGACACATGGGTTGTTGATTCTCTTGACACGTTTGCTGTAAAAGGGGCTAGTTGAGATTGATTTGAGCTATGAAACCAAATTAAATCTTGTGCCAAAGTTCATCACAACGAACGGACCAAAAGATGGCGTTCAGAATTTTCGACAGCTTAACGCAAATTCTACCTGAAATACTTTTGTCTGAAAAACACCTTTGTCTTTGAATGTTGGTGGCAGTACAGAAAAGTACATTCCCATACCGGGAGTTGAACCCGGGCCACCTGGGTGAGAACCAGGAATCCTAACCGCTAGACCATATGGGAAAAGTTGTGCTGTCTTATCAGTGACAATCTGAAAAAAAATAAGTTTTCTACTTGGCACAAGCAACTTCTGCAGTTCTATTTGCGCAGCTTGCCTCGTTAACACAGTTGTAAGCAAATCAGTCTCATAAGCTGAAAGATGAACGTTCGATTCTTAGACGGGGTACTGGTCCCTCGTTTTCTCAATCGATTCTGTCTCCATCTTGGCTACAGGGCCACAGATTTTTCCGATTCAGTACCAAAACATAACCAATTTAGTTCCTAAACTGTTTCCACGTACAAGGCATGGGGCAGCTTTTGAATGTGTGTACTAGTTCCAAAGGAGTGTCACTCCCATAGCAGGAAGTAAACCAGTCGGCCAGGGATACTAGGTCCTATCCACTTTTCCACGTGGGACAAGTTATACACTAAGCAGCAAGATAAATTAAAAAAAAAAAAAAAAAGAAGTTTTTGCTTTGATTAAATAGCTTTTACATCACAAAAGAAAAAAGTTGCCACATGAGCATGGTACTTAGCACGTCAGTTGGTAATCTGAAGTTCATGAGGTTTTTTCCTCACACGTGGAACTATTCTCCCCCCTTTTCTTGGGATATTGTGTCACCCACTCAGAACTTTCTCAATGAAACGTTTCCGATTCGAAAGGAAACAGGAGCCTTAGTGACAGAAAGAACACATGGATTGTTGCGTCCCTTGACGCTTTGGAGTAATAAGGTGTAGTTGAGAATGGTTTAAGCTATGAAACAAAATGAAATCTTGTGCTAAAGGTCAGTAAGAGCCACAAATACCCTGATGTTCAGCATTTTTGACTGCAAAGTAATAAATCTACCTGAAATATTATTGTCTGGAAAATACATTTCTGTCTTTGATTGTTGGCAGTAGTACAGTAAAAGGTGCGTTCCCATACCGGGAGTTGAACCCGGCCCGCCTGGGTGAGAACCAGGAATCCTAACCGCTAGACCATATGGGAAAAGATGTGCTGTCTTATCAGTGACAATCTGAAAAAAAATAAGTTTTCTACTTGGCACAAGCAACTTCTGCAGTTCTATTTGCGCAGCTTGCCTCGTTAACACAGTTGTAAGCAAATCAGTCTCATAAGCTGAAAGATGAACGTTCGATTGTTAGACGGGGTACTGGTCCCTCGTTTTCTCAATCGATTCTGTCTCCATCTTGGCTACAGGGCCACAGATTTTTCCGATTCAGTACCAAAACATAACCAATTTAGTTCCTAAACTGTTTCCACGTACAAGGCATGGGGCAGCTTTTGAATGTGTGTACTAGTTCCAAAGGAGTGTCACTCCCATAGCAGGAAGTAAACCAGTCGACCAGGGATACTAGGTCCTATCCACTTTTCCACGTGGGACAAGTTATACACTAAGCAGCAAGATAAATTAAAAAAAAAAAAAAAAAAAAAGAAGTTTTTGCTTTGATTAAATAGCTTTTACATCACAAAAGAAAAAAGTTGCCACATGAGCATGGTACTTAGCACGTCAGTTGGTAATCTGAAGTTCATGAGGTTTTTTCCTCACACGTGGAACTATTCTCCCCCCTTTTCTTGGGATATTGTGTCACCCACTCAGAACTTTCTCACTGAAACGTTTCCGATTCGAAAGGAAACAGGAGCCTTAGTGACAGAAAGAACACATGGATTGTTGCGTCCCTTGACGCTTTGGAGTAATAAGGTGTAGTTGAGAATGGTTTAAGCTATGAAACAAAATGAAATCTTGTGGTAAATGTCAGTAAGAGCCACAAATACCCTGATGTTCAGCATTTTTGACTGCAAAGTACAAAATCTACCTGAAATATTATTGTCTGGAAAATACATTTCTGTCTTTGATTGTTGGCAGTAGTACAGTAAAAGGTGCGTTCCCATACCGGGAGTCGAACGCGGGCCGCCTGGGTGAAAACCAGGAATCCTAACCGCTAGACCATATGGGAATGGATAGCTACACACTGAGGTATCTATTGAAAAAAATCAGCTCGGGGGCTTGCACAAGAAACGTCTGCAGATTGGCACGTGCATCTTGCCTCGTTAGCGCAGTAGGTAGCGCGTCAGTCTCATAATCTGAAGGTCGTGAGTTCGATCCTCACACGGGGCAGCAGGCTCCTCTTTTCCGAAGAGATTTTGTCAAAATCTTAGAACTTTCCCTTTCAGTTCTAACACGTTTCTGATAAGTAAGGATTTGTGAACCCAAATGACAGATGGGACACATGGGTTGCTGTTTCTCTTGACCCGTTTGCTGTATAAAGAGGCAGATGAGAGTGATTTGAGCTGTTTGACAGCTAAGCGCAAAATCTACCTGAAATACTTTTGTCTGAAAAACACCCGTCAGTAGCGAGCGCGTCAGTCTCATATTCTGAAGTTCGTGAGTTCGATCCTCACACGGGGAAGCGGTCTCCTCTTTTCTGAAGAGATTCTGTCACCAAATTAGAACTTTCCCTTTCAGATTTAAAATGTTTCTGATAAGTAAGAATTTGCGAACCCAAATGACAGACAGGACACATGGGTTGTTGATTCTCTTGACACGTTTGCTCTAAAAGGGGATAGTTGAGATTGATTTGAGCTATGAAACCAAATTAAATCTTGTGCCAAAGTTCATCACAACGAACGGACCAAAAGATGGCGTTCAGAATTTTCGACAGCTTAACGCAAATTCTACCTGAAATACTTTTGTCTGAAAAACACCTTTGTCTTTGAATGTTGGTGGCAGTACAGAAAAGTACATTCCCATACCGGGAGTTGAACCCGGGTCGCCTGGGTGAGAACCAGGAATCCTAACCGCTAGACCATATGGGAAAAGATGTGCTGTCTTATCAGTGACAATCTGAAAAAAAATAAGTTTTCTACTTGGCACAAGCAACTTCTGCAGTTCTATTTGCGCAGCTTGCCTCGTTAACACAGTTGTAAGCAAATCAGTCTCATAAGCTGAAAGATGAACGTTCGATTGTTAGACGGGGTACTGGTCCCTCGTTTTCTCAATCGATTCTGTCTCCATCTTGGCTACAGGGCCACAGATTTTTCCGATTCAGTACCAAAACATAACCAATTTAGTTCCTAAACTGTTTCCACGTACAAGGCATGGGGCAGCTTTTGAATGTGTGTACTAGTTCCAAAGGAGTGTCACTCCCATAGCAGGAAGTAAACCAGTCGACCAGGGATACTAGGTCCTATCCACTTTTCCACGTGGGACAAGTTATACACTAAGCAGCAAGATAAATTTAAAAAAAAAAAAAAAAGAAGTTTTTGCTTTGATTAAATAGCTTTTACATCACAAAAGAAAAAAGTTGCCACATGAGCATGGTACTTAGCACGTCAGTTGGTAATCTGAAGTTCATGATGTTTTTTCCTCACACGGGGAACTATTCTCCTCCCTTTTCTTGGGATATTGTGTCACCCACTCAGAACTTTCTCACTGAAACGTTTCCGATTCGAAAGGAAACAGGAGCCTTAGTGACAGACAGAACACATGGATTGTTGCGTCCCTTGACGCTTTGGAGTAATAAGGTGTAGTTGAGAATGGTTTAAGCTATGAAACAAAATGAAATCTTGTGCTAAAGGTCAGTAAGAGCCACAAATACCCTGATGTTCAGCATTTTTGACTGCAAAGTACAAAATCTACCTGAAATATTATTGTCTGGAAAATACATTTCTGTCTTTGATTGTTGGCAGTAGTACAGTAAAAGGTGCGTTCCCATACCGGGAGTCGAACACGGGCCGCCTGGGTGAAAACCAGGAATCCTAACCGCTAGACCATATGGGAATGGATAGCTACACACTGAGGTATCTATTGAAAAAAATCAGCTCGGGGGCTTGCACAAGAAACGTCTGCAGATTGGCACGTGCATCTTTCCTCGTTAGCGCAGTAGGTAGCGCGTCAGTCTCATAATCTGAAGGTCGTGAGTTCGATACTCACACGGGGCAGCGGGCTCCTCTTTTCCGAAGAGATATTGTCAAAAACTTAGAACTTTCCCCTTCATTTCTAACACGTTTCTGATAAGTAAGGATTTGTGAACCCAAATGACACATGGGATGCTGGTTCTCTTGACCCGTTTGCTGTATAAAGAGGCAGATGAGAGTGATTTGAGCTATGACAAAAAATTAAATCTTGTGCCAAAGGTCGTCACAATGAATGTAACCAAAAGCTGGTGTTCAGAATGATTGACAGCTAAGCGCAAAATCTACCTGAAATACTTTTGTCTGAAAAACACCCGCGTCAGTCTCATAATCTGAAGGTCGTGAGTTCGATCCTCACACGGGGCAGCAGGCTCCTCTTTTCCGAAGAGATTTTGTCAAAAACTTAGAACTTTCCCTTTCAGTTCTAACACGTTTCTGATAAGTAAGGATTTGTGAACCCAAATGACAGATGGGACACATGGGTTGCTGTTTCTCTTGACCCGTTTGCTGTATAAAGAGGCAGATGAGAGTGATTTGAGCTGTTTGACAGCTAAGCGCAAAATCTACCTGAAATACTTTTGTCTGAAAAACACCCGTCAGTAGCGAGCGCGTCAGTCTCATATTCTGAAGTTCGTGAGTTCGATCCTCACACGGGGAAGCGGTCTCCTCTTTTCTGAAGAGATTCTGTCACCAAATTAGAACTTTCCCTTTCAGATTTAAAATGTTTCTGATAAGTAAGAATTTGCGAACCCAAATGACAGACAGGACACATGGGTTGTTGATTCTCTTGACACGTTTGCTGTAAAAGGGGCTAGTTGAGATTGATTTGAGCTATGAAACCAAATTAAATCTTGTGCCAAAGTTCATCACAACGAACGGACCAAAAGATGGCGTTCAGAATTTTCGACAGCTTAACGCAAATTCTACCTGAAATACTTTTGTCTGAAAAACACCTTTGTCTTTGAATGTTGGTGGCAGTACAGAAAAGTACATTCCCATACCGGGAGTTGAACCCGGGCCACCTGGGTGAGAACCAGGAATCCTAACCGCTAGACCATATGGGAAAAGTTGTGCTGTCTTATCAGTGACAATCTGAAAAAAAATAAGTTTTCTACTTGGCACAAGCAACTTCTGCAGTTCTATTTGCGCAGCTTGCCTCGTTAACACAGTTGTAAGCAAATCAGTCTCATAAGCTGAAAGATGAACGTTCGATTCTTAGACGGGGTACTGGTCCCTCGTTTTCTCAATCGATTCTGTCTCCATCTTGGCTACAGGGCCACAGATTTTTCCGATTCAGTACCAAAACATAACCAATTTAGTTCCTAAACTGTTTCCACGTACAAGGCACGGGGCAGCTTTCGAATGTGTGTACTAGTTCCAAAGGAGTGTCACTCCCATAGCAGGAAGTAAACCAGTCGACCAGGGATACTAGGTCCTATCCACTTTTCCACGTGGGACAAGTTATACACTAAGCAGCAAGATAAATTAAAAAAAAAAAAAAAAAAGAAGTTTTTGCTTTGATTAAATAGCTTTTACATCACAAAAGAAAAAAGTTGCCACATGAGCATGGTACTTAGCACGTCAGTTGGTAATCTGAAGTTCATGATGTTTTTTCCTCACACGGGGAACTATTCTCCCCCCTTTTCTTGGGATATTGTGTCACCCACTCAGAACTTTCTCACTGAAACGTTTCCGATTCGAAAGGAAACAGGAGCCTTAGTGACAGACAGAACACATGGATTGTTGCGTCCCTTGACGCTTTGGAGTAATAAGGTGTAGTTGAGAATGGTTTAAGCTATGAAACAAAATGAAATCTTGTGCTAAAGGTCAGTAAGAGCCACAAATACCCTGATGTTCAGCATTTTTGACTGCAAAGTACAAAATCTACCTGAAATATTATTGTCTGGAAAATACATTTCTGTCTTTGATTGTTGGCAGTAGTACAGTAAAAGGTGCGTTCCCATACCGGGAGTCGAACACGGGCCGCCTGGGTGAAAACCAGGAATCCTAACCGCTAGACCATATGGGAATGGATAGCTACACACTGAGGTATCTATTGAAAAAAATCAGCTCGGGGGCTTGCACAAGAAACGTCTGCAGATTGGCACGTGCATCTTAGCGCAGTAGGTAGCGCGTCAGTCTCATAATCTGAAGGTCGTGAGTTCGATACTCACACGGGGCAGCGGGCTCCTCTTTTCCGAAGAGATATTGTCAAAAACTTAGAACTTTCCCCTTCATTTCTAACACGTTTCTGATAAGTAAGGATTTGTGAACCCAAATGACACATGGGATGCTGGTTCTCTTGACCCGTTTGCTGTATAAAGAGGCAGATGAGAGTGATTTGAGCTATGACAAAAAATTAAATCTTGTGCCAAAGGTCGTCACAATGAATGTAACCAAAAGCTGGTGTTCAGAATGATTGACAGCTAAGCGCAAAATCTACCTGAAATACTTTTGTCTGAAAAACACCCGCGTCAGTCTCATAATCTGAAGGTCGTGAGTTCGATCCTCACACGGGGCAGCAGGCTCCTCTTTTCCGAAGAGATTTTGTCAAAAACTTAGAACTTTCCCTTTCAGTTCTAACACGTTTCTGATAAGTAAGGATTTGTGAACCCAAATGACAGATGGGACACATGGGTTGCTGTTTCTCTTGACCCGTTTGCTGTATAAAGAGGCAGATGAGAGTGATTTGAGCTGTTTGACAGCTAAGCGCAAAATCTACCTGAAATACTTTTGTCTGAAAAACACCCGTCAGTAGCGAGCGCGTCAGTCTCATATTCTGAAGTTCGTGAGTTCGATCCTCACACGGGGAAGCGGTCTCCTCTTTTCTGAAGAGATTCTGTCACCAAATTAGAACTTTCCCTTTCAGATTTAAAATGTTTCTGATAAGTAAGAATTTGCGAACCCAAATGACAGACAGGACACATGGGTTGTTGATTCTCTTGACACGTTTGCTGTAAAAGGGGCTAGTTGAGATTGATTTGAGCTATGAAACCAAATTAAATCTTGTGCCAAAGTTCATCACAACGAACGGACCAAAAGATGGCGTTCAGAATTTTCGACAGCTTAACGCAAATTCTACCTGAAATACTTTTGTCTGAAAAACACCTTTGTCTTTGAATGTTGGTGGCAGTACAGAAAAGTACATTCCCATACCGGGAGTTGAACCCGGGCCACCTGGGTGAGAACCAGGAATCCTAACCGCTAGACCATATGGGAAAAGTTGTGCTGTCTTATCAGTGACAATCTGAAAAAAAATAAGTTTTCTACTTGGCACAAGCAACTTCTGCAGTTCTATTTGCGCAGCTTGCCTCGTTAACACAGTTGTAAGCAAATCAGTCTCATAAGCTGAAAGATGAACGTTCGATTCTTAGACGGGGTACTGGTCCCTCGTTTTCTCAATCGATTCTGTCTCCATCTTGGCTACAGGGCCACAGATTTTTCCGATTCAGTACCAAAACATAACCAATTTAGTTCCTAAACTGTTTCCACGTACAAGGCATGGGGCAGCTTTTGAATGTGTGTACTAGTTCCAAAGGAGTGTCACTCCCATAGCAGGAAGTAAACCAGTCGGCCAGGGATACTAGGTCCTATCCACTTTTCCACGTGGGACAAGTTATACACTAAGCAGCAAGATAAATTAAAAAAAAAAAAAAAAAAGAAGAAGTTTTTGCTTTGATTAAATAGCTTTTACATCACAAAAGAAAAAAGTTGCCACATGAGCATGGTACTTAGCACGTCAGTTGGTAATCTGAAGTTCATGAGGTTTTTTCCTCACACGTGGAACTATTCTCCCCCCTTTTCTTGGGATATTGTGTCACCCACTCAGAACTTTCTCAATGAAACGTTTCCGATTCGAAAGGAAACAGGAGCCTTAGTGACAGAAAGAACACATGGATTGTTGCGTCCCTTGACGCTTTGGAGTAATAAGGTGTAGTTGAGAATGGTTTAAGCTATGAAACAAAATGAAATCTTGTGCTAAAGGTCAGTAAGAGCCACAAATACCCTGATGTTCAGCATTTTTGACTGCAAAGTAATAAATCTACCTGAAATATTATTGTCTGGAAAATACATTTCTGTCTTTGATTGTTGGCAGTAGTACAGTAAAAGGTGCGTTCCCATACCGGGAGTTGAACCCGGCCCGCCTGGGTGAGAACCAGGAATCCTAACCGCTAGACCATATGGGAAAAGATGTGCTGTCTTATCAGTGACAATCTGAAAAAAAATAAGTTTTCTACTTGGCACAAGCAACTTCTGCAGTTCTATTTGCGCAGCTTGCCTCGTTAACACAGTTGTAAGCAAATCAGTCTCATAAGCTGAAAGATGAACGTTCGATTGTTAGACGGGGTACTGGTCCCTCGTTTTCTCAATCGATTCTGTCTCCATCTTGGCTACAGGGCCACAGATTTTTCCGATTCAGTACCAAAACATAACCAATTTAGTTCCTAAACTGTTTCCACGTACAAGGCATGGGGCAGCTTTTGAATGTGTGTACTAGTTCCAAAGGAGTGTCACTCCCATAGCAGGAAGTAAACCAGTCGACCAGGGATACTAGGTCCTATCCACTTTTCCACGTGGGACAAGTTATACACTAAGCAGCAAGATAAATTAAAAAAAAAAAAAAAAAAAAAGAAGTTTTTGCTTTGATTAAATAGCTTTTACATCACAAAAGAAAAAAGTTGCCACATGAGCATGGTACTTAGCACGTCAGTTGGTAATCTGAAGTTCATGAGGTTTTTTCCTCACACGTGGAACTATTCTCCCCCCTTTTCTTGGGATATTGTGTCACCCACTCAGAACTTTCTCACTGAAACGTTTCCGATTCGAAAGGAAACAGGAGCCTTAGTGACAGAAAGAACACATGGATTGTTGCGTCCCTTGACGCTTTGGAGTAATAAGGTGTAGTTGAGAATGGTTTAAGCTATGAAACAAAATGAAATCTTGTGGTAAATGTCAGTAAGAGCCACAAATACCCTGATGTTCAGCATTTTTGACTGCAAAGTACAAAATCTACCTGAAATATTATTGTCTGGAAAATACATTTCTGTCTTTGATTGTTGGCAGTAGTACAGTAAAAGGTGCGTTCCCATACCGGGAGTCGAACGCGGGCCGCCTGGGTGAAAACCAGGAATCCTAACCGCTAGACCATATGGGAATGGATAGCTACACACTGAGGTATCTATTGAAAAAAATCAGCTCGGGGGCTTGCACAAGAAACGTCTGCAGATTGGCACGTGCATCTTGCCTCGTTAGCGCAGTAGGTAGCGCGTCAGTCTCATAATCTGAAGGTCGTGAGTTCGATCCTCACACGGGGCAGCAGGCTCCTCTTTTCCGAAGAGATTTTGTCAAAATCTTAGAACTTTCCCTTTCAGTTCTAACACGTTTCTGATAAGTAAGGATTTGTGAACCCAAATGACAGATGGGACACATGGGTTGCTGTTTCTCTTGACCCGTTTGCTGTATAAAGAGGCAGATGAGAGTGATTTGAGCTGTTTGACAGCTAAGCGCAAAATCTACCTGAAATACTTTTGTCTGAAAAACACCCGTCAGTAGCGAGCGCGTCAGTCTCATATTCTGAAGTTCGTGAGTTCGATCCTCACACGGGGAAGCGGTCTCCTCTTTTCTGAAGAGATTCTGTCACCAAATTAGAACTTTCCCTTTCAGATTTAAAATGTTTCTGATAAGTAAGAATTTGCGAACCCAAATGACAGACAGGACACATGGGTTGTTGATTCTCTTGACACGTTTGCTCTAAAAGGGGATAGTTGAGATTGATTTGAGCTATGAAACCAAATTAAATCTTGTGCCAAAGTTCATCACAACGAACGGACCAAAAGATGGCGTTCAGAATTTTCGACAGCTTAACGCAAATTCTACCTGAAATACTTTTGTCTGAAAAACACCTTTGTCTTTGAATGTTGGTGGCAGTACAGAAAAGTACATTCCCATACCGGGAGTTGAACCCGGGTCGCCTGGGTGAGAACCAGGAATCCTAACCGCTAGACCATATGGGAAAAGATGTGCTGTCTTATCAGTGACAATCTGAAAAAAAATAAGTTTTCTACTTGGCACAAGCAACTTCTGCAGTTCTATTTGCGCAGCTTGCCTCGTTAACACAGTTGTAAGCAAATCAGTCTCATAAGCTGAAAGATGAACGTTCGATTGTTAGACGGGGTACTGGTCCCTCGTTTTCTCAATCGATTCTGTCTCCATCTTGGCTACAGGGCCACAGATTTTTCCGATTCAGTACCAAAACATAACCAATTTAGTTCCTAAACTGTTTCCACGTACAAGGCATGGGGCAGCTTTTGAATGTGTGTACTAGTTCCAAAGGAGTGTCACTCCCATAGCAGGAAGTAAACCAGTCGACCAGGGATACTAGGTCCTATCCACTTTTCCACGTGGGACAAGTTATACACTAAGCAGCAAGATAAATTTAAAAAAAAAAAAAAAAGAAGTTTTTGCTTTGATTAAATAGCTTTTACATCACAAAAGAAAAAAGTTGCCACATGAGCATGGTACTTAGCACGTCAGTTGGTAATCTGAAGTTCATGATGTTTTTTCCTCACACGGGGAACTATTCTCCTCCCTTTTCTTGGGATATTGTGTCACCCACTCAGAACTTTCTCACTGAAACGTTTCCGATTCGAAAGGAAACAGGAGCCTTAGTGACAGACAGAACACATGGATTGTTGCGTCCCTTGACGCTTTGGAGTAATAAGGTGTAGTTGAGAATGGTTTAAGCTATGAAACAAAATGAAATCTTGTGCTAAAGGTCAGTAAGAGCCACAAATACCCTGATGTTCAGCATTTTTGACTGCAAAGTACAAAATCTACCTGAAATATTATTGTCTGGAAAATACATTTCTGTCTTTGATTGTTGGCAGTAGTACAGTAAAAGGTGCGTTCCCATACCGGGAGTCGAACACGGGCCGCCTGGGTGAAAACCAGGAATCCTAACCGCTAGACCATATGGGAATGGATAGCTACACACTGAGGTATCTATTGAAAAAAATCAGCTCGGGGGCTTGCACAAGAAACGTCTGCAGATTGGCACGTGCATCTTTCCTCGTTAGCGCAGTAGGTAGCGCGTCAGTCTCATAATCTGAAGGTCGTGAGTTCGATACTCACACGGGGCAGCGGGCTCCTCTTTTCCGAAGAGATATTGTCAAAAACTTAGAACTTTCCCCTTCATTTCTAACACGTTTCTGATAAGTAAGGATTTGTGAACCCAAATGACACATGGGATGCTGGTTCTCTTGACCCGTTTGCTGTATAAAGAGGCAGATGAGAGTGATTTGAGCTATGACAAAAAATTAAATCTTGTGCCAAAGGTCGTCACAATGAATGTAACCAAAAGCTGGTGTTCAGAATGATTGACAGCTAAGCGCAAAATCTACCTGAAATACTTTTGTCTGAAAAACACCCGCGTCAGTCTCATAATCTGAAGGTCGTGAGTTCGATCCTCACACGGGGCAGCAGGCTCCTCTTTTCCGAAGAGATTTTGTCAAAAACTTAGAACTTTCCCTTTCAGTTCTAACACGTTTCTGATAAGTAAGGATTTGTGAACCCAAATGACAGATGGGACACATGGGTTGCTGTTTCTCTTGACCCGTTTGCTGTATAAAGAGGCAGATGAGAGTGATTTGAGCTGTTTGACAGCTAAGCGCAAAATCTACCTGAAATACTTTTGTCTGAAAAACACCCGTCAGTAGCGAGCGCGTCAGTCTCATATTCTGAAGTTCGTGAGTTCGATCCTCACACGGGGAAGCGGTCTCCTCTTTTCTGAAGAGATTCTGTCACCAAATTAGAACTTTCCCTTTCAGATTTAAAATGTTTCTGATAAGTAAGAATTTGCGAACCCAAATGACAGACAGGACACATGGGTTGTTGATTCTCTTGACACGTTTGCTGTAAAAGGGGCTAGTTGAGATTGATTTGAGCTATGAAACCAAATTAAATCTTGTGCCAAAGTTCATCACAACGAACGGACCAAAAGATGGCGTTCAGAATTTTCGACAGCTTAACGCAAATTCTACCTGAAATACTTTTGTCTGAAAAACACCTTTGTCTTTGAATGTTGGTGGCAGTACAGAAAAGTACATTCCCATACCGGGAGTTGAACCCGGGCCACCTGGGTGAGAACCAGGAATCCTAACCGCTAGACCATATGGGAAAAGTTGTGCTGTCTTATCAGTGACAATCTGAAAAAAAATAAGTTTTCTACTTGGCACAAGCAACTTCTGCAGTTCTATTTGCGCAGCTTGCCTCGTTAACACAGTTGTAAGCAAATCAGTCTCATAAGCTGAAAGATGAACGTTCGATTCTTAGACGGGGTACTGGTCCCTCGTTTTCTCAATCGATTCTGTCTCCATCTTGGCTACAGGGCCACAGATTTTTCCGATTCAGTACCAAAACATAACCAATTTAGTTCCTAAACTGTTTCCACGTACAAGGCACGGGGCAGCTTTCGAATGTGTGTACTAGTTCCAAAGGAGTGTCACTCCCATAGCAGGAAGTAAACCAGTCGACCAGGGATACTAGGTCCTATCCACTTTTCCACGTGGGACAAGTTATACACTAAGCAGCAAGATAAATTAAAAAAAAAAAAAAAAAAGAAGTTTTTGCTTTGATTAAATAGCTTTTACATCACAAAAGAAAAAAGTTGCCACATGAGCATGGTACTTAGCACGTCAGTTGGTAATCTGAAGTTCATGATGTTTTTTCCTCACACGGGGAACTATTCTCCCCCCTTTTCTTGGGATATTGTGTCACCCACTCAGAACTTTCTCACTGAAACGTTTCCGATTCGAAAGGAAACAGGAGCCTTAGTGACAGACAGAACACATGGATTGTTGCGTCCCTTGACGCTTTGGAGTAATAAGGTGTAGTTGAGAATGGTTTAAGCTATGAAACAAAATGAAATCTTGTGCTAAAGGTCAGTAAGAGCCACAAATACCCTGATGTTCAGCATTTTTGACTGCAAAGTACAAAATCTACCTGAAATATTATTGTCTGGAAAATACATTTCTGTCTTTGATTGTTGGCAGTAGTACAGTAAAAGGTGCGTTCCCATACCGGGAGTCGAACACGGGCCGCCTGGGTGAAAACCAGGAATCCTAACCGCTAGACCATATGGGAATGGATAGCTACACACTGAGGTATCTATTGAAAAAAATCAGCTCGGGGGCTTGCACAAGAAACGTCTGCAGATTGGCACGTGCATCTTAGCGCAGTAGGTAGCGCGTCAGTCTCATAATCTGAAGGTCGTGAGTTCGATACTCACACGGGGCAGCGGGCTCCTCTTTTCCGAAGAGATATTGTCAAAAACTTAGAACTTTCCCCTTCATTTCTAACACGTTTCTGATAAGTAAGGATTTGTGAACCCAAATGACACATGGGATGCTGGTTCTCTTGACCCGTTTGCTGTATAAAGAGGCAGATGAGAGTGATTTGAGCTATGACAAAAAATTAAATCTTGTGCCAAAGGTCGTCACAATGAATGTAACCAAAAGCTGGTGTTCAGAATGATTGACAGCTAAGCGCAAAATCTACCTGAAATACTTTTGTCTGAAAAACACCCGCGTCAGTCTCATAATCTGAAGGTCGTGAGTTCGATCCTCACACGGGGCAGCAGGCTCCTCTTTTCCGAAGAGATTTTGTCAAAAACTTAGAACTTTCCCTTTCAGTTCTAACACGTTTCTGATAAGTAAGGATTTGTGAACCCAAATGACAGATGGGACACATGGGTTGCTGTTTCTCTTGACCCGTTTGCTGTATAAAGAGGCAGATGAGAGTGATTTGAGCTGTTTGACAGCTAAGCGCAAAATCTACCTGAAATACTTTTGTCTGAAAAACACCCGTCAGTAGCGAGCGCGTCAGTCTCATATTCTGAAGTTCGTGAGTTCGATCCTCACACGGGGAAGCGGTCTCCTCTTTTCTGAAGAGATTCTGTCACCAAATTAGAACTTTCCCTTTCAGATTTAAAATGTTTCTGATAAGTAAGAATTTGCGAACCCAAATGACAGACAGGACACATGGGTTGTTGATTCTCTTGACACGTTTGCTGTAAAAGGGGCTAGTTGAGATTGATTTGAGCTATGAAACCAAATTAAATCTTGTGCCAAAGTTCATCACAACGAACGGACCAAAAGATGGCGTTCAGAATTTTCGACAGCTTAACGCAAATTCTACCTGAAATACTTTTGTCTGAAAAACACCTTTGTCTTTGAATGTTGGTGGCAGTACAGAAAAGTACATTCCCATACCGGGAGTTGAACCCGGGCCACCTGGGTGAGAACCAGGAATCCTAACCGCTAGACCATATGGGAAAAGTTGTGCTGTCTTATCAGTGACAATCTGAAAAAAAATAAGTTTTCTACTTGGCACAAGCAACTTCTGCAGTTCTATTTGCGCAGCTTGCCTCGTTAACACAGTTGTAAGCAAATCAGTCTCATAAGCTGAAAGATGAACGTTCGATTCTTAGACGGGGTACTGGTCCCTCGTTTTCTCAATCGATTCTGTCTCCATCTTGGCTACAGGGCCACAGATTTTTCCGATTCAGTACCAAAACATAACCAATTTAGTTCCTAAACTGTTTCCACGTACAAGGCATGGGGCAGCTTTTGAATGTGTGTACTAGTTCCAAAGGAGTGTCACTCCCATAGCAGGAAGTAAACCAGTCGGCCAGGGATACTAGGTCCTATCCACTTTTCCACGTGGGACAAGTTATACACTAAGCAGCAAGATAAATTAAAAAAAAAAAAAAAAAAGAAGAAGTTTTTGCTTTGATTAAATAGCTTTTACATCACAAAAGAAAAAAGTTGCCACATGAGCATGGTACTTAGCACGTCAGTTGGTAATCTGAAGTTCATGAGGTTTTTTCCTCACACGTGGAACTATTCTCCCCCCTTTTCTTGGGATATTGTGTCACCCACTCAGAACTTTCTCAATGAAACGTTTCCGATTCGAAAGGAAACAGGAGCCTTAGTGACAGAAAGAACACATGGATTGTTGCGTCCCTTGACGCTTTGGAGTAATAAGGTGTAGTTGAGAATGGTTTAAGCTATGAAACAAAATGAAATCTTGTGCTAAAGGTCAGTAAGAGCCACAAATACCCTGATGTTCAGCATTTTTGACTGCAAAGTACAAAATCTACCTGAAATATTATTGTCTGGAAAATACATTTCTGTCTTTGATTGTTGGCAGTAGTACAGTAAAAGGTGCGTTCCCATACCGGGAGTTGAACCCGGCCCGCCTGGGTGAGAACCAGGAATCCTAACCGCTAGACCATATGGGAAAAGATGTGCTGTCTTATCAGTGACAATCTGAAAAAAAATAAGTTTTCTACTTGGCACAAGCAACTTCTGCAGTTCTATTTGCGCAGCTTGCCTCGTTAACACAGTTGTAAGCAAATCAGTCTCATAAGCTGAAAGATGAACGTTCGATTGTTAGACGGGGTACTGGTCCCTCGTTTTCTCAATCGATTCTGTCTCCATCTTGGCTACAGGGCCACAGATTTTTCCGATTCAGTACCAAAACATAACCAATTTAGTTCCTAAACTGTTTCCACGTACAAGGCATGGGGCAGCTTTTGAATGTGTGTACTAGTTCCAAAGGAGTGTCACTCCCATAGCAGGAAGTAAACCAGTCGACCAGGGATACTAGGTCCTATCCACTTTTCCACGTGGGACAAGTTATACACTAAGCAGCAAGATAAATTAAAAAAAAAAAAAAAAAGAAGTTTTTGCTTTGATTAAATAGCTTTTACATCACAAAAGAAAAAAGTTGCCACATGAGCATGGTACTTAGCACGTCAGTTGGTAATCTGAAGTTCATGATGTTTTTTCCTCACACGGGGAACTATTCTCCTCCCTTTTCTTGGGATATTGTGTCACCCACTCAGAACTTTCTCACTGAAACGTTTCCGATTCGAAAGGAAACAGGAGCCTTAGTGACAGACAGAACACATGGATTGTTGCGTCCCTTGACGCTTTGGAGTAATAAGGTGTAGTTGAGAATGGTTTAAGCTATGAAACAAAATGAAATCTTGTGCTAAAGGTCAGTAAGAGCCACAAATACCCTGATGTTCAGCATTTTTGACTGCAAAGTACAAAATCTACCTGAAATATTATTGTCTGGAAAATACATTTCTGTCTTTGATTGTTGGCAGTAGTACAGTAAAAGGTGCGTTCCCATACCGGGAGTCGAACACGGGCCGCCTGGGTGAAAACCAGGAATCCTAACCGCTAGACCATATGGGAATGGATAGCTACACACTGAGGTATCTATTGAAAAAAATCAGCTCGGGGGCTTGCACAAGAAACGTCTGCAGATTGGCACGTGCATCTTTCCTCGTTAGCGCAGTAGGTAGCGCGTCAGTCTCATAATCTGAAGGTCGTGAGTTCGATACTCACACGGGGCAGCGGGCTCCTCTTTTCCGAAGAGATATTGTCAAAAACTTAGAACTTTCCCCTTCATTTCTAACACGTTTCTGATAAGTAAGGATTTGTGAACCCAAATGACACATGGGATGCTGGTTCTCTTGACCCGTTTGCTGTATAAAGAGGCAGATGAGAGTGATTTGAGCTATGACAAAAAATTAAATCTTGTGCCAAAGGTCGTCACAATGAATGTAACCAAAAGCTGGTGTTCAGAATGATTGACAGCTAAGCGCAAAATCTACCTGAAATACTTTTGTCTGAAAAACACCCGCGTCAGTCTCATAATCTGAAGGTCGTGAGTTCGATCCTCACACGGGGCAGCAGGCTCCTCTTTTCCGAAGAGATTTTGTCAAAAACTTAGAACTTTCCCTTTCAGTTCTAACACGTTTCTGATAAGTAAGGATTTGTGAACCCAAATGACAGATGGGACACATGGGTTGCTGTTTCTCTTGACCCGTTTGCTGTATAAAGAGGCAGATGAGAGTGATTTGAGCTGTTTGACAGCTAAGCGCAAAATCTACCTGAAATACTTTTGTCTGAAAAACACCCGTCAGTAGCGAGCGCGTCAGTCTCATATTCTGAAGTTCGTGAGTTCGATCCTCACACGGGGAAGCGGTCTCCTCTTTTCTGAAGAGATTCTGTCACCAAATTAGAACTTTCCCTTTCAGATTTAAAATGTTTCTGATAAGTAAGAATTTGCGAACCCAAATGACAGACAGGACACATGGGTTGTTGATTCTCTTGACACGTTTGCTGTAAAAGGGGCTAGTTGAGATTGATTTGAGCTATGAAACCAAATTAAATCTTGTGCCAAAGTTCATCACAACGAACGGACCAAAAGATGGCGTTCAGAATTTTCGACAGCTTAACGCAAATTCTACCTGAAATACTTTTGTCTGAAAAACACCTTTGTCTTTGAATGTTGGTGGCAGTACAGAAAAGTACATTCCCATACCGGGAGTTGAACCCGGGCCACCTGGGTGAGAACCAGGAATCCTAACCGCTAGACCATATGGGAAAAGTTGTGCTGTCTTATCAGTGACAATCTGAAAAAAAATAAGTTTTCTACTTGGCACAAGCAACTTCTGCAGTTCTATTTGCGCAGCTTGCCTCGTTAACACAGTTGTAAGCAAATCAGTCTCATAAGCTGAAAGATGAACGTTCGATTCTTAGACGGGGTACTGGTCCCTCGTTTTCTCAATCGATTCTGTCTCCATCTTGGCTACAGGGCCACAGATTTTTCCGATTCAGTACCAAAACATAACCAATTTAGTTCCTAAACTGTTTCCACGTACAAGGCACGGGGCAGCTTTCGAATGTGTGTACTAGTTCCAAAGGAGTGTCACTCCCATAGCAGGAAGTAAACCAGTCGACCAGGGATACTAGGTCCTATCCACTTTTCCACGTGGGACAAGTTATACACTAAGCAGCAAGATAAATTAAAAAAAAAAAAAAAAAAGAAGTTTTTGCTTTGATTAAATAGCTTTTACATCACAAAAGAAAAAAGTTGCCACATGAGCATGGTACTTAGCACGTCAGTTGGTAATCTGAAGTTCATGATGTTTTTTCCTCACACGGGGAACTATTCTCCCCCCTTTTCTTGGGATATTGTGTCACCCACTCAGAACTTTCTCACTGAAACGTTTCCGATTCGAAAGGAAACAGGAGCCTTAGTGACAGACAGAACACATGGATTGTTGCGTCCCTTGACGCTTTGGAGTAATAAGGTGTAGTTGAGAATGGTTTAAGCTATGAAACAAAATGAAATCTTGTGCTAAAGGTCAGTAAGAGCCACAAATACCCTGATGTTCAGCATTTTTGACTGCAAAGTACAAAATCTACCTGAAATATTATTGTCTGGAAAATACATTTCTGTCTTTGATTGTTGGCAGTAGTACAGTAAAAGGTGCGTTCCCATACCGGGAGTCGAACACGGGCCGCCTGGGTGAAAACCAGGAATCCTAACCGCTAGACCATATGGGAATGGATAGCTACACACTGAGGTATCTATTGAAAAAAATCAGCTCGGGGGCTTGCACAAGAAACGTCTGCAGATTGGCACGTGCATCTTAGCGCAGTAGGTAGCGCGTCAGTCTCATAATCTGAAGGTCGTGAGTTCGATACTCACACGGGGCAGCGGGCTCCTCTTTTCCGAAGAGATATTGTCAAAAACTTAGAACTTTCCCCTTCATTTCTAACACGTTTCTGATAAGTAAGGATTTGTGAACCCAAATGACACATGGGATGCTGGTTCTCTTGACCCGTTTGCTGTATAAAGAGGCAGATGAGAGTGATTTGAGCTATGACAAAAAATTAAATCTTGTGCCAAAGGTCGTCACAATGAATGTAACCAAAAGCTGGTGTTCAGAATGATTGACAGCTAAGCGCAAAATCTACCTGAAATACTTTTGTCTGAAAAACACCCGCGTCAGTCTCATAATCTGAAGGTCGTGAGTTCGATCCTCACACGGGGCAGCAGGCTCCTCTTTTCCGAAGAGATTTTGTCAAAAACTTAGAACTTTCCCTTTCAGTTCTAACACGTTTCTGATAAGTAAGGATTTGTGAACCCAAATGACAGATGGGACACATGGGTTGCTGTTTCTCTTGACCCGTTTGCTGTATAAAGAGGCAGATGAGAGTGATTTGAGCTGTTTGACAGCTAAGCGCAAAATCTACCTGAAATACTTTTGTCTGAAAAACACCCGTCAGTAGCGAGCGCGTCAGTCTCATATTCTGAAGTTCGTGAGTTCGATCCTCACACGGGGAAGCGGTCTCCTCTTTTCTGAAGAGATTCTGTCACCAAATTAGAACTTTCCCTTTCAGATTTAAAATGTTTCTGATAAGTAAGAATTTGCGAACCCAAATGACAGACAGGACACATGGGTTGTTGATTCTCTTGACACGTTTGCTGTAAAAGGGGCTAGTTGAGATTGATTTGAGCTATGAAACCAAATTAAATCTTGTGCCAAAGTTCATCACAACGAACGGACCAAAAGATGGCGTTCAGAATTTTCGACAGCTTAACGCAAATTCTACCTGAAATACTTTTGTCTGAAAAACACCTTTGTCTTTGAATGTTGGTGGCAGTACAGAAAAGTACATTCCCATACCGGGAGTTGAACCCGGGCCACCTGGGTGAGAACCAGGAATCCTAACCGCTAGACCATATGGGAAAAGTTGTGCTGTCTTATCAGTGACAATCTGAAAAAAAATAAGTTTTCTACTTGGCACAAGCAACTTCTGCAGTTCTATTTGCGCAGCTTGCCTCGTTAACACAGTTGTAAGCAAATCAGTCTCATAAGCTGAAAGATGAACGTTCGATTCTTAGACGGGGTACTGGTCCCTCGTTTTCTCAATCGATTCTGTCTCCATCTTGGCTACAGGGCCACAGATTTTTCCGATTCAGTACCAAAACATAACCAATTTAGTTCCTAAACTGTTTCCACGTACAAGGCATGGGGCAGCTTTTGAATGTGTGTACTAGTTCCAAAGGAGTGTCACTCCCATAGCAGGAAGTAAACCAGTCGGCCAGGGATACTAGGTCCTATCCACTTTTCCACGTGGGACAAGTTATACACTAAGCAGCAAGATAAATTAAAAAAAAAAAAAAAAAGAAGTTTTTGCTTTGATTAAATAGCTTTTACATCACAAAAGAAAAAAGTTGCCACATGAGCATGGTACTTAGCACGTCAGTTGGTAATCTGAAGTTCATGAGGTTTTTTCCTCACACGTGGAACTATTCTCCCCCCTTTTCTTGGGATATTGTGTCACCCACTCAGAACTTTCTCAATGAAACGTTTCCGATTCGAAAGGAAACAGGAGCCTTAGTGACAGAAAGAACACATGGATTGTTGCGTCCCTTGACGCTTTGGAGTAATAAGGTGTAGTTGAGAATGGTTTAAGCTATGAAACAAAATGAAATCTTGTGCTAAAGGTCAGTAAGAGCCACAAATACCCTGATGTTCAGCATTTTTGACTGCAAAGTAATAAATCTACCTGAAATATTATTGTCTGGAAAATACATTTCTGTCTTTGATTGTTGGCAGTAGTACAGTAAAAGGTGCGTTCCCATACCGGGAGTTGAACCCGGCCCGCCTGGGTGAGAACCAGGAATCCTAACCGCTAGACCATATGGGAAAAGATGTGCTGTCTTATCAGTGACAATCTGAAAAAAAATAAGTTTTCTACTTGGCACAAGCAACTTCTGCAGTTCTATTTGCGCAGCTTGCCTCGTTAACACAGTTGTAAGCAAATCAGTCTCATAAGCTGAAAGATGAACGTTCGATTGTTAGACGGGGTACTGGTCCCTCGTTTTCTCAATCGATTCTGTCTCCATCTTGGCTACAGGGCCACAGATTTTTCCGATTCAGTACCAAAACATAACCAATTTAGTTCCTAAACTGTTTCCACGTACAAGGCATGGGGCAGCTTTTGAATGTGTGTACTAGTTCCAAATGAGTGTCACTCCCATAGCAGGAAGTAAACCAGTCGACCAGGGATACTAGGTCCTATCCACTTTTCCACGTGGGACAAGTTATACACTAAGCAGCAAGATAAATTAAAAAAAAAAAAAAAAAAAAGAAGTTTTTGCTTTGATTAAATAGCTTTTACATCACAAAAGAAAAAAGTTGCCACATGAGCATGGTACTTAGCACGTCAGTTGGTAATCTGAAGTTCATGAGGTTTTTTCCTCACACGTGGAACTATTCTCCCCCCTTTTCTTGGGATATTGTGTCACCCACTCAGAACTTTCTCACTGAAACGTTTCCGATTCGAAAGGAAACAGGAGCCTTAGTGACAGAAAGAACACATGGATTGTTGCGTCCCTTGACGCTTTGGAGTAATAAGGTGTAGTTGAGAATGGTTTAAGCTATGAAACAAAATGAAATCTTGTGGTAAATGTCAGTAAGAGCCACAAATACCCTGATGTTCAGCATTTTTGACTGCAAAGTACAAAATCTACCTGAAATATTATTGTCTGGAAAATACATTTCTGTCTTTGATTGTTGGCAGTAGTACAGTAAAAGGTGCGTTCCCATACCGGGAGTCGAACGCGGGCCGCCTGGGTGAAAACCAGGAATCCTAACCGCTAGACCATATGGGAATGGATAGCTACACACTGAGGTATCTATTGAAAAAAATCAGCTCGGGGGCTTGCACAAGAAACGTCTGCAGATTGGCACGTGCATCTTGCCTCGTTAGCGCAGTAGGTAGCGCGTCGGTCTCATAATCTGAAGGTCGTGAGTTCGATCCTCACACGGGGCAGCAAGCTCCTCTTTTCCGAAGAGATTTTGTCAAAATCTTAGAACTTTCCCTTTCAGTTCTAACACGTTTCTGATAAGTAAGGATTTGTGAACCCAAATGACAGATGGGACACATGGGTTGCTGTTTCTCTTGACCCGTTTGCTGTATAAAGAGGCAGATGAGAGTGATTTGAGCTGTTTGACAGCTAAGCGCAAAATCTACCTGAAATACTTTTGTCTGAAAAACACCCGTCAGTAGCGAGCGCGTCAGTCTCATATTCTGAAGTTCGTGAGTTCGATCCTCACACGGGGAAGCGGTCTCCTCTTTTCTGAAGAGATTCTGTCACCAAATTAGAACTTTCCCTTTCAGATTTAAAATGTTTCTGATAAGTAAGAATTTGCGAACCCAAATGACAGACAGGACACATGGGTTGTTGATTCTCTTGACACGTTTGCTCTAAAAGGGGATAGTTGAGATTGATTTGAGCTATGAAACCAAATTAAATCTTGTGCCAAAGTTCATCACAACGAACGGACCAAAAGATGGCGTTCAGAATTTTCGACAGCTTAACGCAAATTCTACCTGAAATACTTTTGTCTGAAAAACACCTTTGTCTTTGAATGTTGGTGGCAGTACAGAAAAGTACATTCCCATACCGGGAGTTGAACCCGGGTCGCCTGGGTGAGAACCAGGAATCCTAACCGCTAGACCATATGGGAAAAGATGTGCTGTCTTATCAGTGACAATCTGAAAAAAAATAAGTTTTCTACTTGGCACAAGCAACTTCTGCAGTTCTATTTGCGCAGCTTGCCTCGTTAACACAGTTGTAAGCAAATCAGTCTCATAAGCTGAAAGATGAACGTTCGATTGTTAGACGGGGTACTGGTCCCTCGTTTTCTCAATCGATTCTGTCTCCATCTTGGCTACAGGGCCACAGATTTTTCCGATTCAGTACCAAAACATAACCAATTTAGTTCCTAAACTGTTTCCACGTACAAGGCACGGGGCAGCTTTCGAATGTGTGTACTAGTTCCAAAGGAGTGTCACTCCCATAGCAGGAAGTAAACCAGTCGACCAGGGATACTAGGTCCTATCCACTTTTCCACGTGGGACAAGTTATACACTAAGCAGCAAGATAAATTAAAAAAAAAAAAAAAAAAGAAGTTTTTGCTTTGATTAAATAGCTTTTACATCACAAAAGAAAAAAGTTGCCACATGAGCATGGTACTTAGCACGTCAGTTGGTAATCTGAAGTTCATGATGTTTTTTCCTCACACGGGGAACTATTCTCCTCCCTTTTCTTGGGATATTGTGTCACCCACTCAGAACTTTCTCACTGAAACGTTTCCGATTCGAAAGGAAACAGGAGCCTTAGTGACAGACAGAACACATGGATTGTTGCGTCCCTTGACGCTTTGGAGTAATAAGGTGTAGTTGAGAATGGTTTAAGCTATGAAACAAAATGAAATCTTGTGCTAAAGGTCAGTAAGAGCCACAAATACCCTGATGTTCAGCATTTTTGACTGCAAAGTACAAAATCTACCTGAAATATTATTGTCTGGAAAATACATTTCTGTCTTTGATTGTTGGCAGTAGTACAGTAAAAGGTGCGTTCCCATACCGGGAGTCGAACACGGGCCGCCTGGGTGAAAACCAGGAATCCTAACCGCTAGACCATATGGGAATGGATAGCTACACACTGAGGTATCTATTGAAAAAAATCAGCTCGGGGGCTTGCACAAGAAACGTCTGCAGATTGGCACGTGCATCTTGCCTCGTTAGCGCAGTAGGTAGCGCGTCAGTCTCATAATCTGAAGGTCGTGAGTTCGATACTCACACGGGGCAGCGGGCTCCTCTTTTCCGAAGAGATATTGTCAAAAACTTAGAACTTTCCCCTTCATTTCTAACACGTTTCTGATAAGTAAGGATTTGTGAACCCAAATGACACATGGGATGCTGGTTCTCTTGACCCGTTTGCTGTATAAAGAGGCAGATGAGAGTGATTTGAGCTATGACAAAAAATTAAATCTTGTGCCAAAGGTCGTCACAATGAATGTAACCAAAAGCTGGTGTTCAGAATGATTGACAGCTAAGCGCAAAATCTACCTGAAATACTTTTGTCTGAAAAACACCCGCGTCAGTCTCATAATCTGAAGGTCGTGAGTTCGATCCTCACACGGGGCAGCAGGCTCCTCTTTTCCGAAGAGATTTTGTCAAAAACTTAGAACTTTCCCTTTCAGTTCTAACACGTTTCTGATAAGTAAGGATTTGTGAACCCAAATGACAGATGGGACACATGGGTTGCTGTTTCTCTTGACCCGTTTGCTGTATAAAGAGGCAGATGAGAGTGATTTGAGCTGTTTGACAGCTAAGCGCAAAATCTACCTGAAATACTTTTGTCTGAAAAACACCCGTCAGTAGCGAGCGCGTCAGTCTCATATTCTGAAGTTCGTGAGTTCGATCCTCACACGGGGAAGCGGTCTCCTCTTTTCTGAAGAGATTCTGTCACCAAATTAGAACTTTCCCTTTCAGATTTAAAATGTTTCTGATAAGTAAGAATTTGCGAACCCAAATGACAGACAGGACACATGGGTTGTTGATTCTCTTGACACGTTTGCTGTAAAAGGGGCTAGTTGAGATTGATTTGAGCTATGAAACCAAATTAAATCTTGTGCCAAAGTTCATCACAACGAACGGACCAAAAGATGGCGTTCAGAATTTTCGACAGCTTAACGCAAATTCTACCTGAAATACTTTTGTCTGAAAAACACCTTTGTCTTTGAATGTTGGTGGCAGTACAGAAAAGTACATTCCCATACCGGGAGTTGAACCCGGGCCACCTGGGTGAGAACCAGGAATCCTAACCGCTAGACCATATGGGAAAAGTTGTGCTGTCTTATCAGTGACAATCTGAAAAAAAATAAGTTTTCTACTTGGCACAAGCAACTTCTGCAGTTCTATTTGCGCAGCTTGCCTCGTTAACACAGTTGTAAGCAAATCAGTCTCATAAGCTGAAAGATGAACATTCGATTCTTAGACGGGGTACTGGTCCCTCGTTTTCTCAATCGATTCTGTCTCCATCTTGGCTACAGGGCCACAGATTTTTCCGATTCAGTACCAAAACATAACCAATTTAGTTCCTAAACTGTTTCCACGTACAAGGCACGGGGCAGCTTTCGAATGTGTGTACTAGTTCCAAAGGAGTGTCACTCCCATAGCAGGAAGTAAACCAGTCGACCAGGGATACTAGGTCCTATCCACTTTTCCACGTGGGACAAGTTATACACTAAGCAGCAAGATAAATTAAAAAAAAAAAAAAAAAGAAGTTTTTGCTTTGATTAAATAGCTTTTACATCACAAAAGAAAAAAGTTGCCACATGAGCATGGTACTTAGCACGTCAGTTGGTAATCTGAAGTTCATGATGTTTTTTCCTCACACGGGGAACTATTCTCCTCCCTTTTCTTGGGATATTGTGTCACCCACTCAGAACTTTCTCACTGAAACGTTTCCGATTCGAAAGGAAACAGGAGCCTTAGTGACAGACAGAACACATGGATTGTTGCGTCCCTTGACGCTTTGGAGTAATAAGGTGTAGTTGAGAATGGTTTAAGCTATGAAACAAAATGAAATCTTGTGCTAAAGGTCAGTAAGAGCCACAAATACCCTGATGTTCAGCATTTTTGACTGCAAAGTACAAAATCTACCTGAAATATTATTGTCTGGAAAATACATTTCTGTCTTTGATTGTTGGCAGTAGTACAGTAAAAGGTGCGTTCCCATACCGGGAGTCGAACACGGGCCGCCTGGGTGAAAACCAGGAATCCTAACCGCTAGACCATATGGGAATGGATAGCTACACACTGAGGTATCTATTGAAAAAAATCAGCTCGGGGGCTTGCACAAGAAACGTCTGCAGATTGGCACGTGCATCTTGCCTCGTTAGCGCAGTAGGTAGCGCGTCAGTCTCATAATCTGAAGGTCGTGAGTTCGATACTCACACGGGGCAGCGGGCTCCTCTTTTCCGAAGAGATATTGTCAAAAACTTAGAACTTTCCCCTTCATTTCTAACACGTTTCTGATAAGTAAGGATTTGTGAACCCAAATGACACATGGGATGCTGGTTCTCTTGACCCGTTTGCTGTATAAAGAGGCAGATGAGAGTGATTTGAGCTATGACAAAAAATTAAATCTTGTGCCAAAGGTCGTCACAATGAATGTAACCAAAAGCTGGTGTTCAGAATGATTGACAGCTAAGCGCAAAATCTACCTGAAATACTTTTGTCTGAAAAACACCCGCGTCAGTCTCATAATCTGAAGGTCGTGAGTTCGATCCTCACACGGGGCAGCAGGCTCCTCTTTTCCGAAGAGATTTTGTCAAAAACTTAGAACTTTCCCTTTCAGTTCTAACACGTTTCTGATAAGTAAGGATTTGTGAACCCAAATGACAGATGGGACACATGGGTTGCTGTTTCTCTTGACCCGTTTGCTGTATAAAGAGGCAGATGAGAGTGATTTGAGCTGTTTGACAGCTAAGCGCAAAATCTACCTGAAATACTTTTGTCTGAAAAACACCCGTCAGTAGCGAGCACGTCAGTCTCATATTCTGAAGTTCGTGAGTTCGATCCTCACACGGGGAAGCGGTCTCCTCTTTTCTGAAGAGATTCTGTCACCAAATTAGAACTTTCCCTTTCAGATTTAAAATGTTTCTGATAAGTAAGAATTTGCGAACCCAAATGACAGACAGGACACATGGGTTGTTGATTCTCTTGACACGTTTGCTGTAAAAGGGGCTAGTTGAGATTGATTTGAGCTATGAAACCAAATTAAATCTTGTGCCAAAGTTCATCACAACGAACGGACCAAAAGATGGCGTTCAGAATTTTCGACAGCTTAACGCAAATTCTACCTGAAATACTTTTGTCTGAAAAACACCTTTGTCTTTGAATGTTGGTGGCAGTACAGAAAAGTACATTCCCATACCGGGAGTTGAACCCGGGCCACCTGGGTGAGAACCAGGAATCCTAACCGCTAGACCATATGGGAAAAGTTGTGCTGTCTTATCAGTGACAATCTGAAAAAAAATAAGTTTTCTACTTGGCACAAGCAACTTCTGCAGTTCTATTTGCGCAGCTTGCCTCGTTAACACAGTTGTAAGCAAATCAGTCTCATAAGCTGAAAGATGAACGTTCGATTCTTAGACGGGGTACTGGTCCCTCATTTTCTCAATCGATTCTGTCTCCATCTTGGCTACAGGGCCACAGATTTTTCCGATTCAGTACCAAAACATAACCAATTTAGTTCCTAAACTGTTTCCACGTACAAGGCATGGGGCAGCTTTTGAATGTGTGTACTAGTTCCAAAGGAGTGTCACTCCCATAGCAGGAAGTAAACCAGTCGGCCAGGGATACTAGGTCCTATCCACTTTTCCACGTGGGACAAGTTATACACTAAGCAGCAAGATAAATTAAAAAAAAAAAAAAAAAAAAAAAAAAAGAAGTTTTTGCTTTGATTAAATAGCTTTTACATCACAAAAGAAAAAAGTTGCCACATGAGCATGGTACTTAGCACGTCAGTTGGTAATCTGAAGTTCATGAGGTTTTTTCCTCACACGTGGAACTATTCTCCCCCCTTTTCTTGGGATATTGTGTCACCCACTCAGAACTTTCTCACTGAAACGTTTCCGATTCGAAAGGAAACAGCAGCCTTAGTGACAGAAAGAACACATGGATTGTTGCGTCCCTTGACGCTTTGGAGTAATAAGGTGTAGTTGAGAATGGTTTAAGCTATGAAACAAAATGAAATCTTGTGCTAAATGTCAGTAAGAGCCACAAATACCCTGATGTTCAGCATTTTTGACTGCAAAGTACAAAATCTACCTGAAATATTATTGTCTGGAAAATACATTTCTGTCTTTGATTGTTGGCAGTAGTACAGTAAAAGGTGCGTTCCCATACCGGGAGTCGAACGCGGGCCGCCTGGGTGAAAACCAGGAATCCTAACCGCTAGACCATATGGGAATGGATAGCTACACACTGAGGTATCTATTGAAAAAAATCAGCTCGGGGGCTTGCACAAGAAACGTCTGCAGATTGGCACGTGCATCTTGCCTCGTTAGCGCAGTAGGTAGCGCGTCAGTCTCATAATCTGAAGGTCGTGAGTTCGATCCTCACACGGGGCAGCAGGCTCCTCTTTTCCGAAGAGATTTTGTCAAAATCTTAGAACTTTCCCTTTCAGTTCTAACACGTTTCTGATAAGTAAGGATTTGTGAACCCAAATGACAGATGGGACACATGGGTTGCTGTTTCTCTTGACCCGTTTGCTGTATAAAGAGGCAGATGAGAGTGATTTGAGCTGTTTGACAGCTAAGCGCAAAATCTACCTGAAATACTTTTGTCTGAAAAACACCCGTCAGTAGCGAGCGCGTCAGTCTCATATTCTGAAGTTCGTGAGTTCGATCCTCACACGGGGAAGCGGTCTCCTCTTTTCTGAAGAGATTCTGTCACCAAATTAGAACTTTCCCTTTCAGATTTAAAATGTTTCTGATAAGTAAGAATTTGCGAACCCAAATGACAGACAGGACACATGGGTTGTTGATTCTCTTGACACGTTTGCTCTAAAAGGGGATAGTTGAGATTGATTTGAGCTATGAAACCAAATTAAATCTTGTGCCAAAGTTCATCACAACGAACGGACCAAAAGATGGCGTTCAGAATTTTCGACAGCTTAACGCAAATTCTACCTGAAATACTTTTGTCTGAAAAACACCTTTGTCTTTGAATGTTGGTGGCAGTACAGAAAAGTACATTCCCATACCGGGAGTTGAACCCGGGTCGCCTGGGTGAGAACCAGGAATCCTAACCGCTAGACCATATGGGAAAAGATGTGCTGTCTTATCAGTGACAATCTGAAAAAAAATAAGTTTTCTACTTGGCACAAGCAACTTCTGCAGTTCTATTTGCGCAGCTTGCCTCGTTAACACAGTTGTAAGCAAATCAGTCTCATAAGCTGAAAGATGAACGTTCGATTGTTAGACGGGGTACTGGTCCCTCGTTTTCTCAATCGATTCTGTCTCCATCTTGGCTACAGGGCCACAGATTTTTCCGATTCAGTACCAAAACATAACCAATTTAGTTCCTAAACTGTTTCCACGTACAAGGCACGGGGCAGCTTTCGAATGTGTGTACTAGTTCCAAAGGAGTGTCACTCCCATAGCAGGAAGTAAACCAGTCGACCAGGGATACTAGGTCCTATCCACTTTTCCACGTGGGACAAGTTATACACTAAGCAGCAAGATAAATTAAAAAAAAAAAAAAAAAAGAAGTTTTTGCTTTGATTAAATAGCTTTTACATCACAAAAGAAAAAAGTTGCCACATGAGCATGGTACTTAGCACGTCAGTTGGTAATCTGAAGTTCATGATGTTTTTTCCTCACACGGGGAACTATTCTCCTCCCTTTTCTTGGGATATTGTGTCACCCACTCAGAACTTTCTCACTGAAACGTTTCCGATTCGAAAGGAAACAGGAGCCTTAGTGACAGACAGAACACATGGATTGTTGCGTCCCTTGACGCTTTGGAGTAATAAGGTGTAGTTGAGAATGGTTTAAGCTATGAAACAAAATGAAATCTTGTGCTAAAGGTCAGTAAGAGCCACAAATACCCTGATGTTCAGCATTTTTGACTGCAAAGTACAAAATCTACCTGAAATATTATTGTCTGGAAAATACATTTCTGTCTTTGATTGTTGGCAGTAGTACAGTAAAAGGTGCGTTCCCATACCGGGAGTCGAACACGGGCCGCCTGGGTGAAAACCAGGAATCCTAACCGCTAGACCATATGGGAATGGATAGCTACACACTGAGGTATCTATTGAAAAAAATCAGCTCGGGGGCTTGCACAAGAAACGTCTGCAGATTGGCACGTGCATCTTGCCTCGTTAGCGCAGTAGGTAGCGCGTCAGTCTCATAATCTGAAGGTCGTGAGTTCGATACTCACACGGGGCAGCGGGCTCCTCTTTTCCGAAGAGATATTGTCAAAAACTTAGAACTTTCCCCTTCATTTCTAACACGTTTCTGATAAGTAAGGATTTGTGAACCCAAATGACACATGGGATGCTGGTTCTCTTGACCCGTTTGCTGTATAAAGAGGCAGATGAGAGTGATTTGAGCTATGACAAAAAATTAAATCTTGTGCCAAAGGTCGTCACAATGAATGTAACCAAAAGCTGGTGTTCAGAATGATTGACAGCTAAGCGCAAAATCTACCTGAAATACTTTTGTCTGAAAAACACCCGCGTCAGTCTCATAATCTGAAGGTCGTGAGTTCGATCCTCACACGGGGCAGCAGGCTCCTCTTTTCCGAAGAGATTTTGTCAAAAACTTAGAACTTTCCCTTTCAGTTCTAACACATTTCTGATAAGTAAGGATTTGTGAACCCAAATGACAGATGGGACACATGGGTTGCTGTTTCTCTTGACCCGTTTGCTGTATAAAGAGGCAGATGAGAGTGATTTGAGCTGTTTGACAGCTAAGCGCAAAATCTACCTGAAATACTTTTGTCTGAAAAACACCCGTCAGTAGCGAGCGCGTCAGTCTCATATTCTGAAGTTCGTGAGTTCGATCCTCACACGGGGAAGCGGTCTCCTCTTTTCTGAAGAGATTCTGTCACCAAATTAGAACTTTCCCTTTCAGATTTAAAATGTTTCTGATAAGTAAGAATTTGCGAACCCAAATGACAGACAGGACACATGGGTTGTTGATTCTCTTGACACGTTTGCTGTAAAAGGGGCTAGTTGAGATTGATTTGAGCTATGAAACCAAATTAAATCTTGTGCCAAAGTTCATCACAACGAACGGACCAAAAGATGGCGTTCAGAATTTTCGACAGCTTAACGCAAATTCTACCTGAAATACTTTTGTCTGAAAAACACCTTTGTCTTTGAATGTTGGTGGCAGTACAGAAAAGTACATTCCCATACCGGGAGTTGAACCCGGGCCACCTGGGTGAGAACCAGGAATCCTAACCGCTAGACCATATGGGAAAAGTTGTGCTGTCTTATCAGTGACAATCTGAAAAAAAATAAGTTTTCTACTTGGCACAAGCAACTTCTGCAGTTCTATTTGCGCAGCTTGCCTCGTTAACACAGTTGTAAGCAAATCAGTCTCATAAGCTGAAAGATGAACGTTCGATTCTTAGACGGGGTACTGGTCCCTCGTTTTCTCAATCGATTCTGTCTCCATCTTGGCTACAGGGCCACAGATTTTTCCGATTCAGTACCAAAACATAACCAATTTAGTTCCTAAACTGTTTCCACGTACAAGGCACGGGGCAGCTTTCGAATGTGTGTACTAGTTCCAAAGGAGTGTCACTCCCATAGCAGGAAGTAAACCAGTCGACCAGGGATACTAGGTCCTATCCACTTTTCCACGTGGGACAAGTTATACACTAAGCAGCAAGATAAATTAAAAAAAAAAAAAAAAAAGAAGTTTTTGCTTTGATTAAATAGCTTTTACATCACAAAAGAAAAAAGTTGCCACATGAGCATGGTACTTAGCACGTCAGTTGGTAATCTGAAGTTCATGATGTTTTTTCCTCACACGGGGAACTATTCTCCTCCCTTTTCTTGGGATATTGTGTCACCCACTCAGAACTTTCTCACTGAAACGTTTCCGATTCGAAAGGAAACAGGAGCCTTAGTGACAGACAGAACACATGGATTGTTGCGTCCCTTGACGCTTTGGAGTAATAAGGTGTAGTTGAGAATGGTTTAAGCTATGAAACAAAATGAAATCTTGTGCTAAAGGTCAGTAAGAGCCACAAATACCCTGATGTTCAGCATTTTTGACTGCAAAGTACAAAATCTACCTGAAATATTATTGTCTGGAAAATACATTTCTGTCTTTGATTGTTGGCAGTAGTACAGTAAGAGGTGCGTTCCCATACCGGGAGTCGAACACGGGCCGCCTGGGTGAAAACCAGGAATCCTAACCGCTAGACCATATGGGAATGGATAGCTACACACTGAGGTATCTATTGAAAAAAATCAGCTCGGGGGCTTGCACAAGAAACGTCTGCAGATTGGCACGTGCATCTTGCCTCGTTAGCGCAGTAGGTAGCGCGTCAGTCTCATAATCTGAAGGTCGTGAGTTCGATACTCACACGGGGCAGCGGGCTCCTCTTTTCCGAAGAGATATTGTCAAAAACTTAGAACTTTCCCCTTCATTTCTAACACGTTTCTGATAAGTAAGGATTTGTGAACCCAAATGACACATGGGATGCTGGTTCTCTTGACCCGTTTGCTGTATAAAGAGGCAGATGAGAGTGATTTGAGCTATGACAAAAAATTAAATCTTGTGCCAAAGGTCGTCACAATGAATGTAACCAAAAGCTGGTGTTCAGAATGATTGACAGCTAAGCGCAAAATCTACCTGAAATACTTTTGTCTGAAAAACACCCGCGTCAGTCTCATAATCTGAAGGTCGTGAGTTCGATCCTCACACGGGGCAGCAGGCTCCTCTTTTCCGAAGAGATTTTGTCAAAAACTTAGAACTTTCCCTTTCAGTTCTAACACGTTTCTGATAAGTAAGGATTTGTGAACCCAAATGACAGATGGGACACATGGGTTGCTGTTTCTCTTGACCCGTTTGCTGTATAAAGAGGCAGATGAGAGTGATTTGAGCTGTTTGACAGCTAAGCGCAAAATCTACCTGAAATACTTTTGTCTGAAAAACACCCGTCAGTAGCGAGCGCGTCAGTCTCATATTCTGAAGTTCGTGAGTTCGATCCTCACACGGGGAAGCGGTCTCCTCTTTTCTGAAGAGATTCTGTCACCAAATTAGAACTTTCCCTTTCAGATTTAAAATGTTTCTGATAAGTAAGAATTTGCGAACCCAAATGACAGACAGGACACATGGGTTGTTGATTCTCTTGACACGTTTGCTGTAAAAGGGGCTAGTTGAGATTGATTTGAGCTATGAAACCAAATTAAATCTTGTGCCAAAGTTCATCACAACGAACGGACCAAAAGATGGCGTTCAGAATTTTCGACAGCTTAACGCAAATTCTACCTGAAATACTTTTGTCTGAAAAACACCTTTGTCTTTGAATGTTGGTGGCAGTACAGAAAAGTACATTCCCATACCGGGAGTTGAACCCGGGCCACCTGGGTGAGAACCAGGAATCCTAACCGCTAGACCATATGGGAAAAGTTGTGCTGTCTTATCAGTGACAATCTGAAAAAAAATAAGTTTTCTACTTGGCACAAGCAACTTCTGCAGTTCTATTTGCGCAGCTTGCCTCGTTAACACAGTTGTAAGCAAATCAGTCTCATAAGCTGAAAGATGAACGTTCGATTGTTAGACGGGGTACTGGTCCCTCGTTTTCTCAATCGATTCTGTCTCCATCTTGGCTACAGGGCCACAGATTTTTCCGATTCAGTACCAAAACATAACCAATTTAGTTCCTAAACTGTTTCCACGTACAAGGCATGGGGCAGCTTTTGAATGTGTGTACTAGTTCCAAAGGAGTGTCACTCCCATAGCAGGAAGTAAACCAGTCGGCCAGGGATACTAGGTCCTATCCACTTTTCCACGTGGGACAAGTTATACACTAAGCAGCAAGATAAATTAAAAAAAAAAAAAAAAAAGAAGAAGTTTTTGCTTTGATTAAATAGCTTTTACATCACAAAAGAAAAAAGTTGCCACATGAGCATGGTACTTAGCACGTCAGTTGGTAATCTGAAGTTCATGAGGTTTTTTCCTCACACGTGGAACTATTCTCCCCCCTTTTCTTGGGATATTGTGTCACCCACTCAGAACTTTCTCAATGAAACGTTTCCGATTCGAAAGGAAACAGGAGCCTTAGTGACAGAAAGAACACATGGATTGTTGCGTCCCTTGACGCTTTGGAGTAATAAGGTGTAGTTGAGAATGGTTTAAGCTATGAAACAAAATGAAATCTTGTGCTAAAGGTCAGTAAGAGCCACAAATACCCTGATGTTCAGCATTTTTGACTGCAAAGTACAAAATCTACCTGAAATATTATTGTCTGGAAAATACATTTCTGTCTTTGATTGTTGGCAGTAGTACAGTAAAAGGTGCGTTCCCATACCGGGAGTTGAACCCGGCCCGCCTGGGTGAGAACCAGGAATCCTAACCGCTAGACCATATGGGAAAAGATGTGCTGTCTTATCAGTGACAATCTGAAAAAAAATAAGTTTTCTACTTGGCACAAGCAACTTCTGCAGTTCTATTTGCGCAGCTTGCCTCGTTAACACAGTTGTAAGCAAATCAGTCTCATAAGCTGAAAGATGAACGTTCGATTGTTAGACGGGGTACTGGTCCCTCGTTTTCTCAATCGATTCTGTCTCCATCTTGGCTACAGGGCCACAGATTTTTCCGATTCAGTACCAAAACATAACCAATTTAGTTCCTAAACTGTTTCCACGTACAAGGCATGGGGCAGCTTTTGAATGTGTGTACTAGTTCCAAAGGAGTGTCACTCCCATAGCAGGAAGTAAACCAGTCGACCAGGGATACTAGGTCCTATCCACTTTTCCACGTGGGACAAGTTATACACTAAGCAGCAAGATAAATTAAAAAAAAAAAAAAAAAGAAGTTTTTGCTTTGATTAAATAGCTTTTACATCACAAAAGAAAAAAGTTGCCACATGAGCATGGTACTTAGCACGTCAGTTGGTAATCTGAAGTTCATGATGTTTTTTCCTCACACGGGGAACTATTCTCCTCCCTTTTCTTGGGATATTGTGTCACCCACTCAGAACTTTCTCACTGAAACGTTTCCGATTCGAAAGGAAACAGGAGCCTTAGTGACAGACAGAACACATGGATTGTTGCGTCCCTTGACGCTTTGGAGTAATAAGGTGTAGTTGAGAATGGTTTAAGCTATGAAACAAAATGAAATCTTGTGCTAAAGGTCAGTAAGAGCCACAAATACCCTGATGTTCAGCATTTTTGACTGCAAAGTACAAAATCTACCTGAAATATTATTGTCTGGAAAATACATTTCTGTCTTTGATTGTTGGCAGTAGTACAGTAAAAGGTGCGTTCCCATACCGGGAGTCGAACACGGGCCGCCTGGGTGAAAACCAGGAATCCTAACCGCTAGACCATATGGGAATGGATAGCTACACACTGAGGTATCTATTGAAAAAAATCAGCTCGGGGGCTTGCACAAGAAACGTCTGCAGATTGGCACGTGCATCTTTCCTCGTTAGCGCAGTAGGTAGCGCGTCAGTCTCATAATCTGAAGGTCGTGAGTTCGATACTCACACGGGGCAGCGGGCTCCTCTTTTCCGAAGAGATATTGTCAAAAACTTAGAACTTTCCCCTTCATTTCTAACACGTTTCTGATAAGTAAGGATTTGTGAACCCAAATGACACATGGGATGCTGGTTCTCTTGACCCGTTTGCTGTATAAAGAGGCAGATGAGAGTGATTTGAGCTATGACAAAAAATTAAATCTTGTGCCAAAGGTCGTCACAATGAATGTAACCAAAAGCTGGTGTTCAGAATGATTGACAGCTAAGCGCAAAATCTACCTGAAATACTTTTGTCTGAAAAACACCCGCGTCAGTCTCATAATCTGAAGGTCGTGAGTTCGATCCTCACACGGGGCAGCAGGCTCCTCTTTTCCGAAGAGATTTTGTCAAAAACTTAGAACTTTCCCTTTCAGTTCTAACACGTTTCTGATAAGTAAGGATTTGTGAACCCAAATGACAGATGGGACACATGGGTTGCTGTTTCTCTTGACCCGTTTGCTGTATAAAGAGGCAGATGAGAGTGATTTGAGCTGTTTGACAGCTAAGCGCAAAATCTACCTGAAATACTTTTGTCTGAAAAACACCCGTCAGTAGCGAGCGCGTCAGTCTCATATTCTGAAGTTCGTGAGTTCGATCCTCACACGGGGAAGCGGTCTCCTCTTTTCTGAAGAGATTCTGTCACCAAATTAGAACTTTCCCTTTCAGATTTAAAATGTTTCTGATAAGTAAGAATTTGCGAACCCAAATGACAGACAGGACACATGGGTTGTTGATTCTCTTGACACGTTTGCTGTAAAAGGGGCTAGTTGAGATTGATTTGAGCTATGAAACCAAATTAAATCTTGTGCCAAAGTTCATCACAACGAACGGACCAAAAGATGGCGTTCAGAATTTTCGACAGCTTAACGCAAATTCTACCTGAAATACTTTTGTCTGAAAAACACCTTTGTCTTTGAATGTTGGTGGCAGTACAGAAAAGTACATTCCCATACCGGGAGTTGAACCCGGGCCACCTGGGTGAGAACCAGGAATCCTAACCGCTAGACCATATGGGAAAAGTTGTGCTGTCTTATCAGTGACAATCTGAAAAAAAATAAGTTTTCTACTTGGCACAAGCAACTTCTGCAGTTCTATTTGCGCAGCTTGCCTCGTTAACACAGTTGTAAGCAAATCAGTCTCATAAGCTGAAAGATGAACGTTCGATTCTTAGACGGGGTACTGGTCCCTCGTTTTCTCAATCGATTCTGTCTCCATCTTGGCTACAGGGCCACAGATTTTTCCGATTCAGTACCAAAACATAACCAATTTAGTTCCTAAACTGTTTCCACGTACAAGGCACGGGGCAGCTTTCGAATGTGTGTACTAGTTCCAAAGGAGTGTCACTCCCATAGCAGGAAGTAAACCAGTCGACCAGGGATACTAGGTCCTATCCACTTTTCCACGTGGGACAAGTTATACACTAAGCAGCAAGATAAATTAAAAAAAAAAAAAAAAAAGAAGTTTTTGCTTTGATTAAATAGCTTTTACATCACAAAAGAAAAAAGTTGCCACATGAGCATGGTACTTAGCACGTCAGTTGGTAATCTGAAGTTCATGATGTTTTTTCCTCACACGGGGAACTATTCTCCCCCCTTTTCTTGGGATATTGTGTCACCCACTCAGAACTTTCTCACTGAAACGTTTCCGATTCGAAAGGAAACAGGAGCCTTAGTGACAGACAGAACACATGGATTGTTGCGTCCCTTGACGCTTTGGAGTAATAAGGTGTAGTTGAGAATGGTTTAAGCTATGAAACAAAATGAAATCTTGTGCTAAAGGTCAGTAAGAGCCACAAATACCCTGATGTTCAGCATTTTTGACTGCAAAGTACAAAATCTACCTGAAATATTATTGTCTGGAAAATACATTTCTGTCTTTGATTGTTGGCAGTAGTACAGTAAAAGGTGCGTTCCCATACCGGGAGTCGAACACGGGCCGCCTGGGTGAAAACCAGGAATCCTAACCGCTAGACCATATGGGAATGGATAGCTACACACTGAGGTATCTATTGAAAAAAATCAGCTCGGGGGCTTGCACAAGAAACGTCTGCAGATTGGCACGTGCATCTTAGCGCAGTAGGTAGCGCGTCAGTCTCATAATCTGAAGGTCGTGAGTTCGATACTCACACGGGGCAGCGGGCTCCTCTTTTCCGAAGAGATATTGTCAAAAACTTAGAACTTTCCCCTTCATTTCTAACACGTTTCTGATAAGTAAGGATTTGTGAACCCAAATGACACATGGGATGCTGGTTCTCTTGACCCGTTTGCTGTATAAAGAGGCAGATGAGAGTGATTTGAGCTATGACAAAAAATTAAATCTTGTGCCAAAGGTCGTCACAATGAATGTAACCAAAAGCTGGTGTTCAGAATGATTGACAGCTAAGCGCAAAATCTACCTGAAATACTTTTGTCTGAAAAACACCCGCGTCAGTCTCATAATCTGAAGGTCGTGAGTTCGATCCTCACACGGGGCAGCAGGCTCCTCTTTTCCGAAGAGATTTTGTCAAAAACTTAGAACTTTCCCTTTCAGTTCTAACACGTTTCTGATAAGTAAGGATTTGTGAACCCAAATGACAGATGGGACACATGGGTTGCTGTTTCTCTTGACCCGTTTGCTGTATAAAGAGGCAGATGAGAGTGATTTGAGCTGTTTGACAGCTAAGCGCAAAATCTACCTGAAATACTTTTGTCTGAAAAACACCCGTCAGTAGCGAGCGCGTCAGTCTCATATTCTGAAGTTCGTGAGTTCGATCCTCACACGGGGAAGCGGTCTCCTCTTTTCTGAAGAGATTCTGTCACCAAATTAGAACTTTCCCTTTCAGATTTAAAATGTTTCTGATAAGTAAGAATTTGCGAACCCAAATGACAGACAGGACACATGGGTTGTTGATTCTCTTGACACGTTTGCTGTAAAAGGGGCTAGTTGAGATTGATTTGAGCTATGAAACCAAATTAAATCTTGTGCCAAAGTTCATCACAACGAACGGACCAAAAGATGGCGTTCAGAATTTTCGACAGCTTAACGCAAATTCTACCTGAAATACTTTTGTCTGAAAAACACCTTTGTCTTTGAATGTTGGTGGCAGTACAGAAAAGTACATTCCCATACCGGGAGTTGAACCCGGGCCACCTGGGTGAGAACCAGGAATCCTAACCGCTAGACCATATGGGAAAAGTTGTGCTGTCTTATCAGTGACAATCTGAAAAAAAATAAGTTTTCTACTTGGCACAAGCAACTTCTGCAGTTCTATTTGCGCAGCTTGCCTCGTTAACACAGTTGTAAGCAAATCAGTCTCATAAGCTGAAAGATGAACGTTCGATTCTTAGACGGGGTACTGGTCCCTCGTTTTCTCAATCGATTCTGTCTCCATCTTGGCTACAGGGCCACAGATTTTTCCGATTCAGTACCAAAACATAACCAATTTAGTTCCTAAACTGTTTCCACGTACAAGGCATGGGGCAGCTTTTGAATGTGTGTACTAGTTCCAAAGGAGTGTCACTCCCATAGCAGGAAGTAAACCAGTCGGCCAGGGATACTAGGTCCTATCCACTTTTCCACGTGGGACAAGTTATACACTAAGCAGCAAGATAAATTAAAAAAAAAAAAAAAAAAGAAGAAGTTTTTGCTTTGATTAAATAGCTTTTACATCACAAAAGAAAAAAGTTGCCACATGAGCATGGTACTTAGCACGTCAGTTGGTAATCTGAAGTTCATGAGGTTTTTTCCTCACACGTGGAACTATTCTCCCCCCTTTTCTTGGGATATTGTGTCACCCACTCAGAACTTTCTCAATGAAACGTTTCCGATTCGAAAGGAAACAGGAGCCTTAGTGACAGAAAGAACACATGGATTGTTGCGTCCCTTGACGCTTTGGAGTAATAAGGTGTAGTTGAGAATGGTTTAAGCTATGAAACAAAATGAAATCTTGTGCTAAAGGTCAGTAAGAGCCACAAATACCCTGATGTTCAGCATTTTTGACTGCAAAGTACAAAATCTACCTGAAATATTATTGTCTGGAAAATACATTTCTGTCTTTGATTGTTGGCAGTAGTACAGTAAAAGGTGCGTTCCCATACCGGGAGTTGAACCCGGCCCGCCTGGGTGAGAACCAGGAATCCTAACCGCTAGACCATATGGGAAAAGATGTGCTGTCTTATCAGTGACAATCTGAAAAAAAATAAGTTTTCTACTTGGCACAAGCAACTTCTGCAGTTCTATTTGCGCAGCTTGCCTCGTTAACACAGTTGTAAGCAAATCAGTCTCATAAGCTGAAAGATGAACGTTCGATTGTTAGACGGGGTACTGGTCCCTCGTTTTCTCAATCGATTCTGTCTCCATCTTGGCTACAGGGCCACAGATTTTTCCGATTCAGTACCAAAACATAACCAATTTAGTTCCTAAACTGTTTCCACGTACAAGGCATGGGGCAGCTTTTGAATGTGTGTACTAGTTCCAAAGGAGTGTCACTCCCATAGCAGGAAGTAAACCAGTCGACCAGGGATACTAGGTCCTATCCACTTTTCCACGTGGGACAAGTTATACACTAAGCAGCAAGATAAATTAAAAAAAAAAAAAAAAAGAAGTTTTTGCTTTGATTAAATAGCTTTTACATCACAAAAGAAAAAAGTTGCCACATGAGCATGGTACTTAGCACGTCAGTTGGTAATCTGAAGTTCATGATGTTTTTTCCTCACACGGGGAACTATTCTCCTCCCTTTTCTTGGGATATTGTGTCACCCACTCAGAACTTTCTCACTGAAACGTTTCCGATTCGAAAGGAAACAGGAGCCTTAGTGACAGACAGAACACATGGATTGTTGCGTCCCTTGACGCTTTGGAGTAATAAGGTGTAGTTGAGAATGGTTTAAGCTATGAAACAAAATGAAATCTTGTGCTAAAGGTCAGTAAGAGCCACAAATACCCTGATGTTCAGCATTTTTGACTGCAAAGTACAAAATCTACCTGAAATATTATTGTCTGGAAAATACATTTCTGTCTTTGATTGTTGGCAGTAGTACAGTAAAAGGTGCGTTCCCATACCGGGAGTCGAACACGGGCCGCCTGGGTGAAAACCAGGAATCCTAACCGCTAGACCATATGGGAATGGATAGCTACACACTGAGGTATCTATTGAAAAAAATCAGCTCGGGGGCTTGCACAAGAAACGTCTGCAGATTGGCACGTGCATCTTTCCTCGTTAGCGCAGTAGGTAGCGCATCAGTCTCATAATCTGAAGGTCGTGAGTTCGATACTCACACGGGGCAGCGGGCTCCTCTTTTCCGAAGAGATATTGTCAAAAACTTAGAACTTTCCCCTTCATTTCTAACACGTTTCTGATAAGTAAGGATTTGTGAACCCAAATGACACATGGGATGCTGGTTCTCTTGACCCGTTTGCTGTATAAAGAGGCAGATGAGAGTGATTTGAGCTATGACAAAAAATTAAATCTTGTGCCAAAGGTCGTCACAATGAATGTAACCAAAAGCTGGTGTTCAGAATGATTGACAGCTAAGCGCAAAATCTACCTGAAATACTTTTGTCTGAAAAACACCCGCGTCAGTCTCATAATCTGAAGGTCGTGAGTTCGATCCTCACACGGGGCAGCAGGCTCCTCTTTTCCGAAGAGATTTTGTCAAAAACTTAGAACTTTCCCTTTCAGTTCTAACACGTTTCTGATAAGTAAGGATTTGTGAACCCAAATGACAGATGGGACACATGGGTTGCTGTTTCTCTTGACCCGTTTGCTGTATAAAGAGGCAGATGAGAGTGATTTGAGCTGTTTGACAGCTAAGCGCAAAATCTACCTGAAATACTTTTGTCTGAAAAACACCCGTCAGTAGCGAGCGCGTCAGTCTCATATTCTGAAGTTCGTGAGTTCGATCCTCACACGGGGAAGCGGTCTCCTCTTTTCTGAAGAGATTCTGTCACCAAATTAGAACTTTCCCTTTCAGATTTAAAATGTTTCTGATAAGTAAGAATTTGCGAACCCAAATGACAGACAGGACACATGGGTTGTTGATTCTCTTGACACGTTTGCTGTAAAAGGGGCTAGTTGAGATTGATTTGAGCTATGAAACCAAATTAAATCTTGTGCCAAAGTTCATCACAACGAACGGACCAAAAGATGGCGTTCAGAATTTTCGACAGCTTAACGCAAATTCTACCTGAAATACTTTTGTCTGAAAAACACCTTTGTCTTTGAATGTTGGTGGCAGTACAGAAAAGTACATTCCCATACCGGGAGTTGAACCCGGGCCACCTGGGTGAGAACCAGGAATCCTAACCGCTAGACCATATGGGAAAAGTTGTGCTGTCTTATCAGTGACAATCTGAAAAAAAATAAGTTTTCTACTTGGCACAAGCAACTTCTGCAGTTCTATTTGCGCAGCTTGCCTCGTTAACACAGTTGTAAGCAAATCAGTCTCATAAGCTGAAAGATGAACGTTCGATTCTTAGACGGGGTACTGGTCCCTCGTTTTCTCAATCGATTCTGTCTCCATCTTGGCTACAGGGCCACAGATTTTTCCGATTCAGTACCAAAACATAACCAATTTAGTTCCTAAACTGTTTCCACGTACAAGGCATGGGGCAGCTTTTGAATGTGTGTACTAGTTCCAAAGGAGTGTCACTCCCATAGCAGGAAGTAAACCAGTCGGCCAGGGATACTAGGTCCTATCCACTTTTCCACGTGGGACAAGTTATACACTAAGCAGCAAGATAAATTAAAAAAAAAAAAAAAAAAGAAGAAGTTTTTGCTTTGATTAAATAGCTTTTACATCACAAAAGAAAAAAGTTGCCACATGAGCATGGTACTTAGCACGTCAGTTGGTAATCTGAAGTTCATGAGGTTTTTTCCTCACACGTGGAACTATTCTCCCCCCTTTTCTTGGGATATTGTGTCACCCACTCAGAACTTTCTCAATGAAACGTTTCCGATTCGAAAGGAAACAGGAGCCTTAGTGACAGAAAGAACACATGGATTGTTGCGTCCCTTGACGCTTTGGAGTAATAAGGTGTAGTTGAGAATGGTTTAAGCTATGAAACAAAATGAAATCTTGTGCTAAAGGTCAGTAAGAGCCACAAATACCCTGATGTTCAGCATTTTTGACTGCAAAGTACAAAATCTACCTGAAATATTATTGTCTGGAAAATACATTTCTGTCTTTGATTGTTGGCAGTAGTACAGTAAAAGGTGCGTTCCCATACCGGGAGTTGAACCCGGCCCGCCTGGGTGAGAACCAGGAATCCTAACCGCTAGACCATATGGGAAAAGATGTGCTGTCTTATCAGTGACAATCTGAAAAAAAATAAGTTTTCTACTTGGCACAAGCAACTTCTGCAGTTCTATTTGCGCAGCTTGCCTCGTTAACACAGTTGTAAGCAAATCAGTCTCATAAGCTGAAAGATGAACGTTCGATTGTTAGACGGGGTACTGGTCCCTCGTTTTCTCAATCGATTCTGTCTCCATCTTGGCTACAGGGCCACAGATTTTTCCGATTCAGTACCAAAACATAACCAATTTAGTTCCTAAACTGTTTCCACGTACAAGGCATGGGGCAGCTTTTGAATGTGTGTACTAGTTCCAAAGGAGTGTCACTCCCATAGCAGGAAGTAAACCAGTCGACCAGGGATACTAGGTCCTATCCACTTTTCCACGTGGGACAAGTTATACACTAAGCAGCAAGATAAATTAAAAAAAAAAAAAAAAAGAAGTTTTTGCTTTGATTAAATAGCTTTTACATCACAAAAGAAAAAAGTTGCCACATGAGCATGGTACTTAGCACGTCAGTTGGTAATCTGAAGTTCATGATGTTTTTTCCTCACACGGGGAACTATTCTCCTCCCTTTTCTTGGGATATTGTGTCACCCACTCAGAACTTTCTCACTGAAACGTTTCCGATTCGAAAGGAAACAGGAGCCTTAGTGACAGACAGAACACATGGATTGTTGCGTCCCTTGACGCTTTGGAGTAATAAGGTGTAGTTGAGAATGGTTTAAGCTATGAAACAAAATGAAATCTTGTGCTAAAGGTCAGTAAGAGCCACAAATACCCTGATGTTCAGCATTTTTGACTGCAAAGTACAAAATCTACCTGAAATATTATTGTCTGGAAAATACATTTCTGTCTTTGATTGTTGGCAGTAGTACAGTAAAAGGTGCGTTCCCATACCGGGAGTCGAACACGGGCCGCCTGGGTGAAAACCAGGAATCCTAACCGCTAGACCATATGGGAATGGATAGCTACACACTGAGGTATCTATTGAAAAAAATCAGCTCGGGGGCTTGCACAAGAAACGTCTGCAGATTGGCACGTGCATCTTTCCTCGTTAGCGCAGTAGGTAGCGCGTCAGTCTCATAATCTGAAGGTCGTGAGTTCGATACTCACACGGGGCAGCGGGCTCCTCTTTTCCGAAGAGATATTGTCAAAAACTTAGAACTTTCCCCTTCATTTCTAACACGTTTCTGATAAGTAAGGATTTGTGAACCCAAATGACACATGGGATGCTGGTTCTCTTGACCCGTTTGCTGTATAAAGAGGCAGATGAGAGTGATTTGAGCTATGACAAAAAATTAAATCTTGTGCCAAAGGTCGTCACAATGAATGTAACCAAAAGCTGGTGTTCAGAATGATTGACAGCTAAGCGCAAAATCTACCTGAAATACTTTTGTCTGAAAAACACCCGCGTCAGTCTCATAATCTGAAGGTCGTGAGTTCGATCCTCACACGGGGCAGCAGGCTCCTCTTTTCCGAAGAGATTTTGTCAAAAACTTAGAACTTTCCCTTTCAGTTCTAACACGTTTCTGATAAGTAAGGATTTGTGAACCCAAATGACAGATGGGACACATGGGTTGCTGTTTCTCTTGACCCGTTTGCTGTATAAAGAGGCAGATGAGAGTGATTTGAGCTGTTTGACAGCTAAGCGCAAAATCTACCTGAAATACTTTTGTCTGAAAAACACCCGTCAGTAGCGAGCGCGTCAGTCTCATATTCTGAAGTTCGTGAGTTCGATCCTCACACGGGGAAGCGGTCTCCTCTTTTCTGAAGAGATTCTGTCACCAAATTAGAACTTTCCCTTTCAGATTTAAAATGTTTCTGATAAGTAAGAATTTGCGAACCCAAATGACAGACAGGACACATGGGTTGTTGATTCTCTTGACACGTTTGCTGTAAAAGGGGCTAGTTGAGATTGATTTGAGCTATGAAACCAAATTAAATCTTGTGCCAAAGTTCATCACAACGAACGGACCAAAAGATGGCGTTCAGAATTTTCGACAGCTTAACGCAAATTCTACCTGAAATACTTTTGTCTGAAAAACACCTTTGTCTTTGAATGTTGGTGGCAGTACAGAAAAGTACATTCCCATACCGGGAGTTGAACCCGGGCCACCTGGGTGAGAACCAGGAATCCTAACCGCTAGACCATATGGGAAAAGTTGTGCTGTCTTATCAGTGACAATCTGAAAAAAAATAAGTTTTCTACTTGGCACAAGCAACTTCTGCAGTTCTATTTGCGCAGCTTGCCTCGTTAACACAGTTGTAAGCAAATCAGTCTCATAAGCTGAAAGATGAACGTTCGATTCTTAGACGGGGTACTGGTCCCTCGTTTTCTCAATCGATTCTGTCTCCATCTTGGCTACAGGGCCACAGATTTTTCCGATTCAGTACCAAAACATAACCAATTTAGTTCCTAAACTGTTTCCACGTACAAGGCACGGGGCAGCTTTCGAATGTGTGTACTAGTTCCAAAGGAGTGTCACTCCCATAGCAGGAAGTAAACCAGTCGACCAGGGATACTAGGTCCTATCCACTTTTCCACGTGGGACAAGTTATACACTAAGCAGCAAGATAAATTAAAAAAAAAAAAAAAAAAGAAGTTTTTGCTTTGATTAAATAGCTTTTACATCACAAAAGAAAAAAGTTGCCACATGAGCATGGTACTTAGCACGTCAGTTGGTAATCTGAAGTTCATGATGTTTTTTCCTCACACGGGGAACTATTCTCCCCCCTTTTCTTGGGATATTGTGTCACCCACTCAGAACTTTCTCACTGAAACGTTTCCGATTCGAAAGGAAACAGGAGCCTTAGTGACAGACAGAACACATGGATTGTTGCGTCCCTTGACGCTTTGGAGTAATAAGGTGTAGTTGAGAATGGTTTAAGCTATGAAACAAAATGAAATCTTGTGCTAAAGGTCAGTAAGAGCCACAAATACCCTGATGTTCAGCATTTTTGACTGCAAAGTACAAAATCTACCTGAAATATTATTGTCTGGAAAATACATTTCTGTCTTTGATTGTTGGCAGTAGTACAGTAAAAGGTGCGTTCCCATACCGGGAGTCGAACACGGGCCGCCTGGGTGAAAACCAGGAATCCTAACCGCTAGACCATATGGGAATGGATAGCTACACACTGAGGTATCTATTGAAAAAAATCAGCTCGGGGGCTTGCACAAGAAACGTCTGCAGATTGGCACGTGCATCTTAGCGCAGTAGGTAGCGCGTCAGTCTCATAATCTGAAGGTCGTGAGTTCGATACTCACACGGGGCAGCGGGCTCCTCTTTTCCGAAGAGATATTGTCAAAAACTTAGAACTTTCCCCTTCATTTCTAACACGTTTCTGATAAGTAAGGATTTGTGAACCCAAATGACACATGGGATGCTGGTTCTCTTGACCCGTTTGCTGTATAAAGAGGCAGATGAGAGTGATTTGAGCTATGACAAAAAATTAAATCTTGTGCCAAAGGTCGTCACAATGAATGTAACCAAAAGCTGGTGTTCAGAATGATTGACAGCTAAGCGCAAAATCTACCTGAAATACTTTTGTCTGAAAAACACCCGCGTCAGTCTCATAATCTGAAGGTCGTGAGTTCGATCCTCACACGGGGCAGCAGGCTCCTCTTTTCCGAAGAGATTTTGTCAAAAACTTAGAACTTTCCCTTTCAGTTCTAACACGTTTCTGATAAGTAAGGATTTGTGAACCCAAATGACAGATGGGACACATGGGTTGCTGTTTCTCTTGACCCGTTTGCTGTATAAAGAGGCAGATGAGAGTGATTTGAGCTGTTTGACAGCTAAGCGCAAAATCTACCTGAAATACTTTTGTCTGAAAAACACCCGTCAGTAGCGAGCGCGTCAGTCTCATATTCTGAAGTTCGTGAGTTCGATCCTCACACGGGGAAGCGGTCTCCTCTTTTCTGAAGAGATTCTGTCACCAAATTAGAACTTTCCCTTTCAGATTTAAAATGTTTCTGATAAGTAAGAATTTGCGAACCCAAATGACAGACAGGACACATGGGTTGTTGATTCTCTTGACACGTTTGCTGTAAAAGGGGCTAGTTGAGATTGATTTGAGCTATGAAACCAAATTAAATCTTGTGCCAAAGTTCATCACAACGAACGGACCAAAAGATGGCGTTCAGAATTTTCGACAGCTTAACGCAAATTCTACCTGAAATACTTTTGTCTGAAAAACACCTTTGTCTTTGAATGTTGGTGGCAGTACAGAAAAGTACATTCCCATACCGGGAGTTGAACCCGGGCCACCTGGGTGAGAACCAGGAATCCTAACCGCTAGACCATATGGGAAAAGTTGTGCTGTCTTATCAGTGACAATCTGAAAAAAAATAAGTTTTCTACTTGGCACAAGCAACTTCTGCAGTTCTATTTGCGCAGCTTGCCTCGTTAACACAGTTGTAAGCAAATCAGTCTCATAAGCTGAAAGATGAACGTTCGATTCTTAGACGGGGTACTGGTCCCTCGTTTTCTCAATCGATTCTGTCTCCATCTTGGCTACAGGGCCACAGATTTTTCCGATTCAGTACCAAAACATAACCAATTTAGTTCCTAAACTGTTTCCACGTACAAGGCATGGGGCAGCTTTTGAATGTGTGTACTAGTTCCAAAGGAGTGTCACTCCCATAGCAGGAAGTAAACCAGTCGGCCAGGGATACTAGGTCCTATCCACTTTTCCACGTGGGACAAGTTATACACTAAGCAGCAAGATAAATTAAAAAAAAAAAAAAAAAAGAAGAAGTTTTTGCTTTGATTAAATAGCTTTTACATCACAAAAGAAAAAAGTTGCCACATGAGCATGGTACTTAGCACGTCAGTTGGTAATCTGAAGTTCATGAGGTTTTTTCCTCACACGTGGAACTATTCTCCCCCCTTTTCTTGGGATATTGTGTCACCCACTCAGAACTTTCTCAATGAAACGTTTCCGATTCGAAAGGAAACAGGAGCCTTAGTGACAGAAAGAACACATGGATTGTTGCGTCCCTTGACGCTTTGGAGTAATAAGGTGTAGTTGAGAATGGTTTAAGCTATGAAACAAAATGAAATCTTGTGCTAAAGGTCAGTAAGAGCCACAAATACCCTGATGTTCAGCATTTTTGACTGCAAAGTACAAAATCTACCTGAAATATTATTGTCTGGAAAATACATTTCTGTCTTTGATTGTTGGCAGTAGTACAGTAAAAGGTGCGTTCCCATACCGGGAGTTGAACCCGGCCCGCCTGGGTGAGAACCAGGAATCCTAACCGCTAGACCATATGGGAAAAGATGTGCTGTCTTATCAGTGACAATCTGAAAAAAAATAAGTTTTCTACTTGGCACAAGCAACTTCTGCAGTTCTATTTGCGCAGCTTGCCTCGTTAACACAGTTGTAAGCAAATCAGTCTCATAAGCTGAAAGATGAACGTTCGATTGTTAGACGGGGTACTGGTCCCTCGTTTTCTCAATCGATTCTGTCTCCATCTTGGCTACAGGGCCACAGATTTTTCCGATTCAGTACCAAAACATAACCAATTTAGTTCCTAAACTGTTTCCACGTACAAGGCATGGGGCAGCTTTTGAATGTGTGTACTAGTTCCAAAGGAGTGTCACTCCCATAGCAGGAAGTAAACCAGTCGACCAGGGATACTAGGTCCTATCCACTTTTCCACGTGGGACAAGTTATACACTAAGCAGCAAGATAAATTAAAAAAAAAAAAAAAAAGAAGTTTTTGCTTTGATTAAATAGCTTTTACATCACAAAAGAAAAAAGTTGCCACATGAGCATGGTACTTAGCACGTCAGTTGGTAATCTGAAGTTCATGATGTTTTTTCCTCACACGGGGAACTATTCTCCTCCCTTTTCTTGGGATATTGTGTCACCCACTCAGAACTTTCTCACTGAAACGTTTCCGATTCGAAAGGAAACAGGAGCCTTAGTGACAGACAGAACACATGGATTGTTGCGTCCCTTGACGCTTTGGAGTAATAAGGTGTAGTTGAGAATGGTTTAAGCTATGAAACAAAATGAAATCTTGTGCTAAAGGTCAGTAAGAGCCACAAATACCCTGATGTTCAGCATTTTTGACTGCAAAGTACAAAATCTACCTGAAATATTATTGTCTGGAAAATACATTTCTGTCTTTGATTGTTGGCAGTAGTACAGTAAAAGGTGCGTTCCCATACCGGGAGTCGAACACGGGCCGCCTGGGTGAAAACCAGGAATCCTAACCGCTAGACCATATGGGAATGGATAGCTACACACTGAGGTATCTATTGAAAAAAATCAGCTCGGGGGCTTGCACAAGAAACGTCTGCAGATTGGCACGTGCATCTTGCCTCGTTAGCGCAGTAGGTAGCGCGTCAGTCTCATAATCTGAAGGTCGTGAGTTCGATACTCACACGGGGCAGCGGGCTCCTCTTTTCCGAAGAGATATTGTCAAAAACTTAGAACTTTCCCCTTCATTTCTAACACGTTTCTGATAAGTAAGGATTTGTGAACCCAAATGACACATGGGATGCTGGTTCTCTTGACCCGTTTGCTGTATAAAGAGGCAGATGAGAGTGATTTGAGCTATGACAAAAAATTAAATCTTGTGCCAAAAGTCGTCACAATGAATGTAACCAAAAGCTGGTGTTCAGAATGATTGACAGCTAAGCGCAAAATCTACCTGAAATACTTTTGTCTGAAAAACACCCGCGTCAGTCTCATAATCTGAAGGTCGTGAGTTCGATCCTCACACGGGGCAGCAGGCTCCTCTTTTCCGAAGAGATTTTGTCAAAAACTTAGAACTTTCCCTTTCAGTTCTAACACGTTTCTGATAAGTAAGGATTTGTGAACCCAAATGACAGATGGGACACATGGGTTGCTGTTTCTCTTGACCCGTTTGCTGTATAAAGAGGCAGATGAGAGTGATTTGAGCTGTTTGACAGCTAAGCGCAAAATCTACCTGAAATACTTTTGTCTGAAAAACACCCGTCAGTAGCGAGCGCGTCAGTCTCATATTCTGAAGTTCGTGAGTTCGATCCTCACACGGGGAAGCGGTCTCCTCTTTTCTGAAGAGATTCTGTCACCAAATTAGAACTTTCCCTTTCAGATTTAAAATGTTTCTGATAAGTAAGAATTTGCGAACCCAAATGACAGACAGGACACATGGGTTGTTGATTCTCTTGACACGTTTGCTGTAAAAGGGGCTAGTTGAGATTGATTTGAGCTATGAAACCAAATTAAATCTTGTGCCAAAGTTCATCACAACGAACGGACCAAAAGATGGCGTTCAGAATTTTCGACAGCTTAACGCAAATTCTACCTGAAATACTTTTGTCTGAAAAACACCTTTGTCTTTGAATGTTGGTGGCAGTACAGAAAAGTACATTCCCATACCGGGAGTTGAACCCGGGCCACCTGGGTGAGAACCAGGAATCCTAACCGCTAGACCATATGGGAAAAGTTGTGCTGTCTTATCAGTGACAATCTGAAAAAAAATAAGTTTTCTACTTGGCACAAGCAACTTCTGCAGTTCTATTTGCGCAGCTTGCCTCGTTAACACAGTTGTAAGCAAATCAGTCTCATAAGCTGAAAGATGAACGTTCGATTCTTAGACGGGGTACTGGTCCCTCGTTTTCTCAATCGATTCTGTCTCCATCTTGGCTACAGGGCCACAGATTTTTCCGATTCAGTACCAAAACATAACCAATTTAATTCCTAAACTGTTTCCACGTACAAGGCATGGGGCAGCTTTTGAATGTGTGTACTAGTTCCAAAGGAGTGTCACTCCCATAGCAGGAAGTAAACCAGTCGGCCAGGGATACTAGGTCCTATCCACTTTTCCACGTGGGACAAGTTATACACTAAGCAGCAAGATAAATTAAAAAAAAAAAAAAAAAGAAGTTTTTGCTTTGATTAAATAGCTTTTACATCACAAAAGAAAAAAGTTGCCACATGAGCATGGTACTTAGCACGTCAGTTGGTAATCTGAAGTTCATGAGGTTTTTTCCTCACACGTGGAACTATTCTCCCCCCTTTTCTTGGGATATTGTGTCACCCACTCAGAACTTTCTCAATGAAACGTTTCCGATTCGAAAGGAAACAGGAGCCTTAGTGACAGAAAGAACACATGGATTGTTGCGTCCCTTGACGCTTTGGAGTAATAAGGTGTAGTTGAGAATGGTTTAAGCTATGAAACAAAATGAAATCTTGTGCTAAAGGTCAGTAAGAGCCACAAATACCCTGATGTTCAGCTTTTTTGACTGCAAAGTAATAAATCTACCTGAAATATTATTGTCTGGAAAATACATTTCTGTCTTTGATTGTTGGCAGTAGTACAGTAAAAGGTGCGTTCCCATACCGGGAGTTGAACCCGGCCCGCCTGGGTGAGAACCAGGAATCCTAACCGCTAGACCATATGGGAAAAGATGTGCTGTCTTATCAGTGACAATCTGAAAAAAAATAAGTTTTCTACTTGGCACAAGCAACTTCTGCAGTTCTATTTGCGCAGCTTGCCTCGTTAACACAGTTGTAAGCAAATCAGTCTCATAAGCTGAAAGATGAACGTTCGATTCTTAGACGGGGTACTGGTCCCTCGTTTTCTCAATCGATTCTGTCTCCATCTTGGCTACAGGGCCACAGATTTTTCCGATTCAGTACCAAAACATAACCAATTTAGTTCCTAAACTGTTTCCACGTACAAGGCATGGGGCAGCTTTTGAATGTGTGTACTAGTTCCAAAGGAGTGTCACTCCCATAGCAGGAAGTAAACCAGTCGACCAGGGATACTAGGTCCTATCCACTTTTCCACGTGGGACAAGTTATACACTAAGCAGCAAGATAAATTAAAAAAAAAAAAAAAAAAAAAGAAGTTTTTGCTTTGATTAAATAGCTTTTACATCACAAAAGAAAAAAGTTGCCACATGAGCATGGTACTTAGCACGTCAGTTGGTAATCTGAAGTTCATGAGGTTTTTTCCTCACACGTGGAACTATTCTCCCCCCTTTTCTTGGGATATTGTGTCACCCACTCAGAACTTTCTCACTGAAACGTTTCCGATTCGAAAGGAAACAGGAGCCTTAGTGACAGAAAGAACACATGGATTGTTGCGTCCCTTGACGCTTTGGAGTAATAAGGTGTAGTTGAGAATGGTTTAAGCTATGAAACAAAATGAAATCTTGTGGTAAATGTCAGTAAGAGCCACAAATACCCTGATGTTCAGCATTTTTGACTGCAAAGTACAAAATCTACCTGAAATATTATTGTCTGGAAAATACATTTCTGTCTTTGATTGTTGGCAGTAGTACAGTAAAAGGTGCGTTCCCATACCGGGAGTCGAACGCGGGCCGCCTGGGTGAAAACCAGGAATCCTAACCGCTAGACCATATGGGAATGGATAGCTACACACTGAGGTATCTATTGAAAAAAATCAGCTCGGGGGCTTGCACAAGAAACGTCTGCAGATTGGCACGTGCATCTTGCCTCGTTAGCGCAGTAGGTAGCGCGTCAGTCTCATAATCTGAAGGTCGTGAGTTCGATCCTCACACGGGGCAGCAGGCTCCTCTTTTCCGAAGAGATTTTGTCAAAATCTTAGAACTTTCCCTTTCAGTTCTAACACGTTTCTGATAAGTAAGGATTTGTGAACCCAAATGACAGATGGGACACATGGGTTGCTGTTTCTCTTGACCCGTTTGCTGTATAAAGAGGCAGATGAGAGTGATTTGAGCTGTTTGACAGCTAAGCGCAAAATCTACCTGAAATACTTTTGTCTGAAAAACACCCGTCAGTAGCGAGCGCGTCAGTCTCATATTCTGAAGTTCGTGAGTTCGATCCTCACACGGGGAAGCGGTCTCCTCTTTTCTGAAGAGATTCTGTCACCAAATTAGAACTTTCCCTTTCAGATTTAAAATGTTTCTGATAAGTAAGAATTTGCGAACCCAAATGACAGACAGGACACATGGGTTGTTGATTCTCTTGACACGTTTGCTCTAAAAGGGGATAGTTGAGATTGATTTGAGCTATGAAACCAAATTAAATCTTGTGCCAAAGTTCATCACAACGAACGGACCAAAAGATGGCGTTCAGAATTTTCGACAGCTTAACGCAAATTCTACCTGAAATACTTTTGTCTGAAAAACACCTTTGTCTTTGAATGTTGGTGGCAGTACAGAAAAGTACATTCCCATACCGGGAGTTGAACCCGGGTCGCCTGGGTGAGAACCAGGAATCCTAACCGCTAGACCATATGGGAAAAGATGTGCTGTCTTATCAGTGACAATCTGAAAAAAAATAAGTTTTCTACTTGGCACAAGCAACTTCTGCAGTTCTATTTGCGCAGCTTGCCTCGTTAACACAGTTGTAAGCAAATCAGTCTCATAAGCTGAAAGATGAACGTTCGATTGTTAGACGGGGTACTGGTCCCTCGTTTTCTCAATCGATTCTGTCTCCATCTTGGCTACAGGGCCACAGATTTTTCCGATTCAGTACCAAAACATAACCAATTTAGTTCCTAAACTGTTTCCACGTACAAGGCACGGGGCAGCTTTCGAATGTGTGTACTAGTTCCAAAGGAGTGTCACTCCCATAGCAGGAAGTAAACCAGTCGACCAGGGATACTAGGTCCTATCCACTTTTCCACGTGGGACAAGTTATACACTAAGCAGCAAGATAAATTAAAAAAAAAAAAAAAAAAGAAGTTTTTGCTTTGATTAAATAGCTTTTACATCACAAAAGAAAAAAGTTGCCACATGAGCATGGTACTTAGCACGTCAGTTGGTAATCTGAAGTTCATGATGTTTTTTCCTCACACGGGGAACTATTCTCCTCCCTTTTCTTGGGATATTGTGTCACCCACTCAGAACTTTCTCACTGAAACGTTTCCGATTCGAAAGGAAACAGGAGCCTTAGTGACAGACAGAACACATGGATTGTTGCGTCCCTTGACGCTTTGGAGTAATAAGGTGTAGTTGAGAATGGTTTAAGCTATGAAACAAAATGAAATCTTGTGCTAAAGGTCAGTAAGAGCCACAAATACCCTGATGTTCAGCATTTTTGACTGCAAAGTACAAAATCTACCTGAAATATTATTGTCTGGAAAATACATTTCTGTCTTTGATTGTTGGCAGTAGTACAGTAAAAGGTGCGTTCCCATACCGGGAGTCGAACACGGGCCGCCTGGGTGAAAACCAGGAATCCTAACCGCTAGACCATATGGGAATGGATAGCTACACACTGAGGTATCTATTGAAAAAAATCAGCTCGGGGGCTTGCACAAGAAACGTCTGCAGATTGGCACGTGCATCTTGCCTCGTTAGCGCAGTAGGTAGCGCGTCAGTCTCATAATCTGAAGGTCGTGAGTTCGATACTCACACGGGGCAGCGGGCTCCTCTTTTCCGAAGAGATATTGTCAAAAACTTAGAACTTTCCCCTTCATTTCTAACACGTTTCTGATAAGTAAGGATTTGTGAACCCAAATGACACATGGGATGCTGGTTCTCTTGACCCGTTTGCTGTATAAAGAGGCAGATGAGAGTGATTTGAGCTATGACAAAAAATTAAATCTTGTGCCAAAGGTCGTCACAATGAATGTAACCAAAAGCTGGTGTTCAGAATGATTGACAGCTAAGCGCAAAATCTACCTGAAATACTTTTGTCTGAAAAACACCCGCGTCAGTCTCATAATCTGAAGGTCGTGAGTTCGATCCTCACACGGGGCAGCAGGCTCCTCTTTTCCGAAGAGATTTTGTCAAAAACTTAGAACTTTCCCTTTCAGTTCTAACACGTTTCTGATAAGTAAGGATTTGTGAACCCAAATGACAGATGGGACACATGGGTTGCTGTTTCTCTTGACCCGTTTGCTGTATAAAGAGGCAGATGAGAGTGATTTGAGCTGTTTGACAGCTAAGCGCAAAATCTACCTGAAATACTTTTGTCTGAAAAACACCCGTCAGTAGCGAGCGCGTCAGTCTCATATTCTGAAGTTCGTGAGTTCGATCCTCACACGGGGAAGCGGTCTCCTCTTTTCTGAAGAGATTCTGTCACCAAATTAGAACTTTCCCTTTCAGATTTAAAATGTTTCTGATAAGTAAGAATTTGCGAACCCAAATGACAGACAGGACACATGGGTTGTTGATTCTCTTGACACGTTTGCTGTAAAAGGGGCTAGTTGAGATTGATTTGAGCTATGAAACCAAATTAAATCTTGTGCCAAAGTTCATCACAACGAACGGACCAAAAGATGGCGTTCAGAATTTTCGACAGCTTAACGCAAATTCTACCTGAAATACTTTTGTCTGAAAAACACCTTTGTCTTTGAATGTTGGTGGCAGTACAGAAAAGTACATTCCCATACCGGGAGTTGAACACGGGCCACCTGGGTGAGAACCAGGAATCCTAACCGCTAGACCATATGGGAAAAGTTGTGCTGTCTTATCAGTGACAATCTGAAAAAAAATAAGTTTTCTACTTGGCACAAGCAACTTCTGCAGTTCTATTTGCGCAGCTTGCCTCGTTAACACAGTTGTAAGCAAATCAGTCTCATAAGCTGAAAGATGAACATTCGATTCTTAGACGGGGTACTGGTCCCTCGTTTTCTCAATCGATTCTGTCTCCATCTTGGCTACAGGGCCACAGATTTTTCCGATTCAGTACCAAAACATAACCAATTTAGTTCCTAAACTGTTTCCACGTACAAGGCACGGGGCAGCTTTCGAATGTGTGTACTAGTTCCAAAGGAGTGTCACTCCCATAGCAGGAAGTAAACCAGTCGACCAGGGATACTAGGTCCTATCCACTTTTCCACGTGGGACAAGTTATACACTAAGCAGCAAGATAAATTAAAAAAAAAAAAAAAAAAGAAGTTTTTGCTTTGATTAAATAGCTTTTACATCACAAAAGAAAAAAGTTGCCACATGAGCATGGTACTTAGCACGTCAGTTGGTAATCTGAAGTTCATGATGTTTTTTCCTCACACGGGGAACTATTCTCCTCCCTTTTCTTGGGATATTGTGTCACCCACTCAGAACTTTCTCACTGAAACGTTTCCGATTCGAAAGGAAACAGGAGCCTTAGTGACAGACAGAACACATGGATTGTTGCGTCCCTTGACGCTTTGGAGTAATAAGGTGTAGTTGAGAATGGTTTAAGCTATGAAACAAAATGAAATCTTGTGCTAAAGGTCAGTAAGAGCCACAAATACCCTGATGTTCAGCATTTTTGACTGCAAAGTACAAAATCTACCTGAAATATTATTGTCTGGAAAATACATTTCTGTCTTTGATTGTTGGCAGTAGTACAGTAAAAGGTGCGTTCCCATACCGGGAGTCGAACACGGGCCGCCTGGGTGAAAACCAGGAATCCTAACCGCTAGACCATATGGGAATGGATAGCTACACACTGAGGTATCTATTGAAAAAAATCAGCTCGGGGGCTTGCACAAGAAACGTCTGCAGATTGGCACGTGCATCTTGCCTCGTTAGCGCAGTAGGTAGCGCGTCAGTCTCATAATCTGAAGGTCGTGAGTTCGATACTCACACGGGGCAGCGGGCTCCTCTTTTCCGAAGAGATATTGTCAAAAACTTAGAACTTTCCCCTTCATTTCTAACACGTTTCTGATAAGTAAGGATTTGTGAACCCAAATGACACATGGGATGCTGGTTCTCTTGACCCGTTTGCTGTATAAAGAGGCAGATGAGAGTGATTTGAGCTATGACAAAAAATTAAATCTTGTGCCAAAGGTCGTCACAATGAATGTAACCAAAAGCTGGTGTTCAGAATGATTGACAGCTAAGCGCAAAATCTACCTGAAATACTTTTGTCTGAAAAACACCCGCGTCAGTCTCATAATCTGAAGGTCGTGAGTTCGATCCTCACACGGGGCAGCAGGCTCCTCTTTTCCGAAGAGATTTTGTCAAAAACTTAGAACTTTCCCTTTCAGTTCTAACACGTTTCTGATAAGTAAGGATTTGTGAACCCAAATGACAGATGGGACACATGGGTTGCTGTTTCTCTTGACCCGTTTGCTGTATAAAGAGGCAGATGAGAGTGATTTGAGCTGTTTGACAGCTAAGCGCAAAATCTACCTGAAATACTTTTGTCTGAAAAACACCCGTCAGTAGCGAGCGCGTCAGTCTCATATTCTGAAGTTCGTGAGTTCGATCCTCACACGGGGAAGCGGTCTCCTCTTTTCTGAAGAGATTCTGTCACCAAATTAGAACTTTCCCTTTCAGATTTAAAATGTTTCTGATAAGTAAGAATTTGCGAACCCAAATGACAGACAGGACACATGGGTTGTTGATTCTCTTGACACGTTTGCTGTAAAAGGGGCTAGTTGAGATTGATTTGAGCTATGAAACCAAATTAAATCTTGTGCCAAAGTTCATCACAACGAACGGACCAAAAGATGGCGTTCAGAATTTTCGACAGCTTAACGCAAATTCTACCTGAAATACTTTTGTCTGAAAAACACCTTTGTCTTTGAATGTTGGTGGCAGTACAGAAAAGTACATTCCCATACCGGGAGTTGAACCCGGGCCACCTGGGTGAGAACCAGGAATCCTAACCGCTAGACCATATGGGAAAAGTTGTGCTGTCTTATCAGTGACAATCTGAAAAAAAATAAGTTTTCTACTTGGCACAAGCAACTTCTGCAGTTCTATTTGCGCAGCTTGCCTCGTTAACACAGTTGTAAGCAAATCAGTCTCATAAGCTGAAAGATGAACGTTCGATTCTTAGACGGGGTACTGGTCCCTCATTTTCTCAATCGATTCTGTCTCCATCTTGGCTACAGGGCCACAGATTTTTCCGATTCAGTACCAAAACATAACCAATTTAGTTCCTAAACTGTTTCCACGTACAAGGCACGGGGCAGCTTTCGAATGTGTGTACTAGTTCCAAAGGAGTGTCACTCCCATAGCAGGAAGTAAACCAGTCGACCAGGGATACTAGGTCCTATCCACTTTTCCACGTGGGACAAGTTATACACTAAGCAGCAAGATAAATTAAAAAAAAAAAAAAAAAAGAAGTTTTTGCTTTGATTAAATAGCTTTTACATCACAAAAGAAAAAAGTTGCCACATGAGCATGGTACTTAGCACGTCAGTTGGTAATCTGAAGTTCATGAGGTTTTTTCCTCACACGTGGAACTATTCTCCCCCCTTTTCTTGGGATATTGTGTCACCCACTCAGAACTTTCTCACTGAAACGTTTCCGATTCGAAAGGAAACAGGAGCCTTAGTGACAGAAAGAACACATGGATTGTTGCGTCCCTTGACGCTTTGGAGTAATAAGGTGTAGTTGAGAATGGTTTAAGCTATGAAACAAAATGAAATCTTGTGCTAAATGTCAGTAAGAGCCACAAATACCCTGATGTTCAGCATTTTTGACTGCAAAGTACAAAATCTACCTGAAATATTATTGTCTGGAAAATACATTTCTGTCTTTGATTGTTGGCAGTAGTACAGTAAAAGGTGCGTTCCCATACCGGGAGTCGAACGCGGGCCGCCTGGGTGAAAACCAGGAATCCTAACCGCTAGACCATATGGGAATGGATAGCTACACACTGAGGTATCTATTGAAAAAAATCAGCTCGGGGGCTTGCACAAGAAACGTCTGCAGATTGGCACGTGCATCTTGCCTCGTTAGCGCAGTAGGTAGCGCGTCAGTCTCATAATCTGAAGGTCGTGAGTTCGATCCTCACACGGGGCAGCAGGCTCCTCTTTTCCGAAGAGATTTTGTCAAAATCTTAGAACTTTCCCTTTCAGTTCTAACACGTTTCTGATAAGTAAGGATTTGTGAACCCAAATGACAGATGGGACACATAGGTTGCTGTTTCTCTTGACCCGTTTGCTGTATAAAGAGGCAGATGAGAGTGATTTGAGCTGTTTGACAGCTAAGCGCAAAATCTACCTGAAATACTTTTGTCTGAAAAACACCCGTCAGTAGCGAGCGCGTCAGTCTCATATTCTGAAGTTCGTGAGTTCGATCCTCACACGGGGAAGCGGTCTCCTCTTTTCTGAAGAGATTCTGTCACCAAATTAGAACTTTCCCTTTCAGATTTAAAATGTTTCTGATAAGTAAGAATTTGCGAACCCAAATGACAGACAGGACACATGGGTTGTTGATTCTCTTGACACGTTTGCTCTAAAAGGGGATAGTTGAGATTGATTTGAGCTATGAAACCAAATTAAATCTTGTGCCAAAGTTCATCACAACGAACGGACCAAAAGATGGCGTTCAGAATTTTCGACAGCTTAACGCAAATTCTACCTGAAATACTTTTGTCTGAAAAACACCTTTGTCTTTGAATGTTGGTGGCAGTACAGAAAAGTACATTCCCATACCGGGAGTTGAACCCGGGTCGCCTGGGTGAGAACCAGGAATCCTAACCGCTAGACCATATGGGAAAAGATGTGCTGTCTTATCAGTGACAATCTGAAAAAAAATAAGTTTTCTACTTGGCACAAGCAACTTCTGCAGTTCTATTTGCGCAGCTTGCCTCGTTAACACAGTTGTAAGCAAATCAGTCTCATAAGCTGAAAGATGAACGTTCGATTGTTAGACGGGGTACTGGTCCCTCGTTTTCTCAATCGATTCTGTCTCCATCTTGGCTACAGGGCCACAGATTTTTCCGATTCAGTACCAAAACATAACCAATTTAGTTCCTAAACTGTTTCCACGTACAAGGCACGGGGCAGCTTTCGAATGTGTGTACTAGTTCCAAAGGAGTGTCACTCCCATAGCAGGAAGTAAACCAGTCGACCAGGGATACTAGGTCCTATCCACTTTTCCACGTGGGACAAGTTATACACTAAGCAGCAAGATAAATTAAAAAAAAAAAAAAAAAAGAAGTTTTTGCTTTGATTAAATAGCTTTTACATCACAAAAGAAAAAAGTTGCCACATGAGCATGGTACTTAGCACGTCAGTTGGTAATCTGAAGTTCATGATGTTTTTTCCTCACACGGGGAACTATTCTCCTCCCTTTTCTTGGGATATTGTGTCACCCACTCAGAACTTTCTCACTGAAACGTTTCCGATTCGAAAGGAAACAGGAGCCTTAGTGACAGACAGAACACATGGATTGTTGCGTCCCTTGACGCTTTGGAGTAATAAGGTGTAGTTGAGAATGGTTTAAGCTATGAAACAAAATGAAATCTTGTGCTAAAGGTCAGTAAGAGCCACAAATACCCTGATGTTCAGCATTTTTGACTGCAAAGTACAAAATCTACCTGAAATATTATTGTCTGGAAAATACATTTCTGTCTTTGATTGTTGGCAGTAGTACAGTAAAAGGTGCGTTCCCATACCGGGAGTCGAACACGGGCCGCCTGGGTGAAAACCAGGAATCCTAACCGCTAGACCATATGGGAATGGATAGCTACACACTGAGGTATCTATTGAAAAAAATCAGCTCGGGGGCTTGCACAAGAAACGTCTGCAGATTGGCACGTGCATCTTGCCTCGTTAGTGCAGTAGGTAGCGCGTCAGTCTCATAATCTGAAGGTCGTGAGTTCGATACTCACACGGGGCAGCGGGCTCCTCTTTTCCGAAGAGATATTGTCAAAAACTTAGAACTTTCCCCTTCATTTCTAACACGTTTCTGATAAGTAAGGATTTGTGAACCCAAATGACACATGGGATGCTGGTTCTCTTGACCCGTTTGCTGTATAAAGAGGCAGATGAGAGTGATTTGAGCTATGACAAAAAATTAAATCTTGTGCCAAAGGTCGTCACAATGAATGTAACCAAAAGCTGGTGTTCAGAATGATTGACAGCTAAGCGCAAAATCTACCTGAAATACTTTTGTCTGAAAAACACCCGCGTCAGTCTCATAATCTGAAGGTCGTGAGTTCGATCCTCACACGGGGCAGCAGGCTCCTCTTTTCCGAAGAGATTTTGTCAAAAACTTAGAACTTTCCCTTTCAGTTCTAACACATTTCTGATAAGTAAGGATTTGTGAACCCAAATGACAGATGGGACACATGGGTTGCTGTTTCTCTTGACCCGTTTGCTGTATAAAGAGGCAGATGAGAGTGATTTGAGCTGTTTGACAGCTAAGCGCAAAATCTACCTGAAATACTTTTGTCTGAAAAACACCCGTCAGTAGCGAGCGCGTCAGTCTCATATTCTGAAGTTCGTGAGTTCGATCCTCACACGGGGAAGCGGTCTCCTCTTTTCTGAAGAGATTCTGTCACCAAATTAGAACTTTCCCTTTCAGATTTAAAATGTTTCTGATAAGTAAGAATTTGCGAACCCAAATGACAGACAGGACACATGGGTTGTTGATTCTCTTGACACGTTTGCTGTAAAAGGGGCTAGTTGAGATTGATTTGAGCTATGAAACCAAATTAAATCTTGTGCCAAAGTTCATCACAACGAACGGACCAAAAGATGGCGTTCAGAATTTTCGACAGCTTAACGCAAATTCTACCTGAAATACTTTTGTCTGAAAAACACCTTTGTCTTTGAATGTTGGTGGCAGTACAGAAAAGTACATTCCCATACCGGGAGTTGAACCCGGGCCACCTGGGTGAGAACCAGGAATCCTAACCGCTAGACCATATGGGAAAAGTTGTGCTGTCTTATCAGTGACAATCTGAAAAAAAATAAGTTTTCTACTTGGCACAAGCAACTTCTGCAGTTCTATTTGCGCAGCTTGCCTCGTTAACACAGTTGTAAGCAAATCAGTCTCATAAGCTGAAAGATGAACGTTCGATTCTTAGACGGGGTACTGGTCCCTCGTTTTCTCAATCGATTCTGTCTCCATCTTGGCTACAGGGCCACAGATTTTTCCGATTCAGTACCAAAACATAACCAATTTAGTTCCTAAACTGTTTCCACGTACAAGGCATGGGGCAGCTTTTGAATGTGTGTACTAGTTCCAAAGGAGTGTCACTCCCATAGCAGGAAGTAAACCAGTCGGCCAGGGATACTAGGTCCTATCCACTTTTCCACGTGGGACAAGTTATACACTAAGCAGCAAGATAAATTAAAAAAAAAAAAAAAAAGAAGTTTTTGCTTTGATTAAATAGCTTTTACATCACAAAAGAAAAAAGTTGCCACATGAGCATGGTACTTAGCACGTCAGTTGGTAATCTGAAGTTCATGAGGTTTTTTCCTCACACGTGGAACTATTCTCCCCCCTTTTCTTGGGATATTGTGTCACCCACTCAGAACTTTCTCAATGAAACGTTTCCGATTCGAAAGGAAACAGGAGCCTTAGTGACAGAAAGAACACATGGATTGTTGCGTCCCTTGACGCTTTGGAGTAATAAGGTGTAGTTGAGAATGGTTTAAGCTATGAAACAAAATGAAATCTTGTGCTAAAGGTCAGTAAGAGCCACAAATACCCTGATGTTCAGCATTTTTGACTGCAAAGTAATAAATCTACCTGAAATATTATTGTCTGGAAAATACATTTCTGTCTTTGATTGTTGGCAGTAGTACAGTAAAAGGTGCGTTCCCATACCGGGAGTTGAACCCGGCTCTCCTGGGTGAGAACCAGGAATCCTAACCGCTAGACCATATGGGAAAAGATGTGCTGTCTTATCAGTGACAATCTGAAAAAAAATAAGTTTTCTACTTGGCACAAGCAACTTCTGCAGTTCTATTTGCGCAGCTTGCCTCGTTAACACAGTTGTAAGCAAATCAGTCTCATAAGCTGAAAGATGAACGTTCGATTCTTAGACGGGGTACTGGTCCCTCGTTTTCTCAATCGATTCTGTCTCCATCTTGGCTACAGGGCCACAGATTTTTCCGATTCAGTACCAAAACATAACCAATTTAGTTCCTAAACTGTTTCCACGTACAAGGCATGGGGCAGCTTTTGAATGTGTGTACTAGTTCCAAAGGAGTGTCACTCCCATAGCAGGAAGTAAACCAGTCGACCAGGGATACTAGGTCCTATCCACTTTTCCACGTGGGACAAGTTATACACTAAGCAGCAAGATAAATTAAAAAAAAAAAAAAAAAAAAAGAAGTTTTTGCTTTGATTAAATAGCTTTTACATCACAAAAGAAAAAAGTTGCCACATGAGCATGGTACTTAGCACGTCAGTTGGTAATCTGAAGTTCATGAGGTTTTTTCCTCACACGTGGAACTATTCTCCCCCCTTTTCTTGGGATATTGTGTCACCCACTCAGAACTTTCTCACTGAAACGTTTCCGATTCGAAAGGAAACAGGAGCCTTAGTGACAGAAAGAACACATGGATTGTTGCGTCCCTTGACGCTTTGGAGTAATAAGGTGTAGTTGAGAATGGTTTAAGCTATGAAACAAAATGAAATCTTGTGCTAAATGTCAGTAAGAGCCACAAATACCCTGATGTTCAGCATTTTTGACTGCAAAGTACAAAATCTACCTGAAATATTATTGTCTGGAAAATACATTTCTGTCTTTGATTGTTGGCAGTAGTACAGTAAAAGGTGCGTTCCCATACCGGGAGTCGAACGCGGGCCGCCTGGGTGAAAACCAGGAATCCTAACCGCTAGACCACATGGGAATGGATAGCTACACACTGAGGTATCTATTGAAAAAAATCAGCTCGGGGGCTTGCACAAGAAACGTCTGCAGATTGGCACGTGCATCTTGCCTCGTTAGCGCAGTAGGTAGCGCGTCAGTCTCATAATCTGAAGGTCGTGAGTTCGATCCTCACACGGGGCAGCAGGCTCCTCTTTTCCGAAGAGATTTTGTCAAAATCTTAGAACTTTCCCTTTCAGTTCTAACACGTTTCTGATAAGTAAGGATTTGTGAACCCAAATGACAGATGGGACACATGGGTTGCTGTTTCTCTTGACCCGTTTGCTGTATAAAGAGGCAGATGAGAGTGATTTGAGCTGTTTGACAGCTAAGCGCAAAATCTACCTGAAATACTTTTGTCTGAAAAACACCCGTCAGTAGCGAGCGCGTCAGTCTCATATTCTGAAGTTCGTGAGTTCGATCCTCACACGGGGAAGCGGTCTCCTCTTTTCTGAAGAGATTCTGTCACCAAATTAGAACTTTCCCTTTCAGATTTAAAATGTTTCTGATAAGTAAGAATTTGCGAACCCAAATGACAGACAGGACACATGGGTTGTTGATTCTCTTGACACGTTTGCTCTAAAAGGGGATAGTTGAGATTGATTTGAGCTATGAAACCAAATTAAATCTTGTGCCAAAGTTCATCACAACGAACGGACCAAAAGATGGCGTTCAGAATTTTCGACAGCTTAACGCAAATTCTACCTGAAATACTTTTGTCTGAAAAACACCTTTGTCTTTGAATGTTGGTGGCAGTACAGAAAAGTACATTCCCATACCGGGAGTTGAACCCGGGTCGCCTGGGTGAGAACCAGGAATCCTAACCGCTAGACCATATGGGAAAAGATGTGCTGTCTTATCAGTGACAATCTGAAAAAAAATAAGTTTTCTACTTGGCACAAGCAACTTCTGCAGTTCTATTTGCGCAGCTTGCCTCGTTAACACAGTTGTAAGCAAATCAGTCTCATAAGCTGAAAGATGAACGTTCGATTGTTAGACGGGGTACTGGTCCCTCGTTTTCTCAATCGATTCTGTCTCCATCTTGGCTACAGGGCCACAGATTTTTCCGATTCAGTACCAAAACATAACCAATTTAGTTCCTAAACTGTTTCCACGTACAAGGCACGGGGCAGCTTTCGAATGTGTGTACTAGTTCCAAAGGAGTGTCACTCCCATAGCAGGAAGTAAACCAGTCGACCAGGGATACTAGGTCCTATCCACTTTTCCACGTGGGACAAGTTATACACTAAGCAGCAAGATAAATTAAAAAAAAAAAAAAAAAAGAAGTTTTTGCTTTGATTAAATAGCTTTTACATCACAAAAGAAAAAAGTTGCCACATGAGCATGGTACTTAGCACGTCAGTTGGTAATCTGAAGTTCATGATGTTTTTTCCTCACACGGGGAACTATTCTCCTCCCTTTTCTTGGGATATTGTGTCACCCACTCAGAACTTTCTCACTGAAACGTTTCCGATTCGAAAGGAAACAGGAGCCTTAGTGACAGACAGAACACATGGATTGTTGCGTCCCTTGACGCTTTGGAGTAATAAGGTGTGGTTGAGAATGGTTTAAGCTATGAAACAAAATGAAATCTTGTGCTAAAGGTCAGTAAGAGCCACAAATACCCTGATGTTCAGCATTTTTGACTGCAAAGTACAAAATCTACCTGAAATATTATTGTCTGGAAAATACATTTCTGTCTTTGATTGTTGGCAGTAGTACAGTAAAAGGTGCGTTCCCATACCGGGAGTCGAACACGGGCCGCCTGGGTGAAAACCAGGAATCCTAACCGCTAGACCATATGGGAATGGATAGCTACACACTGAGGTATCTATTGAAAAAAATCAGCTCGGGGGCTTGCACAAGAAACGTCTGCAGATTGGCACGTGCATCTTGCCTCGTTAGCGCAGTAGGTAGCGCGTCAGTCTCATAATCTGAAGGTCGTGAGTTCGATACTCACACGGGGCAGCGGGCTCCTCTTTTCCGAAGAGATATTGTCAAAAACTTAGAACTTTCCCCTTCATTTCTAACACGTTTCTGATAAGTAAGGATTTGTGAACCCAAATGACACATGGGATGCTGGTTCTCTTGACCCGTTTGCTGTATAAAGAGGCAGATGAGAGTGATTTGAGCTATGACAAAAAATTAAATCTTGTGCCAAAGGTCGTCACAATGAATGTAACCAAAAGCTGGTGTTCAGAATGATTGACAGCTAAGCGCAAAATCTACCTGAAATACTTTTGTCTGAAAAACACCCGCGTCAGTCTCATAATCTGAAGGTCGTGAGTTCGATCCTCACACGGGGCAGCAGGCTCCTCTTTTCCGAAGAGATTTTGTCAAAAACTTAGAACTTTCCCTTTCAGTTCTAACACGTTTCTGATAAGTAAGGATTTGTGAACCCAAATGACAGATGGGACACATGGGTTGCTGTTTCTCTTGACCCGTTTGCTGTATAAAGAGGCAGATGAGAGTGATTTGAGCTGTTTGACAGCTAAGCGCAAAATCTACCTGAAATACTTTTGTCTGAAAAACACCCGTCAGTAGCGAGCGCGTCAGTCTCATATTCTGAAGTTCGTGAGTTCGATCCTCACACGGGGAAGCGGTCTCCTCTTTTCTGAAGAGATTCTGTCACCAAATTAGAACTTTCCCTTTCAGATTTAAAATGTTTCTGATAAGTAAGAATTTGCGAACCCAAATGACAGACAGGACACATGGGTTGTTGATTCTCTTGACACGTTTGCTGTAAAAGGGGCTAGTTGAGATTGATTTGAGCTATGAAACCAAATTAAATCTTGTGCCAAAGTTCATCACAACGAACGGACCAAAAGATGGCGTTCAGAATTTTCGACAGCTTAACGCAAATTCTACCTGAAATACTTTTGTCTGAAAAACACCTTTGTCTTTGAATGTTGGTGGCAGTACAGAAAAGTACATTCCCATACCGGGAGTTGAACCCGGGGCACCTGGGTGAGAACCAGGAATCCTAACCGCTAGACCATATGGGAAAAGTTGTGCTGTCTTATCAGTGACAATCTGAAAAAAAATAAGTTTTCTACTTGGCACAAGCAACTTCTGCAGTTCTATTTGCGCAGCTTGCCTCGTTAACACAGTTGTAAGCAAATCAGTCTCATAAGCTGAAAGATGAACGTTCGATTCTTAGACGGGGTACTGGTCCCTCGTTTTCTCAATCGATTCTGTCTCCATCTTGGCTACAGGGCCACAGATTTTTCCGATTCAGTACCAAAACATAACCAATTTAGTTCCTAAACTGTTTCCACGTACAAGGCATGGGGCAGCTTTTGAATGTGTGTACTAGTTCCAAAGGAGTGTCACTCCCATAGCAGGAAGTAAACCAGTCGGCCAGGGATACTAGGTCCTATCCACTTTTCCACGTGGGACAAGTTATACACTAAGCAGCAAGATAAATTAAAAAAAAAAAAAAAAAAAAAAAGAAGTTTTTGCTTTGATTAAATAGCTTTTACATCACAAAAGAAAAAAGTTGCCACATGAGCATGGTACTTAGCACGTCAGTTGGTAATCTGAAGTTCATGAGGTTTTTTCCTCACACGTGGAACTATTCTCCCCCCTTTTCTTGGGATATTGTGTCACCCACTCAGAACTTTCTCAATGAAACGTTTCCGATTCGAAAGGAAACAGGAGCCTTAGTGACAGAAAGAACACATGGATTGTTGCGTCCCTTGACGCTTTGGAGTAATAAGGTGTAGTTGAGAATGGTTTAAGCTATGAAACAAAATGAAATCTTGTGCTAAAGGTCAGTAAGAGCCACAAATACCCTGATGTTCAGCATTTTTGACTGCAAAGTAATAAATCTACCTGAAATATTATTGTCTGGAAAATACATTTCTGTCTTTGATTGTTGGCAGTAGTACAGTAAAAGGTGCGTTCCCATACCGGGAGTTGAACCCGGCCCGCCTGGGTGAGAACCAGGAATCCTAACCGCTAGACCATATGGGAAAAGATGTGCTGTCTTATCAGTGACAATCTGAAAAAAAATAAGTTTTCTACTTGGCACAAGCAACTTCTGCAGTTCTATTTGCGCAGCTTGCCTCGTTAACACAGTTGTAAGCAAATCAGTCTCATAAGCTGAAAGATGAACGTTCGATTCTTAGACGGGGTACTGGTCCCTCGTTTTCTCAATCGATTCTGTCTCCATCTTGGCTACAGGGCCACAGATTTTTCCGATTCAGTACCAAAACATAACCAATTTAGTTCCTAAACTGTTTCCACGTACAAGGCACGGGGCAGCTTTCGAATGTGTGTACTAGTTCCAAAGGAGTGTCACTCCCATAGCAGGAAGTAAACCAGTCGACCAGGGATACTAGGTCCTATCCACTTTTCCACGTGGGACAAGTTATACACTAAGCAGCAAGATAAATTAAAAAAAAAAAAAAAAAAGAAGTTTTTGCTTTGATTAAATAGCTTTTACATCACAAAAGAAAAAAGTTGCCACATGAGCATGGTACTTAGCACGTCAGTTGGTAATCTGAAGTTCATGATGTTTTTTCCTCACACGGGGAACTATTCTCCTCCCTTTTCTTGGGATATTGTGTCACCCACTCAGAACTTTCTCACTGAAACGTTTCCGATTCGAAAGGAAACAGGAGCCTTAGTGACAGACAGAACACATGGATTGTTGCGTCCCTTGACGCTTTGGAGTAATAAGGTGTAGTTGAGAATGGTTTAAGCTATGAAACAAAATGAAATCTTGTGCTAAAGGTCAGTAAGAGCCACAAATACCCTGATGTTCAGCATTTTTGACTGCAAAGTACAAAATCTACCTGAAATATTATTGTCTGGAAAATACATTTCTGTCTTTGATTGTTGGCAGTAGTACAGTAAAAGGCGCGTTCCCATACCGGGAGTCGAACACGGGCCGCCTGGGTGAAAACCAGGAATCCTAACCGCTAGACCATACGGGAATGGATAGCTACACACTGAGGTATCTATTGAAAAAAATCAGCTCGGGGGCTTGCACAAGAAACGTCTGCAGATTGGCACGTGCATCTTGCCTCGTTAGCGCAGTAGGTAGCGCGTCAGTCTCATAATCTGAAGGTCGTGAGTTCGATACTCACACGGGGCAGCGGGCTCCTCTTTTCCGAAGAGATATTGTCAAAAACTTAGAACTTTCCCCTTCATTTCTAACACGTTTCTGATAAGTAAGGATTTGTGAACCCAAATGACACATGGGATGCTGGTTCTCTTGACCCGTTTGCTGTATAAAGAGGCAGATGAGAGTGATTTGAGCTATGACAAAAAATTAAATCTTGTGCCAAAGGTCGTCACAATGAATGTAACCAAAAGCTGGTGTTCAGAATGATTGACAGCTAAGCGCAAAATCTACCTGAAATACTTTTGTCTGAAAAACACCCGCGTCAGTCTCATAATCTGAAGGTCGTGAGTTCGATCCTCACACGGGGCAGCAGGCTCCTCTTTTCCGAAGAGATTTTGTCAAAAACTTAGAACTTTCCCTTTCAGTTCTAACACGTTTCTGATAAGTAAGGATTTGTGAACCCAAATGACAGATGGGACACATGGGTTGCTGTTTCTCTTGACCCGTTTGCTGTATAAAGAGGCAGATGAGATTGATTTGAGCTGTTTGACAGCTAAGCGCAAAATCTACCTGAAATACTTTTGTCTGAAAAACACCCGTCAGTAGCGAGCGCGTCAGTCTCATATTCTGAAGTTCGTGAGTTCGATCCTCACACGGGGAAGCGGTCTCCTCTTTTCTGAAGAGATTCTGTCACCAAATTAGAACTTTCCCTTTCAGATTTAAAATGTTTCTGATAAGTAAGAATTTGCGAACCCAAATGACAGACAGGACACATGGGTTGTTGATTCTCTTGACACGTTTGCTGTAAAAGGGGCTAGTTGAGATTGATTTGAGCTATGAAACCAAATTAAATCTTGTGCCAAAGTTCATCACAACGAACGGACCAAAAGATGGCGTTCAGAATTTTCGACAGCTTAACGCAAATTCTACCTGAAATACTTTTGTCTGAAAAACACCTTTGTCTTTGAATGTTGGTGGCAGTACAGAAAAGTACATTCCCATACCGGGAGTTGAACCCGGGCCACCTGGGTGAGAACCAGGAATCCTAACCGCTAGACCATATGGGAAAAGTTGTGCTGTCTTATCAGTGACAATCTGAAAAAAAATAAGTTTTCTACTTGGCACAAGCAACTTCTGCAGTTCTATTTGCGCAGCTTGCCTCGTTAACACAGTTGTAAGCAAATCAGTCTCATAAGCTGAAAGATGAACGTTCGATTCTTAGACGGGGTACTGGTCCCTCGTTTTCTCAATCGATTCTGTCTCCATCTTGGCTACAGGGCCACAGATTTTTCCGATTCAGTACCAAAACATAACCAATTTAGTTCCTAAACTGTTTCCACGTACAAGGCATGGGGCAGCTTTTGAATGTGTGTACTAGTTCCAAAGGAGTGTCACTCCCATAGCAGGAAGTAAACCAGTCGACCAGGGATACTAGGTCCTATCCACTTTTCCACGTGGGACAAGTTATACACTAAGCAGCAAGATAAATTAAAAAAAAAAAAAAAAAAAAAGAAGTTTTTGCTTTGATTAAATAGCTTTTACATCACAAAAGAAAAAAGTTGCCACATGAGCATGGTACTTAGCACGTCAGTTGGTAATCTGAAGTTCATGAGGTTTTTTCCTCACACGTGGAACTATTCTCCCCCCTTTTCTTGGGATATTGTGTCACCCACTCAGAACTTTCTCACTGAAACGTTTCCGATTCGAAAGGAAACAGGAGCCTTAGTGACAGAAAGAACACATGGATTGTTGCGTCCCTTGACGCTTTGGAGTAATAAGGTGTAGTTGAGAATGGTTTAAGCTATGAAACAAAATGAAATCTTGTGCTAAATGTCAGTAAGAGCCACAAATACCCTGATGTTCAGCATTTTTGACTGCAAAGTACAAAATCTACCTGAAATATTATTGTCTGGAAAATACATTTCTGTCTTTGATTGTTGGCAGTAGTACAGTAAAAGGTGCGTTCCCATACCGGGAGTCGAACGCGGGCCGCCTGGGTGAAAACCAGGAATCCTAACCGCTAGACCATATGGGAATGGATAGCTACACACTGAGGTATCTATTGAAAAAAATCAGCTCGGGGGCTTGCACAAGAAACGTCTGCAGATTGGCACGTGCATCTTGCCTCGTTAGCGCAGTAGGTAGCGCGTCAGTCTCATAATCTGAAGGTCGTGAGTTCGATCCTCACACGGGGCAGCAGGCTCCTCTTTTCCGAAGATATTTTGTCAAAATCTTAGAACTTTCCCTTTCAGTTCTAACACGTTTCTGATAAGTAAGGATTTGTGAACCCAAATGACAGATGGGACACATGGGTTGCTGTTTCTCTTGACCCGTTTGCTGTATAAAGAGGCAGATGAGAGTGATTTGAGCTGTTTGACAGCTAAGCGCAAAATCTACCTGAAATACTTTTGTCTGAAAAACACCCGTCAGTAGCGAGCGCGTCAGTCTCATATTCTGAAGTTCGTGAGTTCGATCCTCACACGGGGAAGCGGTCTCCTCTTTTCTGAAGAGATTCTGTCACCAAATTAGAACTTTCCCTTTCAGATTTAAAATGTTTCTGATAAGTAAGAATTTGCGAACCCAAATGACAGACAGGACACATGGGTTGTTGATTCTCTTGACACGTTTGCTCTAAAAGGGGATAGTTGAGATTGATTTGAGCTATGAAACCAAATTAAATCTTGTGCCAAAGTTCATCACAACGAACGGACCAAAAGATGGCGTTCAGAATTTTCGACAGCTTAACGCAAATTCTACCTGAAATACTTTTGTCTGAAAAACACCTTTGTCTTTGAATGTTGGTGGCAGTACAGAAAAGTACATTCCCATACCGGGAGTTGAACCCGGGTCGCCTGGGTGAGAACCAGGAATCCTAACCGCTAGACCATATGGGAAAAGATGTGCTGTCTTATCAGTGACAATCTGAAAAAAAATAAGTTTTCTACTTGGCACAAGCAACTTCTGCAGTTCTATTTGCGCAGCTTGCCTCGTTAACACAGTTGTAAGCAAATCAGTCTCATAAGCTGAAAGATGAACGTTCGATTGTTAGACGGGGTACTGGTCCCTCGTTTTCTCAATCGATTCTGTCTCCATCTTGGCTACAGGGCCACAGATTTTTCCGATTCAGTACCAAAACATAACCAATTTAGTTCCTAAACTGTTTCCACGTACAAGGCACGGGGCAGCTTTCGAATGTGTGTACTAGTTCCAAAGGAGTGTCACTCCCATAGCAGGAAGTAAACCAGTCGACCAGGGATACTAGGTCCTATCCACTTTTCCACGTGGGACAAGTTATACACTAAGCAGCAAGATAAATTAAAAAAAAAAAAAAAAAAGAAGTTTTTGCTTTGATTAAATAGCTTTTACATCACAAAAGAAAAAAGTTGCCACATGAGCATGGTACTTAGCACGTCAGTTGGTAATCTGAAGTTCATGATGTTTTTTCCTCACACGGGGAACTATTCTCCTCCCTTTTCTTGGGATATTGTGTCACCCACTCAGAACTTTCTCACTGAAACGTTTCCGATTCGAAAGGAAACAGGAGCCTTAGTGACAGACAGAACACATGGATTGTTGCGTCCCTTGACGCTTTGGAGTAATAAGGTGTAGTTGAGAATGGTTTAAGCTATGAAACAAAATGAAATCTTGTGCTAAAGGTCAGTAAGAGCCACAAATACCCTGATGTTCAGCATTTTTGACTGCAAAGTACAAAATCTACCTGAAATATTATTGTCTGGAAAATACATTTCTGTCTTTGATTGTTGGCAGTAGTACAGTAAAAGGTGCGTTCCCATACCGGGAGTCGAACACGGGCCGCCTGGGTGAAAACCAGGAATCCTAACCGCTAGACCATATGGGAATGGATAGCTACACACTGAGGTATCTATTGAAAAAAATCAGCTCGGGAGCTTGCACAAGAAACGTCTGCAGATTGGCACGTGCATCTTTCCTCGTTAGCGCAGTAGGTAGCGCGTCAGTCTCATAATCTGAAGGTCGTGAGTTCGATACTCACACGGGGCAGCGGGCTCCTCTTTTCCGAAGAGATATTGTCAAAAACGTAGAACTTTCCCCTTCATTTCTAACACGTTTCTGATAAGTAAGGATTTGTGAACCCAAATGACACATGGGATGCTGGTTCTCTTGACCCGTTTGCTGTATAAAGAGGCAGATGAGAGTGATTTGAGCTATGACAAAAAATTAAATCTTGTGCCAAAGGTCGTCACAATGAATGTAACCAAAAGCTGGTGTTCAGAATGATTGACAGCTAAGCGCAAAATCTACCTGAAATACTTTTGTCTGAAAAACACCCGCGTCAGTCTCATAATCTGAAGGTCGTGAGTTCGATCCTCACACGGGGCAGCAGGCTCCTCTTTTCCGAAGAGATTTTGTCAAAAACTTAGAACTTTCCCTTTCAGTTCTAACACGTTTCTGATAAGTAAGGATTTGTGAACCCAAATGACAGATGGGACACATGGGTTGCTGTTTCTCTTGACCCGTTTGCTGTATAAAGAGGCAGATGAGAGTGATTTGAGCTGTTTGACAGCTAAGCGCAAAATCTACCTGAAATACTTTTGTCTGAAAAACACCCGTCAGTAGCGAGCGCGTCAGTCTCATATTCTGAAGTTCGTGAGTTCGATCCTCACACGGGGAAGCGGTCTCCTCTTTTCTGAAGAGATTCTGTCACCAAATTAGAACTTTCCCTTTCAGATTTAAAATGTTTCTGATAAGTAAGAATTTGCGAACCCAAATGACAGACAGGACACATGGGTTGTTGATTCTCTTGACACGTTTGCTGTAAAAGGGGCTAGTTGAGATTGATTTGAGCTATGAAACCAAATTAAATCTTGTGCCAAAGTTCATCACAACGAACGGACCAAAAGATGGCGTTCAGAATTTTCGACAGCTTAACGCAAATTCTACCTGAAATACTTTTGTCTGAAAAACACCTTTGTCTTTGAATGTTGGTGGCAGTACAGAAAAGTACATTCCCATACCGGGAGTTGAACCCGGGCCACCTGGGTGAGAACCAGGAATCCTAACCGCTAGACCATATGGGAAAAGTTGTGCTGTCTTATCAGTGACAATCTGAAAAAAAATAAGTTTTCTACTTGGCACAAGCAACTTCTGCAGTTCTATTTGCGCAGCTTGCCTCGTTAACACAGTTGTAAGCAAATCAGTCTCATAAGCTGAAAGATGAACGTTCGATTCTTAGATGGGGTACTGGTCCCTCGTTTTCTCAATCGATTCTGTCTCCATCTTGGCTACAGGGCCACAGATTTTTCCGATTCAGTACCAAAACATAACCAATTTAGTTCCTAAACTGTTTCCACGTACAAGGCACGGGGCAGCTTTCGAATGTGTGTACTAGTTCCAAAGGAGTGTCACTCCCATAGCAGGAAGTAAACCAGTCGACCAGGGATACTAGGTCCTATCCACTTTTCCACGTGGGACAAGTTATACACTAAGCAGCAAGATAAATTAAAAAAAAAAAAAAAAAAGAAGTTTTTGCTTTGATTAAATAGCTTTTACATCACAAAAGAAAAAAGTTGCCACATGAGCATGGTACTTAGCACGTCAGTTGGTAATCTGAAGTTCATGATGTTTTTTCCTCACACGGGGAACTATTCTCCTCCCTTTTCTTGGGATATTGTGTCACCCACTCAGAACTTTCTCACTGAAACGTTTCCGATTCGAAAGGAAACAGGAGCCTTAGTGACAGACAGAACACATGGATTGTTGCGTCCCTTGACGCTTTGGAGTAATAAGGTGTAGTTGAGAATGGTTTAAGCTATGAAACAAAATGAAATCTTGTGCTAAAGGTCAGTAAGAGCCACAAATACCCTGATGTTCAGCATTTTTGACTGCAAAGTACAAAATCTACCTGAAATATTATTGTCTGGAAAATACATTTCTGTCTTTGATTGTTGGCAGTAGTACAGTAAAAGGTGCGTTCCCATACCGGGAGTCGAACACGGGCCGCCTGGGTGAAAACCAGGAATCCTAACCGCTAGACCATATGGGAATGGATAGCTACACACTGAGGTATCTATTGAAAAAAATCAGCTCGGGGGCTTGCACAAGAAACGTCTGCAGATTGGCACGTGCATCTTGCCTCGTTAGCGCAGTAGGTAGCGCGTCAGTCTCATAATCTGAAGGTCGTGAGTTCGATACTCACACGGGGCAGCGGGCTCCTCTTTTCCGAAGAGATATTGTCAAAAACTTAGAACTTTCCCCTTCATTTCTAACACGTTTCTGATAAGTAAGGATTTGTGAACCCAAATGACACATGGGATGCTGGTTCTCTTGACCCGTTTGCTGTATAAAGAGGCAGATGAGAGTGATTTGAGCTATGACAAAAAATTAAATCTTGTGCCAAAGGTCGTCACAATGAATGTAACCAAAAGCTGGTGTTCAGAATGATTGACAGCTAAGCGCAAAATCTACCTGAAATACTTTTGTCTGAAAAACACCCGCGTCAGTCTCATAATCTGAAGGTCGTGAGTTCGATCCTCACACGGGGCAGCAGGCTCCTCTTTTCCGAAGAGATTTTGTCAAAAACTTAGAACTTTCCCTTTCAGTTCTAACACGTTTCTGATAAGTAAGGATTTGTGAACCCAAATGACAGATGGGACACATGGGTTGCTGTTTCTCTTGACCCGTTTGCTGTATAAAGAGGCAGATGAGAGTGATTTGAGCTGTTTGACAGCTAAGCGCAAAATCTACCTGAAATACTTTTGTCTGAAAAACACCCGTCAGTAGCGAGCGCGTCAGTCTCATATTCTGAAGTTCGTGAGTTCGATCCTCACACGGGGAAGCGGTCTCCTCTTTTCTGAAGAGATTCTGTCACCAAATTAGAACTTTCCCTTTCAGATTTAAAATGTTTCTGATAAGTAAGAATTTGCGAACCCAAATGACAGACAGGACACATGGGTTGTTGATTCTCTTGACACGTTTGCTGTAAAAGGGGCTAGTTGAGATTGATTTGAGCTATGAAACCAAATTAAATCTTGTGCCAAAGTTCATCACAACGAACGGACCAAAAGATGGCGTTCAGAATTTTCGACAGCTTAACGCAAATTCTACCTGAAATACTTTTGTCTGAAAAACACCTTTGTCTTTGAATGTTGGTGGCAGTACAGAAAAGTACATTCCCATACCGGGAGTTGAACCCGGGCCACCTGGGTGAGAACCAGGAATCCTAACCGCTAGACCATATGGGAAAAGTTGTGCTGTCTTATCAGTGACAATCTGAAAAAAAATAAGTTTTCTACTTGGCACAAGCAACTTCTGCAGTTCTATTTGCGCAGCTTGCCTCGTTAACACAGTTGTAAGCAAATCAGTCTCATAAGCTGAAAGATGAACGTTCGATTCTTAGACGGGGTACTGGTCCCTCGTTTTCTCAATCGATTCTGTCTCCATCTTGGCTACAGGGCCACAGATTTTTCCGATTCAGTACCAAAACATAACCAATTTAGTTCCTAAACTGTTTCCACGTACAAGGCACGGGGCAGCTTTCGAATGTGTGTACTAGTTCCAAAGGAGTGTCACTCCCATAGCAGGAAGTAAACCAGTCGACCAGGGATACTAGGTCCTATCCACTTTTCCACGTGGGACAAGTTATACACTAAGCAGCAAGATAAATTAAAAAAAAAAAAAAAAAAGAAGTTTTTGCTTTGATTAAATAGCTTTTACATCACAAAAGAAAAAAGTTGCCACATGAGCATGGTACTTAGCACGTCAGTTGGTAATCTGAAGTTCATGATGTTTTTTCCTCACACGGGGAACTATTCTCCTCCCTTTTCTTGGGATATTGTGTCACCCACTCAGAACTTTCTCACTGAAACGTTTCCGATTCGAAAGGAAACAGGAGCCTTAGTGACAGACAGAACACATGGATTGTTGCGTCCCTTGACGCTTTGGAGTAATAAGGTGTAGTTGAGAATGGTTTAAGCTATGAAACAAAATGAAATCTTGTGCTAAAGGTCAGTAAGAGCCACAAATACCCTGATGTTCAGCATTTTTGACTGCAAAGTACAAAATCTACCTGAAATATTATTGTCTGGAAAATACATTTCTGTCTTTGATTGTTGGCAGTAGTACAGTAAAAGGTGCGTTCCCATACCGGGAGTCGAACACGGGCCGCCTGGGTGAAAACCAGGAATCCTAACCGCTAGACCATATGGGAATGGATAGCTACACACTGAGGTATCTATTGAAAAAAATCAGCTCGGGGGCTTGCACAAGAAACGTCTGCAGATTGGCACGTGCATCTTGCCTCGTTAGCGCAGTAGGTAGCGCGTCAGTCTCATAATCTGAAGGTCGTGAGTTCGATACTCACACGGGGCAGCGGGCTCCTCTTTTCCGAAGAGATATTGTCAAAAACTTAGAACTTTCCCCTTCATTTCTAACACGTTTCTGATAAGTAAGGATTTGTGAACCCAAATGACACATGGGATGCTGGTTCTCTTGACCCGTTTGCTGTATAAAGAGGCAGATGAGAGTGATTTGAGCTATGACAAAAAATTAAATCTTGTGCCAAAGGTCGTCACAATGAATGTAACCAAAAGCTGGTGTTCAGAATGATTGACAGCTAAGCGCAAAATCTACCTGAAATACTTTTGTCTGAAAAACACCCGCGTCAGTCTCATAATCTGAAGGTCGTGAGTTCGATCCTCACACGGGGCAGCAGGCTCCTCTTTTCCGAAGAGATTTTGTCAAAAACTTAGAACTTTCCCTTTCAGTTCTAACACGTTTCTGATAAGTAAGGATTTGTGAACCCAAATGACAGATGGGACACATGGGTTGCTGTTTCTCTTGACCCGTTTGCTGTATAAAGAGGCAGATGAGAGTGATTTGAGCTGTTTGACAGCTAAGCGCAAAATCTACCTGAAATACTTTTGTCTGAAAAACACCCGTCAGTAGCGAGCGCGTCAGTCTCATATTCTGAAGTTCGTGAGTTCGATCCTCACACGGGGAAGCGGTCTCCTCTTTTCTGAAGAGATTCTGTCACCAAATTAGAACTTTCCCTTTCAGATTTAAAATGTTTCTGATAAGTAAGAATTTGCGAACCCAAATGACAGACAGGACACATGGGTTGTTGATTCTCTTGACACGTTTGCTGTAAAAGGGGCTAGTTGAGATTGATTTGAGCTATGAAACCAAATTAAATCTTGTGCCAAAGTTCATCACAACGAACGGACCAAAAGATGGCGTTCAGAATTTTCGACAGCTTAACGCAAATTCTACCTGAAATACTTTTGTCTGAAAAACACCTTTGTCTTTGAATGTTGGTGGCAGTACAGAAAAGTACATTCCCATACCGGGAGTTGAACCCGGGCCACCTGGGTGAGAACCAGGAATCCTAACCGCTAGACCATATGGGAAAAGTTGTGCTGACTTATCAGTGACAATCTGAAAAAAAATAAGTTTTCTACTTGGCACAAGCAACTTCTGCAGTTCTATTTGCGCAGCTTGCCTCGTTAACACAGTTGTAAGCAAATCAGTCTCATAAGCTGAAAGATGAACGTTCGATTCTTAGACGGGGTACTGGTCCCTCGTTTTCTCAATCGATTCTGTCTCCATCTTGGCTACAGGGCCACAGATTTTTCCGATTCAGTACCAAAACATAACCAATTTAGTTCCTAAACTGTTTCCACGTACAAGGCATGGGGCAGCTTTTGAATGTGTGTACTAGTTCCAAAGGAGTGTCACTCCCATAGCAGGAAGTAAACCAGTCGACCAGGGATACTAGGTCCTATCCACTTTTCCACGTGGGACAAGTTATACACTAAGCAGCAAGATAAATTAAAAAAAAAAAAAAAAAAAAAGAAGTTTTTGCTTTGATTAAATAGCTTTTACATCACAAAAGAAAAAAGTTGCCACATGAGCATGGTACTTAGCACGTCAGTTGGTAATCTGAAGTTCATGAGGTTTTTTCCTCACACGTGGAACTATTCTCCCCCCTTTCTTGGGATATTGTGTCACCCACTCAGAACTTTCTCACTGAAACGTTTCCGATTCGAAAGGAAACAGGAGCCTTAGTGACAGAAAGAACACATGGATTGTTGCGTCCCTTGACGCTTTGGAGTAATAAGGTGTAGTTGAGAATGGTTTAAGCTATGAAACAAAATGAAATCTTGTGCTAAATGTCAGTAAGAGCCACAAATACCCTGATGTTCAGCATTTTTGACTGCAAAGTACAAAATCTACCTGAAATATTATTGTCTGGAAAATACATTTCTGTCTTTGATTGTTGGCAGTAGTACAGTAAAAGGTGCGTTCCCATACCGGGAGTCGAACGCGGGCCGCCTGGGTGAAAACCAGGAATCCTAACCGCTAGACCATATGGGAATGGATAGCTACACACTGAGGTATCTATTGAAAAAAATCAGCTCGGGGGCTTGCACAAGAAACGTCTGCAGATTGGCACGTGCATCTTGCCTCGTTAGCGCAGTAGGTAGCGCGTCAGTCTCATAATCTGAAGGTCGTGAGTTCGATCCTCACACGGGGCAGCAGGCTCCTCTTTTCCGAAGATATTTTGTCAAAATCTTAGAACTTTCCCTTTCAGTTCTAACACGTTTCTGATAAGTAAGGATTTGTGAACCCAAATGACAGATGGGACACATGGGTTGCTGTTTCTCTTGACCCGTTTGCTGTATAAAGAGGCAGATGAGAGTGATTTGAGCTGTTTGACAGCTAAGCGCAAAATCTACCTGAAATACTTTTGTCTGAAAAACACCCGTCAGTAGCGAGCGCGTCAGTCTCATATTCTGAAGTTCGTGAGTTCGATCCTCACACGGGGAAGCGGTCTCCTCTTTTCTGAAGAGATTCTGTCACCAAATTAGAACTTTCCCTTTCAGATTTAAAATGTTTCTGATAAGTAAGAATTTGCGAACCCAAATGACAGACAGGACACATGGGTTGTTGATTCTCTTGACACGTTTGCTCTAAAAGGGGATAGTTGAGATTGATTTGAGCTATGAAACCAAATTAAATCTTGTGCCAAAGTTCATCACAACGAACGGACCAAAAGATGGCGTTCAGAATTTTCGACAGCTTAACGCAAATTCTACCTGAAATACTTTTGTCTGAAAAACACCTTTGTCTTTGAATGTTGGTGGCAGTACAGAAAAGTACATTCCCATACCGGGAGTTGAACCCGGGTCGCCTGGGTGAGAACCAGGAATCCTAACCGCTAGACCATATGGGAAAAGATGTGCTGTCTTATCAGTGACAATCTGAAAAAAAATAAGTTTTCTACTTGGCACAAGCAACTTCTGCAGTTCTATTTGCGCAGCTTGCCTCGTTAACACAGTTGTAAGCAAATCAGTCTCATAAGCTGAAAGATGAACGTTCGATTGTTAGACGGGGTACTGGTCCCTCGTTTTCTCAATCGATTCTGTCTCCATCTTGGCTACAGGGCCACAGATTTTTCCGATTCAGTACCAAAACATAACCAATTTAGTTCCTAAACTGTTTCCACGTACAAGGCACGGGGCAGCTTTCGAATGTGTGTGTACTAGTTCCAAAGGAGTGTCACTCCCATAGCAGGAAGTAAACCAGTCGACCAGGGATACTAGGTCCTATCCACTTTTCCACGTGGGACAAGTTATACACTAAGCAGCAAGATAAATTAAAAAAAAAAAAAAAAAAGAAGTTTTTGCTTTGATTAAATAGCTTTTACATCACAAAAGAAAAAAGTTGCCACATGAGCATGGTACTTAGCACGTCAGTTGGTAATCTGAAGTTCATGATGTTTTTTCCTCACACGGGGAACTATTCTCCTCCCTTTTCTTGGGATATTGTGTCACCCACTCAGAACTTTCTCACTGAAACGTTTCCGATTCGAAAGGAAACAGGAGCCTTAGTGACAGACAGAACACATGGATTGTTGCGTCCCTTGACGCTTTGGAGTAATAAGGTGTAGTTGAGAATGGTTTAAGCTATGAAACAAAATGAAATCTTGTGCTAAAGGTCAGTAAGAGCCACAAATACCCTGATGTTCAGCATTTTTGACTGCAAAGTACAAAATCTACCTGAAATATTATTGTCTGGAAAATACATTTCTGTCTTTGATTGTTGGCAGTAGTACAGTAAAAGGTGCGTTCCCATACCGAGGAATCCTAACCGCTAGACCATATGGGAATGGATAGCTACACACTGAGGTATCTATTGAAAAAAATCAGCTCGGGGGCTTGCACAAGAAACGTCTGCAGATTGGCACGTGCATCTTGCCTCGTTAGCGCAGTAGGTAGCGCGTCAGTCTCATAATCTGAAGGTCGTGAGTTCGATACTCACACGGGGCAGCGGGCTCCTCTTTTCCGAAGAGATATTGTCAAAAACTTAGAACTTTCCCCTTCATTTCTAACACGTTTCTGATAAGTAAGGATTTGTGAACCCAAATGACACATGGGATGCTGGTTCTCTTGACCCGTTTGCTGTATAAAGAGGCAGATGAGAGTGATTTGAGCTATGACAAAAAATTAAATCTTGTGCCAAAGGTCGTCACAATGAATGTAACCAAAAGCTGGTGTTCAGAATGATTGACAGCTAAGCGCAAAATCTACCTGAAATACTTTTGTCTGAAAAACACCCGCGTCAGTCTCATAATCTGAAGGTCGTGAGTTCGATCCTCACACGGGGCAGCAGGCTCCTCTTTTCCGAAGAGATTTTGTCAAAAACTTAGAACTTTCCCTTTCAGTTCTAACACGTTTCTGATAAGTAAGGATTTGTGAACCCAAATGACAGATGGGACACATGGGTTGCTGTTTCTCTTGACCCGTTTGCTGTATAAAGAGGCAGATGAGAGTGATTTGAGCTGTTTGACAGCTAAGCGCAAAATCTACCTGAAATACTTTTGTCTGAAAAACACCCGTCAGTAGCGAGCGCGTCAGTCTCATATTCTGAAGTTCGTGAGTTCGATCCTCACACGGGGAAGCGGTCTCCTCTTTTCTGAAGAGATTCTGTCACCAAATTAGAACTTTCCCTTTCAGATTTAAAATGTTTCTGATAAGTAAGAATTTGCGAACCCAAATGACAGACAGGACACATGGGTTGTTGATTCTCTTGACACGTTTGCTGTAAAAGGGGCTAGTTGAGATTGATTTGAGCTATGAAACCAAATTAAATCTTGTGCCAAAGTTCATCACAACGAACGGACCAAAAGATGGCGTTCAGAATTTTCGACAGCTTAACGCAAATTCTACCTGAAATACTTTTGTCTGAAAAACACCTTTGTCTTTGAATGTTGGTGGCAGTACAGAAAAGTACATTCCCATACCGTGAGTTGAACCCGGGCCACCTGGGTGAGAACCAGGAATCCTAACCGCTAGACCATATGGGAAAAGTTGTGCTGTCTTATCAGTGACAATCTGAAAAAAAATAAGTTTTCTACTTGGCACAAGCAACTTCTGCAGTTCTATTTGCGCAGCTTGCCTCGTTAACACAGTTGTAAGCAAATCAGTCTCATAAGCTGAAAGATGAACGTTCGATTCTTAGACGGGGTACTGGTCCCTCGTTTTCTCAATCGATTCTGTCTCCATCTTGGCTACAGGGCCACAGATTTTTCCGATTCAGTACCAAAACATAACCAATTTAGTTCCTAAACTGTTTCCACGTACAAGGCACGGGGCAGCTTTCGAATGTGTGTACTAGTTCCAAAGGAGTGTCACTCCCATAGCAGGAAGTAAACCAGTCGACCAGGGATACTAGGTCCTATCCACTTTTCCACGTGGGACAAGTTATACACTAAGCAGCAAGATAAATTAAAAAAAAAAAAAAAAAAGAAGTTTTTGCTTTGATTAAATAGCTTTTACATCACAAAAGAAAAAAGTTGCCACATGAGCATGGTACTTAGCACGTCAGTTGGTAATCTGAAGTTCATGATGTTTTTTCCTCACACGGGGAACTATTCTCCTCCCTTTTCTTGGGATATTGTGTCACCCACTCAGAACTTTCTCACTGAAACGTTTCCGATTCGAAAGGAAACAGGAGCCTTAGTGACAGACAGAACACATGGATTGTTGCGTCCCTTGACGCTTTGGAGTAATAAGGTGTAGTTGAGAATGGTTTAAGCTATGAAACAAAATGAAATCTTGTGCTAAAGGTCAGTAAGAGCCACAAATACCCTGATGTTCAGCATTTTTGACTGCAAAGTACAAAATCTACCTGAAATATTATTGTCTGGAAAATACATTTCTGTCTTTGATTGTTGGCAGTAGTACAGTAAAAGGTGCGTTCCCATACCGGGAGTCGAACACGGGCCGCCTGGGTGAAAACCAGGAATCCTAACCGCTAGACCATATGGGAATGGATAGCTACACACTGAGGTATCTATTGAAAAAAATCAGCTCGGGGGCTTGCACAAGAAACGTCTGCAGATTGGCACGTGCATCTTGCCTCGTTAGCGCAGTAGGTAGCGCGTCAGTCTCATAATCTGAAGGTCGTGAGTTCGATACTCACACGGGGCAGCGGGCTCCTCTTTTCCGAAGAGATATTGTCAAAAACTTAGAACTTTCCCCTTCATTTCTAACACGTTTCTGATAAGTAAGGATTTGTGAACCCAAATGACACATGGGATGCTGGTTCTCTTGACCCGTTTGCTGTATAAAGAGGCAGATGAGAGTGATTTGAGCTATGACAAAAAATTAAATCTTGTGCCAAAGGTCGTCACAATGAATGTAACCAAAAGCTGGTGTTCAGAATGATTGACAGCTAAGCGCAAAATCTACCTGAAATACTTTTGTCTGAAAAACACCCGCGTCAGTCTCATAATCTGAAGGTCGTGAGTTCGATCCTCACACGGGGCAGCAGGCTCCTCTTTTCCGAAGAGATTTTGTCAAAAACTTAGAACTTTCCCTTTCAGTTCTAACACGTTTCTGATAAGTAAGGATTTGTGAACCCAAATGACAGATGGGACACATGGGTTGCTGTTTCTCTTGACCCGTTTGCTGTATAAAGAGGCAGATGAGAGTGATTTGAGCTGTTTGACAGCTAAGCGCAAAATCTACCTGAAATACTTTTGTCTGAAAAACACCCGTCAGTAGCGAGCGCGTCAGTCTCATATTCTGAAGTTCGTGAGTTCGATCCTCACACGGGGAAGCGGTCTCCTCTTTTCTGAAGAGATTCTGTCACCAAATTAGAACTTTCCCTTTCAGATTTAAAATGTTTCTGATAAGTAAGAATTTGCGAACCCAAATGACAGACAGGACACATGGGTTGTTGATTCTCTTGACACGTTTGCTGTAAAAGGGGCTAGTTGAGATTGATTTGAGCTATGAAACCAAATTAAATCTTGTGCCAAAGTTCATCACAACGAACGGACCAAAAGATGGCGTTGAGAATTTTCGACAGCTTAACGCAAATTCTACCTGAAATACTTTTGTCTGAAAAACACCTTTGTCTTTGAATGTTGGTGGCAGTACAGAAAAGTACATTCCCATACCGGGAGTTGAACCCGGGCCACCTGGGTGAGAACCAGGAATCCTAACCGCTAGACCATATGGGAAAAGTTGTGCTGTCTTATCAGTGACAATCTGAAAAAAAATAAGTTTTCAACTTGGCACAAGCAACTTCTGCAGTTCTATTTGCGCAGCTTGCCTCGTTAACACAGTTGTAAGCAAATCAGTCTCATAAGCTGAAAGATGAACGTTCGATTCTTAGACGGGGTACTGGTCCCTCGTTTTCTCAATCGATTCTGTCTCCATCTTGGCTACAGGGCCACAGATTTTTCCGATTCAGTACCAAAACATAACCAATTTAGTTCCTAAACTGTTTCCACGTACAAGGCACGGGGCAGCTTTCGAATGTGTGTACTAGTTCCAAAGGAGTGTCACTCCCATAGCAGGAAGTAAACCAGTCGACCAGGGATACTAGGTCCTATCCACTTTTCCACGTGGGACAAGTTATACACTAAGCAGCAAGATAAATTAAAAAAAAAAAAAAAAAAGAAGTTTTTGCTTTGATTAAATAGCTTTTACATCACAAAAGAAAAAAGTTGCCACATGAGCATGGTACTTAGCACGTCAGTTGGTAATCTGAAGTTCATGATGTTTTTTCCTCACACGGGGAACTATTCTCCTCCCTTTTCTTGGGATATTGTGTCACCCACTCAGAACTTTCTCACTGAAACGTTTCCGATTCGAAAGGAAACAGGAGCCTTAGTGACAGACAGAACACATGGATTGTTGCGTCCCTTGACGCTTTGGAGTAATAAGGTGTAGTTGAGAATGGTTTAAGCTATGAAACAAAATGAAATCTTGTGCTAAAGGTCAGTAAGAGCCACAAATACCCTGATGTTCAGCATTTTTGACTGCAAAGTACAAAATCTACCTGAAATATTATTGTCTGGAAAATACATTTCTGTCTTTGATTGTTGGCAGTAGTACAGTAAAAGGTGCGTTCCCATACCGGGAGTCGAACACGGGCCGCCTGGGTGAAAACCAGGAATCCTAACCGCTAGACCATATGGGAATGGATAGCTACACACTGAGGTATCTATTGAAAAAAATCAGCTCGGGGGCTTGCACAAGAAACGTCTGCAGATTGGCACGTGCATCTTGCCTCGTTAGCGCAGTAGGTAGCGCGTCAGTCTCATAATCTGAAGGTCGTGAGTTCGATACTCACACGGGGCAGCGGGCTCCTCTTTTCCGAAGAGATATTGTCAAAAACTTAGAACTTTCCCCTTCATTTCTAACACGTTTCTGATAAGTAAGGATTTGTGAACCCAAATGACACATGGGATGCTGGTTCTCTTGACCCGTTTGCTGTATAAAGAGGCAGATGAGAGTGATTTGAGCTATGACAAAAAATTAAATCTTGTGCCAAAGGTCGTCACAATGAATGTAACCAAAAGCTGGTGTTCAGAATGATTGACAGCTAAGCGCAAAATCTACCTGAAATACTTTTGTCTGAAAAACACCCGCGTCAGTCTCATAATCTGAAGGTCGTGAGTTCGATCCTCACACGGGGCAGCAGGCTCCTCTTTTCCGAAGAGATTTTGTCAAAAACTTAGAACTTTCCCTTTCAGTTCTAACACGTTTCTGATAAGTAAGGATTTGTGAACCCAAATGACAGATGGGACACATGGGTTGCTGTTTCTCTTGACCCGTTTGCTGTATAAAGAGGCAGATGAGAGTGATTTGAGCTGTTTGACAGCTAAGCGCAAAATCTACCTGAAATACTTTTGTCTGAAAAACACCCGTCAGTAGCGAGCGCGTCAGTCTCATATTCTGAAGTTCGTGAGTTCGATCCTCACACGGGGAAGCGGTCTCCTCTTTTCTGAAGAGATTCTGTCACCAAATTAGAACTTTCCCTTTCAGATTTAAAATGTTTCTGATAAGTAAGAATTTGCGAACCCAAATGACAGACAGGACACATGGGTTGTTGATTCTCTTGACACGTTTGCTGTAAAAGGGGCTAGTTGAGATTGATTTGAGCTATGAAACCAAATTAAATCTTGTGCCAAAGTTCATCACAACGAACGGACCAAAAGATGGCGTTCAGAATTTTCGACAGCTTAACGCAAATTCTACCTGAAATACTTTTGTCTGAAAAACACCTTTGTCTTTGAATGTTGGTGGCAGTACAGAAAAGTACATTCCCATACCGGGAGTTGAACCCGGGCCACCTGGGTGAGAACCAGGAATCCTAACCGCTAGACCATATGGGAAAAGTTGTGCTGTCTTATCAGTGACAATCTGAAAAAAAATAAGTTTTCTACTTGGCACAAGCAACTTCTGCAGTTCTATTTGCGCAGCTTGCCTCGTTAACACAGTTGTAAGCAAATCAGTCTCATAAGCTGAAAGATGAACGTTCGATTCTTAGACGGGGTACTGGTCCCTCGTTTTCTCAATCGATTCTGTCTCCATCTTGGCTACAGGGCCACAGATTTTTCCGATTCAGTACCAAAACATAACCAATTTAGTTCCTAAACTGTTTCCACGTACAAGGCATGGGGCAGCTTTTGAATGTGTGTACTAGTTCCAAAGGAGTGTCACTCCCATAGCAGGAAGTAAACCAGTCGGCCAGGGATACTAGGTCCTATCCACTTTTCCACGTGGGACAAGTTATACACTAAGCAGCAAGATAAATTAAAAAAAAAAAAAAAAAAAAAGAAGTTTTTGCTTTGATTAAATAGCTTTTACATCACAAAAGAAAAAAGTTGCCACATGAGCATGGTACTTAGCACGTCAGTTGGTAATCTGAAGTTCATGAGGTTTTTTCCTCACACGTGGAACTATTCTCCCCCCTTTTCTTGGGATATTGTGTCACCCACTCAGAACTTTCTCACTGAAACGTTTCCGATTCGAAAGGAAACAGGAGCCTTAGTGACAGAAAGAACACATGGATTGTTGCGTCCCTTGACGCTTTGGAGTAATAAGGTGTAGTTGAGAATGGTTTAAGCTATGAAACAAAATGAAATCTTGTGCTAAATGTCAGTAAGAGCCACAAATACCCTGATGTTCAGCATTTTTGACTGCAAAGTACAAAATCTACCTGAAATATTATTGTCTGGAAAATACATTTCTGTCTTTGATTGTTGGCAGTAGTACAGTAAAAGGTGCGTTCCCATACCGGGAGTCGAACGCGGGCCGCCTGGGTGAAAACCAGGAATCCTAACCGCTAGACCATATGGGAATGGATAGCTACACACTGAGGTATCTATTGAAAAAAATCAGCTCGGGGGCTTGCACAAGAAACGTCTGCAGATTGGCACGTGCATCTTGCCTCGTTAGCGCAGTAGGTAGCGCGTCAGTCTCATAATCTGAAGGTCGTGAGTTCGATCCTCACACGGGGCAGCAGGCTCCTCTTTTCCGAAGAGATTTTGTCAAAATCTTAGAACTTTCCCTTTCAGTTCTAACACGTTTCTGATAAGTAAGGATTTGTGAACCCAAATGACAGATGGGACACATGGGTTGCTGTTTCTCTTGACCCGTTTGCTGTATAAAGAGGCAGATGAGAGTGATTTGAGCTGTTTGACAGCTAAGCGCAAAATCTACCTGAAATACTTTTGTCTGAAAAACACCCGTCAGTAGCGAGCGCGTCAGTCTCATATTCTGAAGTTCGTGAGTTCGATCCTCACACGGGGAAGCGGTCTCCTCTTTTCTGAAGAGATTCTGTCACCAAATTAGAACTTTCCCTTTCAGATTTAAAATGTTTCTGATAAGTAAGAATTTGCGAACCCAAATGACAGACAGGACACATGGGTTGTTGATTCTCTTGACACGTTTGCTCTAAAAGGGGATAGTTGAGATTGATTTGAGCTATGAAACCAAATTAAATCTTGTGCCAAAGTTCATCACAACGAACGGACCAAAAGATGGCGTTCAGAATTTTCGACAGCTTAACGCAAATTCTACCTGAAATACTTTTGTCTGAAAAACACCTTTGTCTTTGAATGTTGGTGGCAGTACAGAAAAGTACATTCCCATACCGGGAGTTGAACCCGGGTCGCCTGGGTGAGAACCAGGAATCCTAACCGCTAGACCATATGGGAAAAGATGTGCTGTCTTATCAGTGACAATCTGAAAAAAAATAAGTTTTCTACTTGGCACAAGCAACTTCTGCAGTTCTATTTGCGCAGCTTGCCTCGTTAACACAGTTGTAAGCAAATCAGTCTCATAAGCTGAAAGATGAACGTTCGATTGTTAGACGGGGTACTGGTCCCTCGTTTTCTCAATCGATTCTGTCTCCATCTTGGCTACAGGGCCACAGATTTTTCCGATTCAGTACCAAAACATAACCAATTTAGTTCCTAAACTGTTTCCACGTACAAGGCACGGGGCAGCTTTCGAATGTGTGTACTAGTTCCAAAGGAGTGTCACTCCCATAGCAGGAAGTAAACCAGTCGACCAGGGATACTAGGTCCTATCCACTTTTCCACGTGGGACAAGTTATACACTAAGCAGCAAGATAAATTAAAAAAAAAAAAAAAAAAGAAGTTTTTGCTTTGATTAAATAGCTTTTACATCACAAAAGAAAAAAGTTGCCACATGAGCATGGTACTTAGCACGTCAGTTGGTAATCTGAAGTTCATGATGTTTTTTCCTCACACGGGGAACTATTCTCCTCCCTTTTCTTGGGATATTGTGTCACCCACTCAGAACTTTCTCACTGAAACGTTTCCGATTCGAAAGGAAACAGGAGCCTTAGTGACAGACAGAACACATGGATTGTTGCGTCCCTTGACGCTTTGGAGTAATAAGGTGTAGTTGAGAATGGTTTAAGCTATGAAACAAAATGAAATCTTGTGCTAAAGGTCAGTAAGAGCCACAAATACCCTGATGTTCAGCATTTTTGACTGCAAAGTACAAAATCTACCTGAAATATTATTGTCTGGAAAATACATTTCTGTCTTTGATTGTTGGCAGTAGTACAGTAAAAGGTGCGTTCCCATACCGGGAGTCGAACACGGGCCGCCTGGGTGAAAACCAGGAATCCTAACCGCTAGACCATATGGGAATGGATAGCTACACACTGAGGTATCTATTGAAAAAAATCAGCTCGGGGGCTTGCACAAGAAACGTCTGCAGATTGGCACGTGCATCTTGCCTCGTTAGCGCAGTAGGTAGCGCGTCAGTCTCATAATCTGAAGGTCGTGAGTTCGATACTCACACGGGGCAGCGGGCTCCTCTTTTCCGAAGAGATATTGTCAAAAACTTAGAACTTTCCCCTTCATTTCTAACACGTTTCTGATAAGTAAGGATTTGTGAACCCAAATGACACATGGGATGCTGGTTCTCTTGACCCGTTTGCTGTATAAAGAGGCAGATGAGAGTGATTTGAGCTATGACAAAAAATTAAATCTTGTGCCAAAGGTCGTCACAATGAATGTAACCAAAAGCTGGTGTTCAGAATGATTGACAGCTAAGCGCAAAATCTACCTGAAATACTTTTGTCTGAAAAACACCCGCGTCAGTCTCATAATCTGAAGGTCGTGAGTTCGATCCTCACACGGGGCAGCAGGCTCCTCTTTTCCGAAGAGATTTTGTCAAAAACTTAGAACTTTCCCTTTCAGTTCTAACACGTTTCTGATAAGTAAGGATTTGTGAACCCAAATGACAGATGGGACACATGGGTTGCTGTTTCTCTTGACCCGTTTGCTGTATAAAGAGGCAGATGAGAGTGATTTGAGCTATTTGACAGCTAAGCGCAAAATCTACCTGAAATACTTTTGTCTGAAAAACACCCGTCAGTAGCGAGCGCGTCAGTCTCATATTCTGAAGTTCGTGAGTTCGATCCTCACACGGGGAAGCGGTCTCCTCTTTTCTGAAGAGATTCTGTCACCAAATTAGAACTTTCCCTTTCAGATTTAAAATGTTTCTGATAAGTAAGAATTTGCGAACCCAAATGACAGACAGGACACATGGGTTGTTGATTCTCTTGACACGTTTGCTGTAAAAGGGGCTAGTTGAGATTGATTTGAGCTATGAAACCAAATTAAATCTTGTGCCAAAGTTCATCACAACGAACGGACCAAAAGATGGCGTTCAGAATTTTCGACAGCTTAACGCAAATTCTACCTGAAATACTTTTGTCTGAAAAACACCTTTGTCTTTGAATGTTGGTGGCAGTACAGAAAAGTACATTCCCATACCGGGAGTTGAACCCGGGCCACCTGGGTGAGAACCAGGAATCCTAACCGCTAGACCATATGGGAAAAGTTGTGCTGTCTTATCAGTGACAATCTGAAAAAAAATAAGTTTTCTACTTGGCACAAGCAACTTCTGCAGTTCTATTTGCGCAGCTTGCCTCGTTAACACAGTTGTAAGCAAATCAGTCTCATAAGCTGAAAGATGAACGTTCGATTCTTAGACGGGGTACTGGTCCCTCGTTTTCTCAATCGATTCTGTCTCCATCTTGGCTACAGGGCCACAGATTTTTCCGATTCAGTACCAAAACATAACCAATTTAGTTCCTAAACTGTTTCCACGTACAAGGCAAGGGGCAGCTTTTGAATGTGTGTACTAGTTCCAAAGGAGTGTCACTCCCATAGCAGGAAGTAAACCAGTCGGCCAGGGATACTAGGTCCTATCCACTTTTCCACGTGGGACAAGTTATACACTAAGCAGCAAGATAAATTAAAAAAAAAAAAAAAAAAAAAGAAGTTTTTGCTTTGATTAAATAGCTTTTACATCACAAAAGAAAAAAGTTGCCACATGAGCATGGTACTTAGCACGTCAGTTGGTAATCTGAAGTTCATGAGGTTTTTTCCTCACACGTGGAACTATTCTCCCCCCTTTTCTTGGGATATTGTGTCACCCACTCAGAACTTTCTCACTGAAACGTTTCCGATTCGAAAGGAAACAGGAGCCTTAGTGACAGAAAGAACACATGGATTGTTGCGTCCCTTGACGCTTTGGAGTAATAAGGTGTAGTTGAGAATGGTTTAAGCTATGAAACAAAATGAAATCTTGTGCTAAATGTCAGTAAGAGCCACAAATACCCTGATGTTCAGCATTTTTGACTGCAAAGTACAAAATCTACCTGAAATATTATTGTCTGGAAAATACATTTCTGTCTTTGATTGTTGGCAGTAGTACAGTAAAAGGTGCGTTCCCATACCGGGAGTCGAACGCGGGCCGCCTGGGTGAAAACCAGGAATCCTAACCGCTAGACCATATGGGAATGGATAGCTACACACTGAGGTATCTATTGAAAAAAATCAGCTCGGGGGCTTGCACAAGAAACGTCTGCAGATTGGCACGTGCATCTTGCCTCGTTAGCGCAGTAGGTAGCGCGTCAGTCTCATAATCTGAAGGTCGTGAGTTCGATCCTCACACGGGGCAGCAGGCTCCTCTTTTCCGAAGAGATTTTGTCAAAAACTTAGAACTTTCCCTTTCAGTTCTAACACGTTTCTGATAAGTAAGGATTTGTGAACCCAAATGACAGATGGGACACATGGGTTGCTGTTTCTCTAGACCCGTTTGCTGTATAAAGAGGCAGATGAGAGTGATTTGAGCTGTTTGACAGCTAAGCGCAAAATCTACCTGAAATACTTTTGTCTGAAAAACACCCGTCAGTAGCGAGCGCGTCAGTCTCATATTCTGAAGTTCGTGAGTTCGATCCTCACACGGGGAAGCGGTCTCCTCTTTTCTGAAGAGATTCTGTCACCAAATTAGAACTTTCCCTTTCAGATTTAAAATGTTTCTGATAAGTAAGAATTTGCGAACCCAAATGACAGACAGGACACATGGGTTGTTGATTCTCTTGACACGTTTGCTGTAAAAGGGGCTAGTTGAGATTGATTTGAGCTATGAAACCAAATTAAATCTTGTGCCAAAGTTCATCACAACGAACGGACCAAAAGATGGCGTTCAGAATTTTCGACAGCTTAACGCAAATTCTACCTGAAATACTTTTGTCTGAAAAACACCTTTGTCTTTGAATGTTGGTGGCAGTACAGAAAAGTACATTCCCATACCGGGAGTTGAACCCGGGCCACCTGGGTGAGAACCAGGAATCCTAACCGCTAGACCATATGGGAAAAGTTGTGCTGTCTTATCAGTGACAATCTGAAAAAAAATAAGTTTTCTACTTGGCACAAGCAACTTCTGCAGTTCTATTTGCGCAGCTTGCCTCGTTAACACAGTTGTAAGCAAATCAGTCTCATAAGCTGAAAGATGAACGTTCGATTCTTAGACGGGGTACTGGTCCCTCGTTTTCTCAATCGATTCTGTCTCCATCTTGGCTACAGGGCCACAGATTTTTCCGATTCAGTACCAAAACATAACCAATTTAGTTCCTAAACTGTTTCCACGTACAAGGCACGGGGCAGCTTTCGAATGTGTGTACTAGTTCCAAAGGAGTGTCACTCCCATAGCAGGAAGTAAACCAGTCGACCAGGGATACTAGGTCCTATCCACTTTTCCACGTGGGACAAGTTATACACTAAGCAGCAAGATAAATTAAAAAAAAAAAAAAAAAAGAAGTTTTTGCTTTGATTAAATAGCTTTTACATCACAAAAGAAAAAAGTTGCCACATGAGCATGGTACTTAGCACGTCAGTTGGTAATCTGAAGTTCATGATGTTTTTTCCTCACACGGGGAACTATTCTCCTCCCTTTTCTTGGGATATTGTGTCACCCACTCAGAACTTTCTCACTGAAACGTTTCCGATTCGAAAGGAAACAGGAGCCTTAGTGACAGACAGAACACATGGATTGTTGCGTCCCTTGACGCTTTGGAGTAATAAGGTGTAGTTGAGAATGGTTTAAGCTATGAAACAAAATGAAATCTTGTGCTAAAGGTCAGTAAGAGCCACAAATACCCTGATGTTCAGCATTTTTGACTGCAAAGTACAAAATCTACCTGAAATATTATTGTCTGGAAAATACATTTCTGTCTTTGATTGTTGGCAGTAGTACAGTAAAAGGTGCGTTCCCATACCGGGAGTCGAACACGGGCCGCCTGGGTGAAAACCAGGAGTCCTAACCGCTAGACCATATGGGAATGGATAGCTACACACTGAGGTATCTATTGAAAAAAATCAGCTCGGGGGCTTGCACAAGAAACGTCTGCAGATTGGCACGTGCATCTTGCCTCGTTAGCGCAGTAGGTAGCGCGTCAGTCTCATAATCTGAAGGTCGTGAGTTCGATACTCACACGGGGCAGCGGGCTCCTCTTTTCCGAAGAGATATTGTCAAAAACTTAGAACTTTCCCCTTCATTTCTAACACGTTTCTGATAAGTAAGGATTTGTGAACCCAAATGACAGATGGGACACATGGGTTGCTGTTTCTCTTGACCCGTTTGCTGTATAAAGAGGCAGATGAGAGTGATTTGAGCTGTTTGACAGCTAAGCGCAAAATCTACCTGAAATACTTTTGTCTGAAAAACACCCGTCAGTAGCGAGCGCGTCAGTCTCATATTCTGAAGTTCGTGAGTTCGATCCTCACACGGGGAAGCGGTCTCCTCTTTTCTGAAGAGATTCTGTCACCAAATTAGAACTTTCCCTTTCAGATTTAAAATGTTTCTGATAAGTAAGAATTTGCGAACCCAAATGACAGACAGGACACATGGGTTGTTGATTCTCTTGACACGTTTGCTGTAAAAGGGGCTAGTTGAGATTGATTTGAGCTATGAAACCAAATTAAATCTTGTGCCAAAGTTCATCACAACGAACGGACCAAAAGATGGCGTTCAGAATTTTCGACAGCTTAACGCAAATTCTACCTGAAATACTTTTGTCTGAAAAACACCTTTGTCTTTGAATGTTGGTGGCAGTACAGAAAAGTACATTCCCATACCGGGAGTTGAACCCGGGCCACCTGGGTGAGAACCAGGAATCCTAACCGCTAGACCATATGGGAAAAGTTGTGCTGTCTTATCAGTGACAATCTGAAAAAAAATAAGTTTTCTACTTGGCACAAGCAACTTCTGCAGTTCTATTTGCGCAGCTTGCCTCGTTAACACAGTTGTAAGCAAATCAGTCTCATAAGCTGAAAGATGAACGTTCGATTCTTAGACGGGGTACTGGTCCCTCGTTTTCTCAATCGATTCTGTCTCCATCTTGGCTACAGGGCCACAGATTTTTCCGATTCAGTACCAAAACATAACCAATTTAGTTCCTAAACTGTTTCCACGTACAAGGCATGGGGCAGCTTTTGAATGTGTGTACTAGTTCCAAAGGAGTGTCACTCCCATAGCAGGAAGTAAACCAGTCGGCCAGGGATACTAGGTCCTATCCACTTTTCCACGTGGGACAAGTTATACACTAAGCAGCAAGATAAATTAAAAAAAAAAAAAAAAAAAAAAGAAGTTTTTGCTTTGATTAAATAGCTTTTACATCACAAAAGAAAAAAGTTGCCACATGAGCATGGTACTTAGCACGTCAGTTGGTAATCTGAAGTTCATGAGGTTTTTTCCTCACACGTGGAACTATTCTCCCCCCTTTTCTTGGGATATTGTGTCACCCACTCAGAACTTTCTCACTGAAACGTTTCCGATTCGAAAGGAAACAGGAGCCTTAGTGACAGAAAGAACACATGGATTGTTGCGTCCCTTGACGCTTTGGAGTAATAAGGTGTAGTTGAGAATGGTTTAAGCTATGAAACAAAATGAAATCTTGTGCTAAATGTCAGTAAGAGCCACAAATACCCTGATGTTCAGCATTTTTGACTGCAAAGTACAAAATCTACCTGAAATATTATTGTCTGGAAAATACATTTCTGTCTTTGATTGTTGGCAGTAGTACAGTAAAAGGTGCGTTCCCATACCGGGAGTCGAACGCGGGCCGCCTGGGTGAAAACCAGGAATCCTAACCGCTAGACCATATGGGAATGGATAGCTACACACTGAGGTATCTATTGAAAAAAATCAGCTCGGGGGCTTGCACAAGAAACGTCTGCAGATTGGCACGTGCATCTTGCCTCGTTAGCGCAGTAGGTAGCGCGTCAGTCTCATAATCTGAAGGTCGTGAGTTCGATCCTCACACGGGGCAGCAGGCTCCTCTTTTCCGAAGAGATTTTGTCAAAAACTTAGAACTTTCCCTTTCAGTTCTAACACGTTTCTGATAAGTAAGGATTTGTGAACCCAAATGACAGATGGGACACATGGGTTGCTGTTTCTCTTGACCCGTTTGCTGTATAAAGAGGCAGATGAGAGTGATTTGAGCTGTTTGACAGCTAAGCGCAAAATCTACCTGAAATACTTTTGTCTGAAAAACACCCGTCAGTAGCGAGCGCGTCAGTCTCATATTCTGAAGTTCGTGAGTTCGATCCTCACACGGGGAAGCGGTCTCCTCTTTTCTGAAGAGATTCTGTCACCAAATTAGAACTTTCCCTTTCAGATTTAAAATGTTTCTGATAAGTAAGAATTTGCGAACCCAAATGACAGACAGGACACATGGGTTGTTGATTCTCTTGACACGTTTGCTCTAAAAGGGGATAGTTGAGATTGATTTGAGCTATGAAACCAAATTAAATCTTGTGCCAAAGTTCATCACAACGAACGGACCAAAAGATGGCGTTCAGAATTTTCGACAGCTTAACGCAAATTCTACCTGAAATACTTTTGTCTGAAAAACACCTTTGTCTTTGAATGTTGGTGGCAGTACAGAAAAGTACATTCCCATACCGGGAGTTGAACCCGGGCCACCTGGGTGAGAACCAGGAATCCTAACCGCTAGACCATATGGGAAAAGTTGTGCTGTCTTATCAGTGACAATCTGAAAAAAAATAAGTTTTCTACTTGGCACAAGCAACTTCTGCAGTTCTATTTGCGCAGCTTGCCTCGTTAACACAGTTGTAAGCAAATCAGTCTCATAAGCTGAAAGATGAACGTTCGATTCTTAGACGGGGTACTGGTCCCTCGTTTTCTCAATCGATTCTGTCTCCATCTTGGCTACAGGGCCACAGATTTTTCCGATTCAGTACCAAAACATAACCAATTTAGTTCCTAAACTGTTTCCACGTACAAGGCACGGGGCAGCTTTCGAATGTGTGTACTAGTTCCAAAGGAGTGTCACTCCCATAGCAGGAAGTAAACCAGTCGACCAGGGATACTAGGTCCTATCCACTTTTCCACGTGGGACAAGTTATACACTAAGCAGCAAGATAAATTAAAAAAAAAAAAAAAAAAGAAGTTTTTGCTTTGATTAAATAGCTTTTACATCACAAAAGAAAAAAGTTGCCACATGAGCATGGTACTTAGCACGTCAGTTGGTAATCTGAAGTTCATGATGTTTTTTCCTCACACGGGGAACTATTCTCCTCCCTTTTCTTGGGATATTGTGTCACCCACTCAGAACTTTCTCACTGAAACGTTTCCGATTCGAAAGGAAACAGGAGCCTTAGTGACAGACAGAACACATGGATTGTTGCGTCCCTTGACGCTTTGGAGTAATAAGGTGTAGTTGAGAATGGTTTAAGCTATGAAACAAAATGAAATCTTGTGCTAAAGGTCAGTAAGAGCCACAAATACCCTGATGTTCAGCATTTTTGACTGCAAAGTACAAAATCTACCTGAAATATTATTGTCTGGAAAATACATTTCTGTCTTTGATTGTTGGCAGTAGTACAGTAAAAGGTGCGTTCCCATACCGGGAGTCGAACACGGGCCGCCTGGGTGAAAACCAGGAATCCTAACCGCTAGACCATATGGGAATGGATAGCTACACACTGAGGTATCTATTGAAAAAAATCAGCTCGGGGGCTTGCACAAGAAACGTCTGCAGATTGGCACGTGCATCTTGCCTCGTTAGCGCAGTAGGTAGCGCGTCAGTCTCATAATCTGAAGGTCGTGAGTTCGATACTCACACGGGGCAGCGGGCTCCTCTTTTCCGAAGAGATATTGTCAAAAACTTAGAACTTTCCCCTTCATTTCTAACACGTTTCTGATAAGTAAGGATTTGTGAACCCAAATGACACATGGGATGCTGGTTCTATTGACCCGTTTGCTGTATAAAGAGGCAGATGAGAGTGATTTGAGCTATGACAAAAAATTAAATCTTGTGCCAAAGGTCGTCACAATGAATGTAACCAAAAGCTGGTGTTCAGAATGATTGACAGCTAAGCGCAAAATCTACCTGAAATACTTTTGTCTGAAAAACACCCGCGTCAGTCTCATAATCTGAAGGTCGTGAGTTCGATCCTCACACGGGGCAGCAGGCTCCTCTTTTCCGAAGAGATTTTGTCAAAAACTTAGAACTTTCCCTTTCAGTTCTAACACGTTTCTGATAAGTAAGGATTTGTGAACCCAAATGACAGATGGGACACATGGGTTGCTGTTTCTCTTGACCCGTTTGCTGTATAAAGAGGCAGATGAGAGTGATTTGAGCTGTTTGACAGCTAAGCGCAAAATCTACCTGAAATACTTTTGTCTGAAAAACACCCGTCAGTAGCGAGCGCGTCAGTCTCATATTCTGAAGTTCGTGAGTTCGATCCTCACACGGGGAAGCGGTCTCCTCTTTTCTGAAGAGATTCTGTCACCAAATTAGAACTTTCCCTTTCAGATTTAAAATGTTTCTGATAAGTAAGAATTTGCGAACCCAAATGACAGACAGGACACATGGGTTGTTGATTCTCTTGACACGTTTGCTGTAAAAGGGGCTAGTTGAGATTGATTTGAGCTATGAAACCAAATTAAATCTTGTGCCAAAGTTCATCACAACGAACGGACCAAAAGATGGCGTTCAGAATTTTCGACAGCTTAACGCAAATTCTACCTGAAATACTTTTGTCTGAAAAACACCTTTGTCTTTGAATGTTGGTGGCAGTACAGAAAAGTACATTCCCATACCGGGAGTTGAACCCGGGCCACCTGGGTGAGAACCAGGAATCCTAACCGCTAGACCATATGGGAAAAGTTGTGCTGTCTTATCAGTGACAATCTGAAAAAAAATAAGTTTTCTACTTGGCACAAGCAACTTCTGCAGTTCTATTTGCGCAGCTTGCCTCGTTAACACAGTTGTAAGCAAATCAGTCTCATAAGCTGAAAGATGAACGTTCGATTCTTAGACGGGGTACTGGTCCCTCGTTTTCTCAATCGATTCTGTCTCCATCTTGGCTACAGGGCCACAGATTTTTCCGATTCAGTACCAAAACATAACCAATTTAGTTCCTAAACTGTTTCCACGTACAAGGCATGGGGCAGCTTTTGAATGTGTGTACTAGTTCCAAAGGAGTGTCACTCCCATAGCAGGAAGTAAACCAGTCGGCCAGGGATACTAGGTCCTATCCACTTTTCCACGTGGGACAAGTTATACACTAAGCAGCAAGATAAATTAAAAAAAAAAAAAAAAAAAAAGAAGTTTTTGCTTTGATTAAATAGCTTTTACATCACAAAAGAAAAAAGTTGCCACATGAGCATGGTACTTAGCACGTCAGTTGGTAATCTGAAGTTCATGAGGTTTTTTCCTCACACGTGGAACTATTCTCCCCCCTTTTCTTGGGATATTGTGTCACCCACTCAGAACTTTCTCACTGAAACGTTTCCGATTCGAAAGGAAACAGGAGCCTTAGTGACAGAAAGAACACATGGATTGTTGCGTCCCTTGACGCTTTGGAGTAATAAGGTGTAGTTGAGAATGGTTTAAGCTATGAAACAAAATGAAATCTTGTGCTAAATGTCAGTAAGAGCCACAAATACCCTGATGTTCAGCATTTTTGACTGCAAAGTACAAAATCTACCTGAAATATTATTGTCTGGAAAATACATTTCTGTCTTTGATTGTTGGCAGTAGTACAGTAAAAGGTGCGTTCCCATACCGGGAGTCGAACGCGGGCCGCCTGGGTGAAAACCAGGAATCCTAACCGCTAGACCATATGGGAATGGATAGCTACACACTGAGGTATCTATTGAAAAAAATCAGCTCGGGGGCTTGCACAAGAAACGTCTGCAGATTGGCACGTGCATCTTGCCTCGTTAGCGCAGTAGGTAGCGCGTCAGTCTCATAATCTGAAGGTCGTGAGTTCGATCCTCACACGGGGCAGCAGGCTCCTCTTTTCCGAAGAGATTTTGTCAAAATCTGAGAACTTTCCCTTTCAGTTCTAACACGTTTCTGATAAGTAAGGATTTGTGAACCCAAATGACAGATGGGACACATGGGTTGCTGTTTCTCTTGACCCGTTTGCTGTATAAAGAGGCAGATGAGAGTGATTTGAGCTGTTTGACAGCTAAGCGCAAAATCTACCTGAAATACTTTTGTCTGAAAAACACCCGTCAGTAGCGAGCGCGTCAGTCTCATATTCTGAAGTTCGTGAGTTCGATCCTCACACGGGGAAGCGGTCTCCTCTTTTCTGAAGAGATTCTGTCACCAAATTAGAACTTTCCCTTTCAGATTTAAAATGTTTCTGATAAGTAAGAATTTGCGAACCCAAATGACAGACAGGACACATGGGTTGTTGATTCTCTTGACACGTTTGCTGTAAAAGGGGCTAGTTGAGATTGATTTGAGCTATGAAACCAAATTAAATCTTGTGCCAAAGTTCATCACAACGAACGGACCAAAAGATGGCGTTCAGAATTTTCGACAGCTTAACGCAAATTCTACCTGAAATACTTTTGTCTGAAAAACACCTTTGTCTTTGAATGTTGGTGGCAGTACAGAAAAGTACATTCCCATACCGGGAGTTGAACCCGGGTCGCCTGGGTGAGAACCAGGAATCCTAACCGCTAGACCATATGGGAAAAGATGTGCTGTCTTATCAGTGACAATCTGAAAAAAAATAAGTTTTCTACTTGGCACAAGCAACTTCTGCAGTTCTATTTGCGCAGCTTGCCTCGTTAACACAGTTGTAAGCAAATCAGTCTCATAAGCTGAAAGATGAACGTTCGATTGTTAGACGGGGTACTGGTCCCTCGTTTTCTCAATCGATTCTGTCTCCATCTTGGCTACAGGGCCACAGATTTTTCCGATTCAGTACCAAAACATAACCAATTTAGTTCCTAAACTGTTTCCACGTACAAGGCACGGGGCAGCTTTCGAATGTGTGTACTAGTTCCAAAGGAGTGTCACTCCCATAGCAGGAAGTAAACCAGTCGACCAGGGATACTAGGTCCTATCCACTTTTCCACGTGGGACAAGTTATACACTAAGCAGCAAGATAAATTAAAAAAAAAAAAAAAAAAGAAGTTTTTGCTTTGATTAAATAGCTTTTACATCACAAAAGAAAAAAGTTGCCACATGAGCATGGTACTTAGCACGTCAGTTGGTAATCTGAAGTTCATGATGTTTTTTCCTCACACGGGGAACTATTCTCCTCCCTTTTCTTGGGATATTGTGTCACCCACTCAGAACTTTCTCACTGAAACGTTTCCGATTCGAAAGGAAACAGGAGCCTTAGTGACAGACAGAACACATGGATTGTTGCGTCCCTTGACGCTTTGGAGTAATAAGGTGTAGTTGAGAATGGTTTAAGCTATGAAACAAAATGAAATCTTGTGCTAAAGGTCAGTAAGAGCCACAAATACCCTGATGTTCAGCATTTTTGACTGCAAAGTACAAAATCTACCTGAAATATTATTGTCTGGAAAATACATTTCTGTCTTTGATTGTTGGCAGTAGTACAGTAAAAGGTGCGTTCCCATACCGGGAGTCGAACACGGGCCGCCTGGGTGAAAACCAGGAATCCTAACCGCTAGACCATATGGGAATGGATAGCTACACACTGAGGTATCTATTGAAAAAAATCAGCTCGGGGGCTTGCACAAGAAACGTCTGCAGATTGGCACGTGCATCTTGCCTCGTTAGCGCAGTAGGTAGCGCGTCAGTCTCATAATCTGAAGGTCGTGAGTTCGATACTCACACGGGGCAGCGGGCTCCTCTTTTCCGAAGAGATATTGTCAAAAACTTAGAACTTTCCCCTTCATTTCTAACACGTTTCTGATAAGTAAGGATTTGTGAACCCAAATGACACATGGGATGCTGGTTCTCTTGACCCGTTTGCTGTATAAAGAGGCAGATGAGAGTGATTTGAGCTATGACAAAAAATTAAATCTTGTGCCAAAGGTCGTCACAATGAATGTAACCAAAAGCTGGTGTTCAGAATGATTGACAGCTAAGCGCAAAATCTACCTGAAATACTTTTGTCTGAAAAACACCCGCGTCAGTCTCATAATCTGAAGGTCGTGAGTTCGATCCTCACACGGGGCAGCAGGCTCCTCTTTTCCGAAGAGATTTTGTCAAAAACTTAGAACTTTCCCTTTCAGTTCTAACACGTTTCTGATAAGTAAGGATTTGTGAACCCAAATGACAGATGGGACACATGGGTTGCTGTTTCTCTTGACCCGTTTGCTGTATAAAGAGGCAGATGAGAGTGATTTGAGCTGTTTGACAGCTAAGCGCAAAATCTACCTGAAATACTTTTGTCTGAAAAACACCCGTCAGTAGCGAGCGCGTCAGTCTCATATTCTGAAGTTCGTGAGTTCGATCCTCACACGGGGAAGCGGTCTCCTCTTTTCTGAAGAGATTCTGTCACCAAATTAGAACTTTCCCTTTCAGATTTAAAATGTTTCTGATAAGTAAGAATTTGCGAACCCAAATGACAGACAGGACACATGGGTTGTTGATTCTCTTGACACGTTTGCTGTAAAAGGGGCTAGTTGAGATTGATTTGAGCCATGAAACCAAATTAAATCTTGTGCCAAAGTTCATCACAACGAACGGACCAAAAGATGGCGTTCAGAATTTTCGACAGCTTAACGCAAATTCTACCTGAAATACTTTTGTCTGAAAAACACCTTTGTCTTTGAATGTTGGTGGCAGTACAGAAAAGTACATTCCCATACCGGGAGTTGAACCCGGGCCACCTGGGTGAGAACCAGGAATCCTAACCGCTAGACCATATGGGAAAAGTTGTGCTGTCTTATCAGTGACAATCTGAAAAAAAATAAGTTTTCTACTTGGCACAAGCAACTTCTGCAGTTCTATTTGCGCAGCTTGCCTCGTTAACACAGTTGTAAGCAAATCAGTCTCATAAGCTGAAAGATGAACGTTCGATTCTTAGACGGGGTACTGGTCCCTCGTTTTCTCAATCGATTCTGTCTCCATCTTGGCTACAGGGCCACAGATTTTTCCGATTCAGTACCAAAACATAACCAATTTAGTTCCTAAACTGTTTCCACGTACAAGGCACGGGGCAGCTTTCGAATGTGTGTACTAGTTCCAAAGGAGTGTCACTCCCATAGCAGGAAGTAAACCAGTCGACCAGGGATACTAGGTCCTATCCACTTTTCCACGTGGGACAAGTTATACACTAAGCAGCAAGATAAATTAAAAAAAAAAAAAAAAAAGAAGTTTTTGCTTTGATTAAATAGCTTTTACATCACAAAAGAAAAAAGTTGCCACATGAGCATGGTACTTAGCACGTCAGTTGGTAATCTGAAGTTCATGATGTTTTTTCCTCACACGGGGAACTATTCTCCTCCCTTTTCTTGGGATATTGTGTCACCCACTCAGAACTTTCTCACTGAAACGTTTCCGATTCGAAAGGAAACAGGAGCCTTAGTGACAGACAGAACACATGGATTGTTGCGTCCCTTGACGCTTTGGAGTAATAAGGTGTAGTTGAGAATGGTTTAAGCTATGAAACAAAATGAAATCTTGTGCTAAAGGTCAGTAAGAGCCACAAATACCCTGATGTTCAGCATTTTTGACTGCAAAGTACAAAATCTACCTGAAATATTATTGTCTGGAAAATACATTTCTGTCTTTGATTGTTGGCAGTAGTACAGTAAAAGGTGCGTTCCCATACCGGGAGTCGAACACGGGCCACCTGGGTGAAAACCAGGAATCCTAACCGCTAGACCATATGGGAATGGATAGCTACACACTGAGGTATCTATTGAAAAAAATCAGCTCGGGGGCTTGCACAAGAAACGTCTGCAGATTGGCACGTGCATCTTGCCTCGTTAGCGCAGTAGGTAGCGCGTCAGTCTCATAATCTGAAGGTCGTGAGTTCGATACTCACACGGGGCAGCGGGCTCCTCTTTTCCGAAGAGATATTGTCAAAAACTTAGAACTTTCCCCTTCATTTCTAACACGTTTCTGATAAGTAAGGATTTGTGAACCCAAATGACACATGGGATGCTGGTTCTCTTGACCCGTTTGCTGTATAAAGAGGCAGATGAGAGTGATTTGAGCTATGACAAAAAATTAAATCTTGTGCCAAAGGTCGTCACAATGAATGTAACCAAAAGCTGGTGTTCAGAATGATTGACAGCTAAGCGCAAAATCTACCTGAAATACTTTTGTCTGAAAAACACCCGCGTCAGTCTCATAATCTGAAGGTCGTGAGTTCGATCCTCACACGGGGCAGCAGGCTCCTCTTTTCCGAAGAGATTTTGTCAAAAACTTAGAACTTTCCCTTTCAGTTCTAACACGTTTCTGATAAGTAAGGATTTGTGAACCCAAATGACAGATGGGACACATGGGTTGCTGTTTCTCTTGACCCGTTTGCTGTATAAAGAGGCAGATGAGAGTGATTTGAGCTGTTTGACAGCTAAGCGCAAAATCTACCTGAAATACTTTTGTCTGAAAAACACCCGTCAGTAGCGAGCGCGTCAGTCTCATATTCTGAAGTTCGTGAGTTCGATCCTCACACGGGGAAGCGGTCTCCTCTTTTCTGAAGAGATTCTGTCACCAAATTAGAACTTTCCCTTTCAGATTTAAAATGTTTCTGATAAGTAAGAATTTGCGAACCCAAATGACAGACAGGACACATGGGTTGTTGATTCTCTTGACACGTTTGCTGTAAAAGGGGCTAGTTGAGATTGATTTGAGCTATGAAACCAAATTAAATCTTGTGCCAAAGTTCATCACAACGAACGGACCAAAAGATGGCGTTCAGAATTTTCGACAGCTTAACGCAAATTCTACCTGAAATACTTTTGTCTGAAAAACACCTTTGTCTTTGAATGTTGGTGGCAGTACAGAAAAGTACATTCCCATACCGGGAGTTGAACCCGGGCCACCTGGGTGAGAACCAGGAATCCTAACCGCTAGACCATATGGGAAAAGTTGTGCTGTCTTATCAGTGACAATCTGAAAAAAAATAAGTTTTCTACTTGGCACAAGCAACTTCTGCAGTTCTATTTGCGCAGCTTGCCTCGTTAACACAGTTGTAAGCAAATCAGTCTCATAAGCTGAAAGATGAACGTTCGATTCTTAGACGGGGTACTGGTCCCTCGTTTTCTCAATCGATTCTGTCTCCATCTTGGCTACAGGGCCACAGATTTTTCCGATTCAGTACCAAAACATAACCAATTTAGTTCCTAAACTGTTTCCACGTACAAGGCATGGGGCAGCTTTTGAATGTGTGTACTAGTTCCAAAGGAGTGTCACTCCCATAGCAGGAAGTAAACCAGTCGGCCAGGGATACTAGGTCCTATCCACTTTTCCATGTGGGACAAGTTATACACTAAGCAGCAAGATAAATTAAAAAAAAAAAAAAAAAAAAAAAAGAAGTTTTTGCTTTGATTAAATAGCTTTTACATCACAAAAGAAAAAAGTTGCCACATGAGCATGGTACTTAGCACGTCAGTTGGTAATCTGAAGTTCATGAGGTTTTTTCCTCACACGTGGAACTATTCTCCCCCCTTTTCTTGGGATATTGTGTCACCCACTCAGAACTTTCTCACTGAAACGTTTCCGATTCGAAAGGAAACAGGAGCCTTAGTGACAGAAAGAACACATGGATTGTTGCGTCCCTTGACGCTTTGGAGTAATAAGGTGTAGTTGAGAATGGTTTAAGCTATGAAACAAAATGAAATCTTGTGCTAAATGTCAGTAAGAGCCACAAATACCCTGATGTTCAGCATTTTTGACTGCAAAGTACAAAATCTACCTGAAATATTATTGTCTGGAAAATACATTTCTGTCTTTGATTGTTGGCAGTAGTACATTAAAAGGTGCGTTCCCATACCGGGAGTCGAACGCGGGCCGCCTGGGTGAAAACCAGGAATCCTAACCGCTAGACCATATGGGAATGGATAGCTACACACTGAGGTATCTATTGAAAAAAATCAGCTCGGGGGCTTGCACAAGAAACGTCTGCAGATTGGCACGTGCATCTTGCCTCGTTAGCGCAGTAGGTAGCGCGTCAGTCTCATAATCTGAAGGTCGTGAGTTCGATCCTCACACGGGGCAGCAGGCTCCTCTTTTCCGAAGAGATTTTGTCAAAAACTTAGAACTTTCCCTTTCAGTTCTAACACGTTTCTGATAAGTAAGGATTTGTGAACCCAAATGACAGATGGGACACATGGGTTGCTGTTTCTCTTGACCCGTTTGCTGTATAAAGAGGCAGATGAGAGTGATTTGAGCTGTTTGACAGCTAAGCGCAAAATCTACCTGAAATACTTTTGTCTGAAAAACACCCGTCAGTAGCGAGCGCGTCAGTCTCATATTCTGAAGTTCGTGAGTTCGATCCTCACACGGGGAAGCGGTCTCCTCTTTTCTGAAGAGATTCTGTCACCAAATTAGAACTTTCCCTTTCAGATTTAAAATGTTTCTGATAAGTAAGAATTTGCGAACCCAAATGACAGACAGGACACATGGGTTGTTGATTCTCTTGACACGTTTGCTCTAAAAGGGGATAGTTGAGATTGATTTGAGCTATGAAACCAAATTAAATCTTGTGCCAAAGTTCATCACAACGAACGGACCAAAAGATGGCGTTCAGAATTTTCGACAGCTTAACGCAAATTCTACCTGAAATACTTTTGTCTGAAAAACACCTTTGTCTTTGAATGTTGGTGGCAGTACAGAAAAGTACATTCCCATACCGGGAGTTGAACCCGGGCCACCTGGGTGAGAACCAGGAATCCTAACCGCTAGACCATATGGGAAAAGTTGTGCTGTCTTATCAGTGACAATCTGAAAAAAAATAAGTTTTCTACTTGGCACAAGCAACTTCTGCAGTTCTATTTGCGCAGCTTGCCTCGTTAACACAGTTGTAAGCAAATCAGTCTCATAAGCTGAAAGATGAACGTTCGATTCTTAGACGGGGTACTGGTCCCTCGTTTTCTCAATCGATTCTGTCTCCATCTTGGCTACAGGGCCACAGATTTTTCCGATTCAGTACCAAAACATAACCAATTTAGTTCCTAAACTGTTTCCACGTACAAGGCACGGGGCAGCTTTCGAATGTGTGTACTAGTTCCAAAGGAGTGTCACTCCCATAGCAGGAAGTAAACCAGTCGACCAGGGATACTAGGTCCTATCCACTTTTCCACGTGGGACAAGTTATACACTAAGCAGCAAGATAAATTAAAAAAAAAAAAAAAAAAGAAGTTTTTGCTTTGATTAAATAGCTTTTACATCACAAAAGAAAAAAGTTGCCACATGAGCATGGTACTTAGCACGTCAGTTGGTAATCTGAAGTTCATGATGTTTTTTCCTCACACGGGGAACTATTCTCCTCCCTTTTCTTGGGATATTGTGTCACCCACTCAGAACTTTCTCACTGAAACGTTTCCGATTCGAAAGGAAACAGGAGCCTTAGTGACAGACAGAACACATGGATTGTTGCGTCCCTTGACGCTTTGGAGTAATAAGGTGTAGTTGAGAATGGTTTAAGCTATGAAACAAAATGAAATCTTGTGCTAAAGGTCAGTAAGAGCCACAAATACCCTGATGTTCAGCATTTTTGACTGCAAAGTACAAAATCTACCTGAAATATTATTGTCTGGAAAATACATTTCTGTCTTTGATTGTTGGCAGTAGTACAGTAAAAGGTGCGTTCCCATACCGGGAGTCGAACACGGGCCACCTGGGTGAAAACCAGGAATCCTAACCGCTAGACCATATGGGAATGGATAGCTACACACTGAGGTATCTATTGAAAAAAATCAGCTCGGGGGCTTGCACAAGAAACGTCTGCAGATTGGCACGTGCATCTTGCCTCGTTAGCGCAGTAGGTAGCGCGTCAGTCTCATAATCTGAAGGTCGTGAGTTCGATACTCACACGGGGCAGCGGGCTCCTCTTTTCCGAAGAGATATTGTCAAAAACTTAGAACTTTCCCCTTCATTTCTAACACGTTTCTGATAAGTAAGGATTTGTGAACCCAAATGACACATGGGATGCTGGTTCTCTTGACCCGTTTGCTGTATAAAGAGGCAGATGAGAGTGATTTGAGCTATGACAAAAAATTAAATCTTGTGCCAAAGGTCGTCACAATGAATGTAACCAAAAGCTGGTGTTCAGAATGATTGACAGCTAAGCGCAAAATCTACCTGAAATACTTTTGTCTGAAAAACACCCGCGTCAGTCTCATAATCTGAAGGTCGTGAGTTCGATCCTCACACGGGGCAGCAGGCTCCTCTTTTCCGAAGAGATTTTGTCAAAAACTTAGAACTTTCCCTTTCAGTTCTAACACGTTTCTGATAAGTAAGGATTTGTGAACCCAAATGACAGATGGGACACATGGGTTGCTGTTTCTCTTGACCCGTTTGCTGTATAAAGAGGCAGATGAGAGTGATTTGAGCTGTTTGACAGCTAAGCGCAAAATCTACCTGAAATACTTTTGTCTGAAAAACACCCGTCAGTAGCGAGCGCGTCAGTCTCATATTCTGAAGTTCGTGAGTTCGATCCTCACACGGGGAAGCGGTCTCCTCTTTTCTGAAGAGATTCTGTCACCAAATTAGAACTTTCCCTTTCAGATTTAAAATGTTTCTGATAAGTAAGAATTTGCGAACCCAAATGACAGACAGGACACATGGGTTGTTGATTCTCTTGACACGTTTGCTGTAATATGGGCTAGTTGAGATTGATTTGAGCTATGAAACCAAATTAAATCTTGTGCCAAAGTTCATCACAACGAACGGACCAAAAGATGGCGTTCAGAATTTTCGACAGCTTAACGCAAATTCTACCTGAAATACTTTTGTCTGAAAAACACCTTTGTCTTTGAATGTTGGTGGCAGTACAGAAAAGTACATTCCCATACCGGGAGTTGAACCCGGGCCACCTGGGTGAGAACCAGGAATCCTAACCGCTAGACCATATGGGAAAAGTTGTGCTGTCTTATCAGTGACAATCTGAAAAAAAATAAGTTTTCTACTTGGCACAAGCAACTTCTGCAGTTCTATTTGCGCAGCTTGCCTCGTTAACACAGTTGTAAGCAAATCAGTCTCATAAGCTGAAAGATGAACGTT